>NW_025999402.1:5519166-6220000 GCF_019419815.1 Pyrus x bretschneideri
CCAAGGTTCGTCGAATTTATGCAATCTTAAGAGTCTCCCACAAACCTTTATATTTCTCTTTAAACCGCACCGTTACTCTTCATCTTCAACCTCCAGATTTCATACACCCAAAGGAAAGACAACAAATCCCTCTCCTCTCCTCTCTCTCTCTCTCTCTCTCTGCGTCTCTGTTGTTTCTCTCCGGCTGAGTTCTCCTCCATGGCCGGCCTGTGGGGACAGAGCTTTCACCACGTGGGAACCGACCCATCAATCAGCAGAAGCACCTCATTGGCTAGGAGTACTAGCAGTGGGTCCTACTACAACAGCTACATGGAGCAGGGAAGCAGCAACTACACGTTGATGGAGAAAAGGCAGCTTTTTCTCAGAAGCTACCAGTTCAGCAGAAAGAAGAGCCTGACGGAGAGGATAAAAGGGTCTTTTTGCAAAGTCAAGAGGGTGATATGCCTGCGGCTGAGGTCGGCGAGGAAGCTCCGGAAGTTGGTTTGTTTCAGGCTCAGATATGGCGTTTCTTACCGGAGAAGAAGACTCTGCCGTCTGCTGAATAATTACCGTCATACCCGCAAATGCGATAAGTCCTATTGCTTCTGGTAGGGAGTACTCGAAACTCGTGTCAATGTCTAATTCTTCTCTCTCCCTCTGTTTTCGGGTTTCTTGTACTTATTTTTTAGCCATCTCCAATCGAAATTAAATATTTTCTGACTCTTTTCTGCACCGATTGGGTCGGAAGGTTAAAAGAGGAGTGCTAAAATTACTTAGTCTTACAATTTCTTTTGTTTATATGTAATTTCAAAGAAAAAAAAAGTGGTGCTTGAACTTGAAAGCATTAGAATTTGTGGTATTAGATTCACACCCCACAATTGATCTTGTTTCCAAGAGTATTAAAAAAAAAAAAAAAATATATAAAAGAGTTATATATGGTGGGTTTTAGTATTTTTGGGTGATTTATATTTATGTCTTAAAAACTTGTTCATAATGTAGTTAAACTGTATTTTTATATCGTTGAAATTGTTGATATTAGAGTTGTCGATTATCGATTGGTATGATTGTCGACATATCACCATCACTATAAAATAAAATAAACTGTGTTTCTAATTGTTATGAGAATCCCGAAATAATAATTTGCATGATGAGGTTGAGAATCTCAGAGTATAATGTAATGGAGGCCACCATCCGGCTTGGGGTTTGGTTTCTAGGTTACGCAGAGTTTGAGGTCGATTTTGGAAGAGGTAAATGGAAACCGATGTGGAAATCTATCAAGTTCAAAGTTTGAGAACTTTGAGTATCAAGGGAGTTGCAAACCCACAGAAAAGTCAAACAGTTCAAAGATCCAAGTTTGAATGAAAGCGATGAAGCAATAAGTCAGTATTGTGGAAGTGTGACTTTTGCACTTTGCATGCTGTTACAGTTGAAATTGATCACACAACTATATTGCTTTTACTTCTCTTCCTTTTTTTCTCTCTTAGTGGTTCGCTTTGCTGGCAGGATTTTCTCTAGTGCGGGATAAATCTTGCACTACAATTACGGGTTATGAGTAGTTGGTCGATATTCCGCTCATATCTCGCGTTGGAGAACTTGTGTTAAGTAGTATTACAGGTCTACAGTACAGTTTTGATTCATGGGGCATTGGTATTTCCATCCGTCACCAAAAATTATAGGTAGGATAATGAGACCAAATAAAAGAGTCAATAAAAACTACATGCCACTGAATTAAGTGTTCTATAAGTTAGACTGGCCGTCTTATTAACTTTCACCTCGTCGAATTTAACTCTTTGTTTACTACGCATATGCGGGTTAGGGTACTGCGTCTCTCCTTGCACCATCGTTTAAGTCTTGTTTTATAAATCAGAGTAGTTTATAACAGAATAATGTTAGAGAGATCATATTCTGTAGACCGCATGATGTAACGATTGATATTTGAATTTATTTTTAAATCGGTAAAAATAAAATCTAACTATCAACTTCAACCATGTAATTTACAAAATATGTTCTAAACCCTACTTTAAATCTAATATTTTACTCCATTATAAATTACGACCAAAATAAAGTGGCATGGTGGAGCAAGCAGAAAGCTCTGGTCATTTATATAAATATAATCACATGCCTAATGGCTTCATATGGAATCAACGTCAAGGGATAGGTGGAAATCTATGAATATAAAAATGAAGGGGCAAGATTAATCAATATTTAGTTACATTCTGCAGTATCGGGACAGATGTATAAAAGGGCTTTTCCTTTAGTGTTCATCTTTAATTCAACTTTTTAATGGATTCGCTGGGAAGGAGGAAGAAGAATATTTCATTTCATGTGCTGACAGAGACAGATCCAATTACTTGGGATGAAAATTTAAGAGCGAGAGAAGAGAAACTTGGATAAGATAGTTTTGACATCAGATAAGGATTTTCCTAAAATCAAGTGTTAGAATCGGGTGCGATCAAATACAGAATAACATAATAGGATAGTATGGCCAGATCAATCACGTATCCAAATTGCCTTACTCAAGTTTTCATGAACAACTCATCATCTAGATGTATGTAGTCAGTTGACATTTCACAAAAATTAGGGGAGAAAAGGATACGTGCCTGTACAGATAGATACCGGCATTAGAGATGTTTAATCTAGTGTAAATTAATAGTATTTGGTTAATTATTTCATACATTTGTCTAAAATTTACGGAAAAAAGATGAATCACGTTTTGTTGCATGTGTTTCCTGATCAAGAAAAAATGGTTCCTTGAGAAATGGAGGATGAAATGGCACTCGCTGGATAAGAAACATGTACGATATATATTATACTAATGTTTTGGCTTCCAAAGTCAACCAGATTTAAAGAACTGGCTGCATGGCAACGGTGACACGGAATTTTTTGGGTACTTTGAAGTATTGGATATTCAAATATTTTAATTGTTAAATTTTTGTTTAAAAATATAAAAATTTAATTTAATGGTTAAAAGATCTTAGTCTGGAGCACCTAAATTTTTTTTACGCATATACTTGCTAATAAAAATAAATAAAAAATAAGATCGTGTTGAAAACTTTGTTTATAATTATTCTAGATTGGATCTAGCCGAACTGCAATGGTAAGAGGAAAACTTTGTTTAACATTTGCCATGGGGCAGATCTTGTAGTAATCATAGGGGTGGGCTATAATTTTCTGTTTTTCATATATTACGTGCGAATGACTAACTAGACTTTTTTGAATGTTTTGGAATATTTAATATTTTGAGTGGTTTAACCGTTAGATCTTTATTTTAAAACTAACACTAAGTTTTTGGTTTTTCAAAAACACGCACGCCGCGTGTGACATCCCGTCCCGGAATTATCGGAAACGTACGTGCGAAATTACCATTTTACCCCTAGTTTGTTTTGTTATGTTGTTTTTGGTTGTTTTGTGTGGTGTTGGCCAGAGTTGGACCCCACACACACACACACACTGTCCCTATCCCTCTCACTGTCTTTCCCTGTCTCTCTCTCTCTCCCCCGAGCTCCCTTCTTTCTTTCTTCTTCTTCCTTCGAGTGTACAGACAAACCCAAAACCCACCAAATCTTTGCAGATCGTGGGCACCAAGTACACCATCAAGTTCCTGAGGCTAAGAGGAGTCCAGTGATGCCATTTTCAGGTAAGAACCTCGACGTTTTCACGTCGATTTCACAAGGTCCGTTTTAGTCACTGTTCATGCAAGATTATTTTAGCTAGTTTTTGGACTTTTGGAGCTTACAGTTGTGTTTGTGAGGTTCCCAGGAGCTTGGGAGTAGCTCGTTGGGTGGATTTGGACGTTGGATTAGCTTGGTCCAAGTTTGACCGATTTTGGTAATTGGTGACAGGTGAGTTCTCGTGAGTTTTAGTTCTTAAAACTTATAGGGACATGTTCTACTAGTTCTAAGGGTTAAAATGGTGCAAAAATCATGAAAAACGGTTGAAAAACGAGCGAGAAAACCCAAGTTGCAGATTTTCCGGCGACGGTGCCGGCGCCGGCGACTCGCCGGAGAAGGTGACGGAATATTCCGTCAGGATTCTGACGGAATATTCCTGACGCCGTTAACGGAATCTGTCAGTTTTGACGGAATATTCCTAAAGGCGTCAGTTGACGCCGTCAGTGTGCGCCACACGTGCCTGCGCGTGGCCGGCGCGTGTGGCCGTGCCTTGGCCGGCGCGTGCGGCGGAGGAAAATTATTTTAAAAATATGGTTGTGATCCTGAGGTTGTGTAGAGCACGTTGGTATATTCATTTGTCCATTTTGAGCAATGTATGAGAAGTTATTTTGAACGGAAGGTTATGTGCTTTAAAGTTAACGTTTTTATAGTTAATTCGCATATAGGTGACACGTATCCCGAGGACGAGCGTGCACACTCGAGGCAGGGGGGCTACGACCCTTCCACATACCAGTGAGTGGGCTTTTTGTTTTCCGTATATACCTATATACATATTAATTCCCAGAAATTAGTATAAATGCTTCGTTATATGCCATTCCTTTTATATAATTGGTGGTTATGCATGATTAGTGGCATATACGTTTATTTATATATTCAATTATGCATATGTCATATATATATGTTGATGCTGTGGAGGCATAGGTAAGTGCCAGGTAAGCGTTATTTAACGATTGCATTAAATAGTGGTTAGAGATGCTTAGAGAGCTCATAACCTGCACCCCCGGTGTTAGTGCTCCCGCCCAGAGTAGGGCACAGTCCTTCACATGTTGTTCACCTCCCGCACCACACGCTCAGCTTGGATCCAAGTTAGGTGCACAGTCTTGTCGTACAGACCATTATAGGTGGTTCCGACTCGTAGGTGACCCACGATTATTCGCACAGCCTTCACGTGATCGTAGCACTAGAGCGTTTATATGTATTACACCCAGTCTTGTCGTACAGACCACTATAGGTGGTTCCGAATCGTGGGCAGATTTAGTGATTGAGATGGAGATTTGAGCTCTAGATTCAGCCGTACAGGTCACTTAGGGGACTCCGGCTGCCAGATGTTATGCTATTGATGTGATTTACACCTGAGCACTTGCATATCATTATGATGGTATACCTTTGAACATGATTGGCATATTTGTACATACGTATATATGTTTATTTTCTGGGAAGTATACAGGTTTTACGGCGAGGGGTTAGAATGTATTTTATGAAATGGTTTTCAAAGAATTTGTTTTGCCCACTCACGCTTTTGTTTTGTGCCCCTCCAGGTTCTAGTAGCTTAGCGGGTTTGGTGGTTTTCCCAGATGACGTCCCGGCATTTCTGACAGACACTCACCTATGTAGGGTCACCTTCGGGTGCACTATTGTTGTATCGTTTCTTTTGGACTGCTGTAGGCTTTAGGCTCTGAATTCAGCGACTTACTTACGCTAGCACATACTTTATCACATTATATTTGCTAGTTTTTAAATTATTCGTACTTTTATATTATTTCCTTTAGCTTCCGCACTGTGCACATGGCTACGTCACTTCCACGTGACGGCCAGCATGCCCTGATCTCGGTTGGGGTGTGTCACCGCGTTACAACAGTAACTTCAATTTAAGGTTGGTTCCGCCCTTGAGATAATTGAATAGATTAATTCAGGCTATCAACCTAAAAGCTAGAACATGATAGAAATTAGAAAGGTTTCACTTTTGGGTGAATAATTTTTGGTTTTGGCAGTTATATCATGGCAACAGAGAGACCATAAAGCCACTCAGCAATTGGTATCGTATTATGAGAGAGACCAAGTGCCTAATTGTTTGCTCATCTAAAATGTGCACAACTAAAATTCGAGGAAAGAAGTGTTTGATTGGTTTCAAGGGTCATGTGATTAGATGCTGAGGCAGAACTTATCACTTTTCTTTGTGCTTTCTTAGAGCACTTTTCATCCGTTTTGCCTATGCAAGAGCAGGCCATCGACAGTTACTATTCATTCTAAAAAGTAATTGTCTGTGACTCCAGGCGTTTATTATTGCCATGAGATTACTATTCATACATATATATATATAGCTGGTCTTATCCTCTACGTGTCGTTATTACCTTAGATTTCGGCTGAGATTTTTAACCACTTTCATCGCATCAAGTGTTAATATCCATTAATAATATCCACTCATTTTTTGTAAGATTTTTGACCATTCACGTCGCCCTCACATATCCTTATCCGATCTTTTAATTTCCTCATATTTCTTCATAAAACCATTCAACCCACCAAATGTACACACACCAATCACCTCTATCCTCCGTACTCATCTCCATTCATAGATTTCTTTTAAAGAGAGTTTTAACGAAACACTCATGGTACTGTTCACTTTTAACATTAAGGACATTTTTACTCTAAAAAGTCACTATTGATACTATTCACTTACAAAACATTTTTGTCCTTTTGGTTCAAATTCAAAATTTTCAATCCATTTTCATTAGTTTTTTTTTTATTTTTAAAAAAGATAGTTCTTTCAACAATGTCTAACATGAGGAGATTGCTAGAGAGCCAAGAGCAAGAAATTGGATTCGCCTGAGAACCGAGGGAGAGGTCGTGGAGAAGTATTCGGAGGATGATTATAGTCCTTGCTGCGGATCCTTCCCTTAAACTATCATGTCTTTAGTTCAGATAATCATAAAATTCTTAGGATCCTTCCCTTAAATTCTGTCAAATTTGAGCCAAGGAATTGATGACCCAACCAAATTTTGGGCTGTTCATACAACCTGAACCAGCCTCTCTCAGTAGGCACAAAATGCAATTGGGTCCAGGTTTCCAAGCCAGCTCAAAATAAAGTGCACAAAAATACAAAATAATCTTCATAGAGCTAGTTTGGAAGTAATTTTAAAATGATTGAAAACGTTTTTGAAAAAATTGATTTTGGAAGAAGCAACATATATGCGTAAAGTGTTTTCTAGAATTCACTTAGATTTTTACTAAAGATTGATTTCAAAAATAGTTTCACTAAAAACATTTTCAATAATTTTAAAAGCATTTCTAAACGAGTTTTTAATTAAAGAAAAGCTGCCAATTCCCACCCACTTATTTTCTTCAATTTTGGACTGATTAGACCAACAGATCATAGCCTTGACTAGATTATGGACTCATTAGTGTAAGATAATTAAACAAAACATCTAAATCAGCTTTTACTTAAATATCACAACTGCAAACCTCACTTTCTCTAGCAAATGATTGATTTTGATTTGCAACCCTAACATGGACATCAATCATTTGCACATGCCACTAATATTCCCAATTCTTCTGCTGCATTAATAAACTCAAGGGAGCAAGAGAGAGCGGCACTGCGGTGGTTATGTCTTTGGTGGTAGCCATGTGTTTAAATGCAGAGTATACTGAGCTAGAATATGAATGGCATCAAATGTGTCATAGGGAATCTCAATGTTGCAATTTATTCAACCTGAACCTCTTTCTATTATTATTTGTTGAGTAACCGACCAGTGCAGACTCACAACTAAGTCCGATTCAACGTTAATTTTGTTTCCAACTTAATCGTAGAGTTCAAATTGTTGAGAGTTGTCCCACATTGATGTGTGACAACTCTCAACACGTCCCTGCACATGTAGCAGATTTTCAAGCCTACACATCGATGGTGGAACTTCAACTTTCATCACAATATTTAGGGTGAGGCTATGCACAGTGATTCCATCGAGGTGGAGTTTCATGATTTATAACGATCTACACAAATCATTGTGGACTCACTAATGAGTTTGATTGAGTACCGATATAGTCCCCAAATTAACCTTAGATCCAATACCAAGTGCGTAACTGCGCCTATTGAAGCCATGTGTGATGAGGTTCATGACTTACATCGAGCTACAAAAATTAGTTTGACTCACTACTAGGTCTAATTTAACACCGGTACTATCTATAACTTAACTGTCCAAGTTGAATATTATTGTGAAATTACACCCAATGAACCAATCAAAGTGTAAATCCATGATTTGTATCGAGCCCCACAACTCCAACAACCACTATATGTTTAAAACAACATTAAAACAAGATTCTGTATCTCCATTTAGCCCCCACTAGCTCTTCCCCTTTATATAAGGCACAAGAGTACTAGAAGTCCTAGAACAATCTCACCCTTTTATACATTCACATCGCTCTATCTTCTTTGTCCCTCTCAGTGTTGATGGGTTTCCAAGACATTGTTGGGGGAAGGCTGGGATGCAACTATCAGAAGTTAACCAAGAGCAATGAGAAGTTGGGAAGGCCAGGAAGGCAACAATGGGTGAAGAAAATGAATGGAAGGCTAAAGGGTTTTCGGTTATCGCGCTCTCGGAAGCTTACTCTGAAGATTTTTTCTGTGGTTGTATGGACAAGCAGGCTTTCAAGGATATGCAGTGACACTGTGAACAGAATGAAGGTTGATGGAGCTTATCCAACCATTATCTTCTCCACTCAATGGGGGCTTCCAGTTCTATCCCATCCTTCTGTTAGGAGCTGCAGCATCAAATATTGCAGTCCTAATATTGCATCAATTAGGAACTGTATCAAATAGCATGATGCCTTCATTGATGTTATTTTATATATCTATCTCAATTTATATTTTTTTTCATATTTGTTTCTCAAATAATTAAACTTTTACCCTCCAGTAAACAGAATTTGCAGTAGGTGAATTGAGCATTGTGCACAATTGTCCTACAAATCTTCCATTTGATGTGGAGGAATTTTTGCGTTATCCTTTGGTGCGTCGAATTGAATTGGACTGGTTAACTCACTATATTAATTAGGATAAGTTAAAGGAAGAAACGAAGAAATTTTGTCCAACTTGAAGGTAGAAGATGAATTACTTATGAAGGAAACTAATCGTTTTTAATCTCCACAAAATGGTAAGCTTAGATGAATACGTTTCTTTCATGTCTGTTTTTCCACTTCCAACTTTATGTTACACATGAAGAATAGGTATCAGGGAATTTCCGGGTAATTTTGTTTATAATCTGTAAAATGTTACAATATTCCCAATATATAAATAACATTTATGCTAATGAGATTATCAACATATTTTCATAAGAATTACACAACTGAAAATCGATAAAAAGCACCGATATAACAATTACATGTAAAGGCAAAGGTGGACTTTGAATATGACAGGAACAGACTATATATATGTTAAAGAAGATGACACATGCAACCTAATTGGCCCCTTTAATTATGTGATCTCTTTCTTGTAGTTATTACAATTTTAGGTGGCACTTATGGAGACAGCATACGAGAGAGATGAACTTCCATGCACCTATACGATGCCACAACAGTGGTTTTTAAACTAATTACGCATTGTTTTGTAAAAAAATTAAAAAACAGAACAACAAATAAATTTCAGATACGACATATACAACATCCCAAGCATATGTAAGTTTCTCTCCTACTTCTAATGCACAAGACTACAATCAGCACTGGAATTGGGAGGGAGTCCAGTCCACCAAAGCTACCTGCTTTTAGGTGCAAAGCCAGGGATGAACAGACAATAAGACTCCTTGAGGCTGAAATTTGGGATGCGAAAGTGCCTTGCCACGTCCAACTTTGATCCCATCTTATTCTGCCCCTTCTTCACCAGCCGCCATAGTCGCGGCGGCGTAAGGTTTTCCTCACACGTCTCCGGTTCCTCCTTAATAATTGCTAGCTTGCTCTTGAGTATTTCCTCTGTGTCCTTCCAGGAGTCAGTCCGGAAATATTTCCGACTCATGCACGGCACTGCCCGCCACATTTTTCGATGTGCCCTCCTCATTTCAAGTTGAGTTCATCACCTGTAACCCTCCGTTTGGACGAGGAAAGTAAACTTGGACCATAAACAATGCTCTTCTCCTCGCCTATATATAAAGAGAGAGATAGATGTAGGGTGTAAGAAGAGGGAGGGAGGGAGGGTTTAAGAAAGTGGGTTGGGTTGTGGTATTAGTTGGAAAGCTAGGAAATGGAAAGGGGAGGGAGAAAAAAGGCATAACCTTCCCTCTCTTTACAGCGATGATTCAATCATACTGATCAGCTTTTGTTTGATAATCTTTTTAAACCTACCAAACTTTTATTCTATTTGAAACATCATGAAATATGTTTTCTACTTTCGAAGTTTACATATCTTGAAAAAAGGATCGATGCATGGAATTATCAAACTGTTAACTGATGTGGCACCTTGCGAATAATAATGATAGAGAGTAGAGACTCTTATAACTGTATTAGCATAGTTGATCATGCTAGTATGCTCGTTCCCTTGCATCAGAGATCGAATTGTATATCTCAATGCTAGTCGATCATGATAGTATGGTCATTACCTTATATAGAGATCAAATTTTCTTTTTTATAAATTCGAGTAGTTTAACATATCATGTTTGAAATATATACATTGCAGGAAAATTAATTAGTTCATAATAAAATTGCTTTATTAATTCAAGGATGTGCTAATCTCGATTAATATTGTTTTAGAAAATTGAGAAGCCCTTTGCCATGATTTCATTGACCATGATTCGCAGGTGAGAAGGGCTCCATGTTTTTCCCCATCCCTCCAGTTTACAGACTCTTTTTTTCCCCTGATATTCCTCTTCCAGTTTTTATTTTATTTCAGCTTTACTCCTTATTGTTTTTCTTACTAATTATAAATTCATGTCAGACTCCAAGTCATCTAGTGATTAAGATCTCCACATCACTCTTAATCAGAACACTTGGATGTTATAAAGTCTAAAAATTTAAATAAAGTATAAAAACGTTTGTTAAAATATTTTTCCTTTAATCCTAAATCCATATATATATATATAGACACGATTTCAAGCATTCATCTAATTTTGTAGAACTGTCATGCCTCAAGGCTGACCAAACCTTATGCAATTTGTATTAAAAGTCTTTCATAGTCTTGCTCTTAAAAAAAAATGTTAAGGAGACTCTCTTAAAGTGAAACTCTTCATAAACTCTCTTTTACCTTATAGTTTGACATTAATTTTCATGTTAATATCATAAAACATTATGTTAAAAATATGAGCGGTAGAGAGTCCATAGAACGTCCTTAGCATTTCTTCTAACATGAAGAGGATCCAAATCTAGCTTACTAGAGGCTCGCCAATTTAAGGCTAGTTTGACAAGCGTTTATAAATAAATAAAAGCATTTTTAAATAACTGAAAGTGGTTACCAAGAAATTTGGCAATCTCCATACATTCAGAATT
This sequence comes from Pyrus x bretschneideri, assembly GCF_019419815.1. Taxonomy (NCBI): domain Eukaryota; kingdom Viridiplantae; phylum Streptophyta; class Magnoliopsida; order Rosales; family Rosaceae; genus Pyrus; species Pyrus x bretschneideri. Next base: position 5,530,275 of record NW_025999402.1, read on the forward strand.
ATGTCATGATGTTTCACGCATTAGTAATGTAAAGGAAGATCAAACTTTTTAAATTAAATTTGTAAATTAAATGATATGACTGTAGATGATTGGATTATTAATTAAGTGTCGATTAACGTGCTTATTTCTTATTAGTGACATGTTATTTGATTTACAATTTAGTCTCTCTAACGTTACTCTTCACGCAAGGGATTGTCACCTTTATTCACATTTTATAAAATAATGATAGACTTAAAAGTGTATATTCCTTCGGATATCTATTATCTCCATATCAAAACTTTTGGTAAGCTAATTGATAAATTCAATCATAGCAGGAGAGTGGTCACATAATTAAATTACAACTCACACCTATAAACTTTTCGAACGATTAGTGTTTGGACCTAAAATAAGCATCCGGCGTGATCAACGTCCAAACTTGTTATTTTCATTTAAAACGCATTTGGGTGTTTATTTTGGGAAAAGGATTCTTGCCAAATCTTTTTAATAAGGATTTCGTCATCATGACCTTTCATCGTATATCGTGCGGTCAGAAATCATTTCAAAATTTAAAATTTAAAATTAAATATAAATAGTACCTAACGAAAATTAACCTCACAATGTACAATGAACGATCACGATCACAGGATCCCTAGCAGAATCCTTTTCCTTTATTTTGAAGGAAATGAATAGTGCACCAGTTTAAGAATTCAAAAGGACGTTATACATAGCATTGTGGGTGGCAAACACCCCTTCAAATTGTGTGATTAACCTAGTTGGTTTTTACAGAAGAAAAGGTGTTTTCTTATGGCATTTCGATAGTTTTAAGAAGATGAAAGCTCAAGTTATAATGTAAATTCTTGTCTTCAGACAACACTCACATCAACAACTAAAAACCGAGAGGATTAACGTAAGAGTAAAAGGCTTGAACTGGAAGAAAGACCTATTCTATAAAAGATAACATAAAGACAGAAGATAAAGACACTCAACTCATAACACAAAAAGATTTTAGAGCTCTGTAACCTACATTTTTCAATTGTCTTTTGTGACTTAACACCTTTGCAATTGCATTTATGTTTGCAGCTCTGCTACATGGCTTGTACTATCGATTTCTAATATTAAAATTTCATTTCAAAACTCTTCAACTACTAGGAAGAACTGCCCGACTGTCAATAGAACTTGCCCAATTGCTTGTATTTCTCATTTATTTTCAAGTTGTACTTTGTTATTGAACATTTGATAAGTATTTAACTCCATTTCTTTTATGTCTGTTAATTTTCATATATATTATCATATATTCTATGGTTATATTCATAGGAAAATTGCAAACTGAGTTGAATAAAGGTCCAATCTGTTTATGGTTATCACTTGGCATACGCAAAGAAAATATTTGAAGTCCCTTAATTAAAAAGGGATAGAAAAGAATTTAATATAGATTCTTAACCTGTCTATGGCACATTCTCTTGATTAGAAACTCAATTTACTTGTGGAACAAGCTTACAATCTAAAAATAACATCATTTAATCTCTTAGGGGGCGTTTGTTTGCCCTCACTAAGTTGGACTGGACTGGACTGGACTAGCTATTAGTCCAATACTATGTTTGTTCCATGCTGGGACTAACATTAATGAGACTAAAGGGGACTAGCATGGACAAAACCCTTCACTAAGAGGTCTTAGCGAGACCCCCCAATAACCATAGGACTAGCTAAGACTATCCTCTCTTTCTCGTCCTCGTCATGCTCAACGACCACTCTCAATAGACTCATCGTCATCTCCGGTTACCTAGATCAATCATTAATTTTCCGACTTTCTTTCAGATCCATTTCACAACCAACTTTCATACAAAATATACCAAATTGAAGCTGGGAGTGACAAGATTACGATTTTACCTGAATCGAGGCCAAAATGTGGTCGAATGTGGCTGGAAAATGGCCTGGAAGTCTCGGCCTGTTTGGGCTTCTTCAAATCCATGACCGATTCGAGCATTCAAAGCTAAGATCTCGGTCCAGGGATGGTGATGAATTTTTTGACGGTGCTAACTTCATCCAATTTAATGAGGAAATGGTAGGAAAAAATGAAGAAAAAGATAAGATCATAATAAAATATTAATAATTTATATATTAAATAATATAATATTATAATTTGTTATTATCCAGCTTCTTAGTCCAATACTGTACCAAACGCTTCACTAAGTTAGTCCAGTTTAGTCTAGTCTAAGCCAGTCCAGCTTAGTCATTGAAACTAATCCAGTCCGAGATAGTCCGGCGCAACAAACGCCCCCTTATTGTATTATCCTATGACACGTCTAACCATAACAAATAACTCATTTACAAAAGCTTAGTTGCCTACTCAAGGCCGTTTAATTTCTTTCTTATACACTAATAAATGCAAGCCACGTTCGAAATGAACACGATACCATGTCTCAAAACACATTTCGTAAAACATGTGAAAGGAAAAAGACTAAAAGAGTATAAATGACTACAAAAACAGGTCCAAAATTAGCGCAAGACTTTTTTTTTTCTCTATTAATTTAATTGGAAATAAACCATCTTCGGATTCATTCCTCCTAATCTATTAAATCTGGAGATTCGGATCATTGAAATTTGATTCAACGAATAAAGTTACTATAACTTTTAAAGTGAACCTCTATTTGTAGTTATTTGATCAAATTTTAACAGTCTAGATCCTCGAACTTGATGAATTAGAAGGAATGGATTCTAAGCAGATCCCTTTTCAATTTAATTGAAGCTTTAGAAGACTTGAGAAGGTCAGGCTTTTAGCTTAAAACTAAACCAATCAAAGTCATATAAAACACGTAATACCAGTACGAAAAACTTTTAATATTTCAAAAACACGATTTGATAATACAAATATTACAATAGAATAGTTGAATACTTTGAATTTTTTTTTTCACTCAATGTGTCGGATTGTGTTACTAAAAAGGAACCTGATATCAGCACATCTCTTTTACTTCTTATACATCTTTTGTTAATTTTTATCTATTAATCTTCTTCAATTCATCTGATCTAACCGTTGAAAATTAGAAAAATATGTGAAAAATAAAAAAATGATGTGTGAATATCACATCTCTACTAAAAATTTCTCCCCAGTATGCCTCCAAATGCCATTAAACCCACCAGAAAACCACCACGTGTCCTCTTCCTTTAAGATTAATCATGTGGTCACAATTTGGAGTGGCAGATGTGTAAAGAACGTTTTAAAATTTTGAAATACGCTATTTGCAATTCTTGTGGGTTGGGACTTGAGAACCGAAATTTTTTCCTACAACATTGGCGGAGAAATCTCTAACTTCTGTCCGTTCTTCAAGAAAATCTGAAAATCCTATTCGAATTCTCATCTGGGTAGTCGCCATTTCCTCTTCTGGTCCAACCCTTTTGATCGATTTTCAAAACTTTGATGAAATTATTGGTACTTTTTGGAGTTTGTTTTTGGTGAAAAGCATCGAAATTGATACAAAAAATTGATGTCTTTGGTTGAAAAGGAGATATCAAGCGTTGTTGGCGGCAGTGGCGGTGGTTGTGTGGTGGGCGATGATGGCGACGATGATGACGACGAATGCGGCGGCAGTGGTAGTGGTGGGTCCCACGGAAGATGCAGATGCAGGGAGGAGAAGGCGAAGAAGCAGAGAGGGTTTAGTGCTGGTGGGTTGTCGAGAAATTTCGGAAGGGCCAAGCAGGTGGTCCTTCATCCGTTTGGAAGATCCAAAAAGCAGCTTCCCAGAAAAGCCAACACGAGGGGTTCTGCTTCTGGAGCTTCTTCTTTGGCGTCGTCTTTTGCTTTTTCTTCAGGTAAGATGTTTGGAGGAGGTGGCGGTAACGGCGGTGGTAATAAAAGTTGTTACTTTTGTTTCACGCAACCCCCAACTTTGGACTCTCCAATGGGGTCTCCAACCAGCGACCCTGAGCACCCAAATTTCACCTTTGGGATGTTGAGAGCTTTTGTGGAGAGCAATGAATTTTATTCCAAAGATTGCAATCCCCACTTAGATATTGATGTTTCCCCATATAAAATGGATTGAATTTGAAGGATATTATTATCAATTTCTGCACTTTTTTGGTGTTTTTGTTGTGTGGAAGTGACGGTCATTTACAATTTTCTCGAAACGAATTGAAGGGGTTGTGGAATTTTGGTGTTGATGACAAGGGTGATTGGATTTTTTGAAATTAAAAGCTTTTGATCTTGTTGTCATGATAGTTTACGCGCATTTTGGCGGTTTTGATAGTGCGCATTGGTGTTAAGAATATATGCTTTAGGACAGCTTCAAGACAGTAGATGGAGAAGTCAAACTTTGATTTGATTTCAAGAACATATTCTTCTCATTCTATGCGATGATTCATAAATCTAAGCCCTTCGTACATATGAGAAACCGCATTCATCTTGCTCTCTTCCTAAAGCTAATTCTGGGTGCAAGGAGGAGGTGCTGCACGACGGTATCAGGGTGCACATTTGAAGGACGAGGAGTGTATTTTTGATGAACTGTAGGAATGGAAAAGGTTGAAACCTATGAATTCTTTGAATTTGTAATTTTCATTCATGCATTGTGTTTTTATGTGGTATTTTTTCCTGATATTGTGTGTAGATTGTAGAATGTAAAGTTTAAAACTTTGTCAATTCAATGACTGAGTCCGGGGGTGCCTCATTGACAGGTGTCTTGGATGAGATATTGCGGTTATGCTAATGAGAATCTACGGTATGCTTTTCTCTGCCTTTATTCTGTTTTCACTGGACTTTGCTCATCTGAGAGGACTTCATGGATTCTGTTTTGGGAATCTCTTTTTTCCGTTGTAAAGATGAGCTGTTGAGCCAGATGTTTTAGAACTTCAAATTAGGCTAGGAAGCTGCCATTTTGTAGTAGATGATTGTATGGAAAAGAAACCAGTATAATCTCTGCTTTTGCCTCTTAATTATCTTGTAGATAGATCATGCATTTTATGTTGAAAATCATTAAAGTACATATTTTAACTGATCTGTAGACTTGTACGCAGTGGTCTCGTTTGTTGCCTACGATTGGATTGGATTGGATTTGTTTAACTCATAATTGAAGGTATATATGAAGGTAGAGGAGGTAGATGATTTTTCATTTTGAGGGGATTAGATTCGACGGGAGAAGATCCCTTCATGAGTAATCCATTTTCATCATTCAAAGTTGGACAAAACTTCATTATTTCTTCCTTCAACTTCAATAGAGTGAGTTATCTAATTCAATCCTAGGCACCAAACAAGCCCTGAATTTTTGGCACTATCAGGGTTCAAACCCTGGACGTAGCCTACTCCTACCCATCTCCATGTTAATGGACAGATCGAAATTTGCCACGACAAAGACTTTCACCATAAAGGAATTTGAATCCTATAATCTTTGCATGTGTCTCATAAAAATATTATCTTCCGTAAACTCTTGAAGTGTTTTGAAGTTTGGTTATAAGTAGCATAGCAGGATGAAGCTTTCTAATCAGTTAGAATTTACAACACCAGAAGTTTAGAGCCAATTATATTAGCAATTATCCATTTTGTTTCTTAGAAACACAAGCTGATGCATTACAAATCTCTCTGGTTTCCAAGAGAGCATGCTGAAATAAGAGAAGGCTCCATATCTTTAACACTGTTTGTAAAGCCACACCTTTCACTAAAAATCCTTGCCGTAGTAGGGCGTCTTTTGCGATAAAGACCTTCATATGAGGAGTCCGATGTGGATCTGAAATGTAGCCTCTTCTGATGCCTGGTGGCCATTGTTTATGCAAACGTAGACTGACATCGGACTTGTATTTGCTTCTCTGGCAGGTGCAGCGTTTGCATATGAGTTGTTTGATGCATCACTAGATTTTCAGTCCTTTAAGAGAGTAAGACTAAGTCGTGTTTTCTGGGGTTGGTTTTGATGGATGAGCTATATCGACTTGTTTTATTGGAAGAACAAGAATGTCGAGTACATACATGGCCAGCATCAAGAAACTACCTCCAATACTCTCTGTCGGAGGTGGAAACGACGTCGGCTCTTCAAGATGACCGCTCCCCGATCTCAATGTGACATATTACAAGTACCTGCTCATGATCATGTAAACTGTACAAATGGAGGACTGATGATAGACAAATTGCTCTGTTCCAAGGCATGATAGTTACAAGCTATTGGTTTGATTGCCGGCGGACTATCAACTTGTAGGTTTAAGGCAGTGGCGATTGCCGGCGGCAAAGTTGGTTGCGGTGATGGTGAAGGGAGCAGGTATATTGGTGTGATTCCTCCCCCAACGTTGAATTTCTAGAATTTCATGTTCATAAACCCCAACAAGGAAACAATACATCTCAATTTGGACGTCCTTCCTTTTGTGCAACTTTCAAACACGGGTTTTCAACACAAATATTCTCTTGGTCGTCTGATAATCAAGGGGTATGATCAAATGGACGTACGTCTAGTGTTTTAATCTCAAATCTTGATACCAAATCCAAAGGCGAGTGATCATGAATTCTTAGTCACCAGATGACCATGAGAACGAGTCTCGTGTTTTTAAACTCTTGCACTCCCATCTCAACAACGATAACCTATTCAAGTCACAAAGAACTTGTAGCTCTGGTGGTTGAGCACATTTACAATCACCCGAGGTTTCAATTTCGATTCTTCCCCATATCACTTGTGTAAAAACACACCTATCTACATCCACACACAATTACCAACCAAGAGGGAAGCAACACAATCCATCATGTTCAAATGTTTATTACCAATAAAAGCTCAAGCGCCAACAAAAGTAGAAAAAGAGAAGATGGTCCACACCTTTGTTTTTCCTTTTTTAGGTCGGGGAAAAAGTTCCGCACTCAAAAATATCTGGGAAGACTTGAACAAAGATGGGCCTGAAATGTGATCAAAGTCCGACCCGATTCTGTGCCCGACCCATTTACCATTTCACAGAATCCGCAGAAACAGCTCCAAACTTTATTCACTGCATCTGGCAGATGATGCCAAAGGATAAGGAAGACGGCAAAAGAAGGTGGGCCCCACACGATTATGGGTCAAATCTAGTGGTTCCCCTCTACTGCCGGTTATCAGGGGATTTGACCCTCGAGCAGAGGGCTGGGCCAACACCCAAAGAGAGACTCACATGCACGTGCTGGGACGCTGCGCCTGTCCTTCATATCGTGAAAAAGTTAGCGGTCATGTTACAATGTGCTCGTTTGAAAGTCTTTTTAAAATAATGAAATATTTTTTTATGAGTTGTGAAAAAACATTTGAACTGTTTCTTGTAAGAAATACATAACTAATGTTTTTTAAAGAAACATTTCGAGTGCTTTTGGAACTACAAATATTTTCTCTAAAAATATTTTCAGTAATTTTAAAAACACTTTTAAACAAGCGTTATATCATTAGGTCGAAGTGCTACGCATAATTAGCGGAATATACACAGGAGAGTAATAATTAGATAACAAAGTTAGATTTACTATTCACAAAAGAAAAACGTGATCTTATTTAATCATTTTTATTATGTTATTAGCATAAGACGCCAATAAAAGAAGACTTTACTCGCTCCATGATGCTTAAAAGTCATTTGATGCACAATGTAGAGTTACTGTAAAATATAATATTCAACGAGCATATCAGATGGTTGCAAGTCTGCAACACACTAACTAGGATCTCGTATTCGGCAAATCTCTGTACTCTATTTGTGGTCTCATATTTGTAAGAGAGATCTTGTACAGCCATACACACGCAAAAATTTTCCCAAATTTTTTTTTTATCAATAATTTTCCCAAGCTTAAAAAGGACTTATATACATGTAACATATCTCAAGATGCTATCGTGACATCTCAAGTCCAGTCTTTTTGGTTGGGGGCATGTACTTCTCTTTTCACGATTTGAAGCAACATGACACATTATGCTGACCCTCAAGTAGATGGACTGAGCAACACACAAGGAGCAAACTTACACACACTTGTCAGGGCGTTACACTGGATTAATTATATATCATGTGAGAAATCTGAAACACATTTTAATATGTTATTAGCATGAAATGTTATCGGGTTTGCAATGAGTCATTTTCAATGCACAACTTAGAGTCAGCAAAAATATGGGATTCAATGTGTGATTCTTTGTTGCCACACATTTGTTAGAGCAAGGACCATGCAATCGAACATACCTAAGAATTTGTCCGGACTATGCGAAATGTCTTGCCTACAACTCTCAAGACGTTAATGTAACAAAGCGAATCAATAATAAATGTTACATGTTTAGATGATCAACGTAAAATTGTATAATTAACTAAACACTAATCAAATCAAAGTATTACACATACTTTTAAAGAACTATCGTAATATATATTACGTGTTCCGACTCAATAACACAACGTTGAGTGCGAGAGCAACATGACATCCAATCCAATCCATCACCAATAAGACTTATCCAAAATCCGCCGATAGGGTTCGGCACGTGATCCCCATTAGTCCGCCTTACTCGTTCTTTTGTTTTTATCCATCCCATTGAGTAAAAAAAGGTTCCAAACGCAAAAGGCCATGCCTTTAATTATTAGTTTTTCCTTATCGCATATCCAAGAAAATCCCAAGCTCTCGCTCTCTCTCTCTCTCTCTGTCTGACCCTCTCTGGAAGGAAGCCTAATTTTCCCATTAGTTTATGAAGCAATCATGAAGCAGATTAACTACGCCATTGACAATATTAATACAACCATGATATTCTGCCCAATGGGTTGCTTTCTCTTCCCAAATTTCAGCTGGGAACCGCCAGATATCCATGAATATTTTAATTGGAAGGGGAAGTGGGAGATGGTGATCGTTGCTATTTATGGCTGTCATCAACTAACTCCATTTACCCATTTGGAAAGGTAACCCAAAATACTCATCCAATCACTCCCCATCCCCCCACCAAGTTTGGTAGCTTTATCCAGCTGCAGAAACTCCATCTTGGATCCATTGTTTTGTGTTTTTGGAGTGGACCCGATCTCCTAATTTTTTTCTTTTCTCTGTAAAACCGTACTTTTTTAAATTATTTTATTAAAGGCGGTTCCTTTGTGCACTAACAGTTGAGTCCTGCTGCTGGGATTGGAGTCCCGGTCCAGGGACAGATGGGGATGGGACTGAAAGTTCGAGACTTTAGTGACCATTTTTTTAATTCAGTAACAGTTCTGTAGCAATCCCAAGTTTTTGTTTGCGGATTTGGGTTTTCTATAAGTTGGGTTTGCATCTGAGAGACTGAGTTAAGTTCTGCGTGCTTGTACTGCAGCTGAAGAAAGGTTAGGCTGTTTTCATTTCTTTTTTTGCCTAATTTAATTTGTTTTTAGCAGCAAATATGTAGTTCTGATCACTTTTAGGAGTTGGGTGTTTTTCCTTTTGATCTAGAATTGTTGTTGACTAATTTTTTGATACAAACGATATTCTACTTTAAATTAATCTAACTCGAACTCAAGATCATAGGGATTTAACTGATATTCTTGATTCAGTTACTTTGGCTTCTTTAATTACTAGTTGTTTCAATCTTTTTCTTACCTGGGTTTGGTTTAATTAAGTAATTGGTTTTTAGTTATTTGTTCAAGATATCAGATCAACTTGAAGTTGAGTAATTGTTCTACTTTCACCGAAGTTTCTGTTGTAATTAGTTTCACTTGTTTCTGTTAGTTTTTGTAAATGCTAAAGACGTTTGTGTTTTTACTGTTTTGGGAAGAAATAGTTCTGTTCTTTGTGATAAGTTTTCATATGTTAAAATGTTGATGTAGTCCTGTAAAAATACTGGTATTTTCAGCATCATTAAGCTTATTAGTAGAATAATCCTGAGCTTTGCTACTGATTTTTTACTTCTAGTATTACAATGATCCGAACGGCGATTGCTATGATGAAAATAAACTCAATGATAACCACAACCAGATTAATTTTGTTTTCCGTTCGCAGTTTGTGTGAGAATGTCTTCTTCAAGACCTAGCAACTCGTCCAGCAATTCAGGGCGGTCTAGACACAGTGCTAGAGTTATCGCTCAGACAACTGTTGATGCAAAGCTGCATGCAGATTATGAGGAGTCAGGTAGTTCCTTTGACTACTCGAGCTCAGTGCGCGCTGGCAGTTCAGTTGGCGGGGATCAACAACCTAGGTCTGACAAAGTGACCACTGCTTATCTCCATCACATACAGAAAGGCAAGACGATCCAACCGTTTGGATGCTTGCTAGCCTTAGATGAGAAGACTTTCAAGGTCATTGCTTACAGTGCGAATGCCCCTGAAATGCTGACTGCGGTCAGTCATGCAGTCCCAAGTGTCGGGGACTCCCCTGTTCTTGGCGTAGGAACAGATATTAGAACAATTTTCACTGCACCTAGTGCCTCTGCACTGCATAAGGCCCTAGGATTTGGAGAGGTTTCTCTCTTAAATCCCATCTTAGTCCATTGCAAGACCTCTGGCAAGCCTTTCTATGCAATAACCCATCGAGTAACGGGCAGTTTGATCATTGACTTTGAGCCGGTGAAGCCTTATGAAGTCCCTATGACTGCTGCCGGGGCCCTGCAATCGTACAAGCTTGCAGCCAAAGCAATTGCCAGATTGCAGTCTTTGCCTAGTGGGAGCATGGAGAGGCTTTGTGATACAATGGTACAAGAGGTTTTTGAACTCACTGGTTATGACAGGGTGATGGCCTATAAATTTCATGATGATGATCATGGAGAAGTGGTCTCTGAGCTTACGAAGCCTGGCTTGGAGCCATATCTAGGTTTGCATTATCCATCCACTGACATCCCACAGGCTTCACGGTTCCTATTTATGAAGAATAAGGTCCGCATGATTGTTGATTGTTGTGCGAAACATGTGAAGGTTTTTCAAGATGAGAAGCTTCCGCTGGATCTCACATTGTGCGGTTCAACCCTGAGAGCCCCACATAGTTGTCATTTAGAATACATGAAGAATATGAATTCCATTGCATCTCTTGTTATGGCAGTAGTTGTTAATGAGGGGGATGACGAGGTTACCGATCCTGATTCTGTTCCACCTCAAAAAAAAAAGAGACTTTGGGGTTTGGTAGTATGCCATAATACAAGTCCAAGATTTGTTCCTTTCCCTCTCAGGTATGCCTGTGAGTTTTTAACTCAAGTGTTTGCCATCCATGTCAATAAGGAAATAGAGTTGGAAGAACAGATGGTTGAGAAGAACATCTTGCGCACTCAAACACTGTTGTGTGATATGCTGTTACGAGATGCACCCTTGGGTATTATGTCACAGAGCCCTAATATTATGGATCTGGTGAAATGTGATGGAGCTGCCCTATTGTACAAGAACAAGGTATGGAGACTTGGAATGACTCCGAGTGACTTCCAGCTTCATGACATAGCTTCTTGGCTCTCCGAGTACCATATGGATTCTACGGGTTTGAGTACAGATAGCTTGTATGATGCAGGATTCCCCGGGGCTCTTGCTCTTGGTGATGTAGTATGTGGAATGGCAGCTGTGTGGTTAACTTCCAAGGACTTGCTCTTTTGGTTTCGATCCAACACTGCTGCTGAAATTCGATGGGGTGGTGCAAAACATGAAACCGGTGAGAAAGATGATGGTTGCAAAATGCACCCTAGATCATCATTCAAGGCTTTCCTTGAAGTTGTCAAAAGGAGGAGCTTGCCTTGGAAGGACTATGAAATGGATGCCATTCATTCTTTGCAGCTTATTCTGAGGAATGCATTCAAAGATGCCGGAACCACCTTGGAAGCAAACACCAAAGCAATCAATGTAAGGCTTAGTGACCTAAAACTTGAAGGGATGCAAGAACTGGAAGCTGTGACGAGTGAGATGGTCCGTTTGATTGAAACAGCGACGGTTCCCATTTTGGCTGTTGATGTTCATGGGCTGGTTAATGGGTGGAATACAAAAATTGGCGAGCTAACTGGTACTTCCTGTTGATAAAGCAATCGGTAAGCATTTGCTCTCACTCGTGGAAGATTCTTCGACTGACACGGTGGAAAAGATGTTGAACTCTGCATTGCATGGTATGTCACTCATTACTCTATTTGACATTTTAGGCCTTTTAGATTGTCAAATATTACTAGAAATAGCCATATGCTCGTATGGCTGTGTACGATGTTTTCAATTATAGTCTTCTGTTTGTAATAAACTCGTCCTCTTTTTTCTCTTCTGATCAGGCAAAGAGGAACAAAACATCCAATTCGAGATAAAAACACATGGTTCTAGGGCTGACCTTGGTCCCATCAGCTTAGTTGTGAATGCTTGTGCAAGCAGAGACATTCGGGAAAATGTTGTGGGGGTGTGTTTTGTGGCACAAGATATCACTGGTCAGAAGAATGTGATGGACAGATTCACCCGGATTGAGGGTGATTACAAAGCAATTGTACAAAACCCTAACCCCTTGATTCCCCCAATATTTGGTACAGATGAATTTGGCTGGTGTTCTGAGTGGAATTCAGCAATGACGAAGTTAACAGGATGGAAACGAGAGGAGGTCATGGATAAAATGCTTCTGGGAGAGGTTTTTGGGATCCACATGGCATGTTGTCCTCTCAAAAGCCAGGAATCTTTTGTAAATCTTGGTGTTGTCCTGAACCATGCCATGACAGGTCAGGTGTCCGAAAAGGTTCCCTTTGGTTTCTGTGCTCGCAATGGAAAGTACATAGAATGCCTGCTGTGTGTGACTAAGAAATTGGACAGCGAAGGCTCGGTCACTGGGGTCTTTTGCTTCTTGCAGCTTGCTAGCCCAGAGCTGCAACAAGCACTTCACGTCCAGCGCTTATCAGAACAAACTGCAGTGAAGAGATCGAAAGAATTGTCTTATATTAGAAGGCAGATCCGGAATCCTTTAGCCGGAATAATATTTTCTCGGAAAATGATGGAGGATACTGAGTTGGGAGAAGAACAACAACTGCTTCTGCATACGAGCGCCCAGTGCCAGAACCAGCTCAACAAAATACTAGATGACTCGGATCTTGATACCATCATTGACGGGTATGATAAAGTCCAGTCGTTAAACACTGATTTTTTTCACCTTGCTGGTTATCGTTCGTCTACATTTTTTACCTCATGTGAAGACAGTTCCCTCATAAAATTCTTGACTGCTTTCATCTTTATCAAGTCCTGAGCTACAAGGAATGAGATAATTAGTTTAGGTTACATAGAATGGTAGATAAAATATGAACTTGTTCTTTTCTGTAGATGCTATTGATTTTGTTTATTTTGACTGGTTGTTAATGTTTCTGTGTTTTTCTGATCCCTCGACAGCTACTTGAACCTGGAAATGGTTGAGTTCACATTGCATGACGTACTGAATGCCGCTGTCAGTCAAGTCATGATGAAGAGCAATGCCAAGAGCATCCGTGTTGTCCAAGATGCACCGGAAGAGATCATGACTCAGACTTTATATGGGGATAGTATTAGGCTTCAACAAGTCGTAGCTGATTTCTTAGCCGTATCAATTAGTTTTGTGCCAACTGGAGGCCAGCTTACTATCGAAGCTAATTTGACCGAAGATCAGTTAGGACAGTCTGTTCATCTTGTGCATTTGGAGCTCAGGTACAGCTTGGCATTTGAATTCATAACATTGATGTCTAATAGATATTGAATACTTACTATGGATTTCATGTATAATTCGGTTGCTTGGATTACAAGTTAACCAATCATCACGAGATGCTGATTTGATATTTTGGATCAGGATCACACACGCCGGTGGTGGGATTCCAGAAGCATTGCTGAACCAGATGTTTGGAAATGACGGAGACATATCTGAGGAGGGCATTAGCCTGCTTGTCAGCAGCAAACTGGTGAAGCTTATGAATGGAGACGTACGTTATCTTAGGGAAGAAGGCAAGTCAACCTTCATGATATCCGTGGAACTCGCGGCTGCATACAAGATGAAGCCCTAAGACAAATTTCAACGGCAAACGACACAGATCCTCAAGTGTACATACAGCCAGCCTAAAGGCGCGAGAGTTGAACGTTGCATCTTTGACATGCCTTGTAGTTTCAAATAACATCCTTTTTCCCTTGGACCATTTGTATCGGTTTAACCTGTAAATGCGCATGTCTGTCTCGTGTTCTTTAAGTGGTCTTTGGCTTGTGACGGATTTTGCAGAACTTGAGAGCAATGTGTGAAGAATAATTGAAAGAGAAAATGGTGAAAGATTTTGCAATTTCTACTGAGGATGAAGTTTGTAATTGTCCGTAATTTCATGTTTTTGGCTTTGTTTTAGCTTAAGTAATAAAGGGACATTGGTCACGGCTCATCTTGGATTTGATGTCTAAAGCTGGTAAATATCACGATGGTGGTATAAAAAAGCGGAAATGTTTTTGTGAGTCTTCCAAATCTCTAAAAAAGTGGAATGCCGTGGTTTTATCATTAGTTAATCCCATTTTTAAAGAAAAATAAAATAAAAGACATTGGTTGTTCAAATGATTAGACTGTTTTTATTGATCTCAACAGATGACAATATTTAAATGGTGGAAAAATTGGGAAAACCTAGTGTTGAAGGAAACAAATTTGCTTAAATCCCAAGCATGTAGCACTATAGTCCACTCATAAAGTAAGAATTAATTCCATTTTAAATTTACAGTAGGTGTAATTGCGTTAGTTGAAATAAATGTGCTCTTTTGTATGAGCAAATATTTGACCATTCATTTTAAATAAAGTTATCTATGGCTTCACATCTCCTTTGTCTATTTTTACACTCTCATTTTCTCTTTATTAAAATGAAAAACGAGCAAATAAAAAAGTATGAAAAATAAAAATGTGAGTATGGATAGTACCGCCTTCCTAAACCATAAACCTTCTCTCTGCCATCCACTTTTATAATCTTTACCTTCACTCACAGTGCCAACAACAAGTATTACCAGCTTCGGCAACAGTTTCAATTATGGAAAGCGATTTCTACAAATCGCGTAACGTGGAGCATGTGATTGTCGTTAGAGTTCATGTTCACAAGTGTGACAACTTACTCTGATTCTTAAAAAAAGTTAAATTTCACTGTAAGACCAATTGACTATATGAAAAGTAACTCAGCTACTTCTAATCATATGTTAGATTTGCCACAATACTTACCACAATACGTACCAAAGGCTTCAACATTCACCTACTCCTTTGCTATAAATACTCATCCTACCAATCATTTCCTATTCATTCACACATCCAAACTTTTCTCTTCCTCTTTGGCACTAACCTGCATTTTCTTTCTAATTAGCACCACCACCAATGGCGGCTGTCTTTGCTCTCTTTCTTGTGGCTTTTGCCACCGTCTTAGGCAGCTCTGCCGCTGATCCCGACATGCATGAGGACAATTGCGTCGCCGACCTCACCGCCGGTAACTTCCTCTTCTTCTTCTTCTTCTTCTTCTTCATCAATTCTTCATCTATATTTCCAGTGTTTCAGTATTCTAGTGCTAAAAGTGAACACAGGAATACATGTCAAAAGAACAGAAGAAAAAGAAAAAAAACCTAAAGTTGCCACTTTTCTTTGTCCCCTCAATTATTTCAAATTACAAGTGACCCTGTTCATTAGCAACTTTTCATGTTCTAATGATTTCAGGAGAGCGAAAATTAATGAAAATGATTTGAAAACTTTGAGTTTTAACGATAAGAACAAAATAAATGGTAAAGTGAATAGTATCATGATTGACTTTTTAGTGTAAAAATATGGTTTTCGTTAAAATAAACAGTACCGGATCTTTTCGTTAAAGTTCTATTTCAAAAGAGATTTGGCATTTCCTTTATTATTTTCTGTAACTTGCTGTGTTAATATTCTTAGCTTTTCTTTTATTTATAATTCTTTTGCTGGTTATTCACTTTATTGTGTTTATGTCTGGTAATCATGTTCCTAAGGTACCGTTTGGTACGCAGACAGGATAGAAAGGGATGGAATGAGACGAAACGGAATGGGATAGAACGAAGATTTCATGCTATGGTCGGTACATGCAAGATGGAACAGGGCAGTTGTTCATTCTGCGTCTGTTAAGTGCATGGCGAATGGAACCAAAAAATTAAATAACTAACATGCCCTAATTATGTCTGTTATATGATGCAATGTTTATGCGATATGCTTATCTATGAAATATATTTTTTTTTACTGAAAATATGACTTTAACCCCTCAAATTCAATTTTTTCTATATCAAACCCGACATAATTTTTTTACTCAAAAAAACCAGTGTCTAGGATCCACCTAAGTGAATTCATTAATTACATGTACTTTACACATTTTACATTTTTAGATGCCTAAAATACCCCTATTGCATATTTGATGTGCACAACTATTCTATGCAGATTGTATAGAGAGAGTTAATGATTTTGCAAAAAGAAAAATAAGACATTAATGTTAAAAAATTCATTGCATATTAATATCAAATATGAGAATTGTTGGCTTAATTCTATGTATTTGGCATTATGAGTTCATATATATATTTTTACAAAAACAAAAACAAAAAAAAAAAACCTAATATATGTAATAATACATTAAAAAAAAAGTAATTTACCTACCATGTACAAAAATGTTATTTGATTCAAAATGTGTATAAATATATATATATATATATATATATATGTGTGTGTGTGTGTGTGTGTGTGTGTGTGTGTGTGTGTGTGTTTATATAATTAGACCATATTAATTTACCTACCTACTATTTTAACTGTTCATTTCCAATTATGCAAAATATTGTATACCAACAACAAAATATTGAATAAACTTAGGAATTGGATCATGCTTTTGATTTTATCTTTTACCTACAAACAATCTTATACATATTACTTTATATATTTTTACCAAAAAATGTCCCTAATAGGCTAATATATGTAATAATACATGAAAAATAATTTACCTACCATGTATACAAAAATGTTATTTGATTCAAAATATAAAATCTAGGTTTTCTCAATTAAAAATAATATATATATATATATATATATATAATCTAGGTGTAGTGTGTGTGTGTGTGTGTGTATATATATATATAATTGGAACAAATTAATTTACCTACCTACAAATTAATGTCCAATAATTTATCTACAAAAAAATTATACCCCATGTGTAATATAATATCTTTTTTTCACTAATACATGGAGAATAATTTACCCATAACAAGAAGAAATATAATTTGATGTATTATATTGAAAAATATTATGTCATACCTATATTTATACAACAATAAAACGTGCCTAATATATGCAACAGTACATGAAAAATAATTTACCTACAAGTTAGAGAAGTGTTATTTGATTCAAAATATATAATACGGATTTAGTATAATTTTTTTTAATAATTGGAACAAATTAATTTACTTCCCAATTAATGCAAAATATATATATATCACAAAAATGGTAAATTTTTGGTATGATATGGATACAATCAATGCAATACAACAGTTTATATATTTCATTGCACTTTTTCTACAACTTTTAATTTGGAATAAATTTAGGGATTTGAAAAAAGTGGTATGGGTGTAAATAAATTATATTAGTAGGTCAATAGTGTTTCGCTGTGGTTGCAGATTTTAAATTTGAGTTTTTATTGACCGTTTATTTGTAGATGAGTTCTTATTTAAGAATCTTGAATTATAAGGTCAAAATCTAAAGCATCATATTTTTTACACTGGCGAATATCAATACTTTTTTGTTGTTTTATTAATTCATTTTATTTTTTTTTTGGTACAACGGAGGGCAAAGCCCGGCAACAAAACAAAAAAATCAGGCAAGAACAGCCCTAGGAAGGGCCCTGCCGATAGAATCAGAAACTAGAACATTACTAGCAGAGGTAGGAGGAGAAACAAAAACATGGAGGCCTAGGGATAGCCCATGACCCAAGTCAGCCATGTGATCAGCTGAGGCATTCATTTCTCTATATATATGAGTGACTTCACATCTCCAATTTTTTCCGATGGCTTCTTTGCAGTCAATAATGAGATTGTAGAGAGGGTGCGAATCCAGAATAGGTTTTTGGATCAAAGTAACAGCATCCCAAGAATCACATTCAAGGATCACATCCCTGCATCCCTCATCCCAAGCTATAGAAAGGCCCATGAAAACACCCCAAAGCTCAGCTTCCATGATGGTTCCTCTGCCCAAATTAGCAGCAAATCCCTTAATCCAATCCCCTTCAGAATTGCGAATCAAACCTCCAGCACTTATGTGCCTAAATGGGTCATTACAACTCCCATCTGTATTGATTTTATATCTACCAATAGGCGGGTGGATCCAATGGATTGAGATAATTTGTCTAGGAGGCTTACTAGAAGTAGACTTGTTGGCATCATACCAATCCCTTGCAAATTGAAAAATGAACTTCTGGGGAGAGACAGGCGGTTGTTGACCATCGTTGAAGACAAGATTGTTCCTCCCTTTCCAGCAATACCAAAGAGTTGAAGCAAAGATAAGGTTCCAGGGTAAACCATGTATGGTAGAACATTGTGTCCTAAGGTTTATGGCCATCCAACTCTGAAAATCAAGAGCAAAGGAATGGGCAACTTCAGGAGGGATTCCAACACCATTCCAAAAGAAAGGGGACTGCTTACAAGACCTGAAAATATGATCCATTGACTCCTCAATATTAGGGCAGATTGGACAACACGGGTTATTAGTAAACCCTCTTCTAGCTCTCTGCACATTGGTGAGAATTTTCCCATGACC
Source organism: Pyrus x bretschneideri (assembly GCF_019419815.1). Classification (NCBI taxonomy): domain Eukaryota; kingdom Viridiplantae; phylum Streptophyta; class Magnoliopsida; order Rosales; family Rosaceae; genus Pyrus; species Pyrus x bretschneideri. Next base: position 5,548,846 of record NW_025999402.1, read on the forward strand.
AATAGTCCAAAGAAAAGTCACTAATTTGGGTGGGAGCTTGAGTTTCCAAATGAAGTTCCATTTCCAAGGAATGATATCATCATCGCCAAAGAGAGAGAGATAAGCAGTTTTCACGGAGAAGGTTCCAGAATTGGTGAGGCTCCAAATTACCTTATCTTCCCTATGATTCGCAATCCCAACATGTAAACTGAAAATATGTTCCACAATATCAGGGGGAAGGCAGGAGTATAACAATTCTACATTCCAACCATCATCAGTAAGGAAATCATCAACAGACCATTCAAGCATGTCAGCTGAAAGAGGGATGGTAGCAAAATTTTCGAGTACGCCACTCTCAAGCCAGTTGTCTTTCCAAAAATGGATTTGGCTTCCAGATCCGACTCTCCATCTCATACCATTAGGAATGATTTGGGCACCAAAGAGGATTCCACGCCAAGTATGAGAACAATTAGTGAACTTAGCAGAGCAAGCACCCACCATGTCGTGGTGTTTGAGATATTTTCCTTTCAGAACTTGTGCCCAGAGGCCCGGGTCTCTTTGCATAAGTTTCCAACCAGTTTTAGCAAGGAGAGCTTGGTTCATAGCATGGGTATCTTTCAAGCCTAAGCCACCCATAGATTTAGGTGTGGAAACTGTCTCCCACTTAACTAGGTGAACCTTGGACTTATCCTCAGTGTGACCCCATAAGAAATTCCTGTTCAACTTATTAATTCATTTTATTAATTGTTTATTATTTACACTTTTTTATTTGACTCTCTCTCTCTCTCTCTCGTCTCTCTACTTTCTCTTCTTCCATATGCTTCTTGTTCTTCACATGCCCAGATTGCTCCTAGTAAAAATCAAACTTAGTAAATCAAACTCATACTTTCTCTTCATTTCATTTTCTTTCTCTTCAATTCAAACCCATATTTCTCTTCTTTTAATTTATTTTTCTTCAAATCAAACACAGAAAAATCCCAAATTATTATTATTTTTTTTCAATTTACAGAGGCCTCGTCGGATCTGCAAATTCATTTCAATCAATTTCTGCAGCATAGTCATCGTCCTCCTTGTAGTGTCGTCGTCATCGTCCTCCCTAGGCTTACGGTGATGACCTGGCTATGGTTACGGCATCGAAGAAGAAGGTGGAGCGCAGAGGGATTGAACAGGCGGCGGTGGAGGAGCTTCGACATCGTCAATGACGACCTTGGTCTCCTCTTTGTGTTTTTTGTCATCGGCGGAAGAGGCTCGGCGGTGCATGCTATGCGAGTCCTGGGCGTCACTGGCGACAGTCTCCTCGTGGGACTAGCAAGGAGGAGGGAGGTGGCGGGAAGAAGTTGGGTTTAGGTTTGGATGGGCTTGCTGGGATTGGGTTAGCCATAGTTGGGTTGCTAGGTTTGTGGTGGAGGAGGAGGAGGCTACATGAAAGAGGGAGGGTAGACGAGAGGGAGGCTACGAGAAAGAAAATGAGGGTAGACAGTGGAATTAATGAAAAAAAGTAAGGGTATTGTTGTCTAAAAAAATTATAATTTTGTGTTCCATGTGCTGGAACAAGTTACTTCTGGGGGAAGGTGGAATGAAAAAAATGACTAAAATTCGTTTCACAGGACAGCACGTCCCAAACAATTTAGTGCACCAAACGTGAGACGAGTGTGTTCCATCCCATTCCACGTACTAAACGGTACCTAATTCTCCCCAATATTTAAACACATTCAGCCATTAAACATATAATTGAAGCTGATTAAGTAAACCCAATTCATGATTTCTGGAAAAAATTAAGAAAAATCTATGATTTGATTACTCGACTCTTGTAAAGCAGAGAGCCTTGTTGGCTTAGGGTTGCCCCTTGATTAGCTTAATTTTCTCTCACTTTATTATTGTTGAGCCTACTAATCATGTTTCTGCAAGGAGCTTGTAGGTCAGTTGGTTTAAGACCATCCTCACTTGCACCCGAGGTTCCAAGTAATAAGAACCTTAATTAGCCCCCAACAAACAAGCACATTGATCCACTAATACACTAGAACCTGATTAAAAATAAACCCAATTCATGATTCATGATTTCAGGAAATTAAGTATCAGTTCTAGTACAATTTCTTGCTTAATCCAAGTGAATTGTGGTACATAACACAGCGGTGAAGGTCAATGGATTCGTCTGCAAGGACGCAGCAAATGCAACAGCAGAGGACTTTTTCTTCACCGGACTAGCCAAACCAGGCCTCACCAACAACACGTTCGGCTCCATGGCGACTTTAGCCAATGTCGAAAAAATCCCCGGCCTCAACACCCTCGGCGTTTCGCTTGCCAGAATCGACTTTGCCCCCGGCGGAATTAACCCACCCCACACTCACCCCAGAGCCACAGAAATTGTTTACGTTCTTGAAGGAGAATTGGACGTTGGGTTTATTACCACAGCAAACAAGCTCATCAGAAAAACTATTAAGCAAGGTGAAGTCTTTGTGTTCCCCAAAGGGTTGGTTCATTTCCAAAACAACAATGAGAAGAGCCCGGCTTCCATGATTGCCACCTTCAACTCTCAGCTGCAGGGCAGAGTGGACATTGCCCTCACATTGTTCGCTGCCACGCCGGAGGTGCTGGATAATGTGCTGACCAAGACGTTCCAGGTGGGAACCAAGCAGGTTAACAAAATCAAGTCTAATCTAGCACCCAAGGCCTAGAGAGCTGCTTTGTTTCTTTGTGTTTATAATTTGATGGACTGGGGTGATGATCCTTGTATTTTCTCTCTTTGATTAGTCCAAACTAGCATTTGAGCCCGCGCGATGTCCGCGAGTTGTAAAACTATGTTATACGTATGAAATATATTGAAATCTATTTACATCTATAGCAGAATCTAAAAGTCATCTGAAGTGTTTTTAGAGATCACAAAATATAAATGTCGGTTGTGTAAATGTAGAAAATCTTAAATGCATTTGGGCACACATACCCTGGTATGCTACAACTAAAATAATGTAATGTGGCTCATCCATATTTTTTCATGTACATTATGAACCGCTTGTTATCCAAAATACTGTAGCAACCTTTATACAATAGATTCATTAGATTGGTTGATCGAAGCTAATTTGACCGAAGATCAGTTAGGACAGTCCGTTCATCTCGTGCATTTGGAGCTCAGATACAAGCTTGGCAATTGAATTCATAACATTGATGTCTAATAGATATTGAATACTTACTATGGATTTCATGGATAATTCGGTTGCTTGGATTACAAGTTAACCAATCATCACGAGATGCTGATTTGATATTTTGGATCAGGATCACACACGCCGGTGGTGGGATTCCAGAAGCATTGCTGAACCAGATGTTTGGAAATAAAGGAGACATATCTGAGGAGGGCATTAGCCTGCTCGTCAGCAGCAAACTGGTGAAGCTCATGAATGGAGACGTACGGTATCACTACTACAAAATTACCTATAACTGGCGATCCTAAAAGTGAGAAGTATCATATGAGAACCTAAAGTATATTCACCTGGTGATGCGACTGTGAGTTGTATAGCAGCAACGGAGTGAAGAAATTTGCAGAGAGAGCTATACGGTGGTGCTACTGTGGTGCTATGGGAGTGCCCTGAGACTGCAATTCGTTTACGGAAAACCGCAGAGCAGCGGCACTGTGACTATGAATTTGGGATTTTTAGTTGTGATTTTGGGAGAGATGAAGGGAGAAGGAGAAGGGGAGAAGAACAGGAGAAGGAAAGGGGGAATGAATGCAACGGGAAGAAGAAGAAACTGGGGAAGCGAGAAGGCAGCGTCGCAAGGAAGAGAGAAAGGGGTTTTATGTAGGGTTAAAATATTTCCAGCGGCTCAAACCGACATCACTCTTTTATGTGTAAAGAATATAATTAAAATCTGTCGGCTAGAACTGACATCCTCTTTTTCGTCTGAAAAAATGGTGGGAAATATCCCACCCAAAATTTTGTCACACGAGATACGTATTTAAAAAAATAAAAACACCAACCTATCGGCTACAACCGCCAGGAAGTTTGAAAATATTTATAAAAAAAAATATACTGTTGGGTAGAAGTGCAAGAAATAGCTCCTTAATCAACATTAACTTTATGTCGCTTAAAAGCAACTCTATTCCCTTTTTATATGACACCATCATTTAAAAAATTAAAAACTATGTCGGTTATAAGCAACATAGACAATCTATGTCGGTTAAAAATTGAAAACTATGTCGGTTTTATCCAACATTAACATTCTATGTTGGTTATAACCGACAGTACTTCCAACACCATGTAAAGAGGCTATCAGAAATGTCTTATTTGCCAGTATATTATATAAAACCAACATCAGTCTCCAACATAATAAGCCACTTTTGTAGTAATGTATCTTAGGGAAGAAGGCAAGTCAACCTTCTTGATATTCGTGGAACGCGCGGCTGTATACAAGATGAAGCCCTAAGACAATTTTCAACGGCAAACGACACCGATCCTCAAGTGTGCATACAGCCAACCTAAAAGGCGCGAGAGTTGAACGTTGCATCTTTGACATGCCTTGTAGTTTCAAGTAACACATCCTTCTTCCGTTGGACCATTTGTATCGATTTAACTTGTAAATGCGCATGTCTGTCCCGTGTTCTTTAAGTGGTCTTTGGCTTGTGACGGATTTTGCAGAACTTGAGAGCAATGTGTGAAGAATAATTGAAAGAGAAAATGGTGAAAGATTTTGCAATTTCTGCTGAGGATGAAGTTAGTAATTGTCCGTAATTTCATGTTTTTGGCTTTGTTTTAGCTTAAGTAATAAAGGGACTTTGGTCACGGCTCATCTTGGATTTGATGTCAGGAGCTGGTGAATATCACGATGGTGACATAAAAAAGCTGAAATGCTTAGGTAAGTCTTTCAAACCTCTAAAAAAATGGACTGTTGTGGTTTTATCACTAGCTAATCCCATTTTTAAAGAAAAATAAAATAAAAAGACGTTGGTCGTTCAAATGATTGGACTGTTTTAATTGATCTCAACATGTGACAAGATTTAAATGGTGGAAAAATTGGGAAAATCTAGCGTTAATGAAAACAAATTTGCTTAAATCCCAAGCATGTAGCAGTATAGTCCACTCATAAAGTAAGAATTAATTCCATTTTTCACTTACAGACGTAAGCGTAATCATATTAGTTGAAATAAATGTGCTCTTTGTATGTGCCAATATCCGACCATTCATTTTAAACAGAGTTATCTATGGCTTCACTTCATCTTTATCTATTTTCACTCTCATTTTCCTTAATTAAAATGAAAAACAAGCAAAAAAAGAAGTAATGAAAAACAAAAATGTCAGTGTGGATAATACCGTCTTCCGAAATCCTAAATCTTTCTCTCTCCCACTCACTTTTATAGGACTAGGATTATCTCCGTCTTTTCATCACCTTCTATCCCTCTCATCTTACATTCTTTTATTTTAAAAAGAAGTAATATAAGATATTGATATGACTTAACCGTGATCATTAAAATTCAAATAGGAGGGGAGGTAAAAAAAATGGAAGAGAGAATCCGACTCCACTTTTATAATTGCGATTCTGCGACGGCCCATTAGTTTTGAGTTTTAGGGTTTTAGTGTGCCCACCGAATCAGTTCTGTCTGGATTCGCACGTCGTCGCCCTCGTTCGTCCTTTCTCTCTTCATCTCATCTTCTTCGTTCAATTCTAATCCAGCAATCAAGCAACTAGTCCAGGAGCAAAATCTACACCTTGGATTTTGACGATGGAGATTAAGGTTGTTTCGTTCCCCGCCGAGAACCCTCCGCTCGCGGAGCTTGTCGCGGCCAAGCTCGCCGGGATTTCTCTCCCAACCGACGCCTCTCTCCCTCCTGATTCCCCTTATTCTTTTCAGTTCTCCAATGGGTAAACCCTAAATCCTATTACTTTTCTCCGATTGGTATTTTTTTATCAGTCATTTGTTATTTTTTTGCGAAGGGTTAAATTAGATGTTGAATGCATCTGTGGATTTAGGTTGAAATTACATGGAAAAAATGTACTTCTTCGATATATGGGTCGGATTGCGAAATTGTATGGGGAGAATGCATTCGAAGCTGGGAAGATTGATGAGTGGCTTGAGTACGCGCCTGTGCTCTCACAGGGTTCTGCGTTTGAGAGTGCTTGTAAGCATTTGGATGAATATTTGGGAAGCAATACTTTTTTCGCCAATCAATCTTTGTCGATCGCTGATATCGCAATCTGGTCCGGTCTTGCAGGTATAGCTTTGATTCCCTTACGGTTTGTTGGTCGTTGTTTATGATCTTTTTTTAGCATGATTATGAAGAAGTAGAAATTTAAGGACAAGTAACATAATTGCAAGTGCTTTTTGGGTCTTTGGGACTGCTTCTGTAAAAAGTACGTCTGCTCGAGAGCGATTCTGCTAGACGTGCTTTTATTGCAACCATTGTTAACTTTTATCAAAGGAGGTGCTTTCTGAAGGAGCACCTAGCAGGTGTTTTTTTTCCAGAAAGTGCTTCCATGACCCAGAAGTGCTTTTTAAGTTAATCTATCAAACGTTGGCTGCCAGAAAGGCAATCTCAAACCGGCCCTAATACGTGTTTCTTTGCAGGAACTGGGAAAAGATGGGAGAGTTTGAGGAATTCAAAGAAGTATCCAAACCTTTCTCGGTGGTTCAATTCCCTATTAGCCGGATATGGTGATGCTCTGAATGAAGTCACTGCTACCTTCATCAGCAAGAAAGGCTTCAGGAAAGCCAATTGCAGCTAAAGCAAAAGGCAATCAGGCTGATCCACAGTCAAAGGGTGCAAATGGAGATGCATCTGAGAAAGGTAAAGCAGGAAGCAAACCAACATTTGAAGTAGATCTTCCTGAAGCAAAGGTTGGGAAGGTTCGACTGAGATTTGCGCCAGAACCCAGTGGTTATCTTCACATTGGGCACTCAAAAGCAGCGTTATTGAATCAGTATTTTGCTCAACGGTATCAGGGTCAGCTTATTGTGCGGTTTGATGATACAAATCCTGATAAAGAAAGCAATGAGTTTGTGGACAATATTCTCAAGGATATTGAGACTTTGGGTATCAAGTATGAAAAGGTTACCTATACTTCAGATTACTTTCCTCAGTTAATGAAAATGGCCGAGAATTTGATTCGCCAGGGTAAAGCATATGTTGATGATACGCCACGTGAAGAGATGAAGAAAGAAAGGATGGATGGCATTGAATCAAAATGTAGAAACAACAGTCTAGAGGAGAATCTTAAATTATGGAATGAGATGATTGCTGGGTCTAAGAGGGGTAGGGAGTGCTGTGTCCGTGGGAAGCTGGATATGCAGGATCCAAATAAATCTGTCCGTGATCCAGTTTATTATCGCTGCAATCCAACACCACATCATCGGATTGGGTCCAAGTACAACTTATACCCAACTTATGATTTTGCCTGTCCATTTGTTGATTCCATAGAAGGTATCACACATGCACTTCGATCTAGTGAGTATCATGATCGCAATGCTCAGTACTATCGAGTTCAAGAGGACATGGGACTGCGAAAAGTTCATATCTATGAATTTAGTAGATTGAACATGGTTTATACGCTTCTCAGCAAGCGCAAGCTATTGTGGTTCGTTCAAAATGAGAAGGTTAGTGGATGGGACGATCCTCGTTTTCCAACTGTCCAAGGAATTGTGCGCAGAGGTCTCAAAGTTGAAGCCTTAATACAATTCATTCTTGAGCAGGTAAGACACTAGTCTGTCGTAGTATTATGCATAAAGAAGTTATGAGCTATGCCTATAACATATATATATATATATATATAATGCCTGACCAATGCTTCTTATTATGTCCTTAATTGTTTTTCCTTACTCGGTACTAGTTTGTGTACATAAGATGAAAATTCAATTTATACACCCTTCTGAATGATTAATTTTAGGGGGCTTCGAAAAATCTGAATCTCATGGAATGGGACAAACTCTGGACTATTAATAAGAAGATAATTGATCCTGTATGCCCAAGACATACTGTCGTCATTGAAGAGCGCCGTGTGTTGATGACCCTGACCAATGGTCCTGAGAAACCATTTGTCCGCATCATTCCTAGGCATAAGAAGTATGAAGGTGCTGGGGAGAAGGCAACAACATACACAAGGAGGATATGGCTAGACTATGCTGATGCGGAGGCCATCAAAGTAGACGAGGAAGTAACCTTGATGGATTGGGGGAATGCCATAGTTAAGGGAATTGAGAAGGATGAAGACGGAAATCTCAAACTCACAGGGGTCTTGCATCCCGAGGGTTCTGTTAAGACCACAAAATTGAAGCTCACCTGGCTCCCTGAATCAGATGAGCTTGTTAAGCTCTCATTGATGGAGTTTGATCATCTGATAACAAAGAAGAAGGTACGTGCCAATCAACAAATGTGAAGTTTTTGTTCTTAGTGTATTACTAATCAATTAGTCTGTCGATTGTAAAACACCTTGAATTTTCTTTTCATAAGGATGGGAAGGGAACTTGGGGTTGGGGTAGTTTGTTTAACAGCCTGATGCTTAACTCAGTCACAAAGGATGCTTCATATGTGTACCTTTAATTGTAGTGTATGGAAGATTTCATGTTTGAGGGGGAAATATGCGGAGTTTATCTCGAAAATCATGTTATAAGATAGAAATATAAGTGATAAAAGACCGATCTGAGCAAAACGTTTTAGCTGACTCTTTTTTTTTCTTCTTCTGTAAGTGATGTAATATGTACAGGCTGAGTTACATATTTGTTTTTGTAACTTGTGATTGCAGCTCGAAGAAGATGAGAATTTCGTTGATGTTGTTAACCCATGTACCGAAAAGGAGACTGCAGCACTTGGGGATTCCAACATGCGAAATCTCAAGCGTGGGGATATATTGCAGCTCGAGAGGAAAGGATATTTCCGATGCGATGTTCCCTACCTCAGGCCGTCAAAGCCCATTGTTCTATTTGCAATCCCCGACGGCAGGCAGCAGACTGGATTGAAGTAAAACCTTTACCTTTTTATCGTGTTTTCTACATTGCTGTTCTAGACACGTCTTAACTGCATTATGTATTGTTGGTTACAATTCGGTTTAGTACTTCTAATTTTTATGGAAATGCAGTTTATCTTTGTGTTTGAACTGGCTGTCGCATTGTTGATTTCCGCACTCTTTTTAAGTCTTTGAATCGAACAGATCAAAAGAGAATCAAGAGGAGTGCAGAAGGAGAAAATAGGCGTGCGGAAATCATATTCCCACCGGAATATAGTATAGTTAATACATCATCATAGTTTACACGTTAATTTAAAATAAATAGGCCCATGCTGAAACGTTACCATTATAATTAAACAATAGTTAGTGTCATTAGCTACAACTAATCATGGTTTTAACGCTAGAATATTAAGTTTAGGCTTATTTTATCATATCCAACCTTCTAACATATTTAATCATCTTTCTCTATTCTCATTGTTGTGAAGTGGTTTATATGTAGTCGTCTTTATGCCCTTAGAAAACATATTATCCACCTAATCTTCCCCCAACCATGCTGATTATTCTTTCTTAATTATTGCCTACATGCCCTTCTTTTATTGTTTCGTTTTGGGTTTAACTAATGGTCCCTCCCAGATCGCTTGGATTCCACAAGTGAATAGAAAGTTGGATCTACCTCGGATCTTATCTAAATAGCCTCATTTATCCTCCTGAGTAGAAGTTTGGTTTCAAACCGGGGTTCGAACAAGAGAAGTAGGCCATGCTAATGTGCCTTGGATGATCCACATCTCAAGTTAGGCGCTTATGAGTACATTGACTTTTACCTGAGGTTGGAGGATGCGTCGAACATGTTTTTTTGAAAAAATTATTATTAAGGGCAAGGAAAGTTCCGAACCTGGAACGCATGGCGGAAATCCAAAATCCTATTTACTAAAATATTAGACCATATGCATGCATCGAACTTAGAGTAGCGATTCTAACACTTCAATTTTAGTATCTGGCACTTCAAATCGAGTTTTCCTTATTTTTCCTTACCCAGGATGCGAGCGTCGTACGCTAAACCGGGAGTCTCAGAATTGCTACCCTTGAACTTGTAACTCTTGAAAAATCCACAGGGTTTGCTGACTTTCTAGTTAGAAAATGGGCAATGTATGTAGCAAAGACTTTTATTTATAATGTGAGATTTAGGTGAGGTAGGTAGCTGATTTGAAGACTTGAAGAACAAAACATGTAACAAATTTGGACTAATCAAAGAGAGAAAATACAACGATCATCACCCCCTTCCATCAAATTACAAAACAAACGTAACTCAGAACCCAAAAAGCTCTCTAGGCCTTCGGTGCTAGCTTAGACTTGATTTTGTTAACCTCCTTGGTTCCCACCTTGAACGTCTTGGTCAGCACATCATCCGGCACCTCCGGCGTGGCAGCGAACAACGTGAGGGCGATGTTCTGGGTGCCCTGCAGCTGAGAGTTAAACGCAGAAATCACCGAAGCCGGACTCTTCCCATTGTTGTTCTGGAAGTGAACCAACCCTTTGGGGAACACAAAGACTTCACCTTGCTTAATAGTTTTGCTGATGAGCTTGTTTGCTGTGGTGATAAATCCAACGTCCAATACTCCTTCTAGAACGTAGACAATTTCTGTGGCTCTGGGGTGAGTGTGGGGTGGGTTAATTCCGCCGGGGGCATAGTCAATTCTGGCAAGCGAAATGCCGAGGGTGTTGAGGCCGGGGATTTTTTCGACATTGGCTAAAGTCACCAAGGAGCCGAATGTGTTGTTGGTGAGGCCTGGTTTGGCTAGTCCGGTGAAGAAAAAGTCCTCTGCTGTTGCATTTGCTGCATTCTTGCAGACGAATCCATTGACTTTCACCGCTGTGTTATATACCACAATTCACTTGGATTAAGCAAGAAATTGTACTAAAACTGATACTTAATTTCCTGAAATCATGAATTGGTTTTATTTTTAATCAGGTTCTAGTGTATTAGTGGATCAATGTGATTGTTTGTTGGGGGCTAATTAGGGTTCTTATTACTCGGAACCTCGGATGCAAGTGAGGATGGTCTTGAACCAACCGAACTACAAGCTCCTTGCAGAAACATGATTAGTAGGCTCAACAACAATAAAGTGAGAGAAAATTAAGCTAATCAAAAGATGACCCCAAGCCAACAAGACTCCGTCGTGCAAGAGTTGGGTAATCAAATCATGGATTTTTCTTAATTTTTTCCAGAAATCATGATTTGGGTTTACTTAATCAGCTTCAATTATATGTTTAATGGCTGAATGAGATTAATTATTGGGATGAGGATCCCATCCGGATCCAAATGGTGGGGATCCTAGGAATCCACATATCTTAGCTGTTCATCGTATATCGTAAGATCAGAAATAATTTGAATTTTATTATTTAAAAATAGAGAATTGTTATTAACATTCTAAAATTCTTATTTGGCACTCCAAACTTTCTATAATTAGAAAGAAAAATACACTTGTGAAAAGTATAGAATGAGATTTTTGGAGTGCTAATAACAGTTCCTTAAAATTAAACACAAATAGTACCTGACGAAAACTGAACACACAATATACAATAAACGGCTAGGATGTAAGAATCCCTAAGATACCCACCATTTAGATCTGGATGGGATCCTCATCCTAATTATTGGGGACAATTAAGGACATGATTACCAGACATAAACACAATAAAGTGAATAACCAGCAAAAGAATTATAAATAAAAGAAAAGTTAAGAATATTAACGCAGCAAGTTACAGAAAAGAATAAAGAAAATACCAAATCTCTCCTGAAATCATTAGAACCTGAAAAGTTGCTAATGAACAGGGTCAACTTGTAATTTGCAATAATTGAGGGGACAAAGAAAAGTGGCAACTTTAGCTTTTTAATTTTATTTTCTTCTGTTCTTTTGACATGAATTTCTGTGTTTACTTTTAGCACTAGAATACTGAAACACTGGAAATATAGATGAAGAATTGACGAAGAAGAAGAGGAAGTTACCGGCGGTGAGGTCGGCGACGCAAATGTCCTGAAGCATGTCGGGATCAGCGGCAGAGCTGCCTAAGACGGTGGCAAAAGCCACAAGAAAGAGAGCAAAGACAGCCGCCATTGGTGGTGGTGCTAATTAGAAAGAGGAAGAGAAAAGTTTGGATGTGTGAATAAATAGGAAATGATTGGTAGGATTAGTATTTATAGCAAAGGAGTAGGTGAATGTTGAAGCCTTTGGTACGTACTGTGGTAAATATTATAAGAAAACTTAGAGCTGTTTGGTATCGTATTGAAAAGTTTCGTCATTTTTCAAAGACGAATGTTTAAAAGATTAGATTTGTAGAAAAATTTACGAACAAAGTAATGTGTCAAATTTCATAATTTGCAAACATCAGGGATAGCAAACCTAACATGTGCTTAGAAGTAGCTGACTTTTCAAATTATTAATTAGTCTTACGGTAAAAACTTAATTTCTTTTAAAAATCAGAACAAGTTGTCACACTTATGAACGTAAACTTTAATGACAACACGTGCTCCACGTTACGCGATCTGCAGAAATCGCTTTTCATAATTGAAACTGTTGCTGAAGCTGGTAATATTTGTTGTCGACGTTGTGAGTGAAGGTAAAGGTAAAGCATGAGGCATGCCTCCAAAGCAACGTCATGACATACGAGTCCTTGACCATCTATCTGCTTCTTGAGCAAACCGTTGACCCCATTTACAGCCATTTGCGCCTCCACCGGATCTTACCCTCTTGTCTTTATTTTTGTTTATTTTTAGTATTTTTGTCTCTATGCATCTTTATTTATTTTACTAGTAATTGTACACAGTGAGATGTACTACACAATTTCATATATCAAAAGTTTAAATCCTCGTTTGAAAGTCGTTAATTTGATTTTCTGGCAATTACAGTTTAATAAGTGTGTATAATTTTTTTATTTATATTTTTTTTATGTATTATTTAATACGTTTTTTGCGATATTTTGTAATGAGAATTAATTGTTATGTAGCAAATATTCGGCCGAAATTTTGAAGAATCTCTACGAGAGATGTTAAATTTTAAACATCAAAATGATATTTGATGGCTCATGTGGCAATTTGATATTTTGTACAATTTTTTGCTCCACTTAATATGCTGAATAATATGTCTGAGATCCAATTATTGAGACAACCAATTAAATACTTGAACACACAACAACATTTATTATATATTGCATTAGATCCCTTAGAAAATCATTTAATAAATTTGATAGCAAAAGACTTTGTTTTCAATTAACTCAGTGTCACGTAAGAAATTGAAAGCTCGGTTGGAGAGGGTCTGTTGCTATTTTTTACTGTTATTTATCTACTTGGCATCTTTTGACATCTGCTTTAAAAATTCTATTAGCAACCTAAATATGAAAAGTGAGAGAAATTGGAATACAAAGGTTCACACTGTATTGTCATCGCGAAGCTTTTTATTCATTCAATATGAGCTAACCCTAAATCTTACTTTGTTTTTTTTATATAAACTCAATGACATATGTAGTGACACATCATTCATGATATTATTGCTTTGAATTTGACCTTTTGGTAAGTTTTTGGTTCTCAATAAGCAAGTTATTTTTTTTTATTTTTAAAGATATGGTATTATTTATATTAAAATGTAGGATAGTTAGCTAAATCTCACAATGGATTAGTTATATTAATTTTATTCAAATTCACTTTCAACCGAATTTAAGATTTCTTACTTACAAGTAAAAAAAAAAAGTACAACTAGACTTTAGTACTAAGCGGTTGTATTTTTTTTTTTTCATTACGCTGTAGTTTTTTTCCAACAGATAATTAAGTAGGAGGGTTTTCAATTCATGGAAGGGGATAGATTTGATCATTTGAGTAAATACCAGGTAAAGGTTACGGGCCACCTCATTGTATTATATTCTATTCTTTAATTGACCATTTAACTTCAATCTGATGAGTAGACAATATTGCCTTCTTTTTGACTAATGGTTTTACACTGGTTCACTTCTTTTACTTTCTCACAACTGATATCGACATATTATTACTTATTAGTAAATATTATATATATATATATATATATATTGATAGATCTATCCTTATGATATTTTAACACATATTTTATTGTTATAAAAAATAGTGCATATGTTATTTAATTTTTTTTTTAAATTTTTTAAAAAGTAACACGTGTTATTTTTTAATTGGACCAATAAAAAAATGATTATGTATGTTCGACAAAAAAAAAAAATTGTCATGAAGTTGAATTTCATTAATTTTGTCATTAGTTGTTCTTAACCTTACAAAAATAAATAATTTGTCCTTTTGTTTTTATATTTCCAATTAAGTTGGTACAGCTGAAAATTTCTTATAATAATGCCATTACAATATATTATAAATAAAAATGTTCTCTTGATCATTTCGTGACCATGATCAAAGAATCTATGACCACTCATTATTAGACCTGATATTACGAGTTGTATAAATTTAAATGTGCTTTCAATATCAAATCCAACGCAATGCGACCATGTAATATTAGTCATCACATGAATTAGACAAAGTGACTCACATAAATAAATTCTAAAACTAAGCGTTTTGGAAAAGTATACAAGTTTATTCTTTAACAAACTTGACGTTGCTAAATTGGTTAGGTTGCAATTGCTAACGGAACACTTGGCAAAAAACGAGTGCAGTAGCATTCTAGAAATCATATAGCCGACATCACTTAGTGGGATAAAACTTGGTTATTGCTTCTAAAGGTTGCAATTGTTGTTTCCTTTGGTTGAGTTGTTAGAAAGCATGGAAAGCCAAGAGTGGCTCCATCCTCCAACCGCCACAGTGGGCTCCCAAAAACTCCTTTATTTAACTTAGACTCCATTGTTTTAGGAACATTCTCTATTTTTTTCTTCCCAGAATTTGACATGTTTTGGTGGTTGCTTCCTGCAAATGGCTTTTCTGTTATCTGTCACACTGTTTGCAATTGCACTAGAATGTCGTAACTTTGGTTGGTTGGAGGGCCTCCATCTCCAAGTTCATCAATCATTTTCCTAACCCCATCACTAAACCACCTTTCTTAAGTACTAATCATGCTTTGAGCAGCTGTAAGACGACCACGTCAGCATCATTAAGCGCCTTACTGGTTACATTTAGAAAATAAGATGGAAACTTTCAAGAGCATATGCTTGTTTTGGAGAATCTATGTCCTAGTGCGTGTTTGAAAATTAGCTGTACACTCCATTGACTTTGGGAATATGTAGTTGGGTTCACATTAAGTAACCAAACCCATTACTAATAACAACTTTGGTGAACTTTGTTTTGGTTATGTTTAGTGCGATTAGGGGTCAATAAAAAACGTGACAGTGTTTGATTGATATAAATTTGAGCTCATTGTAGACCTTATTTATTTTTAACGAATATAGTATGGATTTAGCATAATGTTGGGTGGTAAAAAAACAATACTTACAAAAAATGAGTGTAGTGAAGATGAAAATGTTTTGTTGAATGTGTAGGTACACAAGAAAATATATGATTAAGAACAAGGATATCCGAGGTAAAGTAGGATTGACTGCAATTGGAGATAACATGAGAGAATATCGATTAAGATGGTTTGGACACATGAACCAAAAACTTGCAGATGCTCCAGTTAGAAGATACAACTATGAAGTAGGGACTCAAGGCAAAAGTGGTAGAGGGAGAACTAGGAAGACTTGAAAAAAAAAATTTCGAAAAAATATGAAGTACTTGGATCTAACGGAGGACTTGGCGCAAAATCAATCACAATGATGGTCTAAGATTTATACGATGGGACTTACTTCTAAGTGCAGCTTATCAATTGGATGAAGGAAGAAAACATGTCACATGCAAGCATTTAATTGCGATTAAATCCGTATTTTTATTCACAGATATGATTTATTATGCAAGTCAAGAGTTGACATTGAACTGGATAAGGATGAAGATAATCTGGAACCCTAAAAAGGTATATTTTCCAAGTATTTATTAAATAAAAGAATATTGAATAAAAAATGCAACCTCAAGCCAATAAGGCTCTCCACCTTGCGAGCACCAGGAGAGGAACGTCTGTTATACGCAACCTTACTTTTGCTTGAAATGAACAAATTGAAGAACTGGATTTTGAATTATAGCAGAAATCAATTTGGAGATTAGGCCTCATTGTGTGCTCGTTTGATTCAAATAATCATTTAGATTGGTCACCAATAGTCTTTACATGAACACAATCCACCCTTGAAGTGATGAAACCGAACACGATCCCTAACAATTATTTTCCGATCGAAAGCTTGTGAAACAAACTTTGTAAACGAATGACAATCTCTGCAGACTCTAAGGTTCTTTACTATTCGTAAAGGCGTTCCTTCTGGAGTTCTTGCTAGGCCAAAAGCAATTGCCAGCTTCTCGCTGTGACATGAACCGGAAGTTCCCAAACAATCTGTGTCTTTGGAAGTAAGTTCAGACACTGTCATGAGGGAATCCTCCTGCACGTAACCATGCAGAGCAGCTCGATGAACTATTTTCCTCAATTTTTGGTAAATTTCATTAGCATCTGGATGTGACTTGTCGTCCACGACAAATTTGTGAACCTGATCACCAATTTCAATCCAGCTCCAACCAGGAGTGGTCTTTACTCCCTCAGTTTTGATCAATTTTCTCATCTTTGCAACACCATCTGCATTTTTCTCTGTAGAATAAATCGAAGCAAGAAGCACATAGTCCCCTGCATTAGCTGACCCTAGCTGGCTTAGATTCCTCATGGCAATTTCTCCTATTTCTACATTTTTATGAATCTTGCAAGAGCCAAGCAGAGTCCGCCAAAGGACCGGATCCTCCTGGGCACGCGAAGTCCCAATAAATTGAAGCGCCTTTTCGAGCATCCCAGCTCTGCCAAACAGATCCACCAGGCACCCGTAATGCTTAATTCCAGGCTTGACACTGAACTTGGAGCTCATCACATTGAAGTACTCGACACCCTTGTCAACCAAACCTTGGTGACTGCATCCACATAACAAACCAAGAAATGTGATGGAGTTTGGCTGGACTCCTTCGACCAACATCCGCCCAAAAAATGAGATTGCTTCTTCTCCATGACCATGTACTCCATACCCAACAATCATGGAGTTCCAAGTAAAAACATCTTTCTTCCTCATCCTCTCAAAGACGCAAAGAGCACTATCCAAGTTACCACATTTAGCATACATATCAATAAGCGCATTCCCAACATAAACATTCCCCACAAGCCCCTTTTCACTAGCAATTCTATGCATCTGAACTCCGATATTCAGTGCGCCCAAGTGAGCACAAGATGAAAGCAACCCAACAATCGTAAACGCATCAAGACCCACATTCTCATTTCTCATAAGCTTATACGTCTTCAACGCCATATGGTGAAGACCCTTCTGAGAGTAGCACGAAATCATAGAATTCCAAGACACCAAGTCTCTCTCAGACATATTATCAAACACCTTCTCTGCACTCTCAATCAACCCATCTCCCGCATAGGATCTCATAAGATTGGTGCAAACAACGACGTCCTTCTCGTACCCATATCTCACCACAGCTCCATGAACCTCTTCACACTTCTTCCGGGCCTTCAACTTCTCGCAGGCCTTGAGCACGAAGGAGAAAGTGAATGTATCAGGAGGAGAATCGGAACCAGACGAAAGCATGCGATTGTAGTAAAAAATGGCGTGGTGAGGAGAAGGGCTGTTGGAGAAGCCTCTGATGAGGGAATTCCAATCCTGGGTTTGTGGGTTTTGGAGGTGATGATAGAAGAGCAGCTGCGCGTAGGCCAAGCTGCCGGAGACGGAGACGGCGCAGAAGTTGAGCAGCTTGTTTGAAATGGCGGGATCCGGTTGAAGACCGTTGGTGATGACGTGGGCGTGGATTTTTTTGAGCCGTTTGAGGCTGTTGCATCCTTGCAATAGGGATCGGATGGCTTTGGTTTTTGAAATTTGGCACATTTGACTTAATTTTGGGTTTGGGTGGAAGTGTGTAATGTTTTAGTAGAGGCACATACCGGACTTTTATACAAACGATATTGGAACAGGAGAATTGAATAAAGTATTTGTTTAATGTGAAAAAATCAGTTTGAATATGTAAAGCCTTATGTACTTAGACTTTTATACAAGCGATATTGGAACAGGAGAATTGAATAAAGTATTTGTGTAACGTGAAAAAATCAGTTTGAACATGTAAAGCCTTATGTACTTAGACTTGAAAAAGTCATGAATCAAAAAGATACCGTTTAGGTATGAGATAACTAGTTTTACCATTTTAGGGTAAGCCCTAGTTATTTTAAAACATGTTGTACCTTGCATACCCATCCATGGTTAGTAAACATCATCTAAATGTTATTGTCTACTTTGATGGCTTTACAGATCCGGTAAGCCATTACCGGATCGGGAATAAGCAGCAACCACGGCAGGCGACGTTCTGATGAACCGGGAGTTCGACATTTCACTGGTTGGACAATTCTGGTTACAAGAGATTGCATGAAAGGAGACTTACACACCAGGTTTGATCTCCTTAACCTCCAATTAAGGTGGCGTTAAAACACTGCATAATCTCTTCAAAATTTTACATCAAACATCCTCCGAAAACAACCTAAGTCTTGCAATCCTAACGTAAGAAAATGAAAGTGCGTCAATCCGTAGCGAGTTTGCTTTACTCAACTCCATCTCGCTTGAAGTTACAAGGCAAATTCAACTATTTTTTCTTTCTACCGCCACCAGCCTTTGCCTTTTTGTTCGCGGTTTCTTTAGCGGTTTCTTTAGCCGTGCTTTGTGGTGTTTCCTGCAACAAGGATAAACAAATATTACAAAAACAAAACTAAAAGATGATAGAAAGTCCTACTAAAAAGACCTTAAAAAGGCAAGCAAGATGAGAGTGCAGGAATAAACAAGTGATTTTGCTATAAATTAGAGACAAGGGGCCTTCACACGCACATATTTATGCTAATTACTACAGCTTGAGCTCAAGAAACTAGAACCGTAAGACCCCGGTTACAAGCTTTTCATAAAGTTCTGCATTCTAGCTGTGGCAAAACGCGATAGCAACAATTCATTTTTCCTATGATACTGATGATATAAATTAAATGAGATTGGATTAAGCACAGATTCTGTGAAGCTTCACCAAGGTTTTCAGCTTCATGTGCCAAAACAGACGCCTTTGGCTAACGGCATCAAGTGCTTGGAGCCCAAATGAAGAATTGGCAGACTTATGCTGCCAATGACAGTGGGCCTCGAAGGATTACAATCTTGTAGAAAGAACATCTTATGCCTGGTTGCTGGTTTGGGACATTTAAGCACACATTTGCTTCCCTGTCATTCAATGTAGCAAGAAAGAATGATAACCTGTTCCGCCATTTTTGTTCTTTTCATGAGTTAGGGAGGAAAAGGCAATCTGACAGAGACAGATATCAAAATCGAAATGAGGGGAACCTGTAATGTTTCAGCACACACAGCTTGCAGCCTTATGAATTTCCAATTAAGATTCAATAAGATGTGCAAAGGAATGAATATCTTAGCATGTAAAGCAACGCATTTAATTCATATCATCAATTCTGTTCAGCAAAGGGAACTTGTAATAACCTGAGAGACCACTAGCGAGCACAGTAATGACGTGTAAGACCAACAAAGAACTCTTAAGCCTCAAATAAAACATAAATAAATGCCCAATGAAGATAGATGATACAACCAATTAATGCATAAGAATGTTGTCTGCCTCTAACCATATATATAGACACAGAGAGAAGAAAAATGGAAGCTTAAAACACTTAATGGACCATACCTTTCGTTTAATGGGTACAGATGGGTTAGCAGTCGGCTTGAAAAATGATTCAAGTCTGTGAACGATAAAATGAATGATACCTTAGATCCCAATAAAGAAGGAAATTTGTGAATTCATAGCTATTCATGCTAAATCACTCACCTTCCCTGCGATGACTTGTTCTTGGCTGCTTTAATTTTTTCTATTGCCTAATCAACAGAGAAGTCGAGATAAATAAAGCTTACAAGATACGGAAAAAGAATCAACTTAATCTCAGGGAAAGCACGTAAAATTGCTGAGTAGGAGCACACCTTTGTCACTCTGTCACTGTTAAATCCATTTTCATTCACCAAAAACGCAGTCAGTCCCTGTAAAAACGAGAAGACGATTTGAGTACTTTGACATGCAAGAGTCAAAAAGATACATCATCATATAAAAACTGTCAACTGGCAAGTCATTTACTTCTTCATCTGGAGCTGTCCATTTAATCTCAACTTGTTCTTCATCAGATAAAGCAACTGGTTCCTTAAAAAGTCTCCGAGCCTCTTGATAGGGCCACTCCTCTGGTATTTGGTACCTGGAGATAGAAAAACAATAAATGTGCATATAATTACAGCAGAAACAAACCAGGGAAATAGCACAAAGTGCACCCATAAAAAATACAAATTCATTTTCATGCACCGTCGTATATATAAAATACAAGTCCAAAATACAAGATGAACCTTTCTTTGTTTATGTTCTCGAGTATACTCTCAATGGAGCCATGCTGACGGATGAGCTTCAAAGCTGTCTGTCCTCCAATCCCTGTAGTGTAAATTTATAAGGTACTGAGTAATGGATGCATAGCTAAGATTTCAAGGAAACTAGAGAAACGAGTCTCAATAATATATATGAGAGAAGATGTGGTCACAAACTGAATTTGAAACTCCTATGTACCTCGAATGCTGTCACAATAATCACATCCGGAAAGAATGCACAAGTCAATGAATTGATCCATAGTAAGATTTAGCTCCTCCAACACCTGAAGCAAGGCCACAATTAGAACCGTGAATCAAATATTAGGCAATCACGACATTCTTAAAAATTTGTAAGCACCTTAGCTATATCGAATTCCATGACAGGGATTTTCCTTGAGCTAGGATCCATCAAATGACGAAGAAACTTAGGTGCTCCAAATGTAAGGGAATCCATATCTTCAGAGGCCACAGCATAAACCTGCAACAGACAGAAGTTTAATTAATGTCGTATATTTCTAAGGACATGTTCAGGCCAGGAAAGAAATGGCTCCTATTAATTCAACAAAATTTGATGCCGTATATCCCCCCTTGGAACGAAGCCTTTTTGCACAAATAGGGTCCACATAAATACTGTAGAAATATAAAAAAAATGAAATACTAAAGTAAATGGCATTCTTGTAAGAATCCTTAAACAACTCGTAACGAACTGGTCACTTGCCTTTCCAGATTTGCAAAGCACAGCACACTGTGCCTCTGCTTCTGAGGGAGCCTGTGAAAATCAAAACATCGTGAATTACAAACATTCATATTTGTTTTCGCACTGAAATTCAAATCTGCAACAGCTTGCTTAAAATATATTATTTCCCACCTCAACTACAGGCACCCCCATGAGCCTTAGAAGTCTTTTGCAGTCATCATTGTGCTGCTTTGTCACCTGTCAATACAAGAACCACATGGACTCAAACATTCTATTTCTCATATAACATATCTTAAGTGCAGTGATGGTAATTATGGTTACAGATAACAAAAGAAATACAGGCAAAGAACCAACCTTTACTGTTCGTTTACTGTACTTCTCAATATCTTCCTTGTTGCCATCCTGGAAAGAGTTGAAGACAATAAAAACACTGTGAAATGCACTTTACGTTGTCTACATTTTACCAATCAAAAAGTCAAAAATAATATACACGCACCTCCACAGCCGCTGCCAAATCATCAGTGGCATCTGCCCTCTTTGAGTAACTGCATCACAAGTTCATTATGTCAAGCATTATTGAACAAATGCATTGATCAGTAACCATGATTAAGGAATTAGTCAACAGGAAAGCTACCGCTTTGCCAGCTCTTGTTTCTTCAATTCTGGAGGCTTCCCATCGAAAACATAGCTGAAAAACAATTTTTTAGACCGACACTTGTCAATAAGCTTTTGGGTTAGATAGGACAACAAGAAGGACAATATCAAGACTAACAGAACATATATTAAGGGTAAAGAAACTAATTACAGTGGTTTAATTCCAGTTTCCAGAAGCCTAATCGTCCGTGAAAACATGCCTTGCAGATGACTACAATGAACCCAGATAAACAAAACCCATGTCATTATTTGAAAAATATAAGGTTCTTAGCAAACCCACTTAAGTAACTAAAAGTTTAGAACTTTAGTAAAGGGTACCTAGTAACTTCACCAGCCTCATTGGTGAGCATCTCAGTCCCAGTTCTTCCCACAACAATCTACACAATTCCACAAAAACCCACTTCAAAATTAAGCTTCCTTAATCTAAATTCATGCAGTTAATACATCAATTAGAGAGAGAGAATACAAGGAACTGGTAAATGCTCATGCTGGCATCGATGGCGATCTTTCGGCCGAAATAGCTCTCGAATTTCTGCTCCTTCATGGCCTTCGGGGCATTGTCCGCCAGCAGCTTCGTTAAACCCTAACATCACAACGTCCGCAAATCATAAAATCACATTAGCCAATAAATCCCAGATTTAATTCAATACTATTAATCTGGAAACGAAAATTTGTACCTTTATACCCATTGCAGAAGAAAAGAGGAGAGAGAAAGAGTGAAATGGAGAGAGAAGAGAAAGGGTTTTGGCTGGAGGTTAGGGATGAAAATGCTTCCCGCCCATGTACTCCCAAAGGCCGAAGTCTCTAGTGTTTGTTGGGGCTCGTGCAGGTGGGCTTACTCTGTTGCATTGGTTAGCCACTTTCATGGGCTACATTTTGGGCTTTCTATTCCATATTGGAACTTTTTATTATTTGTTTAATTAAATATATTGGAATCTTTAATGAACCCATATTTCATGAGGTAAATATTCCTGGATCCTGTTCTTGTTGTCGAGAAATTTTTTAGTGTGCTATAAAGCGAGTGCATCAGAAAAGAATGGGAAATCGGTTGATCTATTATATGGTGAACCATCCGAAGCATAACTGCACACTCACACGATATTTGCCGAGAGATAGGAACATTCGATGGAACCGGTGAACCACACCTGCTTTTGGATAGATGTGTGGGACAGAGGGCTCGTGGCCAAAAACCTATTTTTTGGTCGTAATTGATTGAACTTCACCTCACCCATGCTGCCTTTTGATGGGAAGTTTACTTGAGAATTTCAAGCTCATAGTTGACTGTATTATTTTTCCACTTGGAACCTAAGTAAGTTATGGATTAGTTTTTCGTAGCAAATCTCAAATAATCAGAACGCGGAAGAAAGAAAATGATGTACTAAATCCATCATCATTCCCACTACTATTTGTCTATGTCAATATTTAGTCCACTCAGTTGCACCAGATTTAACTTCGGGTTTAACTTTGGTAGTCAATTTAAAATCCAAATAATTGCATGTGGTAGGTTAGGAATCGATGGGGAAGGATAGGAGAGGTGACTGGCATGAAAGGCAAAGTTAATTGGCATTTTTACGAAAGTCACTTTAGTTGGTTTTGTAATTTAGTAAGAAAAAGTTTATATATATCAACGAACTGTTTTTATCTGGTTTGGTTGTTGATAGAGTACGGTGATACTTATTAACCGAGTATTTGTGCATGGGTATTTTAGTCATAGGCTTGTATAAGTTAGCCAGGTGGTTAAGATGTTTAGCTAACTTAGTTATTAAGTTTTGACAGCTGTTAGTTTTGTTTGGTTAGCTATATATACTGAAATATGTAAGCAATTGGATTCGGCTAGATAATATAACAACATTTGCGAGATATTACTTTCTCTCTGCTATAATATTCATTGTTCCTTGTTCTTGCTCTTCGATGGAGATTCATGGCGCAATCTGCCATAGTTATCAATACTGTCTTTTTTGCAAACATTTATATGTGTTTACAATAACAAGTTTATTTCTGGACAGAACAAAAAAGAAAAGGCACCACTTTAGATGACCAAGAGAAATCTGTTCATTCGCAAACAAGGAAGAATGAAGATGACTAAGAAAAATCTTTGTGAATATTGACCAGATTAGCACTGCCAACTTTCTAATTACTATGTACACCTGAATGAAAATCTAATTTTCGTAGCTCATCGATCATTTGAACAATGAGCAATTAAGCACTGCTAATCTTTTAATAACTATGAACTTATGTATATAAATTTATTTTATATAACATGAGTTTGTTGTATGTATATATTTCTAGAACCATTTAAACACCAGCAATATTGCGCATACACGTTTGCTAATTATCTCTTAGATAAAGTGGTTGTATGACCACCCAATGAATTTTATCAATTCCTCCTAGAACCCTCTGTCTAAGTGTTTTATTAACTACGTAATATTAATATATTATGCCGCTTGTATAATACTTTAACTGAGATTTCAGGATATTACTTTAGAGGTTTGGATATCTTTGTTTAATTAGTCTATGATTAAGAAAACAGCTCTTAAATTAACTGCAATATCGATGGTACCGATACAAATATTCTTGCTTCGTCCGTCACAAGAAATGTGAAATGACCAAAGCATGCCAAAGTTCACACTTTTTTCTGATGCTGGTTTCTGTTTTGGACTTGTAAAATGATTGGTGAATAATATTAAGAGAAATGCTAAGTGAGATTCTCTGTAAATTCTTTACCACCTCGTAGTTGCGTATCAACATTATAAAATATTGTGTCAAAACATAAGATGTCAAAGAGACTCACTTTCGAGAATCTCTTTAGCATTTCTCATATATTAATACTTAGTTATTATCAGGCAGATTTGAAACTACAAAGACATGATGAGAACATGAAATTTTGAAGCTTTGGTCCCAGAAAACATGGTGAAATTAATCAAGATCCCTTTGAGCTGCATTGTCAACTACTACTAAAAGAGTATTTGGATAAATGAGAAGACGGTTCACTTCATGTGCTTTTCTTCCCCTTTAAATTTGCAACTCGGTTGATGCTTTCAAAGTCTTTCGTTCCAGGGTTTCCTTTTTGGGTTGTCCTAAGAAAAAAGACTGTTACATGAGAAATTTTTTCTTGCGATTGTTGTATCAACACATAGTGTGTACTAAAAGGGGACCCGAATCAAACATTCGAAGATTCGCCAAAAGACCTTCACATGCTTGTTTCAAGGCCTCCAGGCAGTCCTGGTATCACTTGGCCCCAATGTACATCCGTCCTTGCTCACATATCCTAATCATTGAAAAACTTCATGGAGGAATCAACCAAAAAAATGAACATAGAGTTCGTCGAGAGCATACAATTAACTTCATTTATCATAATCCAGACATTTAATCAAACCTAATGAAAAACGACATGTTCCCAAATGCAAAATGGACAAAAATTCACAGCAAAAAAAAAAAGAAGGTGAAAGTTCCAAGTTGCATTCCTCCACTTGAGGGACACGCCATGACAAAAAGAGACAGAGAAAGACAGAGGTAGAGAGAAGAGAGACAGAAATGTAAATTTAGATATATATATATATAGAGAGAGAGAGAGAGAGAGAGAGAGAGAACAAAGTTGACAACAATAAGGCGATCAATCCGATGCCTTCAACGTTAAATACTAGGCCTCTTTTTGTGCTATATGTTCAAGGGCTCGTGTCAAAAAACAAGTACTCTCAACTTATTCTCAACTTTCAACAATGGTAAGTAAGAAAACCCTAAATCTTCTTTCTGTTCATGTCTGTGTTTTTTGTGTTACTCGTGTTAATGTGTTTCACAATGTTCTGCACACCAGGCAGAAGAGAATGCCAAGCCAACCTACAGCTCCCTCGAGCCGGTGGACAAGAAGAAGGGAGGACTCACTGCCTCCAGCTTCATTTTCGGTAAGTAGCCATTCTCAGAAAAAAGGGTGTGCGGAAATCCCTTCTGTGCAGAATTCTATCTGGTTATACTGCTTGCTTTTGTATATATTGGTTTACACTGCATTTTTTTCTTGCTTGTATAGTGTTGCTGGCGTTGGACAGCATGGGATTCGTCGCGAACATGGTCAGCATGGTGCTGTACTTTATGTACGTGATGCATTTTGATCTGGCGCACTCCTCCAACCTTCTCACAAACTTCATGGGATCAACTTTCCTCCTCACCCTCGTTGGAGGCTTCATATCGGACACATTCTTGAGCAGATTCACAACATGCCTGATTTTTGGCGTAATTGAGATACTGGTAAAGAAAAAAAATTCACATGATTTGGTATATTTTCTTCTGGTTCTCCAGTTCTACTTATGTCACGAAATTTTATAAAATTTGTTTCACTTTTAGGCTTTGGTGATGATGACAACGCAAGCTTATTCAAAGCATTTGCACCCAATAAAAACTTGCCCTTCAAATTGTGTCCAAGGCCGTATCGCTGCAATGCTGTATGGATCCCTGTGCTTGTTGGCACTGGGAACAGGTGGCGTGAGGGGAGCGCTGCCGGCACTTGGTGCTGACCAGTTTAACCGGAAAGAGGAAGCGAAGTCGCTGGCGACGTTTTTCAATTGGTTTATGCTCAGTACTACAGCTGGAGCCACTATTGGTGTCACGGGCATCGTGTATGTGAGCATGAATGTAGATTGGTACTGGGGTTTCTTTATATCAACTATTGCAGCCGTTATTGGGTTCTCTGTTCTTGCAATGGGTAAGCCTTTCTATCGCCTCCAAGTCCCCGGCGACAGCCCCATCATAAGGATCGTTCAGGTCTGCCTCTCTCTCTCTCTCCCTCTCTCTCTGTGTTAAAGGCCTTTCCATCTAGTCAAACTCAATTAGCACAAAAACTTTATTAATTACATTTTAACACATGTCAGAATATTGTGACAGGTTATTGTTGTTGCAATAAAAAATAGGCGTTTACCGCAGCCAGGAAGCTCGCATGAACTGTATGAGATTAGTGAGAAGGAATCAAATTATACGGAAGAAAAAATTGCCCATACACATCAATTCAGGTACCATTACATTAATTTATGATTAGTGAGAGTTAAATTTACCCTTATATGTCATGCACTGAAATTGTCAAATTACCTTTTATGTGCCTCACACGTGACGATTTCTAAAAGAAATTGGTGCCTTATGGGTTATGACACATTGTACTAATTTTTTTTCTAATGGTATCGAATCAGTTGTCTGGACAAAGCTGCCATACTTGGCAAAGGCTCCAAGCCCGAACCATGGAAGGTTTGCACAGTAACACAAGTGGAAGAAGTGAAGGTCCTGACAAGAATGTTGCCAATTCTCTTCAGCACCATCATAATGAACACTTGTTTGGCACAACTCCAAACATTCTCAGTCCAACAAGGAAGCATCATGGACCTCCACTTGGGCTCCATCGAGGTTCCGGCGCCATCTATCCCCGTCATTCCTCTTCTCTTCATGTCCATCCTCATCCCACTGTATGAGTTCTTCTTCGTGCCTTTCGCGAGAAAGATCACAAAGCACCCAGCAGGCATAACGCAGCTTCAGCGCGTTGGTGTTGGACTAGTCCTCTCCGCAATCTCAATGGCAGTAGCGGGCCTGGTGGAAGTGAAAAGAAAGAACCAAGCCAACAAGGACCTAACAAAGATATCTCTCTTCTGGCTTTCGTTCCAATACGCTATTTTCGGCATTGCTGACATGTTTACCCTAGTAGGGTTACTTGAATTCTTCTACAAGGAAGCTCCAGCAGGGATGAAATCGCTTTCTACTTCGTTCACTTTTCTTTCACTTTCTTTTGGGTACTTCTTGAGCTCAGTTTTCGTTGACTTGATCAATGCCGTGACGAGAAGAGTTGCTCCGAGCAAACAAGGATGGCTCTATGGAATAGACCTAAACAAAAACAATTTGCAGCTATTTTACTATTTCTTGGCAATCCTTAGCTGCATCAACTTTGTGAACTATGTATATTGGGCTTCATGGTACAAGTACAAAGCAGATGAGACAGATCTAAAGCTGCAGCTTAAAACTTTGCACCAAACACCTCTCATTCACAATGATGCAAGTGTTGTTCAAGAAAGTGGAAGCAAGATTGATGAAGCTGCTGCCTCCACTGAGGAAAATAAAGAAGAAAAGGTGGCAACATGAAGGTCAAAATATAAGAGAGAGAGAGAGAGAGAGAGAGAGAGAGAGAGAGAGAGAGAGAAAGGGGGAGAGAGACAGACAGAGAGGCTTTGTTAAACCCTAACATCACAAAATCCACAGATCATGAAAAACCATTAGCTAATAAATAATATTGCTCTGAATAAAAAATATCGTACCTTTATGCCCATTACAGTAGGAAAGAGGAGAGAGAAAGAGTGAAATGCAGAGAGGGAAGAGAGAGGGTTTTTGGCTGGAGTTTAGGAATGGACGCGAAAGACTCTTTACAATGGTTCGGCTGCACCGTGCAGATAGGCTTAAGCTCTATATTGGGTAGCTTTTTGTATTTGGGCCCTCAAACTTTGGGAGGCTTCTTGATATAAGATTATGGGCTGTAATTTGGGCTTTCTACTCCACTGAAATTTTTCTTAATATGTTTCTGTTTGATCGTACGAATCAAATGAGATACATGTTTGATTGTATGAAATAAATTTAAAATGATATTTGTTTGTTCGTATGTGATAAATATACCTCAACAGTTATATGATATGTAGTTATTCTTGTATGAAAAAGAATGTGCACTCCTTATAGGCACCAAAGTTTAAATCTTTATTCTCGAAGTTTAGATTATTTGTTTTAAGCATAATAGTACTCCTATAATTTTTGTTGTTATTGAGACTTTTGGGGTTAGCTAGTGACTAGTGATGATGGTTGGTAGGAGTAGGCAAGGTTTAAGTTTATAATCCTTTAATTTCATAAAAAAAGAAAAACGTATTTAATTTCTTTTTAGATTCTCGAGATGCTCAAAGGAAGATCCATAGATGGACCAAGGTTATCCCGGCACGCACCCAATGTCGGTAAAACACCAATGAAGGTCCTCCGGGGACCCTCCAATGTTTCGACATGGAGACTGGTTTATGCCTATGGATATATACGGGTTATGTCCGGGCAATTTGTTTATTGTGTTAAATGACATAGTTACGCCAATCAAAATTCTAGTGCATGATGCATCCATGGAGGAGTTGTGAAGTTGCAGAAGCTTTCCCACAAGGAAGAAGAGGCATGTTGACACACTTTTTTTTTCTTGGTCCTGTGTCAGTAATTTCTTGCTTTATCTTACGAACTTTATATGAAATGAACTGTTTCACAGACATGACCCTCACTCAATATGGGTTAGATTTCAAATGAACTTAAAGAGTGAGAAAGCCCAATAAGTTGACCTTTTATTTAGAATAGCTAATAGAAAAACTTTTTTTTTCTTTTCTTTCTCCATAAAGTATAGTAAAGCTATATTTTATGATTTGGCTAAAAACAACGTTGAGGTAAATTTTTGTAATTTACTAAATTGTAATGTTGTTTTATCATGATTTATAAATAAAGAGTGTTATTGCATAACTCTTAATGTTATTTTTATCCAATTTTTTTTTAAAGTTTTAGATTAGAACCCCTCAGTCAAAATTCTAAATCCGCCACTGTAGACGTTTTTATTGTGAGGAATAATTTATTAGTTGCGTGATGATTGAGATAAAGATAAAATGTATGTGTGTGTATATATGGTACTAGGGCATATTCTCCCCTAACATTGTGTAGCAGGTAGCTAGCTACTCTTACTGGAAGCCATTGGGGTTTTCTTTATGCACCACCCATACCAGAATCACATAATTGAAAGTGAACATATGAACCTTTTTTTGGCACTGGAAAAGAACATGAACCTTAACAGATAAAATCTGACAAAACAAGTACTTACTATGAAGAATGTGGACTGATAAAAAGCTGCAGGAAAAAGGCTACAACTGACGGTAAAATCTTCAGGTAAAAAGAAGAGAAGGCAAAGGGGAAGGAGGTGGAGCATGCTGCATATGCAACAACTTTGGAAAAAAGCATACAAAAATCAAAAGAGGAATTGATGGAGATAAGAGAAAGAAAGATGATGGAAATAGAAATGGGAGGTGGGGGCAACTCCTGCTTTAATCATGGAACATAATATTTCTGGAAAATGCATAAGCACTTAGACAGGAAACATCATCAGCAATCTCTGTGACTAACTTTTCTTACATCAAAGCCATTTTTGAGCTGAAGGTCCAACTATGCAGGGAGACTGGTTTTCCTTGTCAAGTTCAAGTTGTTGGAGAATCAAATCAAATTTCAGTTATTGAGTTAGAGGCATGAATAAGGATTAATGAAGATAGAAGCCCTAGAGTTGTAATGTTTGAAACTACCAGAGTCGGTCATAATATTTATTTCTCCAGATGTTTCAGTTACAAAGTTGTTCTTAATTAGCTAAATAAATTAAGATGTATTGCTGCAGCTATGAAAATCATGTATTGTTATCGGTTTTTGATGTGTGAAGAAATCTGAAAGTTTTCACGTTAAAAGCCTCTCCCTTCTTCACTACATAAAGTTTTACTTAAGATTTCTATCCCCCTTCCTCCTACAAATTGGTATCAGAATTCTGATCATGTCATTAAACCGTCTGAATACGAATACTTTCATAAAGTTACTGAAAATTGAAATGCATTTAGAATCCAAACTTATTCCAATAAAGAAAATCCCGAAGTATTCCAATTTTTTTATAGCTAATTATTTACTAAAATTATATATTTTGTAATGTTTTTTGTAACTTATTATTGTTAGTTTTGGATACATTTACATTTTGCTCATTGTTTTTATATTAACCATACAACAAAAATTCTTGGATTTATACATCAACATATAACAAATATTAAGAATGTACATTAGCCACTTAGTACTACATTCTAGGAGTATTATTCTTTACTTGTAAATAAGATGTCTTAAGTTCGATTCTTGCTAAAGACGAATTTGAACCATATTATTGCTAACTCATTGTGAAGATAAACCCACATTCTCCCTTTAGTGTAGATAATATAGTTTGTTCAAAAATAAAATTACAATAAAGTGCATGTAGGAAAAGGTTCGAGGATATTAAAAATTTGCAAAATATATAAATTTTCGAAATATATTTCAAAGTTTTTTAGATTACTCTTATCCCAAAAATTTTGAATTTAAAAATTATGGTCTGGTTATGAAATTTTGTAATGAAAATTGGAACATTATTTTTGACATGATCCGTTATGAAGTCGTTCTTAGTCCTACCAAATAAAAAGTTAAAATTTTCTTGTTTGGAGCCTAGTAATCAAGGTGCCCTTAAAGTTGACAGTGACATCAAATTAATTGAACCTTTTCTTTGGTCCTAATTGATTGAACTTTACCTCACCCATGCTACCCATTGATGGGAAATCTACTTGAGAATTTCAAGTTCATAATGCATATAGTTGACTGACACTGTACCCATTTTCGTTATAAATTTGATTAATTCTTAATTATCACTTGTTGTCAAATGTATCTCTTATGAAGAATTCTTAACCATCATCTGTTGTAAAAAAGATATAGTCTCCAATTCCAATCAATCCAAATTTATTAGGCCTTTTTATAATATAATTCCCTTTAATTTTGTATTTTTTTTTCCATTTAATTTCCTTGACTAAAAAATAAAATCATCGACGGCATCTATTTTGTTTTTGTCTAAAAAAAATTCTGTAATATCACTAACTATATTAAATCACAAAATAAGAAGAAATAAACACACAGATATATACATACATACATATATATATATATACCCACACACAACTATTTAGAGGGAAATTCTACCCTTGCATGGCCACCCAATGAATCTTGTCAATTTCTCTGAACAGCCTCTGTTTAAGTGCTTTATCAAATGGCATTGTCATCTTGCTTGGTGGCAACTCCAAAGTACTATTGGACGAAAATGGTGAATGGGGAAGTGGATTAATTAGTATATAAATAGGGACCCATGACCTAAAGAAGCTTTCGATCAAGTCGAGTTGTACACGGTTGTTAAGGCCCATTTGGCTTGCTTCCTCAAATTTAAAGAAACAGGTATGGGAGCATGACCCCAGAACCTAAAGGGTCATTAGAAGTCTAGAATGATAGACGTGAATTATATCCGTTGATTAGGGTAGTGTGAAATTTAAGGAATATTGCTTGAGAGCTTTGGATATCTTTCATAATATCGTGACGGTTCACTTAATTGTATTTGTATAAATGATAAAGCATATCAGTTGAGTATCAAACAAAATTTAACACGAATACGTGAGTAGTTAAAAAATGTGTGTTTATCATTTCTCTACTACAAATATTTAAGAAAAATGAATTTTTTTGAAGCTTTGGTCCCAGAAAACATGATGAAATCAAGATCCTTTTGAGCTGTATTGTCAACTACTACTAAAAAAGTATAATGAGATGAGGGTTCACTTCATGTGCTTCCCTTCCCCTTAAGTTTGCAACTGGGTCGGATGCTTTCAACTCGGCCCCAGGGTTTCATTTTAGGAGGGTTGCACTAAGAGAGTAGAAGTGGTACATGATAAATTTTTCTGTGTGATTGTCATGTTAACACGTGATATTATTAATTTATCGACACATAATATTACTAGTTTAGTTTTGCAATACACATATACATATAATTAATAGTACCATACCCCTACTCAGTAAAATATTAACCTTATTGTTAACATATATTATAATACATGACTCAATAACATCAAATTACTAGATAAGGCGAAAGAATAATATAAGTTATAAAGCTTGATCATGTGGTGGATCGAAAATATTTTATTAATGGTGCACTTGGCCAATAACAAATTATGGTCATGCCAAATCACCACCGCCGTATTCTAATGAACTGTTCAGTGCATTTGCTTTAGGGAATTTTAACGAAAAACTTCTGGTACTATTCATTTTAACGAAAAATCACATTTTTATTCTAAAAAGTCAATATTGGTACTATTCACTTTATCCTTTTTTTTGTTCTTATCGTTAAAACTCAAAGTTTTCAAGCCCTTTTATTAGGATTTCTTGCTAAATATACTTTAGGTTCTCATATGATACTTGTGAATTTGCTTCAGTAAGATCTTTGTATTAAGGTTAATGAGATGTTCAATAAGTCTGTATTAGGGTTAATTAACAAACTAAAATACAGCATATAATGATAATATTATAATAATTGCATCGAGACTTTTTGCATATATTGTATTCACTTATTGAATTGTGCAGGTTTCATTTCATTTATAATTATCAACTTTTATCACCTAACTAATTCGTTACAAGTTACAACTCAATATAACAAGTTTGATATCTAATTGTGGCTGATAGACAACATGTGATATTACAAATTGAGTGCTTTTTGTTTGTATAATTTAATGTTCCGTGACTATCTAGTAAGACTGATCAGCGACATATAACCTAATCATTGAAATACCTCATGGAGAAACCATTTGAGCATAGTTGTCCGAGAACATACAATTAACGGCATTCATATGTTCAAAATCATCATAATCCAGACACTCAATCAAACCTAATGAAACATGACAAAAGGGTAAAGTTCCAAGTTGCATTCCTCCAACACTGAGGGACACACCATGAGAGAGAGAGAGAGAGAGAGAGAGAGAGAGAGAGAGAGAGAGAGAGCAAAGCTGGCAACAAAGGCAATCAATCTGATGCCTTAAATACAAAAAAACTAGGCATCTTTGAATGCTATATGTTCAAGGCCTCTTGTACCAAAAACAAACATTCTCAACTTAATTTATTCTCAATTTTCAACCATGGTAAGTCAAAAAGCCCTAAATCTTCTTTCTGTTTATGTCTCTGTGTTTTTTGTGTTACTCTTGTTAATAGGTTTCACAATGTTCTCCACACCAGGCAGAAGAGAATGCCGAGCCAGTTTACAGCTCCCTCGAGCCGACAGACAAGAAAAAGGGAGGATTCACCGCCTCCAGCTTCATTTTCGGTAAGCAACCATTCTCAGAAAAGGGTTGCAGGGAAATCACTTCCCAGCATGCTAGTTATATCCTTGCTTTTGTATATTAATTATGGTTTACAATGCATTTATTCGGCTTGTGTAGTGTTGCTGGCATTGGACAACATGGGATTCGTTGCGAACATGAGCAGCTTGGTGCTGTACTTTCTGTACATGATGCATTTGGATCTGGCGCACTCCGCCAACCTTCTCACAAACTTCATGGGATCAAATTATCTCCTCTCCCTCGTCGGAGGCTTCATTTCTGACACATACTTGAGCAGATTCACAACTTGCCTGATTTTTGGCGCAGTTGAAATACTGGTTACAAAAAAATTTCACATATTTTGTTATTCCTGTTCTAGTTCTACTTATGTCACAAACTTTAATAAATTTTGTTATTCGCACTTAGGCTTTGGTGATGATGACAATTCAAGCTTACTCAAAGCATTTGCACCCAAAAGAAACTTGCTTGACAAAGTGTGTCGAAGGCCGTATCGCTGTCATGCTCTATGCATCCCTGTGCTTGTTAGCTCTGGGAACAGGTGGCGTGAGGGGAGCACTGCCCGCACTTGGTGCTGATCAGTTTAACCGGAAGGAGGAAGCAAAATCACTCGCAACATTTTTCAACTGGCTTTTGCTTAGTACTACAGTTGGATCAATTATTGGCGTCACCGCCATTGTGACCATTAGCACTGAAGTAGCTTGGTACTGGGGTTTCTTTATATGCACGGCTGGAGCATTTATCGGGTTCGCTGTTCTTGCGATGGGCAAACCTTTCTATCGCCTGCAAATCCCCGGCGACAGCCCCATCATTAGAATCATTCAGGTCTGCCTTTCTCTCTTATCAAACTCTTTGCGCACAAACTTGATTATTTTACTAGTTAATATTAACTAGTGTAATGTGGCGAAATGATGTGACAGGTTATTGTTGTCGCTATAAAAAATAGAAGTTTACTGCAGCCGGTGAGCTCTCATGAATTGTATGAGATCAGTGAAAATGACCTAAAGTATACTGAAGAGAAAATTGCACATACAGATCAATTCAGGTAACATTACATTAATTTTTTGTTAAAGTTCGCCAATAATTTGCAATAATTCAAACAAGGCTTACCAGATGGTATGTTCCCATCTTGGCATGCCAAGATTCTTGAAAATTGACAAGAAAACAAAAGAAAAGCATATGACTAAGGAGGAAATTGATAATACAACGAAAAGTTCACATCAAAGTTTCTGTGCATGTGATAGGGTTTTGCTTTATGAAGCGAACTTTTTGGACCATGATATCCGTTTATTTATTTGAGGGGTAGACAGGATGTGAAGTTTTTGGAATCTTTTAATCATTTTTTTGTTGACTTCATTAGATAGCAATTTACAACTATGTAGATCACTTCATTTTTTTATTCTAGAAAATGGGCGTGTTCTGAACAAGATTTCACAAAGAAGATTGATAAAAAAAAATTAAAAAAAAAAAGTGCTAAAAAACAAGAGAAATTTCCATCTAGTTCATGTGGTAATACTTTCGTTCATGTATTTCCAATTGCACTGAATTTAATTTTTGGAAGTATGCAGATTATTTCATTCAAGAAATTCGTCAACTTATGATAATTTTTTGTAAGAAACATTTATCAAATTACCCCCGCCTCCAACCCATGTGTCGCGCACTTGACGATTTCATTCATGATATTAGCAAAAGTCGACGGATGTTCTTAAATTTAAATAGTTTATAAAGTTTCACTTTCATTCCTTTATTTACAATTACTTCGAGTTTGGTACAAACTAAGAGATCAGATTTGTTGCAATTGAAAATATAAAATAAAAATAGATCTCCGTGATAACTACGTGGATTAAAAACGAATTTAGACCGTAACTAGGTAATTAGCGTCTTTTTTTACTGCATAGTATTGTACCTGTAGTTTCACAAAGTTCAAACTTTCATTCATGTATTTTCAATTGCTCCGCATTTCCTGTAGTTTGTAGATTTTTCCACCCAAAAACATCCCTTAACTTTTGTTGATTTCGTATACAAAGTCAGTCAAAATTACCCTTTCATGTGCCCCGCACTGAAATTTGTCAAATTTACCTTTATGTGTGGCTCAAGTGACGATTTCGTGCAAGAAAATAGTGCCTTTGGTTATGACAGAGTAGTGAGTACTAATTAATTACTGCCTAATGGTATTGAATCAGTTGTCTAGACAAAGCTGCCATACTTGGCAAAGACTCCAAGCCCCAACCCTGGAAAGTTTGCACCGTTACACAAGTGGAAGAAGTGAAGGTCCTAACAAGAATGCTGCCAATTTTCTTCAGCACCATCATCATGAACACTTGTTTAGCACAGCTCCAAACATTTTCAGTCCAACAAGGAAGCATCATGGACCGCCACTTAGGCCGCATTGAGGTTCCGGCACCATCAATCCCCGTCATCCCTCTCCTCTTCATGTCCATCCTCATCCCGCTCTACGAGTTCTTCTTCATCCCCTTTGCGCGAAAAATCACAAAGCACCCGTCAGGCATCACGCAGCTTCAGCGCGTCGGCGTTGGACTAGTCCTCTGCGCAATCTCAATGGCAGTAGCCGGCATAGTAGAAGTAAAGAGAAAGAACCAAGCCAACAAGGACTTCACAAAGCCGATATCTCTCTTCTGGCTTTCTTTCCAATACGCTATTTTCGGTATTGCTGACATGT
This sequence comes from Pyrus x bretschneideri, assembly GCF_019419815.1. Taxonomy (NCBI): domain Eukaryota; kingdom Viridiplantae; phylum Streptophyta; class Magnoliopsida; order Rosales; family Rosaceae; genus Pyrus; species Pyrus x bretschneideri. The sequence continues at coordinate 5,585,228 of NW_025999402.1, forward strand.
TTACCCTAGTAGGGTTACTTGAATTCTTCTACAAGGAAGCTCCTGTGGGCATGAAATCGCTCTCCACCTCGTTCACTTTTCTGTCACTTTCTTTAGGGTACTTCTTGAGCTCGATTTTCGTTGACGTGATCAATGTTGTGACCAGTAGGATTACTCCGAGCAAACTAGGATGGCTGCATGGCAAGGACCTAAACAAAAACAATTTGCAGCTATTTTACTATTTCTTGGCAATCCTTAGCTGCATCAACTTTGTGAACTATGTCTACTGGGCTTCATGGTACAAGTACAAAGCAGACGAGGCAGATCCAAAGCTGCAGCTCAAATCTTTGCACCAGACACCTGCCATTCACAATGATTCAAGTGTTGTTCAAGAAAGTGGAAGCAAGACTAATGAAGCTGCTGCCTCCACTGAGGAAAATACAGAAGAAAAGGTGGCAACTTTATGAAGCCCAATTTAAAAGGGAAAAAACAGAAAAGAAAGAAAGGGAGAGATAGATCATATATAATTCACCAAGGGGAGGAATTATAAGGATAATTAATGGGTTTATTTTCTCTATTTTTATCTTCTTTTTCTTTTTTTGTGTGTGTGTGTGTGTGTTTTTTCTTGGAATTGTAAGATATAGTGTGTTTCGGACATTGAATGTGTGAATTTTCTGTTTAATAAGTTTTTCTACCACCTTTTCATGAATAAAGAAAAGTGAATTTGTCTTGCAAAAACCATCTTGGCCATTTTGCATGTGTTAGTATACTGGTCCAAACAAATAAAGGCACTTAAGATTTGTTTAGAAGCGCATTAGAATAATTAAAATAACTTTCAAATTATTAAAAAACTTTCTAATAATGTTTGGTGGTATTTCTCTTCACTTGTAAGTAAGAGGTATTAGGTTCGAATTTCGTAGATGACGAATCAATGCCAAATTAGGTTACTCATTGTATGGCTTAGCCAAACTCTCCCTCCTCTTAGTGTAAAATATATCGTTGTGCTAAAAAAAATGGCAATTCAAGTGTTTTTGTTTTGCTATGTATACTTCTTTGAGGGCGAGCCTTGGCGCAACATAAGTGTTGCTTTTTTGTGACCAAAACGGGTTTGAGTCGTGAAAATAGCATCTTTGCAAAGTAAGAGTAAGACTTCATACAATAGACGTTCTCCCCCACCCCTCTTCTCTTCTCTTTTGTGACCGAAACGGGTTTGAGTCGTGAAAACAGTCTCTTTGCAAAGTAAAAGTAAGACTTCGTACAATAGACATTCTCCCCCACCCCTCTTCCCTCCTCTTCAACCCTCGCAAGGCGGAAAACCATGCTGGCATGGAATCGCCTTTTTATGCATACTTTTAAAACCCCTTCAAATGAGTTGTAGAAGCAATTCCTGCGTTCAATCCAAATTGCATAGTCGTATTTGAATTTGACTATTAGGTTACGTAGGCTATATTTTGAGTGAATTAGAAACACGGTACAAGAGAGATTGAGGAATTCTGAAATTTCTACATTAATACATTTGTTATCTGTCTTTTAAAATTCCTCCATCCAATATTTTGTAGCTCATTTCTAAGTGTTCCTAAGTTCATTAGCACATCCATGACGTCCACGTGCCTTAGGTAGAATTTGGGCCGGGCTGCTGCTCTACAGCTCAAATGATTAAGCCCAATGTCAGCTCAACCTACATACAAAATAAGACCCAAAAATGATGCCCTTAGCTTAAATTTGACCTAAATGAAATTAGCTCATCAAGTTTCCCAAACATGGCCTCAACCAGATTTTTTTTACTTTTCCATATGGCGTATTCTATAGTCTACTCTACATGCAGGGAGATTCTAACTTAGATACTAACTAACGTAACTCACGTCTGTAGACTACAGCTTTAAACTAAAACGTAAGATTCACAATTCCATCTTTATGCCTTATTAGGTCAAACCCACGTTAGTATAGTGGTGTGGAGCTCTCAAGATTTTCCTGTTTTCTTTTTACTGGCTTCGCCATTAGTGAAGCTTGGAATCCTCGGACTAGGACTGTAGGACATGTCCATTTTGTGTGTCCTACAAAAATGCTTGCCAAAAGATAATCTGCAAGCATTCCAGTCTTTGCATTATATTACAATTTATTCACAGAACATTTAATAATCATTTCGTTTTAAGTTTTTAAGTTTTTAGTTGTTTGGTAACTATCAGTTTTCAAAAAAATGAAAATGTTAAACCAAAAACTAAAACCAAATTTTGAAAACTAAAAAGTGAAAAATGAAAACAAAATGATTATCAAATGCCTCTTAAATTAGTGTTACTATGATATTGTTTCTTGTAGATTTTTTTAGTAAGGACCAGCTCATGTCATGGTCTAGGTCCTTAGTTGTTGAATCCTTAACTAATAACAATAACTAAGATCCAACGACTAAGAACTCTGTACCATGCAAGGAACAGGTTCATATTCTAAATGGTTCTTGCTTGGATGATGAGTTCCACAATGATACTACCATGCTCATTGTGTGGTTAATTAGTGAAAGTAGGCTAATTAATGAGGAATTTTGGAGTTGCAAAAATAAGTGTGCGGACCAAACCCCGATTTGTTGGTGGAATACAATATGTGAGTAACAGCAGTGCGTGACAGAACTTGATGGGTTGTGCCATCAAGCTTCAAAAGATGCATGTGATCATGGGACCATGACAAAGAGCTCAGCTAGCTAGCTCACATGCCACCACCTCTTTTCATTAATTTGGTGGTTTTCCAAATTAACTGGATTCATCATTTAATTATTGTGTCTCTTACACGTGACTGCACCATACTTTTTTTTGTTTTTTGGTCATAAAAGACCAGCACACTTAATTATGTGGTTTAAATTAGATCCATAATGTGAAAGCATTCGCCTAATTGGATCACTTGTGATATAGGAAAATGAAGCATGGTAGATTTTGTAGCAATTGAATCGATCATGGGATGAAATATGAAGCAAACTCTATCTAACGTTTTTTTCTTATTCAAAGGATGATAATAGATTAAGTGAGTCAAAGTACGCATAAGGTTTAGTTATCGAACTAGTAGAAATCTCACTCTCTAAAACTGTATAATGTGGAAAGAAAAAACTAAGACCCCGGGATTTAGTCATGAATTAAAAGCAGGCTACTTCGTTTTACTTATAACGATTAGAAAATGTTAACTCCCTTATAGAACTACCCCCTCTCTCCCCTAGTCCCCTATCTCCAAAATTTATTAAATAAAGAAAAAAACGAAAATAAAAGAATGCAAGTAGGGGGATGAAGCCAAAATCCTCAAAGAGAAAAACAAAGAAACATCAACGAAAAAGAAAAACAAGATGAAACTCAAGGTCATGAGCGTGGACAGCAACTACAAAATCTAAAATTATGTACATTGAATCCATGCAATTGAATCTGAATTTTCTTTTAGTTAATTATGTATATATAAATAGCTAAACTAATTAACCGTGTACAAACTAATCATGTTTTAATCGATCGCGCGCACACATATATATACAAAGGATATTAGAGGTGGAAAAGTACATACACATGATTAACAAACCTTTTGCATTAAGAGAACATATTAAACAAAGGGAACAAAGGTGAGGGATCTCGGATGTGTCGCTCATAAGACGGGTTTATAATGAAAGTTACTATTGTATAATGCAGATCGGTACTGGAGCCCAACAAAACGCATTGAGATCCAATAATTATTTTGAATACACTCTCGAATTCTTTGACTATCTCAAGATATGTAATATGCAAAATATTTAAAGAAAATTAACGAAAAGTTCAAAAAATTTTAGTTTTAATGAATAATGATAAATAAAGGTATAGTGAATAGTACCAGAAAAAGGTAAAAATGTGATTTTTCGTTAAAAATAAACAATACCGAAAGTGTTTTGTTAAAACTCTCAAATATTTGTAAACCAATCTAGACATATATCAGAGAGGAAGAAGATTGATAGAGAGAGAGAGAAACGAGAGAAAAAGAATACTTGGAGAGCAAGATATATTTCTAAATTGTATTTTCTATTTCACATTAACCTCAACTGTTTCATTACAAAGGATATTTATACTATCTAAGATAGCTTCCTAACTAAGCTATCTTCTAACAATCTTATAACTGCAAGACTAATCTCTTGACATTTGGCAACATCTTATCCATTCATATAATACTCCTAACATCCCCCCTCAAGCTCAGGGGCAGAGAAACTGAGCCGGAGATTGTTGCAATGGTGCTGAAGCAAAGGTGCGGACAACCCCTTTGTGAAAATATCGGCAAACTGCTCACCAGAAGATACAAAATGCACTTGCAGAAGTTCGTTAGCAACCCGTTCTCGCACAAAATGTATATCAACCTCTATATGTTTTGTTCGTTGATGCTGAACAGGATTCAAGGTTAAGGCTATAGCGGAAAGATTATCACAATACAGAGTTGGTGTAGCAGATACAGAAACCTGCAGAAATGCCAACAACTATTTAATCCAATCAATCTCAGCTGCTGTAAAAGACAATGCCCGATACTCGGCCTCTGTGGATGACTGAGATATAGTTTGTTGTTTCTTGGAGGACCATGAGATCGGATTCGAGCCTAGGAAAACAACCAAACCAGTGGTGGATCGCCTATCATTAGGATCCCTTGTCCAATCTGCATCACTAAAAGCTGTAAGATCCAAATCGCCCTTAACATATCGAATACCACAGCCTTGTGTAGCCCGAAGGTATCTAAGAACCCTCTTGACTGCCAGAAAATGAGATTCCATTGGGGCCTGCATAAATTGACTCACTTGATGAACTGCAAAAGCAATATCAGGTCTTGTGAAAGTTAGATACTGAAGAGCACTCACGAGACTTCTATACAGTGCTGGATTGTTGTACGGTTTCCCATCATCTTTCAATAAACGATTATAAGGTAAATAGGGAATGGCACATGGCTTGGAAGACAACATTTCTGACTTGGTGAGAAGATCAGTGAGATACTTATCTTGAGACAAAAAAATCCCATTTGGTTGCTGCATAATCTGTATGCCCAGAAAGTAATGCAATGGTCCCAAGTCCTTAATATCAAACTCATTTGCCAAGGCATGAATAACATCAGTAACACAGTGACTTGCACTACCTGTGATGATTATATCATCAACATACAATAAAAGAATCACAATAGAATCACCAGCATGCTTGACAAAGAGTGAAGAATTAGAATAAGTGGACTGAAATCCCAAAGAAGGTAGAAACTTGGTAAATCTGTCATTCCATGTCCTAGGGGCTTGTTTCAAACCATACAAGGACTTATAGAGCTTGCAAACATAATCCTCATGTTTAGAATCATGAAATCCAGGAGGTTGAGACATATAGACCTTTTCTTGAAGAATGCCATGTAAAAAGGCATTTTTCACATCTAACTGCCTTAAACACCAGCCATAGTGTGCAGCCAAAGCAATAACAAGTCTCACAGTGGTTGGTTTTACCACAGGACTGAAAGTCTCCCCATAATCGATACCTTCTTCTTGATTAAACCCCTTTGCAACTAATCGGGCCTTATATCTCCATATAGAACCATCAGCATTCTTCTTTATTTTGAACACCCATTTACAGCCCACTAAATTTTTGTGAGGAAGAAAAGGAAACAAGGACCAAGTACCTTGATGATTGAGAGCTGAGAGTTATTCTTTTATGGCTTCACACCACACAGGAGATGTCAAAGCAGATTTATAGGTAGCAGGTTCCACTTTAGTGAGATCAACCCCTCCATGTTCATGGACCACAGACAGGAATGCAATTTTCTTAGAAATACCACTCTTCGATCTAGTTTGCATTGGATGCAAATTAAAGGATGGAACAGAGATGACTACTTGGAGGTGGTCAGGTTGGAATTCAGGTACCACAGGAACAGAAGAGGATACGGACTGATCTGCAGTGCTAGTAATGGGTGCAGCCTCAGGAAGATCACCAGGGAGAGTATAGCTACCTGATGTTGCAGAGGGCATAGACAGACTAGATCCATTTGACAAACTAGTTGTAGTGATAGGGTGACTCCTAGTGTCTAAGGAACTATTTGGAGCAGACTGTGAGGAACTAGACTGCATCAAACTAGAAAAAGAAACAGAAGGCACAACCATCACATTATCATTATTTGGTACCAAACCAGAATTAGAAACATGGGAGGTAAGGACAGGAGAATTAACAGGTTTAACAGAAGACACTAGGGTGGAATAAGGAAATTCAAATTCATCAAAAATGACATGTCTTGATATATAAAACCGTTTCTTAGCCACCTCAAAACATATGTACCCTTTAAACTTAGAAACATACCCTAAGAAGACACACTTTGTAGTTCTAGGTTGGAGTTTTGTACTATTATAAGCTCTCAATAGTGGGAAACAAGAGCAACCAAAAACTCGAAGATGTTGAATTTCTGGAATGGCATGAAAAGTAGTAGCTCAAATGGGGATTTGTTATCCAATGTAGAATATGGCATCCTATTGATAAGATATACAGAAGTTTGAACTGCATAGGACCAAAAAAGAGGTGGTAATGAAGCTGTTTGTAACAAAGTGATGGAAGTCTCAATTATATGTCTATGTTTTCGCTCGGCTAGGCCGTTTTGCTCAGGGGTATGAAGACAGGACATATGATGAAGAATCCCTTTATTCAAAAGAAAAGCTTGAAAAAATTTCCCTATATACTCCCCTCCCCCATCTGTTTGTAATGTTTTCACAGAGGCATCAAATTGATTTGTAATGTATTGATAGAAAGATACAAAAGTAGGGTAAACATCATTTTTATTACTTATTGGAAAAATCCAAGTATAACGAGTACACTCATCAATGAAGGTTGCATAATACTTGAACCCTTCAATGGACAAACAAGGAGCTGGACCCCAAACATCACTATAAACTATCTTAAAAGGTTTTACAGACTTAAACTGAGACACAGGAAAAGGAAGTTTTGTAAACTTTCCTTCCAAACAGGTAGAACACAACTTAGGCAATGAATTAGGACTACAAGACAATCTGGACTTTCTTAAAATCTGAGATACTATAGGATTAGAAGGATGACCTAGTCTGTTATGCCATAATCTTGAATTCACTTGTTGTCCAAGGTAAGCAGCAGCATAGGCACGTTTTGAAGAAGCATCGGATGTTGAAGAGAGAATCGGATACACCCCATTACTGCACAGTCCTTTGTAGAGTATCCTCCCTATGGTTTTGTCCTGAATCCAGAAACAAAATGCATCAAAGATTAACCAACAATTATTGTCTAAGCAGATTCTATGAACTGATAGCAGATTCTGTGTTAATTTCGGAACATATAAAACAGAATTTAATTTCAGAAAGTGTAATGGAGTTTGAAAAGTGGTGGAGCCAATATGAGATATGGCTAAACCTTCACCATTAGCAGCTTGGATAGTCTCATTGGATGGATAAGGAGTTGCAAGAGACAGATTCTGCAACTCAGTGGTCATGTGATTTGTTGTTCCCGAGTCAGTGAGCCAAACTTGCTGAAATGGAGCAGATGACTGAGAAGAAATAGGCTGAGGTCTAGAGTTGGTGTGAGCATACATGGCAATCATTAGATCATTAGAACTCTTCTGGAAACAAAACTCAGCACTATGGTTAGAGTTCCCACAGATTTGACATCCTAAATTAACCCCAGTATTTCGAAACCGACAAGTATCAACAAAATGATTAGTTTTCCCACAGATTTGGCAGCCTTGAGAAACAGAAGCATTTCTAAAACGACAAGTGTTGGCAAAATGATTATGCTTGCCACAGATTTGGCATGTCATCAATGGAGAAGAACCAAACTGTTGTGGAGAATTTCCCAAAATTCCAGGGCCAGAATTAGGAAAGAAGGACTTGTTGGTGCCAAACCTGTTATTAGAATTAAACCGATGTGTGCCTTTATTCTTGGTATTGAAACCTCGAGAACCATTATACTGATAATTGGAGTTAGGATGCTGAGACGAAAAACCACCAGAATTCTTAGAAGGAAAACCCGACTGTTGAGCAACCAAAGCAGTAAGCATAGGGGCAGCATGCATAGTTTCAAGCATTGCTTCTTCAGCAAGAAGTTGAGAACGAAGATCTTTCAATGAAATAACTGTATCACGACCCCTAATGACTGACCGAATGGTATTGAACTCAGAAGGTAAGCCAGTCAATGTAAGAATTACAATATCATCATCTTCAAAATGAACACCAGCAGCAGAAAAATAATCGCGAGCTTCCTTGATCCGTTGCAGATATAGAGTGATGGAATCATTACCTTTCTTGATAGTTTGTAACTCAGATTTCATCTGGAAAATACTGGATCGAGTAACGGTAGAAAATTGTTCTTTCAGACGAGTCCACAAATCCCGAGAACTGATACTCCCAATTGCACAAGAAATTGCAGGAGGCGAAAGAGTTGTAGAAATGAGCTGCATCAAAGCTTTGTCATGCATTTTCCAAATCCTGTATGCATCAGATTCAACTTGTGCAGTAGTACTACCCGAAACAACTTCAGAATCCCCAGAAATCACATCAGAAAATCGAGGAGGGCAAGGAGTAGACCCATAAAAAACCCCATAATGCCATAGCCTTCCAACAAAAGCTGCATCTGAAAATGCCAAGTTAAGTAATTGGTATCGTCCAGCTTCATGGTTACGGACGTAGAGACAGAGGAGATAAGAGATGTAATAGGCGATTGCAAGATTTGCAACTGAGAGACGGTCACCATTTTGATAGAATTGCTTCACCGAAATTGACAGAGAACAAACGTCGAACACTTGGTGTGCAGAAAACCAAACACAAATGGATGAACCCTAATTTGAGAAGAAAAGGCCCAAATCAAGAAGAAAGAAATAGAAGAGAGAAGCACATATATGTGCGATCAGAAGCGGAAGCATATACAGAAACCCCAGATCGATACACCGCAAGCTTTATGCTTTTTCTGGCGATGATACCATGTAAACCAATCTAGACATATATCAAAGAAGAAGAAGATTGATAGAGAGAGAGAGAAACGAGAGAGAAAGAATACTTGGAGAGCAAGATATATTTCTGAATTGTATTTTCTATTTCACATTAACCTCAACTGTTTCATTACAAAGGATATTTATACTATATAAGATAGCTTCCTAACTAAGCTATCTTCTAACAATCTTATAACTGCAAGACTAATCTCTTGACATTTGGCAACATCTTATCCATTCATATAATACTCCTAACAATATTTAAGGTCTATTTGGGATTGCTTTTTCTTAGAAAACATAAAAGTTGTTTTGACTCATAGACGTGATTTTTTTTTAAAGAAGTACATATGAGATACTGTTTTAGGAAACATTTTCAAGTATTTTTTAAATTAGCATTTGAATTTATACTAAAACTCTCAGTGTGTTTATTGTAAAAGTTCTTGTCACAGAAGTGTTTTCTAGATCCTAAACTGACTTTTAATCTTACATCTGCTCTCTTATTAGTCCTAACTAAGCTTCTGATGGCAACAGATCTTTTATCTCTGGCGAACTTTTTTATGCTTCTCTCTTTATGCGAATGGAAAGATTTTTACGCTGCTGCTACCCAAAACGCAAAAACAGAATAATATATTTTTTGTTTTGGGTGCCTCAATCATCTCCTAAGATATACTTGACTATATATATATATATAAGCCCAAGGCCCTTCCCACCACTTTAATCCTTGTCTAATTAACTACAATGCACGAGGGTTTATAAAGCCTAATACCAAATCAGATTTGAGCGATGGGGAATTGTGGCATGATTTATTTGTATTCAAACTCCAACAAGGACAATCACACTCACGGGTGGATCCATTCATGGACCTAAGTGCTTTCGGGACTACTCGGAAGTCCGAATAAGCGCTTGTGAGGACCTTCACTTCGAGGACCACCCAACAGTTTGGGCATGTGGTGAAAGAGAGAAAATCACCATGGTTGTGTAGATGCAGACTTTGTGCTACAAAATTTTTTATTTTTTATTTTTTGAACAAATGATATAATCTATACTAAAAGGGTGGGGGAGTGACCTAAACCTCATAATGTGCTAGTAATAATATGGTTCAAATTCATCTTTGGCAATAATTGAACCTAAGACCTCTCACTTACAAGTGAAAAGGAATACCACTTGACCGTAGTATTAAGTGGCGTGATACAAAAGCTTGAACTAAGAAGAAAGATCTAATTTCGAATTAAGAGGAACACAGAGAAGACCACCATGATTCTACTGTTCCCGGTCCTTGGTTGCAACGAAGAGGAAAGGTTTTTTTGTATAGTATTTAATAAATGCACTTAAATCTGTCTAGTCCACCTAAGTGCATGTCTAGGCCCTATCTAGACGCATATGCTCTAAGCCCCAATTCAGTCCAATCAATGCCTATGTATCTTGATTAGGACCACTTAATGTTGGAATCTTGAATCTGCTCACGGATCTCACCTAAAAATCTTTTCACGAAGAGCACACACCACACACCACACACAAGTACATGAAAATTCATCCTAATGAAGCAATGAATTCAAAACACAGTTGACCAAAGAAAACACGAGTCCACAAAACCTAGATTACGCAACGTGTGAATGTATGTACTTGTACGTGGTGTCTATTAATAGATGACCAATTCGTTAAGTAAACGCAAAGCATGGTTCGTTGTTACCACAAAAAACATAAAAAAAAAAGTATGGTTTGTTGACCTAATCTTAATTAGCATTAGCTACGGTAATTAAATTGTGACGTCTCCTCCACCTCATAATTAAGCATTGGGAAGGACGTTGACGTCTCCTCCACCTCATAATTAAGCATTCTCTAGTCTCTATAATTTGTTCATTTCGAACATTCCAAGCTTTTCGTTGGCTTCTAGTTAGCTGGCTTTATATTACAATGCTTTACCCCATTCACACTACAATCTACATCAATCTTCCCTATTATTTCTTCCCAAAGTTTACGTCGAGATTAAATCTTCTCCGCACATTTTGCACGTCGTTTTTTTATGACCTCTATTATTGATTGATTCGTGTTAAGCCTATAACAATAAATTAAGACTGATTAAATTTATTAGTATATGTCAATTATGATAGAGACACAAAAAGATTGCACAAAAAACGAATATAGAAGATTTGAACAACCTTACCTTGAGTTAACTACTTAAGTAAGTTCATTTTAGTTATCCGAAAGAATCATCGTATCAGAGATATAGTTCTTTATATCTACAGGACTATAGTCATTCTATGAATGAAGTGTTGAATGTGCAGCAAATGATGTAACATATATCAGTGTGTATGTATACAATATAAGTGTAGTATAGATAAGAGGATTCCGGTTTATACATAGCATACACCCACCCATGGGCCATGCCATGCATACTAAAAAATCGCTCTTCATTTACCGTTCTCCCGTTTCTGTTTATCCAATGCTTACAATTCACAGTGCTATTTTCCAAAAGTGTATGATGTGCTTGAAGCTTATGTTGATTCTTTTATGACAAAAATTCAGGAGAGAGATGCGTAGGTGAATAATCTTAGGAACAAACTGTACAAGTAAATGTTGCTGTCAAAGTTAGAGAAATTTCACACCTTTTAGTCGTACATTCTAACCAGGGACATAATTATTTTATTTCATTCTTTCTTATCATGTGATAGAGTAACGTACTCTCAATTACATGATAAGAGTTAATTAAGTGGACGCAACCTTTTTTTTTTTTTTTTTTTTTTTTCTTTTGAGGTAATAAGAATTTATTAAGAAACCTTTAAGAACATACATAGGACATGCATGTCGATACAACCAAAATGTCATACAAGCCAAAAAACATCATACAATTTCACATTTACAAACTCGTTATGAATACAATTACATCCTCAACTACCATAGGCATGGAGACGCATATCTAACCAACAGGAAATATAACAACCTTGCGAGTCATAGAATCAACGTAACAACATTACGAGAAACAGACCGCGCTGCCTTTGATGATCTTGTAATTGTCAAAAAAGAAGTACTGCTATGAGTTATCTCCAAAAAACGTCGAGCTTTCTTCTCATAGTCCTTTGCCATGCTCAAAAACCAAAACAAAAATCAAAAACCAACATTAACTCTAAACAATAGCTATTCCTTAAAGATCTAAGTGTGATCCATAAGTTATAGCCATCACAAAAACTCTCCTTGACATAACAAGAGAGTGACCACAATCACGAAAGCTCTTCTTGACACAACGAAAGAACAATCACAACTAAAAAAGAAGTGCGTAAAAATATAAAAGGAAAAGACCAACAGAGATTGCCGCTGTTCTTAAGACCAACAGCCAGGGTCAGCGGCTGAGGGATTTTTTCTTTATATATTTTCTCTAGATAGTACCTAGCTAGGGTTGTAGAGAAGATAATATCAATTGGGTCATACTTAAATTTAAATTTTGCCTGACAAGGAAATTAATTGCCGCCAAAATTATGGATTAATTATACATGTACTTGTTTCCATTCATCAGTGGACAGGAGTCAATATCTTCAGCGAAAAACACTGCACATGCAAAATTTGAACTCTCAAAACTACAATATTCACGAACAAAAGATCAACGACAATAATGACCATGGTAGGTCCACTCAATATGGACCGTCGGATCAAGGTGGTGATGTGATTGTTTTTAGTGTTAAAACACATAAACAGCTGTATGCATCTCAAGCAAACAAATCCCCCACGCCCACATTAAAGTCATAACTATTTTCAGTTTCACATCACCACGCCCACCACCACCTTCCTTCTGCTCTCCAACCCAGAGGAGAGGGCCAACCACTTTAGTTTAGGGATGTGTTATCCACACATCTTATTTTACTTCTCACACACCTCTTGATAATTTCTGTTCGTTGATCTTCTTCAATTCATCTGATTTGACAGTCAAAAATTAAAAAGGTTTGTAAAAAGTAAAATAGGGTGTGTGGATATCATACCCCTTAGTTTATGTAATGTCACCTGTCACGGCCTGTGGTCTTCTAAAAAGTGAGTTGCAGACCCGCAAGTAAACGGGTTGTTGGAATCCAAGTCAAAATAGGAGAATTACCCGGTTGAAGGAGCGGGCTTTGTCGGAAGAAGATGAGAATGACGTACATAGAACGAATTTACATGACATTGTATTATTGAACCTAAATGTCATGCGATGATAAATCAGTTCCATGCAAGTTACTTCTCAAGAACAAAGCACGATGCAGTGTAGTTTATGCTTGATTGCTATTCTCTCAGGTTGTTCTCTCGTTCTGACACGAAGATGTGTGATTCCACTAGTGGTGATGATGTTGAAGAATAGTTTGGCAAATATATTTTTAATTTCTCACACACCTTTATCAATTTTCGAGCGTTAAATCGAATAGATTAAAGATGATTAATAACTATAAATTGACAAAAATGTGTGTAAGTAAAAATGAGCTATGCGAATAACTCTATCCATATAAAAATAGTTGTTTTACATAACAAGGGAGACACTTCGATTATCGGAAATAAAGTGATTTAATTCATTGCACATAAGTTTACGTATAGCGTTATTTTTACAATTATGTGATGTGACTATCCATTTTCTAACAGATAAATTTATTTTATTAATATTATACTTTTAAGTACATAAAACATCAAACCCATCGTAAATTAATTACAACACCTAGACTAATAACACTATATGAAAACCTAATTTTCTTGAAAAAAAATGGACAACCTAATTTTCTCAACCTTTTGTTCTCACTCAAATCAACGGCTGACATTGTCCGCGACTGCCGAGCCCCTGAAATCCCGTTTCTCTAGCATTGCTCTCCTAAATTACGTAATTAAGATTCGAAACGTGCCTGTGGTGCAATTAAACCTTTAAAAGCCCCCCAAACACTCTTCTCTCTCACACTCTCTAGATTTACTGAGTTTTATCAGCTCCCAAGCTGAAGAAATCTTCCATGAAATGGTATAGCACTTACTGGAACCAGTCACTACCCATTTGGCCCATTTCTCCAAATACCAAGGCAAATCAAAGTTTGCATTTTTTATTCAATTTCTTTTCCAAGATTTTTTATAAGTAAAGTTTATATTTTTCAAAACTTGGGTGGTGGCAGAGAGATTTGAATCACTGAACCAGAGAGAGAGAGAGAGAGAGAGAGAGGAAAGATGAAGCTTTTCTGGGTTAGCATTGTAATTTCACTTGCTTGCAGCAAATGGGTTGCTGGGTTTATGGAGTACGGATACAATGAAACAGAGATTGCATTGTTGGAGGGCTACGGGGAGTCCAAGGTCGGAGCTAACTTGCTGATGGTCGGACTAACCCTCATTCGAGGAGCTGGAGCTAAACGAGCAGGTAAAATCTCCACTCCTATGATATACATTTTGCATATTGTTACAAGACGATATTCTAAACTACTCTGATTTGATTTACGGGGATTGGGAATCGAACTCTGACGAACTGGCTTAACCCACATCTGTATTTTTCATTTTTTGATTCGAAACATTTTGCATATTGCTTGATTTAGATAAAGTTTGTACCTTTTTCCTGTTTTTCTCTGTACTTCTTTCGGAGAGGTGAGAAAACAGATTATATGCTATATATTGATTGCTTTGTCCCTCGATTTATGTATTTATTGTAGCTTGTATTGCAATTTTCCTGGAAACATCTTATTTATTACTTTTTGAAATTCTGTTTTCTGAGTTCTTTAATTCCTTCAGTGGTCTAACATTCTGAGTGAGATTCCTGCTTGAATGATTAGCATACTATTTATCATGAAGCTGATGTGATTGGTGTTAAATTTGTTATTTATTTATTTATTTTCCCATTCATATAGTGAATCATTTCTTATTCATTGTTCCTGAATGATAGTGACTTGAGTTTTATATATTTATTTGAGATCTGACTTATTTTTATTTTGGCTTAATTTACCTGCTCGAGTTTTCTGATTTTGCAGTCTGCTTGGATGGAACCTTACCGGGCTATCATTTGCATCGCGGATATGGATCAGGAGCAAATAGTTGGCTCATTCAATTGGAGGTTTGTGATTCTGAGATAAATAAAAAAGAAAAACTAATGAAAAGACTCGAAAACTTTGAGTTTTAACGATAAAGACAAAATAAAGAGTAAAGTGAATAATAGCAAAATTGACTTTTTAATGTAAAAATGTGGTTTTTCATTAAAGTGAATAGTACCGGAAGCTTTTCGTTAAAGTTCCCAAATAAAAAACAATGACATCTTGTAATTATGCAGTATTATATTCATTCTTTTGTATATCAAAATCTTAAAGATGGTTTCTGAAATACGAACTTGCAAGCGTGTCGTGAATGAAAATTATCAGATGACTAGTTTTAAAATCATCCAAAATGTTTTCTAAACATGTAAAACATGTTTTTATCATGTTACTTATTGGTTGATTGATTTCCAAACAAGCCTCTCAAGTCCTTTGATTTGTTGACAATTTGCGTAGTTTAGGAATTGACTTGAATAAACATCTTGTGGCAGGGGGGAGGATGGTGTAACAACATTAGAACTTGTGTTTACCGAAAAACATCAAGGCGGGGATCATCAAAATACATGGAAAAACAGGTAGCATTTAGTGGAATACTGAGCAATAAAGCCCAAGAAAATCCTGGTTTGTTCCTCTAACTTAATGCTAAATTGTCTAAGATTATACTTGCATCTGCTTTTTTCTAGTTTAGTCTTCTTGACCCTCACCTTATCATGTATGGGGTTGCAGATTTTTTCAACTGGAACAGAGTAAAGGTTCGTTATTGCGATGGTGCTTCTTTTACTGGGGATAGTGAACACAAGGTTAGGAGGCTGTTCTCAATGTTTACATTTTGCTACCAAATGGCGGTATTGATATCATTTGGCAGCTAAAAATTGGCTTCAGACTGATAAATCCAACATAAATATGGTAGTACTGGATGATAGCTCGACTATTTTCATTCATATGTGCACATGAGATGCTAAAATATAGTGTTTCTTTTAGGCTAAACAACTGCAATTTAGAGGGGAGCGTATATGGTTGGCTGCAATGGAAGACTTGAAATCAAGGGCATGCGCTACGCCAAGCAGGTACAATACTTCTTGCTTATGATCTATTCACATGCTATGCCACTTTTTACTGTATATTAACCAATTGTGTTTCAGGCTCTTCTTTCAGGTTGCTCAGCCGGAGGTCTGGCAGCTATTTTGCACTGTGATAAGTTCCGAGGTTTAATGCCAGGAAATACAAAGGTGAAGTGCCTGAGCGATGCTGGATTGTTTCTTGATGCGTAAGTACTATCCGGAATGCATTTTCTCTTTCCAGTGTGGAGGCATGCTGTAGCTTATTAACACAGATTTTAATTGGGAACCTGTATCTTGTAGGCATGACGTTTCTGGTGGACACACACTCAGGAATTTATATAGTGGCATCGTTGGCTTGCAGGTATTGACTCGATCTTAAAGAATTGTAACCCACTACCAATCCATGTTTTATCTTCATGTTTTTTGTGTGCATGTTTTCAATGTATGCTTACGGGTTTTCAATGTATGCTTATGGTATTATATTATGTTTATCACAGGGGGTGAAACCAAATCTGCCACATTTTTGCACTAATCACCTTGATCCAACTTCGGTAATAATTTCCTTTTCCCTTCTTATATATTTTTTCTGACTTGAAGATAGGTGGTTTGACACAAAAAAAAAAAAAAAAAAAAACTTGAAGATAGGTGGAAATGTAGAAAAGTTATGTGCACTGCTATTTAGTATTTACACTTCAATTACCATCCTTCCTTGCAGTGCTTCTTCCCTCAGAACTTGATCTCCAGCGTCAAAACCCCACTGTTTATACTCAATGCAGCATATGATTCGTGGCAGGTAAAGTTTCGTTATTATAGGATTTAAAATTTGGTTTTACCTGATGTTCCATGCTGCACAGTGTTTGAGAAATGATGGAATAATTCTGCCTGAAAACAGATCCAGTCCAGTTTAGCTCCACCAGCAGCAGATCCTGCCGGCTACTGGCGCGATTGCAGATTAAACCATGCAAAATGTACTTCATCACAGATCAATTTTCTTCAAGGTGATCCCACATTTGAGGAACTACTTTGAATCTTATCATTTTCAGAAACAAATTAACTGAATTTGTACAGCTTGTTATGAACTTTTTTTTTCTTCTTTTAAACAGGATTCAGGAATCAAATGCTGAATGCAGTAAAACGGTTCTCTATGTCTAAACAAAACGGGCTGTTTATAAATTCGTGTTTTGCTCACTGCCAATCCGAGAGGCAGGATACATGGTTTGCTGATGATTCTCCAGTTATTGGCAAGAAGGTGAGCCTCTGATGCAACATAGTATATCCAGTTCTCGTCCAATCATAAAAATCAAGCGACCTTAAATTTTAATTCTTATGTTTATGTGTGACTAATAATATGCAGGCAATTGCTATAGCAGTTGGAGATTGGTATTTCGACAGAACAAGCGTGAAGGCCATAGATTGTCCCTATCCATGTGACAATTCTTGCCACAATCTGAATTTCGAAAGAGCTTAGTTTTCCCTTTCGTTGAATGAAATAGCTTTATAGTTCGATTGAAAATTGATATAGAAGACAATAAAAAGGAAATCTGCTGAGAAAAGCAAATGCCATCAGCAAGCATTTCGCAATTGATGTAATGCTTTTGGTGCAAGTTCTTCATATCTTTGAGTATGTCTCCAACAAACTCAGTTGGTGCATTAGCAAATTAGTAGTTGAAGAGGTAGAGAGAAGTCTCACTTCTTTAAGGAGTTTGTAATAGATTATGTGATGATTTTGATTCTGGGTTCTGTTCAGTGTTTTATGTAAGGTGTTAGCAACTCTGTATTGCAGCCATTTGATTTTTTCCCGTTTCTGGGCAACTTCGGTTGAATTACTCCCACAAGAATTCATCTCCTCTGTTAAACTTTATTTCGATTTATGTTGTGATAAGATGGCCACAGTGAAGTAAGAATTCAATAAACATTCTGATTTAACCGAGAACCAACGCGCAGTCGAATGTTTTACCAGTTTAGGAATTGAGTTTCGTTTTTATCTCCAGATTTCGAGCGTCGGCACTGTGGCTAAGCCTACCATCAGTATGTTATTTGAAGCCTTGGAACCTCCATAGTTGAACTTTTGATTGATATTTTTCAGGGATTATTTGATAGTTGTGATGGTTTTTGTGTTCACCAGTCACTGTCAATCAGCGTCTGTTACATGACTTGGGAAACACTCTTCTATATAGACAACTTACATACTAAGTTGCGTAAACTCTGAGATAACAAAAACGAAAGAGGGGACGGGTTTCGGACTTAATCCAAGGATTACCTTGAAGCATCAACAACATCCAATGACAGTATCTGTATATATAACCATGCGGAATCGGAAGTAGTCTGGTTTACCATGGTGGATGAGAAGGGCCTTAATTTGTTCATTTCGAAATCGAACGCTCCAAGCTTTTGTTAAATTAAGGAAGTTCGTACCGGACATTTCTTCTTAGTTTTTCCCATTTCTGGGCAGCTTTAATTGACTTAGTACTATAAGAATTCATTTCCTCTTTTTTCAGTCCATTTCCTTTTATTTTCTGATAAGCTGGTGAAAAATTGTTGATGCGACGTCTGGAGCTGCCAGATTTGACTAAGCACTAACGTACGTATATTCAAATCCTCTCCAATTTAATTAAGATTTGACTTTCGTTTATATATCTAAGTTTCCGAAGACTTGGGGCCGAGAGATTGGAGGAGAGAGAGAGCCATGGTGAAGTTCTTGTGGGTTGGCATTGTAACAGCACTTGTTTTCAGAATATGGGTTGATGGGTTTGTGGAAGAGAAGAATTTTGATGAGACGGTGCCGTCTTTGTTGGAGACCTATGGAAGCTCCGAGGCTGCAAATGACATACTCATGGTAGGGCTAACACTCGTCAAAGGAGCTGCTGCCAAAGGAGCAGGTATGCCATACAATGATGTATACTCTAAAACTTTTGCAGTTCTTGGTTAATCCTTATTCCGTTTAATTTACCTACTTTGCAGTCTGCTTGGATGGAACGGTACCTGCTTACCATTTGCATCGTGGATATGGATCGGGGGCGAACAGTTGGCTCATTCACCTTCAGGTTTGTGAGATAGATCAGAAAAAAATGACATATTTTATACGTTTCTATGTCGACATTGGGATAATTATACTGTAAAGATAGTTTGAGGAAAATAGCAAGTTCATGTTTCCTTTTAGTTATTTTCTTTTGGACTTCATGATTCCTTTTAGTTGATTGATCACCAAGCAACCCTCTGAAGTCCTTGTTGATGCAGGGAGGAGCATGGTGTAACGACACCAAAAGTTGTTCTAACCGCAAGCTTTCACCTTATGGATCATCAGCGCACATGGAACCAGAGATAGCATTTTCTGGAATACTAAGCAATCACTCTGAAGAAAATCCCGGTTTTCTCCTCAAACTTAATGCTACATTGTTTAAAGCTGATGCATCTGCCTTTTTTTTATACTTGTTTAGCCGTCTTAACCATTATCATGTAAGGGACTGCAGAGTTTTTCAACTGGAATAGAGTAGAGCTCCGGTATTGTGACGGTGCTTCATTTTCTGGGGACAGCGAAAATCAGGTAGGTGGGATGATCTTTCCGTTTACAGTTTCCCACAAAATTATGATAGCGACTATAGTAGTGCAGCTATTGGAACGAAAAATTAACTTCCTTGTATCGGGAGGTACTTTGTGTATTTCTGTTCCTAAGTGCAAATGAGAAGCTAAAATATAGTGATTCTTCTTTTAGGCAGCAAAACTGAAATTTAGAGGACAGCGTATATGGTTAGCTGCAATGGACGATTTGATGTCAAAGGGAATGCGCAACGCGAATCATGTACTACATTTCTTTATGCTAAAGAAATTTTTGTGT
The DNA here is from genome assembly GCF_019419815.1 of Pyrus x bretschneideri. Lineage (NCBI taxonomy): Eukaryota > Viridiplantae > Streptophyta > Magnoliopsida > Rosales > Rosaceae > Pyrus > Pyrus x bretschneideri. The sequence goes on from NW_025999402.1 coordinate 5,605,054, forward strand.
TGCCGTGTTAAGCCACTTCTCAAAGCATATTAATCCATCATACGTTAGGCTCTTCTTTCTGGTTGCTCTGCCGGCGGTCTGTCATCAATTTTGCACTGTGATGAGTTTCGGGGCTTGTTTCCTACAACTACAAAAGTGAAGTGCCTGAGTGATGCTGGACTTTTTCTTGACGTGTGAGTACTGTATCCGTGATGCCTTTTCTCTGTCAATGTTCCTTGCTAGTTATTTACAGTTCAAATTTTATTGCTGATATCCTGTATGGAACTGTAGGGTTGATATTTCCGGTGAACGCACAATGAGGGATTTTTATAGTGGTGTAGTAAGCTTGCAGGGGGTGCAAGAAAATCTGCCGCGATTCTGTACTAGTCACCTCGATCCTACTTCGGTAAACAATTTTTTTTTTCCTCTTTCAGTTTTTGGATTTGAAGATAGGTGGTAACTTGAAGTAAGTTTTACACTGTTTCTTACTTTGCAGTGCTTCTTCCCGAAGAACTTAATTGTGAACATTACAACCCCACTATTTATACTCAATTCAGCATACGATTCATGGCAGGTAATTGTTCATTGTAAATTTGAATATGGTGTTAATTATTTGAAAATTACTGGACGGACTTTTACTGAAAGAATGCATTGAATTGTACTTCCCCACTTGAAATCAGATCAATAACAGTTTAGCTCCACCATCAGCAGATCCGCACGGCGAGTGGAAGAGTTGCAGATATAACCTTGCAAGTTGTTCTGCATCACAGATGCAAATTCTTCAAGGTGAAATCCCACATACGAGGAAGTTTTCAACTCATAAAAGTTGCAACAGCTTGAGAAACAAACTAAACATGTGGCTTTTGTGACATTATTTCTCTGTTGTATATGGAACAGGATTCAGGAATCAAATGCTGAATGCAGTAAAACAATTCTCAATGCGTAATCAAAGTGGGATGTTCATAAATTCGTGTTTGGTGCACTGTCAAACGGAGAAAAGTGCATGGTATGCTAATGAATCTCCAGCTCTTGGAAACAAGGTGAGCCTGTTTAACTACTAACACACACAAACAGAAACAGAAACACATGCATTATATGTAGAGAGAGTTTGAACTTTAAAGATATCTAAAACTTACCGTATATGACGGATTATTGCAGACAATTGCAGAAGCTGTTGGAGATTGGTATTTTGATAGAGCAGAGGTTACGGTTGTTGATGAAACTTGCCGCCATCTGGCTCTCGAATGAGAATTGATTGACAGATTATTTACATGGTCATTGTATTGAGTTGTCTGCACTATAATACCATCCCTTCTGCTTAATGAAATAACTTTGTAACAACTGAAATCAATAGAATTCTACTACCAAGTTCAAGAACCAAAAAACAAATGAATGAACACCATTCGCACTCTTCCATTGTGACAATGTTGAGTAGTGCAGTGATACCAGATTCCTTGTCTGGGCCATGTATTAGTTCCTTGCCTCCAACGCAGTCAATCTCCCATCATGGTCTGGACACTATTTCCCCCTACTCCGCCGGACACAAATTCAAACAGTTTACGTGGATGTATGATGATATTTACTGTTGGATGCGTAAATTGTTGATGATATAAACGTACTTTATATAGCTAGTTACAAGTAACTTTTGGATCTCACCAATATTAGAGAGTGTATCAACAAATGTGTCAGTTTTGATGGTCGAAATAGCATCGCCCTAAAAATCAACGTACACGTAGGGTTTATGTGGTGTAATGGATTGCACATATGTAGTGAAAGTTGTTGGGAAACACAGATTAAAACATTCTTCCCTTTTCAGTTTTAATCTTAATTCCATCCGTTGACAAAGTAGATAATTGGCGTCTTCCCTGAACAACCATGTTTTTAGAGACTTCTCTGAATATGTATGTATGTATACATGTATATATATGTATGTATGTATGTATATATATGTGTGTGTGTGTGTGTGTGTAAATATATAAAAACCCTTTCTACTTTGGTAATTGAATAACTAATTAATTAATTGCTATTTGCTTCAGCTGCTTCAGTATTCTGATTAAATTATGCCCCACAGTTCGAAACCAGACAAAGAGAGCTAATAACTTGTGTATTACGTGAATCATCCTACTCCCATGTTACCCTTCCTAATTTGGAACATATCTTAATATTTGCTAGAGAAGGTCTGGTGTTTGTGTGCAGTAAAGGAATCAAATTTCCTATCTCTCTCTCTCTCTCTCTCTGAGTTCACATTTTGGAGAGAGTTGAAATTAACAATCTTCAATGATTGTGGCAAGATATGAGACTCTCTCGAATTATTTGGAATGACTTGTGTGTAAGATTCCTCACCATTGACCCCTCGTCTGGAGGGATGAATAAAGATAATGGCCATTTGCAATTGAATAGCTTTTCCTTGATTTATACCCATGTTCTTCATTTGCGTTTCGTTTTTATATCTACGTCTTCGAAGACTTGGGTGGCGGAGAGATTGAAGGGAGAGGAGAGCCATGGTGAAGTTCTTGTGGATTGGCATTGTAACAGCACTTGTCTTCAGAACTTGGGTTGATGGGTTTGTCGAAGAGAAGAATCTTGATGAGACGGTGCCGTCTTTGTTGGATACCGACGGAAGCTCCAAGGCTTTTAATGACACACTACTCATGGTAGAGCTAACACTCGTCCAACAAGCTGCTGCTAAAGGAGCAGGTATGCCATACAATGATGTATGCTCTAAAATTTTTGCAGTTCTTAATTAATCCTTATTCCTTTTAATTTACCTACTCTGCAGTCTGCTTGGATGGAACAGCACCTGCTTATCATTTACATCGTGGATATGGATCGGGAGCGAACAGTTGGCTCATTCACCTTCAGGTCTGTGAGATAGATCAGAAAAAATGACATATTTATACGTTTCTATGTCGATATTGGGATTATTATATCATAAAGATAGTTTGAGAAAAATGGCAAGTTCATGTTTCCTTCTAGTTATTTTCTTTTAGACTTCATGATTCCTTTTAGCTGATTGATCACCAAGCAACCCTCTGAAGTCCTTGTTGATGCAGGGAGGAGCATGGTGTAACGACACCAAAAGTTGTTCTAACCGCACAACTTCACTTTTCGGATTGGGATCATCAGCGTACATGGAACCATATATGGCATTTTCTGGAATACTAAGCAATCAATCTGAGGAAAATCCCGGTTTCTCCTCAAACTTAATGCTACATTGTTTAAGGCTGATGCCTGCATCTGCCTTTTTTTTACCCTTTAGTTTAGCCATCTTAGCCATTATCTTGTAAGGGACTGCAGAGTTTTTCAACTGGAATAGAGTAGAGCTCCGCTATTGCGATGGTGCTTCATTTTCTGGGGACAGCGATAGTCAGGTTGGTGGGATGATCTTGCCATTTACATTTTTCCACAAAATTATGATAGGGGCTGTAGTGGTGCTGCAGCTATTGGAAGGTACTTTGTGTATTTCTGTTCATAAGTGCAAATGAGAAGCTAAAATATAGTGATTCTGCTTTTAGGAAGCAAAACTGCAATTTAGAGGACAGCGTATATGGTTATCTGCAATGGACGATTTGATGTCAAAGGGAATGCGTGACGCGAAAAATGTACTACATTTCTTCATTCTAAAGAATTTTTTGTGTTGCCATGTTAAGCCACTTCTCAATGCATATTAATCCATCATCCATTAGGCTCTTCTTTGTGGTTGCTCTGCCGGCGGTCTGTCATCAATTTTGCACTGTGATGAGTTTCGGGGCATGTTTCCCACAAGTACAAAAGTGAAGTGCCTGAGTGATGCTGGATTTTTTCTTGACGCGTGAGTACTATATCCGTAATGTCTTTTCTCTTTGTCAATGTTCCCTGCTAGTTATTAACACTTAAAATTTTATTGGTGATATCCTGTATGGAATCGTAGGGTTGATATTTCCGGTCAACGCACACTGAGGGATTATTATAGCGGTGTTGTAAGCTTGCAGGGGGTGCAAGAAAATCTGCCGCGATTCTGTACTAGTCACCTTGATCCTACTTCGGTAAACAAGTTGTTTTCCTCTTGGCAGTTTTGGTTTGACAATAGGTGGTAACATAAAATAAGTTGTACACTACTTACTTTGCAGTGCTTCTTCCCGGAGAACTTAATTGTGAACATTACAACCTCGCTATTTATACTCAATTCAGCATACGATTCATGGCAGCTAATTGTTCATTTTGAGCTTGAATATGGTCTTAATTATTTGAGAATTACTGGACAGACTTTTACTGAAAGAATGCATTGAATTGTACTTTCCCCCTTGAAATCAGATCAATAATAGTTTCGTTCCACCATCAGCAGATCCGTGCAGCGAGTGGGAGAGTTGCAGATTTAACCTTGCAAGTTGTTCCGCATCACAGATGCAAATTCTGCAAGGTGAAATCCCACACACAAGAATTTTTTTTTTTTTTTTGAAGTCTTAAAATTGAGAAACAAACTAAACATGTAACTTCTGTGACGTTAACTTTCGGTTATATATGTAACAGGATTCAGGAATCAAATGCTGAATGCAGTAAAACAATTCTCAATGCCTAATCAAAATGGGATGTTCATAAATTCGTGTTTGGTGCACTGTCAAACGAAGGAAAGTGCATTGTTTGCTCATAAATTTCCAGCTCTTGGAAACAAGGTGAGCCTGTTTAACTACTAACACAAGCAAACACAAACATATGCATTATATGTAGAGAGAGTTCGAAGATATCTAAAACTTTGTATGTGACGGATTACCGCAGACAATTGGAGAAGCTCTTGGTGATTGGTATTTTGATAGAGCAGAGGTTAAGGTTGTTGATGAAACTTGCTGCGATCTGGCTCTTGAATGACCATTGTTTGATCAAATTATTTACACTGTCATTGTATTGAGTTGTCTGCACTATAATACTACCCCTTCTGCTTAATGAAATAATTTTGTAATAATTGAAATCAATAGAATTCTACCATCAAAGTTCAAAGACCGAAAAACAAATGAACGAATTGGATGAAAGACGGTAAAAGCGCTGGCAGATGATTGAACAATATTCTCATTCTTCCATTGTGACAACGATCAGTAGTGCGGTGACACCAGATTCCTTGTCTGGAAGATGTACTAGTTCCTTGTCTCCAGCACAGTCAATCTCCCATCGTGGTCTGGACACAATTTCTTCCACTCTGCCGGACACAATTCAAACGGTTTACGTTGAAGTATGATGATATTTATTGTTGGATGCGCATACATGGCCTTTCTCATCTAGTTCTATGTACACGTTTCACGGTTGATTTGTATTTTGACATTCATAATTTATATGTGTATAGAGAAAATGAGGCCAATTCTTAAGCAGAATCCGTTCATCTGTAGCTGGAGCAGGACTTTTGCAACATTAAGAAGAGACGTATCACAGTAAAGTAGGCAAATCAAATCTCCATTATCCCAGTAAAGTGTGGAGAAAATCAGGCTTCTTCCTAAACAAGCGGGATCCATGTCGATAACATATCCGCAACTATTGTATTAGTATGTATACCGTTGACAATATGTTCTTCATGTGGATACCAATCCAGTTACGATTGAGTGGGATCCCTCTATAGAGAAAAGTATCAATCAAAACTCTTGTGCTTATCAAAATTACCGTGTTTGTTGCATACATGACTTGGGAAACACTTTATAGACTAAGTTGTGTAAACTTGCTGGCCAAGAAATAAGAGGGCATTTTTTGGCTTAAATCTAAGAAGTACGTTGAAGTAGTTAATCACTTCTAATAGTTTTGGCTTACCATGGAGGAGTGGAAAGGCCATAAATTTATCGTTTCGAAAACTCCAAGCTTTTGTTAGATTTAAGAAATCCATCCATGCAGCTATTTTATCTTGTTTTCCCCTTACCCCACAAAAATTCATTTCCTCTTTTAAAGTTAGAATGGATTAACAAGTAAAAACTCTCAACTAATATATATCTTAGAGAACTTCTATACTAAAGGGTGTTGAGTAAGTTGTTAGTTGCAGGGTGTATAAGGAGCCACTCGATTGTGGAGAAAATGATTAGAGACTAAATTTCAATTGTTGAATATATTAAAATTGAATAACGACGATTTGAATATTGACAACAGAGTGATCAAATATCAATGACATACTGAAAAATCATTTCAGCAATTGAGATTTGAAAATGATGGTGTTATCCACACATCCATTTTCATCTCTTACACACACTTTGTTAATTTATATCATTAGATTTTTGTCAATTTATATGACCCGATGATTGCAAATTGAGCAAGGCATGTGGAAGATAAAAATTGGTGTGTGATAACATCACCGTTTGAAAAACATTTTGTTCAATTTTGAGTTGATAGATGAATTTAATGGCTACTAAACAACCCATGCACCAAACCTCCTCACCTAAACTAACCAGATCTAACCGCTCTTGTTCAAATATGTAACTCAAATGTGCATTTCTATGTGCACTGGTGAAAAGTCACAATATATATTGTATATAACTATATACAACTTATGTCGGCTTTTGCCAAATCTTTTGCAAAATGCTAAGGCCCAGTTATATCAAACCCATTTAGCCTAATATGCAAGAAAAGTGTTGCTTGATTAACAGTTTGTTCATTAAAAAATGGTTAACGATACTACGTGCTCATATAATTTGGGCCATCTAACGGGTTGACCCGTGCCTTTCAACATTTGGTTTCCGAATGTAACACACTCGGTTGGCTTATGCTTTTTGCTTATATAGATGAAATGTTGATTAACATATACAATTCGACAATAAATAAGAACATTTTTCTTTTGACGGCGAGAGAGAACAACAGTGAACCAATTTGTAAACTTCAGGGTAAATTTTCAAATTTTGAAATCTTATAGACCACATTGTTACGCACCCTGAAAATAGCAATAAAACTAAAATGTTGGTAAGGGACTCCAAAAAATGGCATCAAAAGAGAACAACAGTGAACCAATTTGTAAACTTCAGGGTAAATTTTTAAATTTTGAAATCTTATAGACCACATTGTTACGCATCTTGAAAATAGCAATAAAACTAAAATGTTGGTAAGGGACTCCAAAAAATGGCATCAAACACCCCACTAAAGTGTATTTTTCTGTATATTTCTATATGTTTGGAGTGTGCAAAATAACTTTTTTGGGAGTGCTTGTAACAACTCCCTCAAACTATTCGAAAACATAAAACTAACACACTTTGCTGACACAGATGAGTCTTACTATTGTATGTGGATCTCACCGATATTAGAGAATGTATCACTGACGCAGGACGAGCGTAGGAGGATTATAAGCGTAATTCCTCGAAGTACAAACTTATGGAATCCAACAGTTTAGAGAGAAAAATCTCAAAAGTATTTTTGATTAATTGTTGAATTGATGAGGTTACATAAACAACCAAATGGCTTATAAGGACACTAATTTAGCTCTGGGGAAACTCAGAGGCCTTAGAAAATTCAAAATACGATTTAATTTGGACGAAAGTCGAAATGTTCGATGTTTATTACAAAATTTCAAATGCTCTTTTGGAAGCCTAAACAGTTTCGGATGGCTAAAATTCATCATATATCACGACAATCAATAAGTTGGAACCGCATCGTCGTTCCCTTTTTGAAAAGGTATCAAGGCCCAAATCAGAGCTCGGACGTCAAATTTGTAAATTCCCGTTGCGTTTTCCATCAGTCCAATTCCTCTTCAATCCACTCGGCCATTTGTTCTGCATTATGTGTCAGTTTTAAAGGGACAAGTATTATCGCCCTAAAAACCAACTTGCACGTAGGATGTATGTGGTATAATGGATAGCATAATATGTTATGAGAATTGTTGGAAAACACAGATTAAAACATTCTTACCTTTTCACCATATCATAAATGAAGGGCACACAAAATTTACTGCATTTTGCGGCGCTGGTAGAACCCTGCGAAAGGTATCCACTCCTGTGAACTAAACTAACACCCTGCAAAAGGTATCCACTCCTGTGAACTAAACTATCACGATATGATAGTTTTATTCTTAATTCCATCCGTTGACAAAGTAGCTAGGGATCAATTGTCGCCGTCCCTGAACAATCATGTTTTCAGAGACTTCTCTTTGTATGCATCTTTTTATTCTCCTCTATCTCTAAATCATTATATATAAAAACCTTTTCTACTTTGTTAATTAATTAATTAATTGCTATTTGCTTTAGCTGCTTCTCTGTTCTGATTAAATTATGCTCCAAAGTTCGAAACCAGACAAAGAGAGTTGATTTTAATTTGTGTATTATGTTGCATTAGTGATCCTACCCCCATGTTACTCTTCATAATTTGCAACATATTTTAATATTAGCTAGAGAAAGGTGTTGTGTTTGTGTGCAGGAATCAAATTTCCTCCCTCCCTCTCTCTCCCTCTGTCTCTCTCTCTCAGTTCACATTTTGGAGAGGGTTGAAATTAACAATCTTCAATGATTGTGGCAAGATATTAGACTTTCTCTCGGATTATTTGGAATGATTTATGTGTAAGATTCCTCATCATTAACCCTTTGATTGTCTGCAGGGATGGATAATGATAATTTATGATTAATTGTATTGTTCTCCGGGGCCAATTTTTTTCGGTGTTTTCTTCTGCTTCAACTCAACATTAAATTATCTATACATTGAAAGCTACTAAAACGGTGGTGTTATATACAGTAATAGTTAGCTTTAATTTAAAATCAAAATAATATTAAGTAAACTAAAGAAACTCTCCATGATACTTTGGGGTTTAGGGTTTAAGAAAAAAAGCATATCGACAATTTGCCAGTTGTTACGGACTATATTTTATAAGTTGATGGCAAAGTAGTTTTACTCTGTGTGTGTGTGTGTGTGTGTGCTGGATGTCTATAACAATCATGTGAGGTAATATATGTTGCACTTGCTATGGAGATTTCAAGTACCGTATTTGTGAGAGAAACATACATGTCACGGTTTATATCATTTTTTATCTTTCTCCTCACTTGATAAGTCGTTTAAAGAGAGAGATATTGATAAACGACTAGAAAAAGATATTAGGTAGTACTACCTGATTAGGACAGTTTCTCACATTTTGATGGTACTGTATGAGGTTGGTATGAACAAATTAAAAGAAGCCTAAATATTTTTATAAGTAATGCTCTATAAATGACGTGGTCGGTAATCTTAATTGTGCATGACGGCCATACACTTATATATTGTCACAAATGAGAGACTATGCTGGTTTTTCTGTGCAGCAGATTCCTCGATGGAATCTCTGCCAACAAAGAACAACTAATTAATACTCGTATCACTTTTTAAATCTCCTTCTGAACCTCAAAGTGTTTAGGTGAAAAAGAACATTCTATGAACATCGATTCTAATGCAAGAAACATTAACACTTTTTAATTCCTGCCCTGTGTCGAAGTTCTTGATCATCTTGATATTTCCTGTACATTTGCACCAGAACAAAATCTTCTGCCAATAATATTTTACTTATACGATCATCATTAGGTTAATCATTTTAATCACATTCCGTTCATCTCAGTTGTTTATAGAACTATTAGCATATTCGACCAAAAGAAGTATTAATATAATATATTAGAAGAAGAAAAAGAAGTAAAGATTCCAATTTATTAAATTAAAACATTTGAGTTTCTCTAAGCATAACATTATAAAATACCAAAGAAATCAAAATTGGCAACTGCATTACTGTAATCCCATCTTCTCCTCTCTCAGCCTGGTCAATATTGCAATGCTTTTTGTTCTTTACCAACACCCTTTAAATCGTAGGTCCCCAACAGTAGACCAATAATTTGGTTCACATGCATCTCCATATATAATATAAACACATAATGTTTATATATGTTTATATATATTTATGTAAATATAAATTGATATTTATATATTAATCTGCAAGAGGGTGAGTCTTGAAAGCAATGAAAAAGTTGTTTCTCTGTAATTAAAAGGTCATGAGTTCGAATTGTTAAAACAACCTTTTGCAAAGCAAGAATATAGATGTGTATGATAAATGCTCTTCCCATCCTCGCAAAGTAGAGAAACTTGTTAGCTTGAGATCGTCCTATTTATATATTAATCTGCAAAAGAATAAAAAGAAAACTTGGGCATATTCTACGAGGGAAACCATACAACGATGTCTGTGAGAATGCGTGGACAAACAAAATGGAGTCTGTCGTGTATTTCAGAGGAGGAAAGACGTGGCTTTTTGCACTTGAATAGCTTTTCCTTGACTCTACCCATGCCTCTATTATTTTCATCGTTTCTTTTTCCTCAAATGGTATGAAATAGTATATGGAAATTTTCGAAACTAAAATTTTCATTTTTATTTATCAAATTATTAGGCAGACAGGCGCTGTAAATTGTAACAACAGAAATGGTAGAATAGTCATTAGCCACCAATGTACCAATGATAAAGTGCGTGTGATATGAATGGATGTACATATATGATATATTACCCTTTGTCTTTCTAAATAATGTAAAGATGCTCAATTCACCTCATGAGTCATGAGGACCATCCTCCACAGTAGTACTGTTATGAATTTTCTTTTTATGAGTCGAGTCTTTATAGTGCAAAGTCAATTCTTTTACCATCTATACAAGAGATTTTTTAGCGTCACTAATTGTATGCAATATGTGTTATGCGACGACAAGTATAACCGCTTACATATGTGTATATGGTTGATGATCCAACATTTTTTTTCTCAGTTATGTATATACAGATCCCACTCAACTCTTCTCCTCCTCAGTACTGCTATTATGAATTTTCGTTTTATGAGTTTGCATAGGGCAGACTGGCAGGATCAATTATTTTGTTTTCTACATGAGAGATTTTTTATGTCATCGATTGTATACAGTTAAATGCTACGTGATGTTAGATAAAGAGTCATAACAATATATCAATGATGATTGATATCTTTTCTTTTAGTGTGTCTCCTTTTTATGTGTATGCCCTTATGTATATGTCTTTCTCTTTACCAAACACATCACATGAGGAGAAAAACAGATCATAGATTAAATATACCTGATTTCATGTTAGTTTTAGCCATGTAAATTGGTTATATTAATGCATATACAATGTTACTCTGTGCTTTTCATTCCCAATAGCAAGATTTACCCTTTGTCTTGCTACATAAGGTAAAGATGCTTGGTCATGACATGATTCATGAAAAGTTGAAAACCCTCCTCCACAGTACCACTACTATAAATTTCCCTCTTCATAATTCTGCAAAGTCAATTCTACCTTCTTCTACACGTTCCACTGCTAAACTCTCTCTCTCAATCTCGAGAATAACTTACACCACACGAGTTCATCATTACAATGATGTCCTATGTCAATGAAATAAACACATGTACAAATTTTTTTGTTCATAAATCATTTTTCATTAGCGTAAAAAGTCATGTGTCAGTATACAAGTGCCATATAAAATATTTCTCTCCCACTTCCTTTTTTTCTTTGAAGTTTCAGCATCTTGCAGGGACCCAATTCTCTGTTCCTCACATATCGAAGTAGTAAAAGGTTCAGGCCCACTCTTGGGACACAGCACACGGTGTGCTAGCTCTTGTGATGCAGTATATAGTACGAAATTATATAGCTTTCTCACAATATGTCACCTTCCTCTAAGCTACTGTACAATTAAATATCGATATTTCTGTGTACTGAATTGGAAGTCTATTCTTCTTAAGATAACGTTATAGCCACAGAGACTACGTAGTCTTTTGCCTATTTGCCACCAAGAAAACAATCAGACAAGAATTGATGGCTTTTATTGTATTACAAGTCATTTTTCATATGTTTTCTGACCATTTCTAGCTAGCAGCTGGATTCTCATCAATATAGTGTTGGAATCCTGCCTCCCTCATCTATTTTCCATTTTAATTTGTCTAATTATTTCGAATCATTTTGTTGTTTTTGTATATGAGATTGACGTAGTAAAAGAAAGGCGGTAAATTCATGTTTTCAGCCATCGAGTCTTAGAAGAGGTGATAAACTTTGTTAGGGCTTTTGATTAGAACAGCTTTCACTACGAGTAGAATTAGTGTAAAAGAAAGACCGTAATTTCATTTCATGCCTTTAACCATTGAGTCTTTTGACCAATTTTATTTTTTTATTTTTTTATTTTTTATTTTAAAGGGATGTTTGATTAGGTCAGCGTTCACGTTGGATATGACCCACATAAAAACGCACTGAACCAAATACAAAAATTATAAACCTTTGTGAAAAGTGTTAACAGATGAATTATCAGACATTCTTATCTAAGTTTTGTTAAAGCGAATTTGGAAAGGAGAGGTAGCGGCATAGTGCCATAGACACTGTTAAAAACTTAAAGGTGAAAACATCTCCATCTCTAGGAGATAGTGACAAACACTCATTTGAGAAAAATGGCCTCAAATTTTGAACTTTAGAAAATATAATGTTCTGTATTTTTTTTCAAACCTGAAAAGGATCAAGACAGAAAGTGATGTATGTCATTTGAAAAGAAAAAAAACAATGGATCCCAAGAAACCAGATGTATTTTTGGTTGTCTTACAGATTTGAAAGAGGTGAAGGCGAAAGAAAGTAATCATCCAGCTTCAAACTTGTACTTATGGAAACTTAATTCTATAGATACACACAGATATATATATATATATATGTATGTATGTATACGTGTGTGTATAGGTTCTTGACTATATGACATCCTGGTGTGACAAGAACACATGAGATTCCTCGTCACTAGAACATTTTTTTGAAAATTTATAGAAACGCTTTAGTTTTACTGTTATTTTTAATATCGAGAATTAATTATCCCCTCTCACTTTACACGCTCAAGATATTTTGAGAACAGTATACATCAGAGAGGGAAGAAGGCAAACTCGGCCGCACGAAGTGGGCACAAAATTCGTGCGCACGGGCGAATCAATAATGTATTTTGATTGTTTGCAATTAAATCTACAATAATTGAATCAAGAACAACAATAAGATACATAAGATGGAGGAGAAACATGTAACAAAAGCCCTTATTTCTGTAACTCTCAACCCTATTAATTTCATGGACAAAGCTGGGAGTTTTTTTATGAACATAAAGCTCAGATATTGGAGAGATCACAAATATATTAGTAACAATAATAAATTTGAAAAAGGCTGAAAAAAATAAATTTGGTATTGGACACTTTACAAAAAATCAAAATCAAAATAAAAAATCAAAAGAAAATTCTATAGCACACACCTGTAAATTGTAAAACCCAGAAGAACTCTTCCAACTTCCAAACCCTTCACTCTCACAAACTAGAAGTTAGCTTAGAGTGGGTTGTGCTGCACCTGGTTTGATTTGTTTTGTTTTTTGGTTTTTTGGTTCTAAAGGGTTTGACCAAAAGATACAGCAAGTCTCTGAAGATCCTTTGTGTACATCTCTGAAGCTTGTAAAGCTTGCTGGTGCTGGTGCTGCGGGTTCTGGTGGTGCCAAGATGTTGCGCTCAAGCTGTTTGATAAAATGTGTGACTGAGATTCTGGTTTGATTTCTGAGTAAGTAGCAGGCTGAGAGGCTTGGTGGGTTCCCATCTGAAATGAGGTGTTGTGGAGATATTCAGACCATTTGATCTCTTGTGGGTCGTCGGATTTTACCGCTTCCGGCGGCCACCAAGAAAAGGCTGCAGAGCTGTCGAAGTAGCCGCCGCCGCTGCTGTTGCTGTTGTTGGCATTGGAGTCCCAGGTGGAGGAGTTATCGGATGGGAGGCTGATGGAAGGCTTCACACGTGTGGGAGGAGGAGGAGGGGCGGTGAATATAGGCGGAGCTTGATGACATGGACGGTTGCAGGAACTCTGGATTTTGATTGAGGAAGCTGAAAGTGGTGTTTTGATTTACTGCCTGCAGCCCCATATCTGACGACGAACCATAATTGTTTTGGTTATTGTGATGAGGAAAAGAAAAGTATCCCACAAAATCACAAGGCCCGCAACTACTGGGGGAGCCTTCATGTGTCAAACTTTTGCTGCTGCCGCCATTGCTGCTTATGAGTTTGGAGGTAGAAGAAACTTCAACCGGGTTGAACCGGTTTTCGGACGCTGAAGTAGGGTGCTTTGAACTCACTGCCTCAACGAGGCTCAGCTCATTGGATCCCACAGAGGCCTTCTCATTGCTTTTGTAAGTTGGGGAGAGGTTAATATTATTGTTGTTGTTAATTTCTTTGCCAATATTTTGATCAAGCGCTTCTGAGAGTGGTTTGTGAGTGTTGGGGTCAATGCCTCTTTGCCTCAGCTTCTTCTTAATGCAGGAATTCCATAGATTTTTAATCTCATTGTCTGTTCTTCCTGGTAACTGGGCTGCAATCTGAGACCATCTGAGATTGCAGCAGCAAAAAGATTTGATTTTTATAATTGCCCAGAAGATAAATAAGAAGAAAAATCTTAAATTTTAAGAAAAAGAAAAAAGAAAAACCCAAGTTATTAAAACTATAAAATATATATTACCTGTTGCCAAGAACTGCATGGAGTTCTATTATCAAATTCTCTTCTTGCTGTGAGAATGGCCCTCTCTTCAAATCAGGCCTCAGGTAATTTATCCACCTTAACCTGCAGCTCTTCCCACACCTCTGCAGACCTGCCAATATATCACACTATATGTCACCTGAAGAAAGACAACTCTTTCTGAACAGGACGATATTCTAAATTACTCTCTGGGACGGGCCATCACAACCGACACAACTTTAGTCCTGTGGTTTTTCCCCCCTTTGGAAAGTGATGAACAAATTGAATGGAGAATTAGAGTGTACCTGCTAGTTTAGGGACTGAGCTCCAGCAGCCATGGCCATGCTTGGTGATGTAATTGAGAAGCTTCTCATCCTCTTCAGGAGACCAGAGGCCTTTCCTTAGCTTCTGCTTGTAGCAACAAGAGTGCCTCCCCATGTGGAGTCCAACACTAGCTACACCTGCAATGCTGGCACAAAACTTTACAAAAAAGTGGCTGAGTTTTGATGTGAATTGTCAACAACAGCAAGAGAGGAAGCCTCTGATATGTATTCTTTCTAGGAAGTGAGAAAGTGGTGAATTTTGAGAGAGAGAGAGAGAGAGAGAGGGAGGGAGGGAGGGAGGGAGGGAGGGATAAGGGGGGTTAAGAAAATGAAATGGCAGCCTGGTAGGGAATCAAATTAATAGGAGAAGGCTCAAAGAGAAAAGTCACATTCTTGAGGGCGATTGGAGATTATAGTTTTGAATTAAATTTCATTTTCCTGAGGTAGGCTCCTCTACATTCCACTGCAGGGTCGAAGTCAGCTCTTGACCCCTTATACGGGGGTGGTGGTCCGACGCTATCCGACGGTCCATATGCATTTGGATGAACCCTAGTAGACGGATAAGATCATAGGAGGAGTACTACTAGCTCAGGGAGATGGAGCTCCAATTATTTGACTTTGATATGTCTCATCAATGTTGAGAGTTTATAAGTATTTGGCAGCACTACTTGTTGGGCATTTCTTATGAGACATATAACCAATTCTTGAAAATTCAATTTCAGAAGCGCATGTTATTTGTAAATTTGAGCGTAAATAAGTTGATTAAAGATGCATATATTTTTTTTGCATTCAAGTTTGAGTTACCCACCTAGATAAAATATCGTTTTCAATTAAAAGAGAAGCGCATGCTAATTAAGGATTAAGGTGATGTAGATGAATATCAATCCATAAACACATTTGTAAAAATGGAAAATGACAACTCCGTTGTTTGCTTTGAGTTTTAAGTAAGACCCTATCTTATCAAACTCTTATCCTAAGATTCTAAACACTAAAGCAGCCACGTGTATTGGAAAAGGGAAATTTTCTGATCAAAAGAAATCTCTAGGACTAGTAATGTTTGCTCATATATGATTCTGTAATAAATTGTTGATAAATGCGAACGAAGGTTGGTTCAGTTAGTAAGAACGTGCTTATAGTTAACTTTCAATCCAAGTTTGATCTCTTCTGCCAACAGGATGTGCAATTTATAAAATTTTTATGTAAATCTATATCGATGACAATTAGTAATTAAGTGTCATGTGTAAGTCTTTCCTTCTTCAGGTTGTGGGTATGTCTTGGTGCTGGTGATAAGAGTAGTCAATCTCCTCCTAAGTTATTTGTTACCAAAAAAAAAAAAACTGTTGATAAAATCTTTGCGCACTCATTATTTAGAATTATTCTTGTGTTTATAGTTTGACGTATTATGTATTTGAATTGTTAATGAAGTAAATTCTCAAAAAAAAAAAATGTATGACTTAAATTGAGCATTTGAAAAGAAAAAAAAAACGTTAGGAGAGCGAACTTCTTAATCGTTATTTATCAAAAAATATTGTCAATTAAATGTTTCCTAATTATGTAGATGATTAAATACTGAATACTCCATTGATACACTCCTTTATTGACCAACTTTTCTGTCAGATACTTCTGGTATTATGTTGACTTTCTTTCTTTTCTATTTGCGTTTTGGGTAATTTCCCCAAATCATGATTACTTTGAAAAGTTTCATAATTGATGCAAAAGAATGAAATATTCCCAAGATAGCTGAGAAATTTCAAAGAAAAATAACCCAAATTCTGCCAACTCCTCTGTCTGCCTCTTTGTTTCGAATATAAACGATATATTACATTAAATTTATCTAAATTACATGAAGAGAGATTTAAACTCAGATGCAGATGGTAGAGCACACTTTTCATGGCTAAGGGCTGCCTTAATTTTTTTTTCCCATTTCATTTTATCTTCTTGCTGTATGCAGCAAGTTGTATTACTGTGTGAAATGCTAATTAAAGGTATGACAAATGAAAGAAGTAATCACTAATTAAAGGCAAATTTCTTTAATATAAATTTGACAATAATGACAATTAGCATAGCTGTCCTTTTTTTAGTTGATTATGTATTTTGAAAGCTTAATGAGGACAAATGGAATGAATTATTAAAATTAATTGCAAGGTGAGTTCAATTAAGACGATGTGTTTTCACCATTCTGTATTAGTTTATCTATATGGAAAAAAACATAATTAAGAAAAAGGCCATAAACTTGTGTTGGCAGAAGCGTCTACTAATTGGGACAATATCGATATCATGATAAACTTACATTATTGAATTGAAGCAAAATTTATACAGTTGAGGCACTATGGCTGCCATGGCTAAGGGTTTTGAAGGGGTTACATCAGCTCTATAATGAAAGGTTTTGGAGGTTAGAGAAGGTATTGTTGTTGCGGTGAGAAAAGGGGTTTTCGAAAATTGTTTTTGAGAGCGATTCCCTCCGGATCCTTTCAGTTATTCTTCGTCCAAGTCTTGACACACCACTCCAATAGGGTAATTAGTGATTGAGGACGCAAAGGAATTGTTGAAAGAGATCACTGGTGGTTTTGATACCCATATTTGTTGTCAAGCTAACTGTGTTGATCATCGCTTTGCTCAATTTTTATTGGATATTGGTGTAGTGCATTACTTGCTTGAGGAATGATTGGATTTAATTTTTGATATTCTTGTTGTTATATGTAATATTCGGTGTTACTTTTTCAAATGTTTTCCTACCAGATTTTTTCCGAGCAAGGTTTTAACGAGGCCACTTACCCAAACTTCTCAAAATATACCGTGGCAAATGTTATAAGCAAAGACCTTAATATGGTATGAATAACTTAAATGTTCTTATCTATAAAGTACAATTGTAATTTGATAAGCTAAATAATGTAAAAATCAGAAAAGAAAAGAAAAAGCGAAATTAATGAATATAAGAATGAATATATCATCTTCTTTATAGTTCTGGATGACGGAATATTCTATTATTCTGTATTGCAGAGTATATGCAACGAACATCCAAAACTGGTAAATGTTTATAGTTTCCCAAATAAATAAAAAATCTCCTTAATCATATTTTATTATTAATAATAATTTTTTTGTCTGTGATAGCCTGTCAACTTGTTCTTGTATTATGAAGCTTCCCTTGACCTTAGCAATGTCTGAATTCAGAACATCCTGCTAGGAAATTGGATATTAAAACCCTACGAGAAGATGCTCGTAATCTCCATTCCTCATCATATGAACCATATGAGCTGTTTTTATGAAGTCAACTATTTTTGCATGTTTATTCTCTCTTGTTCTTTTTAGGTTGGTAAAATCATATATGTTTAATGATAATCTGTCGGCTTTGCTGTCATTTTTATATTTTCACTTTTGTTTAATCTATGTTTCTGCATATTGAAACTGGTTTTTTTAATTAGGTTTACTTCTTTGCTTATATAATATAATATTTTTGGTCGTTTTTTATCTTTTTGACCCTCCATTATAGGGAATGAATCTCTGTCTTCTGCCATCAAATGATTGGGAAGGTTTAAAAAATTTCACAGTCCAACACATGTAACTTCAGTTTTTTTGGGAGGAATACTAGTTATCCTCTCTTTTATCTTCTCTCTTATATTATTGTCTAATGTTTCATGAACATCAAAATTGTTTTTTATATAATAATTCTGCAAAAAATCAACTAAATTAATTAAATGAAAATTTATTAGTTGTCTGATTATATTCATTCCTTAATTAATCAAGTTGAATTAATACTAGTGTGATATTCGGTCAAAGAGTTATTCTCTGTATTTCACAACAGTTAGATGATTAAACATTTTACATGGTGGTTGGATTTTTGCATGGAACATCTTTGAAGGATGACCTCGAAGGTAGATAGTTTTGATCATTAAATCATTTTGCCAAATGAGAAACCTTAGGCATGGTAAATTGGTAACTGCAATATTACCTGCAGTTTCTTGGTGCATGCATTTAGTTTAAAGCCTCAAGAAAAACAGGCTAATCTTATTAATGTTGATATCATCAGTGAAGATAATGTTTTCATTACTGTACAATCGTCACAAGGACAAGAGGAACATAAGGTTGTGGCTCTTAAACACTTAAGTAATCATGGCCAGACAAAGCTTGGGACAGATCTAATCCAAAATCACTTCTTGAAATTAATGTGTATTTGTATATTACGAATTGCTGAGCTGGACTTTGGCTACAGAAAAAAGGTTCAACTGAGTGAATGAATATATACTCGAGACCTTACAATATGAAGGAAGAAATATTGGTCCACCAAGTTTATCAGCTTCAAGGAAGAACACATCGAACTGAAATTGCATAAAAAAAAGGTTTGTGGGGCTTTCTTAATCACCAATTAGCAAAATATTTAGGCCCATATATTGCCTTTATTATTAACTTAATGGTCCACGATGTACGTTGCCATAATGGAGAGATTATAACCGTTTGAAGGGGAGGAGGATAACATTTGCTCCAGTATCAGTTGTATACAATCATATTTATGATCACATAATTAATTTTGAAATAAAAAATATCGACACGTATATATAAATGTATCTAATTGGTAACATCTCTCTCTTGAAGACCTAATATGGGAGAGAAACTTGTATTGGAAGAATTTACTTGATCATAGTGACCTTGATCACTTATACAAGGTCATGTAAAAAAGTCTTATACATAACCTTATATTAGTAGTATGAAATGTTACGATGATATGAACCCCGTATCAGATAAGTCTTTCTACTAATTTGAATGACTTGTGTCTTTTGTAGTATAGTTTTATTTATATAAAATTGTGTAAATATTTATTTATAGGGGAGACAGTGAATTTTTTTATTCAAACAGTCATCACAACACCATCATTGTGCTGGGGGCTTTCCCTTAAAATCAAGGCCGTGCATTTTTCTTTTTCCTTTTTCTTCTTTTTGAATTTTTCTACTTCTATATAATTAAACTACCTCTTTAACTGTGTCATGGTTTCTCTGTTGATTTGAAGTCATTAGCATTCCAGTCAAAAATGTCGACCAAATAAAAATAATCAATTAACAGTTTATTATACATCAACATAGTGTCACACGGTATGTCTTGCATCAGATAAGAATTAATGGGTTTGATCTTAGGGTTACAACCACGTTGGAGATAAGCATGGGCAAGCGCAAGCGTCCAGCTTGTGACAGACGGTGTAAGAGGAGGCCTAAACCCTAATCCGGTGTCACTCCGATGGATCAAGTCTTGTAATCTAGCTAAACTACTCACGATCAATCACATGACAAATCATACATGTACTGCAGAACTTGGTTATCTTCTTCCATTCATTCCTTCATGTACAAAAGATAAATATGTGAGTTCACTTTACAGAAATCTTCCACTCAGGTTGACATATATTCTGTGGAAACATGGCAGTCTGTCTTATCAGATTTTAGTTTTCTGTATCTTAGGCAAAGTGTGATGCATCAAGTGGAAGGTTTTGATAACTAGTAGCACTACTTTAATAAAACTCATCATTCAAGTAAGTGTAAAATTATAACATCTAAGTACTAGAAAAGGCACAATGTAAATGAAATTCATGAAGGGAGAGGAGAGGAGATATTTAGATCATAATAAGTAGGGTTTTTATCATAAATGGTCCAATGGTCTCTGAAATTGAAAATCAATTAATGTAGTCCCTGAAAATAGGTGTTGCAAATCAATGTGGTCATTCCGTTACAATTTTGGTGGTCTGGTGATGCAAAGAACGGTGAGGTCTCCCTTGAGATAATGAGGTTATAGCCGAGGTGCGTCTATTGTTGGTTGAAAAATATTTCCACACCCCCTTTTAGGCCTTGGTTAAGCAGTTTGTGCCTTCGAGGATTTATGGAAGGGATCTCTCTTCGGAGTAGGCCCTACTATAAGAAAAAATAATTTCATTGTGCAAAAAGGTATTTAGACAACTTTTTTAATTAATTATTAAACTCACATCAGCACATAACAAAAAATTTTACAGAATAGTGGTGGAATGATCATATTGATTTGCAACACCTATTTTCAAGAACTATATTGATGGTGTGGATCATTTTCAGAGGTCATATTGATGGTGTGGTTCAATTTCAAGGACCATCTTGATGGTGTGGGTCAATTTTAAGGATCATTTGTGATAAAAACCCGTAAATCTTGTGGGGCCCATTTATTTACCACATCAACACTTAACAGATTTTTTAACAGAATTGTGACGGAAAGACCACATTGATTTGCGACACCTATTTTCAGGGACTACATTGATTGATTTTTAATTTCAGGGATCATCTTGATGGTGAGGATCAATTTCAAATACTATTTGTGATAAAAACCCTAATAAATAATAATAAAAATAATAAATCATTGAAATGGAGGGAGGCACAATCCATATGCCCCTTGAAAGATGCCTCTTTTGCATTATCCTTAAAGCCATCTTTTCATAAGCTAATTCACAAAACAGACAACTAATTGACAGCAAAATCAAAGAAATGACACTTTTTTTGCTAACTAAATTGCAGAAATTAATTCCAACCCACTCAAATTAAGTCAACATGGGAAAACTTAATTTGGGGTGTAAGTGAAGTACATCCCTTATTATTAGCATATGTCACGTGATGAGAGAGATTAATATGAAAAAATATCACGTGTTATATATACATTAGAATATCTTCAATGAGGGAAACATTACAAACAACCGAGGTATGCCCTCATGATAGCATGCACCACACTGAAAAAAGTTGGAGTTCCACCATAAAATCAATTGGCAATATGAGAAGTAGTCCAATTACTTATAAGCACATGTAAGGTCCCTCATTTCTCCGATGTGGGATTGATACTCTCAACACCCCCCCCCCAAATCAGTGTGGCAAATTTTCAAGCCTACACATAGAACACAAATCTGGTGATGTAGAGTACGTGTGGTCGTTAGGCTTCACACGAGGGGCAAAACTACTCTGATACCATGAAGAACATTCGGGTTCCACCATAAAACCAATTGCTAATATAAGGAATAATTCAAATTACTTTTAAACACATACAAAGTTCCTTCTTTCTCTAATGTAGGATTGATACTCTCAACACATGATGTATATCACTCCTCAGGTGAGCACTACATGAACATTGTGACAGCTAGCCAAGTCTTTCTCAATGTGAGTATGCATGCATACTGACTGGCTTTGCGGTCATCTTATATATCATTTCCCTTTCACATAGTTAGACTCTACCTCACTCAATCTTCTGCCTGCATTATCTTTCCAAGAGTAGAGCAGCTCTTAAGTTGCCCATAATCTAATTAAAGCTCAAAGTATGCAAACCATCATAGCAGCCAAACAATAATATTCTGGATTTTTTGGATTTTGGTTGGGTTTTATGTGATTATGCATGTTTGTGCACTAAGATTATGAATAAGATAGATACCCCCTTCCACAAACTACCCAAATTTTATGGCTAGAAAGTGCTGCAGCAAAATCATTGTTTTACAAATTCTCGCTTAGGTCCTTACCTAGGCACTAAATAACTGGCTACTATCCCGATTAATCTCTACCTGTTTGAAAATTAAGGGCACCTAGACTTGCCTAGGGGCCCGTCTAGCCCACCTAAGTACATGTCTAGGTCACGGTTCTTAGATAGAAAATAGATTAAACTTTCATTTTACATATTTTTTCAATAAATTGTAAGAGACTTGTTTAATACTTGGATAAACACTCATTATATGTTTGTTCCCTAGGTTTTCAATATATCCTAATACTTTATAATTTATATGTCATTTCGTTTTGCAATTTATGTATCCCAATACAATTATGTATTTTTTTTAAGTATAAGTAGACATTTATTTATATGTTGTACAATAAATTTAATTAAAATAAAAAATAAATAAAAATAAAAAAATAAAAAACCGCCTAGGTCCTTGCCTAGACGCCCAGGCACTAGACTCCTGCCCGTCCAACTAGCACCTAGCATCTTTTATAACATTGAGCAAAATACAGGTATGAAATGTAGGGAAAAAAAGAAAATTTGTGGGAAACACACCACATTGTGTTGCTGGGGAGATGTATCTAATGGAGCCTAGAAAAGGTTACATTTGAGATGACCTTAATGTGATCAACTCAATTGGCCCATTAGCGCCAATTGGAAACATAAGCACATGGCTTCTCATAAGAATTAAGTTAAATCACAACTAAAACTTAATTATCTTGTCCGAGGGAGAGTGATGATGATAGGAAAAGCACGAGAGCATCAGCATCATGAATCGTGACGTTTGCTTAATTACCATATATGGAAGCTTAAGATCTTATTAACAATCATTATTATGTAAAAATGCTACTATTAATTCCGCTGTGATCCCCATATATATGATAGTTATTTTAATAGGGTTTTAGCATCTTCAGCGACATAAAACCGCCTTGAAAAGAGAGGGGGAAGGTGCAAATTATAGTGGCAACCTTGTGTTTTTTTTTTTTTTTTTACAAAGAATACTTCTACAATTTTACAATTAATTAGTCCGTAACAATTAATAATGTGTCATAACTTAGTATTGAATTCACCTCAAATACATTGTTTTTGTATTTATATATGTTAAACCCGAGACCTTCTCTAATTACTGTGTGAATTGACTTTAATAAGAAGATAAACACTAATTATAAGAAGGGTCTGAAGGTAGCCAATTAAGTTATTAATCCCATCAATTATCAAAAGCTTTGTCTGGTTGAAATGCTCCCCTTGTACCCCATCTTTGAATAATTACATATTTGCTTTTGCTTTATAGTGGGAAATGAAATGATAGTCAACTTTCTTGCCTCGTTTACATGATTACTTTTAATTTTGGGGGAAAGCCTCTGCCCCTAATTGAACTGTTTGAGATTCTAATGGGAATGATCTCAGAAATTGTCTTCTCAATCAGTGTGCTTCAAAGAACTGATGTCAGGACTCTCATTGGGGCTTTCCTTAACAGATTTTGATTAGAGGTGTCTAATCAAATTCATAACAAAAAATAAAAAAAGAACAAGGAGGACCATGGCGGACACTTCAATCTTAATTAGGGTCTAATTTGAAATCCATCCCTTCCTATAATCTCAATTGCAAACAGTTATTTGAACTTCTATCCCTTATTGTATGTGAATTTTACAATGAAATGGCATATACATATATCAATAGTTGATAATTATTAACATACGCATAAGTGATTGCAATTGACATACACGCGAATGATTGCGACTGATATTCACTTAAATATTTTCCCCTCTTTTTGTGCTCAATAATATTTTCCCCCCTTTAACCACTCTTTACACGTACGATTTACCCATGGCGTTTTCATTAGCAGAGATTACTTAGAACTTGACACTTGATTAGGGTTTGTACATCACATCATACTTTTCTGGGTGGTTTAAACTCGAGATTCTTGAAGAGCACCAGCATTTTTGTAAATTCAATTTTGCTGGAAGCTTCGTTTAGGTAGACACCCATTGCTATGTAGATTAATGAAAAACTTTTTAATACAATTACACTGTCACTTAGTGTTACAAATTTACTCATATTATATTATGCGTAGTCCGTAAAATATCAATTATGGTTTACTCAAATCATCGCACGTAGATTACCAACATCACATGATAATGTGATTGTTACACCTAAATCTTCCAAGTTTCACAGCCTAAAGAGTGAATCTAGTTATCCAACATACACATTCCGTCAAATAGGTTGCAAGATGACAATTTCAAATGTGTTCTAATTAAGTTTAGAGATATTGAGAATACTAATTGGTGATGTTATAAATAACTGACTGTTTGGACTTTGCAACATTATCATGTGATAGTATTTCAGTAACACACAACAATTTTTTAATAGGTGTATTACAAATAAGATCTCAGCTAATGATGATATAAATTGGGTATATATGCTCTTAGGCCTCGTTTGTTTTAATTAGATAGGATTGGACTAGCTAGTACTAATGTCACAAGTTTGGTGTGGGCTGTATGGCTCTGGACTAAGTTAAATGAGATTAGCTTGGACTCGTGTAGACTCTGGACCTCGTTAAGTCGTGAAAAATTAGTCCCATGCGAAAGCAAGGGATTGCTAAGAAACCTTACTACACTATCACCACGCCGCCACCTTTGCGTGAAGTGAATTGGTGAGAGCGAGCTGCTGTTCTTCATCAAAGCTATCTATCATCGAGTGAGCTTCATCCAGAACGAGTCTCCTCTCTCTCTCTACTAGATCGATATGGAATTGCGGGAGTTTCTTTTCTTTTTTACTTTGTTTAGGGTTCTTTTCTTGGCGAATATTTTAGCAAGTTGTCGTGAAGCTCGCAAGGCCGTGAGGCCAATAGAGTTGCTCATGAACTTGGTCAATTTGCCTTAAAAATTTATAGTTATTTCTCTTGAATTGAAGAAGAGCCATCTGGTTGTCCTCTTTTCTCCATGCTAATGCTATGCCCATTTGAGTTTATCAATGCTGCACTAAAAGTTTCACTATTCTTATCCAGCTTAGTTCAAGCCAAGTCAATCTAACTTAATTCCCGAAGCCAATCCTCTCCATGACAGTCTGACATAACAAACAAAACCTTAGTGGACTAGAATGCATGGGTCTGCACATTTGGTTTCTGGGAAGGTTAGGCTTTGTGGGTACTTGGTAATACTGGATATAGAGCCTCTCAAACCTAAAAGCCAAGATGAAAACAAGAAGGCTCAAACCCAACCCTGAAGACCATGGGCTTTTATTCAACGAGGCATGGAGTTCTTTGAAAAGAGGAAGAAGAGACATCTATATAAACTTATGAAGCTTTCCCACATGAAACGATGCCCACAAGTAGCTTTTGGGCTTTTTCTTTTTGCTTTTGGTCAACTGGTGGGCTCAAAATGTCCGTCACATCACATGCTTTACTTTTTCTTTGCTTTAGGGTTAGTAAAACTCTACCAACAAGTAAAGGTAACATGTTCTTTTAATTTCCATCACATTCATCCACATAGTAATAATACATTTTTAAACATGAGTTCGGGCATATGTGTTTTACCGCATTGGTGAAAAGTAATAATGTTTAATCACTTTGTTGCAGGTTTGATTTTCATCGATCTCCCTTCCTAATATTTAACAATTTAATATATTAATGTTGTCGTTTGTTAAAAAAAAAAAAAAAAAAGTTTTGTTTGGGATGAGGTATTCTTAGATGTCATTTGGGGTTACATGGGACTTAGCTGCATCATAGAATTAAAGTACCTTATTTGGCAATTCGATTTTCGCAACCGGCCCCTGACCTGGTGTTTAAACCCGGAAACCTGACACTTTGATTCTCAACCAAGGGAGCCTAATCTTCGGACCATTCATACGTGACCAAGGATTCCAAATTTCACGACTTTGCAATCATTTCATTTCAAAATCCCATGACTTTTGAATCTCTCTTTTACATTTTCTCTTTTATCGTGTACTACTGAGTGGTTTAAAAAAATCAATGATTAGATCATGCATATGTTAGAGAATATGATCTCACATCAGTCATATGATAAAATAATATACAATTAGTATATGAGAGATTTTACCCCTATTATCACCGAGGCCTTTTATAATGAAACATTGCACCTAACGATTGGTGGTTAAGTTGAAACAATATCGGTGATATTGGTGGTGGCCTGTGCTGGGCCTAAAATGTTTATCTTGGTAACAGAGCAAGCTATTATCTCGACATGTCATGGACCCAGGTTACTAGGCCTGAATTTGCTTCCTTAAGTTGAGACCAGTGATCATCCAGCTAGAGCTTTACCTGGAAACCTCGGTCGTGGGATTACTTGCTCGGAGGCGAGGAGTACTACTGTTTGCAAGGAAAGCTTTCGAAAAGTTGCGTAGCTCCAGCTTATGGGTATTAACTGAAGGACTGGGTCTTCCAAAAGATTGGCATTGGCTCTATTGACTAAATACCAACTGAGATGACTGGGCCTTCGAAAAGATTGGTGTTTTCTCCAGTGATTGAAAATTATCGACCATATTGGCTTTAGCTCTAGTATAATGACTTAATCAGTTCTAGATGTGAGGTGATTTCCTTTGTGACCCCGTGTGGAGCCACTCGTGAAAGAGCGTGTTAGAGAATAGGATCCTAAATCGGGCATATGATAAAAAAATATATGATTAATATAAAGGAGTTTTCACCCTAATATCACCTAGGGCTTTATGATAAAACCCCCACATTTAGCAATAATTAGTTAAGTTGAGGATAACATCAATGATATTGGTGATAAAGCGACTTGTACCTAAAAAGTTTATCATTATATAAGAATCTAATGATTTTTGCAATGGTTATATTTCGTATAAAGCTTGTACATAGCCGAATCCCCGTCTAATTCCTTTTCCCAAGGTTAAAAAAACGTTTGAACATAAGATAAAAAAAAATCACAGAAAATATAAATATTATCAACTGGTTCTCCATATCTATGAACAAGTACACCCTGGATTCCAGCTTCTTGGGATTTATTAATTGGTGCTGTGCATGGCCGCCATGACCCCAACGACACTGACTCAATAATTTTCATTGCGTTAAATATCAGAAGCTTTTGGTGTTTTTTCACACCCCATGACCCCAACTTTAGTTATCACACGCAAGGAATTTGTATGCAAGTTAAATGTATTTATCTTGCATTTTGAAGTTTCGAATTCGATTGACCCTTTTCAATATCATTGTATTAAAAAGGAGAAAATAACTATAGTTGTTACACCAGTTATATATGAGTAAATCTAGAAGATTAAATTTGTAGATCAAATTTTGTAAACTAAACGATATGAAAGTTGATGATTGGATTATTACTTAAGCGTTGATAAATATGCTCATTTCTTATGTCACCAATAAAAAATAAGTAAGCACATTACGCATTAATCAACAGTTAAGTAATAATTCAATCATTAACATCTATATATTTAAGTGGATAAACAAAAAATAACCAAAGTGGTTTTCTAATCTAATCATTGCTGCTGTGGCAAACCATGTGACGTGGCCTTCCCAAAAGTTTTTTTTCCTTTTGCTTTTCTTTTGGGACTCTTACATTGCCTTTTTTTCTCCTTTTTCTTTTGCTTCTGCTTTAGTCACTTGATCTTCACTTACTACCAAGCAGAAGCGTTAACTTTTTCTGTTGATCACTCTCATGGCTGCTGAAACTGTTGCATTACTTCAAATTCCTACCACTGATGAGGTTTGTTTCTTCAGTTTTTACTGTGATAATTAAGTGTTTTAGTGATTAAGTACATGAACTTTTTTGGGAATTTAAACTGGGTATATATGAATGATTTTGTTCATGATTATGTATTTTTTTTATCATCTGTATTTTTTTTTCATCAGTACCAACTTGGAGCAACATAGAAGTATACCTTTTTTTTTCTGGTTAATTCATAGGAGTAAACCTTGTTCTTAGGGTTTTGTAATTTTGGAGGTATCTGTTTTTTACTTGTATCCATCATATGATTACCTTTTTTTTCTGTTTAATTAATGGAAACTGATCAGATAAGATATATTAAGAATATGTGGGGTATCGGATGTACTCTATGTAACTTTCATATTTAGGGTTTTGAAAATTTATCCCTACTATGAATAAACTGATGGGTGGTGTGTGTTTAAGCTGTTCAACAAGTGATATACATACATACATACATACACACATATATATATATTAGTTGTTTTGAATTTGTATACATATCTGGGATTTTATGATTTGAATTGGATATCAAGAGATCTAAGTAAAATTACAGATTCCAAAAGAGATTGGAAGCAGAGTTATTTCTATGTGAAGTTCTCTTTCTGAACGGATTCATTTATTTTCCTTCCAATCATTCTTAACCATTGCAGCAAGTTGAGAAGAAAATAGAAGGCGAAAAGGCTTCTGAACCAGATGGTGTTTCCTTAACCGTTGCAACATCATCTGAGCCTCCAGCTGCAGCAGTTGAGGCTGAGAAGGCTGCTGATGCTCCTGCCCAGATGTTCCGCTTGTAAAAGAAATAAAAGTGGAAAATGAAGCCATTCCTGCTTCACAAACACTCGATATCCCAAAGCAAGCGTTGATGCTGTTGAGAGCCTGGCAGAGATTAAGAGCGCAATTAAGTCTGTAGGAAGAGAAGTGCCCAAAGAAGTGGCCATGGATAGCATTGAAATAGTTGATGCTCCTGTGCCAGATGTTCCGCTCGCAGAAGAAAAAAAGATGGAAAATGAATCCATTCCTGATTCACAAACATTAGATATTCAAAGTGTGGTTGCGTCTGTAGTGAGAGAAGCACCGAAAGAACCATCCATAGATAGCTTTGAAGTAGGGCAAGTGGAGGAACCGAAGATAGTTGATGCTCCTCTATCATCAATTGTAACCATTGAGAATCAAGAGAAGCCATTGGAAGTCACTTCGGACGAAGGATCCATAGCAACAGTCAAAGACTTAGATGTGAAGGAGAAACTAGAAGAATCTGAGCACGTAGAGCCTGAAGAGATTGTGCAGGATGAGACGGAAAATGATGAAGACTCTATAGCTGAAAAGACTGAGCCTACCAGAGTCTTGGAGGAAGGGATAACTGAAACAACGGACGCACCTAGTCTAGCTGTGGAGGAAGAACCAGAACAGCCCAAAATCGTGGAACAAGAAAAGAAACAGGATGAAGTTGGGCCTGAGGAAAGTGTTGATGTTGAAAAAGTGAAAGATGAAGGATTTTCAGTTGATAAGGTTGAAGATTCAACAGTCGTGGAAGAAGCGAAAAATGATGAAGATAACAAGCCTAGACTAACCGAAAATCTTGGAGCGGCTTCACTTAGCCGGGAAGCTCAAATTGAAGTACAAGATGAAGGGGATGCTTCTCCACCTGACGTCACAGAAAAGTTA
Source organism: Pyrus x bretschneideri (assembly GCF_019419815.1). Lineage (NCBI taxonomy): Eukaryota > Viridiplantae > Streptophyta > Magnoliopsida > Rosales > Rosaceae > Pyrus > Pyrus x bretschneideri. The sequence goes on from NW_025999402.1 coordinate 5,634,612, forward strand.
GCAACTGAAGATGAAAAGAAAGAACAAAGTGCTGTCAATGTGGTTGAGAAGCTAGCAGAAGAGCCAGCTATGGAGACTGAAAACGTCGGGGAAGAGAATGTGAAAATCAATGAAAACGAGAAGAGGAATGTGATTCCTGAGGGTTCAACTCAAATAATTAAAGAAGATGAGAATAAGGAATCAATCGGCATTGATGTGGCTGAGAAGCTAGTGAACGAGGCAGATGTGGAACTGGAAAAGGTTGGAGAAAACGAGGTGGAGACTGTAGAGGATGGAAAGAGAGATTTGGTAACTGAGGATTCAATTCAACCAATCATAGAGGAACAAAGGAAAGAATCAAATGGAGGTGATGCGATTGAGAAGCTAGCGGAGCAGGCTGAGGTGAAGTTGGAAAAGGTTGGAGAAGATAATGCGGCAAAGGATGTCGAAACTGAAGATAATGAAGACAGGAATGCAATAGCTGAGGATCCGGCTCCGCCAATTGAAGAGGGTGAAAAGAAAGAATTAGGCGGGTCTGATGTGGCTGGGAAGCTAGCAGAAGAGGCGGCAGTGAAGGTGGCAAGTGTAGGAGAAGAGGTGGTGGCAAGGAATGGCGGAATTGAAGAGAACGAAAAGCTAAATGTGGTAACTGAGGATTCAACAAAACCAATTGATGTGGTTGAGAAGGTAGCAGAAGAGGCAGTGGTGGAAACAGAAAAGCCTGCAGAAAAGAATGAAACAAAGAATGTGAAATTTGAAGACGACGAAAACAAAACTGTACTTGAAGAGGATGTCAAGAACTCTATTATTTCTCTCAATGAATTTATAGAAAAATCATTTGAGGGAGCTGCGAAAGATGTTGAACCTGTGGTGGAAAGCAAAGCAGCAGAAAAGATAGAAAATGGGACTCCAGCTGAAGTTGAAACCAAGGAGGAGAAGCCGGATGAAGTCACTGGAGCTGTTGAAGTTGATGAACCACTTAACAATTCCGAGCAATATGAATTAGAAGTTAAAGGAAAGGAAACTGTTAAAACAGATGCTGATAAATTGGAGAAAATTACGGACGAAGTTGCGAAACCTGATCAGAATGTAGAACCTCCTCCCACCAAGGATAGTGATCAGGCAAAACCCCCCAAGGACCTGCCAGAGGAAGTTCCTAAGTCCTCTCAGAAACAGTCGAATAACCTTCTGTCAAAGGTAAAACAGTCACTGGTGAAGGCAAAGAAGGCTATCACCGGGGGGAAATCTCCAAGCTCGCGAACTCCTGCCACCGGAACTAAGGAGGCTATCAAAGTTAAATAACGAGATGGAATATTAATTTGCATCTGGCTTGTGTTTTGATGGTAAAAGGATGTGTGCATATAGAAGATATAAAGGCTCTGCCATAATCAGTACTGTAATGTGGTGTGTATATTTGTTAGTTTTCTTCCCCCTTTGATGATGTTGATTTAATTGTAATTACTGTTTGAGTTTTCGGCGTTGATTCTTGTCAGTTTCATCGGGAAGGAAATTTATGAGCGTGAAAATGGAATGCAGATTTATGTTAAAAGTTGCAAATATCACTATCATCATCTGATCACAATTTTTCTGATCATTGTGCATTTCGGTTGAAGCGATAAGTAGATTGCATACAAGAGATCAAGAAAACTGAAAACAGCAAAACAGAAGGTTTGCGAACACCCGCTGGGAGCAGAAACCGAACGTGGAACCTTGAAAACCAAGATTTTTCGACAAAAATTCATCATGTTATCTTTCGAAGCACTAACATTTCTCATTAATAAGGAATTTCAGGACATAAAAAAGAAACCGATCGTAACATATTTCATCAAAATGGCTTCAGAGAAAGATAGAAAGAACGACAGATGAACTAAGACATTACTATCATTTCATTAATCAACACATTTGTCCGGTATATTCTCAACTCGTAGACATCGCATTAGCTCACCGGCTACAAAGTGAATGTACAAATGCTAGAAGGTACTGCAGAGTCTTCTCAAGGACCAAAATCTGTGCAATATGTAATTGTACTCTCTCCTGAAATTAGAATTCAGATGGTTATTGCCGAGGTTCAAACAACCTCACCGACTCGTACTTTTTCAGTTTTTTGTGTACTTGTAAAATGTATCTACCCAGATCAGAAGCAAGGCAAAAAGGTCCAATCTCAGGATGCTGCAACATGGATTTCTCTCCTCCAATGACAGATAGAACTGCTAGTTAACCGAAACCTGAATATACAAGCGGAGATAAGTTCAAATTTCTTCCAAAAATGAATTATTACTGTGGTGTGTGTGTGAACATTAAAATTTGTGGAGAATGCCTTTATACACTCACTAGCTGCTCAACTAAGCACGACATCATTCTGTTATCTGTTAGCTCTGTTGTTGTTAGCATCAGCCGCTTGAACATTATTTCCAACCAATACAGTCTGTCCAAATCCCTCATTAATTGCTTGGCCCTGGAAACACCAAAGAACAACAAAAACTTGATTTAGGCACGAAAATAATGCAACAATCCAAGGTTCTTGACAATTATCATAACGTTATCTCACACACACAAAATCCTGGGATTTTTCACACATTGTTAATTGATTCAGGTTTGATGCTCTAATGTAAACACTAACAAAGAACCCCAACGGATATGAAGCATCAATTAAACAAAACTCCAAAACTAACATTCATATAATTATAAACAAAAATCGACTTCATAGTAAATGCACAAACCTGACTAGATGTTGGATTCATAGAGCTATTGGCATTGTTGTTTTGCATCACTTGAGAGTTCATGTTCTGAACCAAATCCTTTGAACCAGAAACTGGAGCTGATTCCACATTTTCCACAGGTCCTCCTGAACTGCCTGCATTAAGTCCTGCAGATGACTTCATAAGGGGACCTCCTGATGAGGGAGCTAAGGGCGCATATTGCATCTGCATAGGAACTCCTTGACTAGGAAGCCCAAACATCTGAAGGTTAGATCCCATCATCCCATTGAAGGCGTTGTGCCCTGCCATATGTGAACCAGGGAAATGTGCTCCTTGCATGGGGGGCACCTGAAGCATAGGGTAACTAGAAGATGCACCATTCATGTCGGGCATACCCATCCCAAAACCCATGCCTAATCTCATTCCCATTCCCATTCCAACACCCATGGGTGAGAAATGAGCCACACGGGGTCCATGCATGTGTTGCATTCCTGGTGGTAACATCATTGGTGGCATATACATACCAGCTCCCATTGACATAATCTGCATAGATATTGAAATAATAACCGTGTTATACTCAAACATTCAGTTGATTGGACATTAACATCGAAAGATGACTAGTTAAGGAGTGATAAAGATTATGTTTACCTGTACTTGGAGTTGAAGCGTCTTTAAATACTCAATAGCCTCATCAAGCATTGAAGCTTTGTCCACCTTATATGTCATAATGAAAATTTCAGTCTAACCAAATTACAGAAGATATCAACCAATAGTAGGTTATGTTAAAACTTCCATGATTATCAGTAATATCTATTACATTAAGCAACCAAGTTCAAACAAAAGTTGAAGTTCGAAAGATTGTAGAGATACATTTCAGATTTAATCAATAGACTTTCGTAGGCATGAATACTATTTTATGAAATTGCTTTCACTCCAGGAGTTTTTAATTAGATCTTTGATTTAACACTAAAATTGTTAAACTTCTGAAATCCATCAAACATCACAAGCAAATTTTCGGAAAAATGATAAAATATAACACTTAGAAGAAAAAAACAAAACCAACCTTATTGCAATTCGGTATGAGTTCCTGTAGCGCACGCATCTTCTCATTGATTCTGTCCCTTCGCCTCTGTTCAGAGAAATCCAGAATGAGTACAACTTAATGATCTTAGAGTTTGCAAACAGCACATTACGAAGGAACTAACATATTCCCTGTTATGAATACCATCAATGAATGGTCTTGCTCACCCTTTCCGATAAATTATGCACCTCTGCTGCTCTGCTTCTCTTGGAACCTGTGCCCCGAGCATGCACTCCTTTCTTGACACCCACAGATTCATCCTCTACGTCCTGCACAGGAGGAAGTTTTTTTAATTTAAGGAAAGGGGAACATTAAGAAAACTCCAAGAAATATTGAATACCAAGTTTTCAACTTACATCACTATGGCATTCAGACTCGTCAGTCTCACGACATTTTCTCTTCAAAGCATGTGGTGGGTCATCTGAACCTCTCTCCACACTATTGCCTGAGCAAACAGAAGAAGCAACAACAGGTTCCAGTGTTTTTTCACCACCCGGAGATACCCTACTAGCACTTTCACAAGGTTTATCATTGGCGTTTATGTCATTCTTAGAGGTTTCTTCTTGGCATGCCCCCTCAGACCGCTTAGCAGTACATGGTTCCTCGAGAGTCTTTGTTTCTGTTGGCTTCAATTCATCACTGGACCTCACTAGAATTGGTTGGCATTGTGAATTTGACTCCTTTGGTGCACCACTGCTTGAATCAATTAGCATTGACTCAGGCAGATTGTTCCTAGTTGCAGCTGAAAATTTGTCCTTGTCTCCGATCTTTTCCATGCTTGATGAACCTGAGCCAGCCATTGCACCGTTGTTCTGAACATTAGCTTTTGCAAGAGCAGCTGGCCGTGAAAAATGGGTAAAGTTCATTATGGATGGATTAGTGTTTCTAGGTATTACAGGATCTTGCCTCTGCATCTTCATTCCAGGAAAACCGCCCGTAGATGAAATCTGATTTGAATTCTTGCCAACACCGCGATGGGTGGCACTAATATTATCACCAGCAGTATCTGAAACCCTTGATCTGGAAGATGGATACGATGCTTGAGATTGCTGCGATGATAACGAGTGCAATTGACTAGTACCAGTTCTAGGTCTGCTAACATCAGCACGGCCAATTAAAGCAACCTTTCCCACATTCCTTTGTTGCAAACTAGCATCTTCATGTGCAGAATTCGGATTGGAATCCCTAAGCACCTGACTAGAACTACTCCTCTTATCGATCGAGGCAAGATTATGATTGGAGGAAGCCTCATTTGCAGTTGCACTAGAAAATTCAGGCAAAAAATCATGACAGTACTCATGATGTAAAGGCTCATCAATGGAATAATTCAACCAAGGCAACATGTCATCATCCTCACTCAAACCCATCTCAGAAGATGGCACCGACAACGGAATTTCATCCAATCCAGAATCCACCACAGACCCAAATTTCCCTGTCTTCCCAATGTTGCTATTTCCTACATCTCTATCTCGATTTTTCGGGGTGTTATAAGACGGTAAGCTATTACAAGATGGATTCTTCCTAGTTCTACTGGACTGACCCTGCATCACAACCTGACCATTTTCCCATACCAACTCAAGAAAATCATTTCTGCATTAAATCCCACAACAAATCCACAAATTTTCAAATGTTAAATGAGATAGCACCCAAAACACAAAACAATTCAATGGCACGAATCAAAAGGGGCAAAACTGCAAAGACTGTAAAATTTGGAACAGAAAACTTACTCTAAGTCTTGACTTGAATCAACCCTTCCGGCTATCCGATAAAGCTCGGACAAAGGCATTGTGAGGAGCTGGAAAATCACTGTTATTCTGAAACGGCACACAGCTTCAAGAACACAGACATCATTGATCTTACAAAGTCCGATTACAGATTAGTAAACGAGCCATTTGTGCTGAGATCAAAGCACCAGAAATTAATACATATATGTGTACATATAGAATGCCAAGAAAGAGTGATTGAAGACAGAGACGTGAACTCCCAACCAAACCCCCAGTATAAGACAATCCCAGTTCAACCTATAGTGGGAAAAAGAAAAGAAATATATATATTCCTCACCTCACAGTTATATAATTTTACAGAATAAAATCTTACTTTAAATACTAAAGTCTCTGTCAACAAGAAAATAAAATATGCAGATTTTGAATTAAAACATAAAAAGTAAGCAGTCAAAGTAATTCTTTAATGGGTTCCAAAGATCCCTGAAAACCCTCTAAATTAAGCTACTTTGTGTTAAAAAATTGATTCTTTTCACTTCTTTTAATCATTGGACGAAGAACCCAGAAAACAGATTAAATTTACTTAAACTAATCAGCAATCTTTAAGCAAAATCTTCACTGCCCAAAACCCAGCTAGAAAGCTAGAAGGAAAGCAAGACACTTGATTTTGGGGAAATCAGAGTTTCTTGGATTAGCCAAATTACACTAATCCAGACGGTAAATCATATAAAACTCTTAAGAATTAGCCACTGAGCTCGAGCAAAGAGAACCCATGATTTCAGAGTGAGAGATAGAGAATCCAAGTGGACGTGGAAGACGGCGAAAGGCTAGCTGAGTTGCGGGGGGACGGGGTTTGGTAAAAGCTTCAACTTTCAACTACCAGTGCAGCTTGAAGCCATCAGTGGCTTTAACCATGGTCAAACATCGTATCATGCCTTGAAAGCTTCAGCCATTTAACCTCTGAATTTTGATTAAAAAATGATTACCGCACACCCATTCTCTTACGTGTCTTATTTTTGTTCCCCAATTCGTTTACTCGCATGTCTTTATTTTTTATGTACCATAATTATACTACCTAATGAACATTCTTCAGCTCCATTCAATCGAGAGTTGTTCATATTTACTTGGAAATTGCAAATTTATGTATATACTGAAGTCACTTATGAACAAGGCACATGCACCAAAATAAGGTAATGTTTAACAGAAAATGTAATTTTTAGCAAAAGAGACTTGTATATGAAAAGAGTCAGTATTTTCCTTATCATTACATCAAACGCTAATCCTAACTTAAATATCTTTCTTTTTTCAGTCAAAGTTGATTAGAGCAAATCTTCTGTATCCATTTTGTATGTGGTCTTGTTATGATCTCTATCATTGATTGACACGTGTTAAGTTTATGATAACAAAATTAACGAGAGTTAAATTGATTGGCACGTATTAATAAATGATCAAAATTACAAAGAGATCACATACAAAATAGGTGCAAATGATTTGAACCGGTGATGATAGCTGCCACCACTAAGCCATACTCTTGTTGTCAACTTGTGCTTATCAAATCTGATCATGATCTCACTAGTTGCTACCTAAAACATGGTAGTGCTTTGACTTGGATGATCATAACCAAGCATTAATTTTTAGGGGTGTGCTTTCCACACATTTTTTTTTTTACTTCTCTCACACCCTTTATTAATTTATATTCTTTAATCTTCTTCAATTCATCTGATCTGACGGCTAAAAATTAAAAGGGTGTGAGAGAAGTAAAAAGCAGTGTGTGGATATCACACCCCTAATTTTTATAATGTCTTGTTAGAATAAAGACAGACACATTTACTATTAAAAGGCATGAACATAGCCATTTTTATTGTTATGGCCCCTGACACAATGTAATTAGAGGAAATGATTAAAACTTGTCATTATAAATTTACTAATCGAATTTTCGAAGGTTAGAGGAGACGATTAAAATTTGTCATTGTAAATTTACTAATCGAATTTTCGAAGGTGCGGGTTACTAGGCAAAGAAAAACTTTCATGCACATCTTAATGAAACATGTGTCTTACATTTGTGAAATCAGGTGAGCTATACAAGGTTATAAATGCGAGACACTCGTTTCATGTAACAGATAAAAGAAAAGTTTATTTTTAATTACATCCCTTAAAACTGTATTTTTAATCTCATTTTGTCCTCTGTAATTTAAAAGCCATCACTGTATTCCTTCAAATTTAAAATTCATTTCACTTTGACTTGTGGACTCTCTCCTCCTTAAAACTTATAGGTCGCCTCCTAAAACATATATGGGACCCAACACCCAATAAGACTATGCCACATGTGGAATAAATTTCATTATAAGTCTCCATTATGAGTCAACATTCAACAATTAGAGAATATTAAATTTAAAAGAAATTGAAGAGATAAAAAATAAAAATAAAAATAAAAAAAATAAAAAAACAGAAATTGATTATTCTGGCTCACCCAAATCAAACCTACATAAGAAACTAACATATCTAACGCAATGTGGAGCGAAATTTTTGAGTTTATAGAGACGACTTTTCAAGTTTCAAGAGGTAAATTAAGATCAAAATTGAGTTCCATGGGCAAAAGTGAAGCGATTTTTGAGTTTAGAGAGTAAAATGACAACTTTTGAGTTACATAGAGTAAATTAAAATTAAAATCGAGTTCTAAAAACCGTATCTAAAAATAAACCTAAAAGAAAATGTTGTCTCGACTAGATGAGGCAAAACAAGGTAATAAAAACATGAAACATCATTATAACTCCATGCTTAAACACCTAAAGTGTTGTGTGTACTTTGTATGCATTTGTTTATCTGTTTATTTAGTTTTCGTTTTGAGGAAACATGAGGGTTTAAGAGATGGAAGGACAAGAGGTAAACTATAGAGTCCTCTAACATCAAACAATATGCGCCTACTTTAGTAAAATTAAGCTCTTTGATTCACTGTTTAGTTTTCTCACTTGAATTATAATTCCAAGTGTATGCTTTGGATCCATTTGGTAATCCCTTTCCCGATGCTTTGAATCCATTTGTTGATGTGCACTGATCATAAAAGTAGGGCCACAGCTGGCAGGTTGTTTTTTTTAATAAGATAGATGCATTTGATGTCCTTATACTCTCTACTCGAACAGAGCATATTATCCTATGGTATTTGTTAATCTTATCTTATTATCTTATAAATTTGGATGTGGATTTGGGTTTTGTTGTGGACTTTATGTTTGGATTTAGAATACAAACAACAACATCATTATTGAGTGTGTGTGTGCGCTTGTCTATATCAGATATGTGATATCATTTTTTTACACACGTTTTTGTGAGCCCACCCTGTAATGTATTTCAATAATTCGAATCTGAAACCATATCACCATTGGGTTAAGGGTTTATGGTTACTTTGTAGAAATGTATAAATCATTTTGTTCACTACAAATGAATGTTTTAATGGTTTTAGATTTGATTCTATATATATATATATATATATAAAATGGTTTTGTATTTGTCTAATTTTTTACAAGAATGATCTATGAATAATAGTCTAAAAGATAAATGGTTCGGACCGTTAAAATATATTACGGAGTAGACTCCACAAGAACTTATATAAAAAATTGTATAAAAAAAAAAATGATGCCACGAATTCCTATATATACACTAATATACATCGATCGTTATATGTTGTTGGCTGGTTTCCCTTTTTCAAATTTGAACTTAAATAATCACGTTAGATTTGAAAGTTAGGGATTAAGGCATAATGCATAAATAATCTATTGACTTGCATATAATTAACGAGTTTTAAAAAAAATATTCTTCCCCTTCATTTTTGGAGAGACTTTTATTCGTTATATATTATCGTCGGTTTGTAGCAGTGGCAGTGGCACAGCAATGACGTAAAGGTTTAGTCTTTTTTTTGTTTTGGTTGCAATGTTTTCCTGTAATTTTCAACTTTAATTACATAAATAATTAAACAGCCTTTTAATTAGATGATTAACGAAAGTTTACTTGAATCAAATATTTTGGACTTTTAGCTTGTTTCAATCCTCTTGTTGTGTAAGAGTGATGATATTACGAAACCTGATAAAGCTACTAATACTAACTATTTAGACTAGATTTTATAAACCATACGACATTGTTGTTAATGGTTATATTATTTTAACTAACGTGCTTATTTCATATTGGTGACACATTACATATAATTTGTAAATATGGTCTAAAATTTTGATATACCTAGCATTGTTGTTATGAACCAAATGAATGCGGAGTGGGAACCAACTAAAGCATAGCACGCAAAAATTAATTTACAGTTTACATTCATCGTCGTCTGAATCACTATTTAGGTTAAAAAAACAAACCAAATCACCAATCTATGATATAAAAAAGTTACTCGGAAAAAAAGAAAAAACAAACAGGGTCGATCTAAAGCTTTAGAGCGCATCATCTTTATCCAAAACAACGAATCGAATTGCTTTTGAAAAAAAATTCACCTTGCAGTCTCATCGATCGAGTAGAATCTATATCACAGTTGAATAATGGAGTTATATAGTGCTTCCCTTGATTAAGGCAAACAAAATGGCGAAGCTGCCCTCTAATTTATTGAAGCATAAGGATTTATACCAAGGATATGATAGCCTTTTTAGTTTTCATGCATGGTGTATTACAAAAGGCAACAGTATTAGGGGACATCCAAATCACAAATTTTATACTCTTGGTTATTTGTAGGACCCCGGCCAAATTGTAATGTTAAAAACATATAAAAGAAGTTCAACAAAGTGATGGACAATCTAGAAGTTACTAAAGCCTATTAAATTAATCACTCATATCGTTCATATTTTGTGAATTTCACAAGCAGCATGACAGTCATAATCAATCTGCTTCAATATCAAAATTTCACATTTTGAAATGAAATTGTATCCGGTATAAAAGATTGTTGAATAAGAAAATAGCTAGTATTTTATTGTTCAATGAGAAATTAAATTTAAAAAAAAAAAAAACAAAAAAAAAGAGTAATTTAATAGTGATAAGATATGATGTAACATGCAAGATAAAGAAATATGGATAACATAGTGAGCTCGTAGTCGGTGATAATCAGAAGGGCCAATTGATTGGATGTGTTTATATGTCTTCAATGAAGAGGACGATGTCCTTTAATTTATGCTTTTTTCTTTTCGTAGATGACATGAAAATGTTCATCAAACTGTATATGAATGGAAATGTGCGAAGCCAAATGCCAAACCAAAATTCAAAAGATTAGGGTTTGGGACTGCAGGTGGACCACTACACTGAAATTTTTTTTAGTGTGCTGAGAATTTATTATACCAAACAGTTTTCGATACATTTAAAAATCTCTTAACCACAGTTGTCTCAAGCATGGGTACGTAATGGGTTATGTCCACGTGGACCCTTCTTGAACCAACAATTGGATTTGGCGCCATCAATGGGTGGACCCGAATATGACGGAGCATCTTTTTCTCATCTTCTGGTTGATGCGTGAACCGTTATTAACAGACAGAAAAGAGTCCTGTGATAGCAAGCTAGGGTTTCTGCTTTTTCAGAGATGAAGGATTTGAGGCCCTCCAAATTGACTAATCAGCAAAGATATTTGTAGGGTGCGGGATATTTAACCAGAAAAAGATATGGAAGGTGCGGGAATTCACGTGCACGTATGAAGTTCACGTGACTACTGTTTCCATGTCCCTGGAATTTGGCATCCAACATCTAGTGTGTCCAGTGTGTGCGTTTTCATTGCTTGAGCCCGCTAGGACTGATTTGAGAAGGATTGCATGGCAAAAGTTTACCATTATAGCGTTTCATGTCAATATTATAGAATATGTGTTAGTTTTTTACACATGTTATTGTGTTATTTGCACAAAACGCTATTATGAAGGTGAACCATGTCATACAAATTATTGTCCTCTGGTTTCCATGGCATGCATGTCTTGCTTTCTATTTTCCTGCACGTGTCCCATATTTGAGGATGTATTATTCAAGTGCCCCAGCAAAGTGACAAATCCAGAAATTAATTTGTTTCACAGTGATTTTAGTTATATCATGAATTGATGTGCATAATGTATCACTTCCACTGGTCTAAAATGTGGAACCAAAGTTTGGTTTCTTTGGGCCACTTAGTATTACGGTCAAGTGATATTCTTCTTCACTTGTAAATGAGGTCTTAGGTTTGATTCTCGCCAAAGATAAATTTGAACTATGCACATTATTGTTAGTCCATTATGAGGGTTAGCCCACCTCCCTCTCCTTTATTATAGATAATATCATTTGTTAAAAAAAAAGTTCTATTTCTTTGGAGCTAGCTGGCAACTATGTAACGTCCTGCAGCTATGAAAGCTGCATACACATTTTTGTGAGCATGGATTTGAGTTCATTTACAAGTAATGATCTATTTTATGAGACATAACAAACTAATGTTCAAGTTTACTGCCATATTATGGCAGCTTGGTTTTTTATTTTATGAAATAGAGCGCTTTTTTTCTTTTTTTTTTTTCAATCAGAGTAGTTAAGCTAAGATCCTCTATGAATCCTTAAACCTTACACGTCTAAAGCCTAAGAACTATAACATTTAGAAAATTACAAAACCGGAGACAGAAATAGTCAAATAAACGTATTTGTAAAGCAGTACTGAATGGAGCTATTACTATTTATTTAAAGCAGGGATTAAACAAATGAAAACCGTACTTAGAGTTAGACATGCAGACAATGATTCATGGGAGAGAAAATAACAAATTTCTGTAGGCTAAACATGTTGGAAATGGCATGAAGATCCCAAGTAAATTTAAGGAAAAAAAGACTGACACAAAGATTTGTGAAGAAAATACAGCGGGATACAGGACAGCCATACAGGAATGTAAAGATGTGGGAAGAACAGAAGGATAATATAAATAATTGAAAATATGACCCTTCATGGGACCTGGATGAAAGAGGAAGAGGTTGGAGTACTGAGTCGCTGACCTTGTAATAATTTAAGGCATGCGTTCTTGGTTGTGGAGTCATTTTTTTTTTAAAATTAAAATGGACCCAAAACATGGATCGTGGTTTATCACACTAGCAATTCGCTGGCCATTGTCTGTCTGCCTTCCCTCTGCAATATGCACATGACCACCGGACCCATCCAATAACCATTTCTGCAGATATATCATTCATGCTTTTATTGTATATTATATGACTCAAAATTTTTTGATTGCAATAGATATTTATTACTGAAAGAAATGCAGAGGCACTGTGCTTCTGCAGGGTATAACGTTGTAAACAACCACCACCGCCCGCATGCTTTTATTATTATTTTTTTTCCTCTTGTTTTTTAGGATTTTAGTTTTATGTAAGGATCCGTAATTTTTTTTTTTCTTCGCCTTTTTATAATTGAGATGAGAGGAAATGAATACAAAAATGAAGGACTAAGAAAGCTTGGGAGAGATGTGGAAGAAATAAAGAAGAACGAAGAAAACAAAATCTTAAAAGTGAAAACAGCTTATAATATGCAGTTTTTGGTCTTGTATTATCAATTTTTGTGCGTTTTTGCTTAGACTTTCAGTTTACATCTCTCCTTGGTGCTGATAGGACTTTAGTTTACCTCTCTCCCACCAAACTTCATCCAGTCATTTTCATATCTAACATTTCGTCTATATGATTTCATCTTTACATTAAACACAAAAAGTGAAAACTAAAAAAAATAGCTAAATGGTTATCAAACAAACCATAAGATTTATGCAAATTGCTTTCGTTTGTGCCTAGGAAATAAGAGAAACACTCATACGATGGGAATATATTGGCTCTCTCCTTCTCACTCACTAGATAATCTCATGTGACGAAGAATGGTTTAGGTAACTATTTCTTCTTAAATAAGCCTTCATAGTTTGTGCGCAACCAAAGAATGTTGGAAATAAAATAGACGAAATAGAGAGAAACTAGAGAGAGATTGAGTAGAGAAATCAGAGTATCTCTTTTCTTCTTATTGGACTGCTTATTTATAGTCTTAAGGTTTATAGAGAAATGTGTTCATCTATTAAGATATTACCTATTGGTCTCAAGTGAACAATCACATAATTAACAATGTTTACAACAAAGAAGTATTAAGATAGCATTCTATTCAAGTGGATAAGATTATTGTTAGTAACTTAGTCCTATAGTTTAATCAAATTAATCAATAAGGTTTAGCAAATGCGGGATAAAACCATATCTAATTATATATGTCCTCTTATTTAACTTTTTAGTTTGCACACACACAACTACACAAGGCATATGTTCAAAACACTTTAAGTGGGAAACAAGCATAAATAAAGAGAGGAGTAGAGGGCAGCCTTTCTTTTTCTTTCCTTTTTAATAGTGTGATGAGAGCAGTCATTTTTCGGGTTTGCCTAGGGCCTAGCTACCTCTTTCTATTATAATATATAGCTTAGCCCATGCTGCTCTTCATGTTTAAGTGAGGGGGAGGGGAGGGGACTACTGTTAAATAACATGAGTGTGTAGGAGGACCAATATAAGCATGACTTTAGAAAAAGATAATTAATTTGGGCAGAAAATGCTCAGTACCGTACAGTTGGCAAATGCACGAGACATTATTTTCCTTCACTGTTCATGAATGTGTATCAGTGTAACTAGACGTGATGAGAAAAATAGTTTGCACGAATGCGTACAAAAGATGATATACAAACGATTCTCATTCAAAAACGAACGAGAACACTTTAATCGGTGATAGAAATGTAACAGTCCAGTGTGATCACTATAACTGTTGACATTTACCTGTGGTAGGCCGTTTGCTGCTTTTATACGATCGAGTAGATGAGATAGGGTTTCAATCTTTAGAGATATACTAGAATAGTAGTCTTGCAAATGCAACTTGATCAAACGATGTAATATGGCAGATCCTATACAGATAAAAATTAGAGCATCAAATCTCTCAAACTATCCACATTTGCCAACATATATGCAACTTGCTGTGTTACCAATATTTCTTTTATGATTGAATAAATTAATTGAGCATAGAGCATGCAGATGCATATAGATGCATATAAATGTATGCTTAACAGTAAAATAAACTAAGTTCTAAAAAAATTGTAAAATAAAGTAAAAATTATAATGGATGACTGTCAACAAATTTACCTCCTTATTTGTGCATCTTGTCTTTGACTGCAGAGATGGTTTCCTTGTTTAGCATTCTGGCACAATTGACCCAGAATATCAAAGAGGAAATGGTGGGAAGGAATAAATGAAATTCAGTAAGACGACAGCTCTGTGAAGACTCCACAACAATATGGGACATTGCAAATTTGGTACAGGCATGGAAGATTTCATCTGTTCGTATAGCCACAAGTACCTAGGTCCAGGTTTGTCCCGCCATTACAAAAACCCTATGAGATATCCCTGCACTACGACAATAACTTACATGTAACCAGATATTATTGTACATGTTGTAGCATATCATATCAATTACGCAGTGCAATATTACATGAGATATTATTGTACATGTTGTAGCATATCATTGTTCCATGTTTTTTTTTTATATTTTAAAAAACTAATCACACTCCTTAATAAAAAAAACAAAAAATAAAATGCAATTGTTCACACATCCAAAATATATGCTTATCTGCTAGTAGTTGTATTATGAAAAATGTGAATGCACTAATTCCTAAACAATTGACTACTTTAATATTAATAAGAGTATCTCCATAAGCAAATGAGTAGTCAAATTCTTTCTAGTGAGCCACATGGCCAAAATCAAATCCCAATCGAGTAGTTAATTGAGGAGGTTAACATAGCCCAACCCTTGAATAAAAGTAGGCAAAATTGCCTACTACTTCTGTGTAGGCAAAATTGAACCCCTCATATCTATTTCTAATAAAGTATTCCATATGAAGGGGAGATGAATATAAAATAAAAAAGAATAGTGAATATCAAAGGTGAAAGACAATAACATTATGTTTGGATGAGAGAAATAAATATGGAATTTTGGTAAAAGTTAGAATTTATAAATTGACAGACACCAATTATTTTGTTTGGATTCATAAACATAGAAATTTAAAATTTCTGCGTAGAAAAAAAAACTTGGAATTTGGGATCTCCAAATCCCAAGTTCAAATTTCATGTAAATAGGTGTCATTTCTCAATTTCTATGATTGAGAGTTTAAAAATAACAAATTCCGTATTCAATTCCATTGTTCTTTTAGGTTAATCAAACAAGAAAATTTACAAATTCTAGAAAATAAAATCTCGTCATTTCAATTTCCGTCATTTTTAAATTTTTTATTAATCTTAAATTTCTTCACCCAAACATAGTGTAATAAAATAAAATTTTACCTGCCTGATTTTCTTATTGCATTAGAATGACATATTTTTTTTATGAGATAATTGAGTATATTTATCGTGTCAATCACTATAGTACATATTACTTATTATATTTGCCTCTACAATTGGAGATGCTTTGCGGAAGGTATTGCAGATTCGTAAGAATCCTCACCGGATTCTCTTTGTGAGAATCCCGGAGTCATTATAGTACATATTACTTATTATATTTGCCTCTACAATTGGAGATGCTCTCTGGAAGGTATTGTAGATTCTTGAGGATCCTCGCCGGTTCCTTTTTGTGAGGATCCCAAAGATCCTCAAATCATATCCGTTTATTATACATCGTGCACAATATACAATGAACACATATGATTAGAAGATCTCCGAACTCTCACAAAGAGAATCCGACAAGAATCCTTTCTCATTCCAGATTATGCTGGTGGTAAACTTTCAGCAGTAGTTCTTGACTTTCGATAAAGATATGCATTTACCAAGAAATCATCAAATTCCAATGAAATCTTCATTTGATAATGATGAAACCCATGCTGCATTGTACTATGCTATATATCTAGCTATATTCTGACTGTTGGCTCAACATCACTCACATTAGTAGTTATGATCTGAAATATATCAGAATATATTCCACCATCATATAATAACGTTGCAGAAGCTAGCCGGAAACCAAACCATTCACCAGGGAAGAACATGATGCAAAAACAGGAGAAGCTTACTAAGCTCCATATATATCTTATATATCTGTGTGTTTAGCTTGGAGGCATTCGGTAAAACACAGTTTAAATAGGTTGGAATTTTCCAGGCACTAAACCCAATTCTATGTCGAGAAGAAAGTGAGAATTGATTAGGGTTTAAGAGGAGCACCTGTTCCACGACTGAATTGACTAGGGTTCAAAAATTAAAATAAAGAAGCCAAACATTTTAAGAGTTCAATTGATTTGGTTTGCAAAATAATGTTGTTACCTGTTAAACAAGAGTCCTCATCCCCTTCTCGATCTCGAAAACTTCCCACCATGTCCACGTCTTCTTCATCTCTCCTTAGTCCTAAGGTCATCTTCAACCGACACGATCAAAGGATCATAGGCCAAAAAATAGCCGGTTTTGACACGAAAACCATCTCCAAAAGAGGGCTAGGCCAGAGGGCTCTTGGGCCCCACCCAACAAAAAATTGGAGAACCGGCCAACGGACTAGCCAAGAGCAGCCAGCTAGCTAGCCCTGTAGCCCAGCCCAAACACATGCTACCTGACGTCAGGTTACTGTTGGATTTGATTTTTTTTTTTTTGTTTTTAAGATGAAATTTAAAAAAAAAAATCTAATTTTTTTTTCCTATAAATACCTAAGCCATTTCTCACATCTTTTTCACCATTCCATACTATCTTACCTCATTTAATTTTAATTTTTCACCAATTTTTCACATCATTTTCATTATATAAAGATAAGAAATCACGGAGGCTTATTAATTTAGTGACAAATGGCACTCAAAATATGTCTGAAAACCTTATTTTATTATGGTAGTTTAATTAAATTAACCATATTAAAATAATAAATTATTGAAGGGGCTAAAAAATAGCCCCTTCGTTTGGAGTTGGTCTTTTGTCAAACGAGTTATATTTTGGCCTATAACCCTTTAGCCCCCTCAGTTGGAGATGATATAAAATATGGTCTATCACTGTTCATTAAAAAATAATTTCTTGCAGAGTTATAGGGCTAAACATGGCCCTTTGGCCCCCTTTCAATTGGAGATAGCCTAACATTGCTCAATTCCTCAAGCTTTCCAACTCCAACTACCTCATTTGGCTTCGTCAAAATCCTACATTAATAGTAGCTGCTAATATCAATTAGGCTCCACGATTGAACTTGTCGCTCGATGAACCTACAACACATTTAAGAGCCCGTTTGATAACTATTTTGTTTTTTTTTTTAATTTTTGGCTCTTCCTATTTCTTCTATATCTCTCCCACCAACCTTCTTCACCCCTCCTTTCCCGCATACAGTTCCTCTCATCTCAAGCATAAAAAATGAAAACCGAAAAAAAAAAAAAAAAACAAAATGATTATCAAACCTTTCCTAAATATCTTCCCATGTCTAATTACATGATCATGGAATAATTGGAACGGGATGCTGCAAGGTTAGCAGAAGCATGTATCAAGTACAGAAGACTACGAAGCAATCGCCAGGGTATTCTACCTAAACAAATATGTCTTTAATCACCGGAGTATGGGTTCTTCACAATCTTCGAAGACCTAATCGTAAATATTTATTTTTCTAAACCCCACCAGTGTAGAATTGTAAGGAACAAGCCATCTCTCTGTCTCAGGGTTTCATCAAACACCTTCTCCACCAAATCAACTAATACACGGCCCACAAAAACATGGGTTTCATAGATGAATACTTTTTTTAGAACCCATTTACTAACGGGCCCCTATTTGGTGCACCACTGGATTGAGGCCAATCTAATTGTAACAACTGCATTCCAACCAGTTTTTTTTTAATAAAGAAAGTTGACATTTCATCATTAAATCCATTAATAATACGGTGAATAATCAAACTTATTTATAAGTCCATACAAATTCTCTGTTTCCTTCAATGTAGGATTTACTCTCAATATGTCCCCTCACATATGGAGAATTTTCAAGCTTATCACGTGAACAAATGGGATGACGTGGAGCACGTGGGGCCATAGGTCTTCACACGTGAGTCAACCTACTCTGATCCTATGAAGAAAGTTAAGGTTCCATCATAAAACTAATTGGCAATATGCAAAGTGGCCAACTTATTTATAAGTCCATGCAAGATCCCTCCTCACATCAATATGAGATTCATCCTCAACATTTCCTTCCCAATTTCATTGTAACTTGGTACTTTTTTTTCCTAATCATTACTATTATTAGGAGAACTCTCACTATCAAATTTATCTTTCTAATTTGTCCCACTCCCACTTATATATATATATATATATATATATATTTTTTTTTCAAATCAATTCCTTCATTCTCCAAGTTCTGGTTCTTTTACTGTTTAACTTCTACGCATAAATAAAATGTGACATTTTTCTAACTATTAGTTTATAAATACATTATCAACGTACTTCCTATAATGAAGTAAAACTTACCCGACACTGATTGTATAAAAACTCATGCTTGTAGCACATAATTGCGGGGCTATATGGTTACTGACAATCAACGTTATGACATAATCTCTAACTTGAAGGAAAACTTCAATAAGGGGCACGATCATGTTGTTTAGCTCACTTCTTAAAAAACACAACGTCACTCTCTATTTACCTGCCATTTCATGCTCGTGGGAAACAAGACCCCCCAACCAATCAAGTGGATGAATGTTGTTATTGTTTATCATGTGATTATGTGAGCTTCCTGTATATATTTCGTACCACTGTAGTAGGAGTTAGGTGCAACGGGTTTGTTGTCACTTATTTACTGTGACGTTCTAAACCATTAATGCCCTAAATTAATATCTTGAAATGCAATGGTAAATATAAACTTGTTTGCATGAAAGTCTGTAGTTTGGACCATAACCGCGAGGACATGAGTTTGAGAGTTGCAAAATATCAAACAATAGTTACAATACCATAGCGGAACTTGTCATGGGTTTCCCATTTTATCCTTTAACTAACCTTCCTACGTGCACTGCTGCAAGTCCATACGAAAGCCAAAAAAAAAAACATAAATACAAAACAATATTAAATTCTAATATCTTATTAGAATTTACCGAATAATGTTATGTTGAGGGAAGCTCTTAAATTAAATGCCGAATGTCTGCTTCATCGAAATTGTTTTCATCCTCACAGTACATGAAGTCAGAATTGCAAGAAAATGACCTATCCATGTATTAACCACTAATTTGGAGATGCTAAAAGAACGAAAATTTGATGTTAAAAACATGAATTAGAAGAAAAATTGGAATAAAAACATAAATCAACACTAATATCCACCCTCCAAACCTTCATCTCTACAAATCAAACACCCCCAATTTCACTGGAAACCGCCAAGTCTCGGATTCCGCAGTCGGTAGCTTTCAGAGACATTTTGCGATTATCTCCTGCTCCAATGCATAATGGAATTACAGATACCAGGTTATAGTTTCCCTTGATATCATCATAGTTATTTACCCTTAATTTAGTTCTGAGTGAAAATATTACCAAAAAAAAAATTAAAAAAAATACATAAAAACAGTTAAATTAATAGTGCCCCATAGGTCAGAGCGCTTACGCCATGAATCGTGCAATGCCACACCATCAAATTAACCATTTTCATCTGGTAAAGTCACTGGCTTATCAACAAAACCCTACAAACACAAAAATTAACCCACAAAAATTATAACCTGCGATTCACACGGAGAGAGGTGGGTATATGGACGTGAGGTTGGTTCTTATAAAAGCCCATTGATTTAGCAAACCACTTTTGCAGTTGACGTTGATCAATTTTGTAAAATCTATGTGGGCATAAAGTGGGATGAGAATGTGCACGTCTCTATTATTTATTTTGAAATTATTTGATCTCTTTTCCAATAATTTTTTTTTTGCTTTAGTGTTTTTGTATCTATTTTTTATGACAAAATTATTCCTGCAAATTTTGTTCTATTATTTTCAGTAAGGTTTGAATTTTTTTTTGTTTTAGGGACTTTTATGTCCATTTTTTTTAGAAAAACTAATGAAAAGAGTTTGAAAACTTTGAGTTTTAACGCTAAGGACAAAATAAAAGGTAAAGTGAATAATACCAAAATTGACTTATTATTAGAGAGTCTAGTTTTTTTTGGTGAAGACTTGAGACACCAAAACTCATTTCTGACTTTCTAATATTAGAGATTAGAGATTAGGAATAAAATACTATACTTTTTAAAACTATAAAAGCATCCGTAATTCGAATGTGAAAATTCAAATACGAAATTGCCATACAAATGTGACAATTCAAAGAATTCCTTAATTGTAAAATTAAGAAACTTTGCAATAATTTATAATTATTCAGATCAATCTTGCTGTTGCAAATGTATTTTAGAACTAAAATTCAATTCTTTTCACGGTATAAATACGTAGAGATTGACAGCCTGGATAATAGGAGGAAAAGGGAACTGCATAATTATGAAAAGAAACACTTAGGATTTAGAAGGCTTTCTTTAAAGTGAGACTCTCGTAAATTTTGTATCATCTTATATTTTTTACATAATTTTTTATAATGTTGACATAAAAAATAATATTAAACTGTGAGATGATAACCCTTTCTTTGTCCTTAGCATTTCTGTAAGCCAGAAATATCTATGTTTACATCGAACGAACCTCTCAAAACTTTAGATATTTTACCATGCATCGTGGAGGGTCCTTATCAAGAACAAAGTTAAAAAACATGTCGGCACGCTCAAATTCCACGATGCATCAGAAGCACATTGGAAACTAACACGTGTCACGATTACACATTTATGGAAATGCATAATCCATTTTTCTTTATTTGGAAACTAAAATAATAAAATTGTTTATCTCATGTGTACCCAATGGTTAGCCTCCACGTGGCTCCATCAGCAGTAGAAGCTGCAGCTCTATATAACCGCCCTCTACCCTTTGCAGTTTCTGTCAAAGCAGTCGGACACTTCTTGTATAAACCACTCTCTATCCTTTGTAGTTTTCTTTCTCTGATCAAACTTGATAGGTATGGGTACAGCAACCTGCATCGACATCATCCTCGCCATACTCTTGCCACCTCTTGGTGTCTTCCTCAGGTTTGGCTGTCATGTAAGTTTATTTTTTTTCGCGTCCGTTATTTTATAGATGTTGTATGTCATACAAACACGTATTACGTACTAAAATTGATTGACCGTGGATAGTCCATCATACAAACACGTCTCACATACTAACATTGCTTGAATCATCATAGTAGTGGAATTCATAGATGTAACGTTCATCGTTGCCCTAATTTCTGTATGGTCTGTGTTTATGTGTCTTGAAACAGTATTTTCATGAAGTTATTTTTATGAGGAATTTTGATGTTTATATGTGGTGGTTTTGATGACTTGCAGTCGGAGTTTTGGATCTGTTTGGTGCTGACTCTGTTTGGTTACATCCCTGGTATTCTATATGCTCTCTATATCATCACCAAGTGATCCTTTCAATTTGTGTAATGTAAGCACCAACTTCTCTATCAATCAATATTTCTTGTTTTAATTTTTTTTTTATTTCTTTTATAGTTAAAGTATGATATTCATTGATGATCGAAGGAATACGTAAAACAGGATAAGTGCTTAAATTGGAGCAGTGGTCCTTAAACTTTGGCTCAATTAGAGCTTTAGTCCCTGAAGTAAAAATGCGCAAGTTTTGGTCCCTGAACTTCTTATAATGTAAAGCAATGGTCTTTTTCTCTAACTATGTTAGAACTTCTATCCAAAATAAAGGATTTAAATACGCAAAAATTATGTTGAGGTTTTAATGGATTTAGCCAATATGACCATTGCTCCACATTATTACAAATTCAAATTTTAACACTCACAAATTTTTAGTTTAGGGACCTAAAGCTCTAATTAAGCTAAAATTAAAAGACTATTGCTCTAATTATCTCTAAATATTTTTAAAAGGAATAAAACTTCCTCATTAAGCAAATATGCCTTTCTTTGGCGTATCAACCCTACTATGATTTAGTTCGACAGAGAAAATGATTTGGGTCTACTTGAAAATAACCTGCATTAGTTTACACTAGCAGAGATCATACATTTTGTGTGTGTGAAAAATATTTTTTGTTCTTCTTATATAAATATCTTTTTTAATATTACATAATTACTGTTTTGTCTTCTTTATATAAATATTGTGTATCAAAAGTGAGGGTAAAATTAGAAAAATAAGTATATGATTGTCATTTTCTCAAAAAAAAAAAAAAGGGTAAAATAGGAAAAATAGGGATATGATTGTCATTTTGTCAAAAGGTATAAAATTACTATTTCCTCCTTTTGTCAATAGTATGTATCAAAAGTAAGGACAAAATAGGAAAAAAAGAAAAAAAGTTGACAAAGAGAATTCTCTTAATAGATAAAAGATGACAAGAAGGTTTCTCTTCATAGTATAGATACTGCCATCCACCAATAATTATGTGGTATGTATGCTTTAACAAAGAAGGATCATGACTCATATTACATTCTGATCCTTTTAATGTTTTTTATTGGACAGGTAGGTAAAGGATGTGTGTGAAGGGCAGCTATGTCTTTTTGTTTATGTATCAAGGGTTTGTTTTCAACCGTTTGATGGATTGGTCTTAATCTTGTGTAGCCAAATGGATGGTTGATATCATTCGTGTAGCGCGTATTTACTGCAAATGTTCATTGTTTTTTCCTTTCATTTTGATTTGAATAAAAGACTCAGATTTGACTATTCCCAGCGCTTACTCAACGCATTTAAATAAAAATAAAATTTTGCCAAAAAAAAATATATATAGAAAATATATTTAATGAAAAAAAAAAAAAAGAAACTGCGCACGATGCAGTTCCTGTTGTCGCTATAAGTCCTTTTGTGCGACGCATGTTATTCCTTCGTCGCGCAAACCCTGTTTTCATGGATTTTGCGCAACGGTTTGTGTGCGACGAAGATGTCATTGGGCTAATTTTCAGGCAACATTTTTTGACTTTGTGCGACGAAGGTACATGCATCACGCAAACTATTTTTTGTACTAGTAACGTCATCTTTCACATCTTTCGCCTAATCCTCGCCATCCCATCTCTCGAGTGACGATGTCGACCACGTCCTGCGAGTAGGTGGTCTTGAGGTTTTCTCGACGGAGGGCGACGGTCTCGTCATGGGACTAGCAGGGAGGAAGGTAGGGTTGGGTTCAGATGGGTTTACTTTACTGGGATTGGGTTAGCCTGGGTTGCTGGGTTTGTGGTGGAGGAGGATGAGGCTACAAGAGTGAGGGAGGATAGAAGAGAGGAAGGCTGCGGGAGAGAGGGTAGATAATGAAATTAATGAAAAAAATAAGGGGTATTGTTGTCCAAAAAGTTGCAAAATATCAAACAATAGTTACAGTACCATAGCAGAGCTTGTCATTGGTTTCTCATTTTATCCTTCTATAAAATACCATACTTTTCCAAACTATAAACGCATCCGTAATTCGAATGTGAAAATCCAAAGAATTCCTTAATTAGAAAATTAAGAAATTTTGCAATAACATAATTATTCGGATCAATCTTGCTGTTGCAAAGGTATTTTAGAACTAAAATTCAGTTCTTTTAACGGTATAAATACATAGAGATTGACAACCTGAATAATAAGAGGAAAAGAGAACTGCATAATTATGAATATAAATGCTTAAGAGGCTCTTTTAAAAATGGAATTTTTACTTTGTGATACTTCATGTTTTTTTAACACAATATTTTTATTGTTAACATGAAAATTAACATTAAACAAAGAGATGATAGAAAATTAAAAAAAAAAATCCCACTTTCAATAGTTTTCCATTGCATTTCTCCAAGTCAGAACTATCTATCTTTAGATCGAAGGAACCTCTCAAAAAGATACTTTACTATGCATCGTGGAGGGTCCTTATCAAGAACAAAGTTCAAAAAACATGTCGGCACGCTCAAATTACACAAGGCATCAGAAGCACCATGTTTATATCATCTTAATGTTTATATCATCTTAGGTGATATTTGATATCAACAGCCACATCATTTGAATTAATTATATTTTTAAATTTAGTTCATTATTTAATAAACTAATAATTAAGATAAACTAATTAATTAAATAATGATTGTGGTATACGAGAAGTCTTTCTCTTTCATTTTCTTGGGTTTTGCAAATTTTTCAAATAATGCGGCTATCCACGTCAGATGTCACCTAAGGTGTGTTTAGTATAAAAACATGACATAAATAACATTTATCTTTTTTCTAATAAAATTGCGTACGTGTACCCAGTGGTTAGCCTCCACGTGGCTCCTTCAGCAGCAGAATTTGCAGCCCTATAAAACCACCCCCTACCCTTAGCAGTTTCTGTCAAACTCTCTACCCTTTGTTGTTTTCTTTCTCTGATCAAACTTGATAAGTATGGGTACAGCAACCTGCGTCGACATCATCATCGCCATCCTCTTGCCACCTCTTGGGGTCTTCCTCAGGTTTGGCTGTCATGTAAGTTTTTCTCTTTCGCGTCTGTTATTTTATAGATGTTGTCTGTCATGATGGTGGAGAGTCCATCATACAAACGTCTTACATATTAACACTGCTTGAATCATCATAGTAGTGGAATTCATAGATTTAACGTTCATCGTTGCCCTAATTTGTGTATGGTCTGTGTCTATGTGTGTTTTGAAACAGAATTTTTATGCAGTTATTTTTATGAGAAATTTTGATGTTTATATGTGGTGGATTTTGATGATTTGCAGTCGGAATTTTGGATCTGTTTGGTGCTGACTCTGTTTGGTTACCTCCCTGGTATTATATATGCCATCTATGCCATCACCAAGTGATCCTTTCAATTTGTGTAAGCACCAACTTCTCTATCAATCAATATTTCTTGTTTTTATTTATTTTTAGTTGTAGTGTGATATTCAATTATTCATTGATGATCGAAGGAATACGTAGAAAGAGGATAAAGTGCTTTAAAATGGGGACTTAGATAATTTTTTTATTGGGCTTGTTTTGGTTTGGATATTTCATGAGATCGAATATCTTAATTTTTTGAGAAAATTGAGATTTTGTTCAATTAGAGATTTTGTGATCCTTGAACTTTGCTCAATTAGAGATTTTGTTCTTGAAGTAAAAATCCGCAAGTTTTGATTCCTGAACTTCTTATAACGTGGAGTAATGGTTTTTTTTATTTTTTCTAACTCTGTTAATGCTTCTATTCAAAATAAAGGGTTTAAAGATGCAAAAAATGTGTGGAGATTCTAATAGATTTAGCCAGTATGACCATTGCTCTACATTATTACAAATTCAGATTTGAACTCTACGAATTTTAATTTAGAGATCAAAGTACCAATTAAACTAAAACTTAAAAGATCATTGCTCAAATTATCTCTAATATTTTTTAAAGGAATAAAACGTCCTCTTTAAGCAAATATGCCTTTTTTGGGTTTTATCAACCCCATATGATTTAGTTCGACAGAGAAAATGATTTGGGTCAACTTGAATGACCTGCACTAATTTATATATTGCCATCCACCAATACTTATGTGGTATATATGCTTTAACAAAGAAGGATCAGTGACTCATATCACATTCTGATCCTTTTAATGTTTTTTATTCGACAGGTGGTAAAGGATGTGTGTGAAGGGAGGCTATGTCTTTTTGTTTATGTATCAAGGGTTTGTTTTCAACCGTTTGATGGATTGATCTTAATCTGGTGTAGCCAAATGGATGGTTGATCTCATTCATGTAGCGTGTATTTAGAGCAATTGATCTTTGTTTTTTCCTTTTTTTTTTTACTTTCATTTTGATTTGAATAAAAGACTTAGATTTGACAATTCCCAGCCCTTAGTCAAACGCATTTGTTCAAGGTAAATTGCAAGCATCATCGACCACCTCGAGATGAGCTAGTGATTGAGGATGAATTCTAAATCTGTATTCTACATGACACGTTATGAATTTTTTAACGTATGTAAATTACACATGATAGTTAAGAAGGGATTGAAAAACCTTTATAATTCTTCTCGACCCTCAAAAAAGTAAATTATGGATGCGAACACATTGATTGGTCCCTTTCCTTGAGCATAAATTTTTTTGCAAGCATCATCAATTTTGTTGTAAACCATAAGCATTACAAATCCAAGGCTTGTAAACTAAGACCTCAAAAGGTTTACTTTAAGAGGACTGATCACATTCTTCCTACCGCTTAGGAAACACCATTATTTGGCTTCAGCTTTTAGTCACGGAAAATGACTTTATTTTTTTACTTTTCGCAATTCCTCTATCGAATAAATTAAAGAAAAATCAAATAATAAAAACAAAGGGAAGAGTGTTAAAAGAGAGATGAAGAGTGTAAACATCTCAACCCTTAATCAACCACCATTTTCAAAAATTTATTGAGATATTTTGCATCTTGATTTTGGTACTTAATACCTCATTCTAATTGTAAACACTCTTGAATACTGTCCATATTGTTAATTCCCAAGTTTCATAGGAATACTGTCCAACTAATCACAAAAAATGAAGAATAATATTGTCCAATGAATCACAAAAATGAAGAATAATATTGTCCAATTGAGGTATAAACAATCTAGTAAGATCTTCTCAATGTCCCAAGGGGCAACCCTACTCTTTTTCTTTGTGATGCTTTCCTTTAATTAAAAAACAATTAGATAACTAATCAGATGTGACAATAGTATTTTCTGTTTTTTTTTTTTATTATTTTTTTTAATAAGAAAAGAGATCTAACTTCATGCTTAAGCACACAAGCATCAACCTGTCTTAATCAACTGGTCTAATCAACGTCGGTCCGTTTTTGTTTTCAAACTGAGCCAGGCTGCTACTTCAAACCCATTACTCCACTAATAAGCTCCCACGTGTCCCATGTGAGAAGAAGAAGGTCTAGTCTTCTTCACGAAGATTATAGATTGGACTTTAGGTTATAAAATGCAGATGAGATCACGTGCATAGTGTAGGCGATTCAGATAAGACCCTATGTTGGAGAAATGTCAACAATTTATAATAAAAATAAATAATACAATGTATAAACAAAGAAATAATATTAAATAGAAATATTGAAGATCGAAGCTTGTGTACTGTAATGTCATTGAAACAGAAATTTCGTTCTACTTAGTGCTTGTAGTTCTATGAACGTCTGCTTCACCAGGATTCAACGATCAAGTCAGAATTCTAGCACTGGAAAACTTAACTTCTGTCGAATTTTTGTGTGGTTCTCTCAGAAATGATATTTGTGATTGTAGAAGAAGAATGTTAATTTTCTGTATGCTAAATGCCATGCAGATGGATGTATATATAGTAGGTGTATGCCTATTCGTAACAGGTATGAGAAAGGGATGTGTCAGTTAGGGAGACATCTTCTCCAGAGGGGCGCTTTGCTCTCTGCGTTCTTTCATCACTCTTTAGACTTCATCTGAAAATATGAGTCTGTTGATTAAAAATAATAAAAAATAAAAAATTAATTATATTCGAAATTAAAGAATTTAATTACTAAAGAGCCAGAGTCCAAGGGTGAGCTAAATTTTATTCTTCAAGATCCATCACTTCAATCACTTTTTATAAAAGACAAAGCTTTATAAAGTGAGAAAATCTTTTGGTAGTGACTAATGTGGGACAATTAAATTTCTATCCAAAATTTCCAATACCTCATTGGTCGCTGCATACTTGAAGCCTCCATCACGGCCGTAGTTCCGGCATGCCGCGGCAACCTACGAGCCGTTAGATTTTCCTGACAGCCTGGAGGCTGGTCGATACTCGATTTCATCCCAATGGTCGTCGGTGGCAAACATTGCAACATTTCACAGACCCCCTAACCAAAGTGAAAAAATGTGTTGTAATGAAAAAAGAAACGAAAGAAAGGATCATTATGTAAGGAAAAGAAAAAAAATGGTGCAGAGGTATCCGATCACGTTATTTTGTTATAAAACATGTCTTATAAAAGTCTGAGAAAATAATTAGCATCACGCAAATAATTAAATTCGATTTATTGGAGTGCTCGTGCAACAAATTAAATTAGACTAGAAACAAATTAGAATTATGCAACAATTCCTAATTGGTCATCCCCTATCGAATAGTTTAAATTTAGATACCAATGAAAAAATCAACCAAAATAATTATATAAATACTACTATAATTCAAAATAATTACATGATTGACACTCAATCCTACAACGTTTTTTGACTGGCCAACTTTTTCTTATGACCGGTTGATCAAATTTTCCAGGGTTCGGTTGATCAAATTTTTCTGTCTCAATGTCACTGTCCAACAGTGAACTTCAAAAAAAACATGTTAAGTAATGAATTTTCTCATAAGCTTTCTAATTATATTATGTATACATGAAGAAAAACAATAAACTCACACAACAAAATATAACTAAAGATGAAAAAGTTGCACATATTGTTTTTTATAAGTCATTGTTGAACAGTGACTTGGAATATTTTTACGACCAGAAAAAAAATGTCAACCACAATTACCCGTGGCCAACGACAATTTTTGGTAGTAGTATCAGTGACATGTGGGTCATGTGCAATGGAGAAAAAAAATATAAATATTTATATGCTTATAAGTGTATTTGCCAGTAACATGTCAATAAATGCAGCATTTTTTTTTTGTTGAACAAATACATTATTTAATGAACAAAATTTGATTAATCCAAAACTATTGAAACTTGAAACACAATAAGTTCGACCGAAAAAAAGGAACGCAATATGGGTTATCAAACTTTGTATATACAAGAAGCACATGGGACTGATGTGAGAACCGCACGAGCCATGTTCACCCGTTTCATGAATCTGAATTTCTACATCAAAACTTAGCCGTATGATTCTTGCTTCTTTATTCGGATACGGATTCGGATTCTGCAGCATGCCATACCACGGTGTATGATTCTGATAGAACACCCAAACCCAAAGGCCCCAACCCAAAAGTAAGATTTACTCGTCCTCCACAAAAAGAGACATTCAGTAGCGGACACACGGTCCGATGAATCAAGTTGTATAACATAGTAGTTAAACACTTACAAAAATTTCAACCGCGTATATTATAACATTTAATGTCCTATAACGTGTTCTCAACGTACGAAAAAATTTATCATCCACAGATTTCACGGGGCTAAGGAACCGCGCAGTACATTGTATTGCTCTGTCTCCACCGAATGCATACCCTCTCCACGTGTCCCATCAGCACGCGGAGGAGCTGTATATATAAACCACTCACCGTTTCTGTGACACCACCACGCACATATCCACCAGTTGCCCTACTTCCTCTTCTTCTAAAACTCTCTCAGCTTTCCGGCAAAAAAATTCTCAGCAAGTATGCCGAGCGAAGGAACCCTAAACTTCGTTGACATCCTCATCGCCATCCTCTTGCCTCCTCTTGGTGTCTTCCTCAAGTTTGGCTGCCATGTTAGTACTCTTTCTTCCGAGTCGTTTAGTTTATAGAGATTATACGTCACACGAACGCACATGGTACCACCGTTTGAATCGTTAGACCAGTAGAATTTTACGGACGTGATGGTCCAGACAGTGTTATTTTCTCTAATTAATCTGTAAATATAATATAATTGTGATGTATGTGTTTTCATGGGTCTAATATATGGTGGATTTGATGTTTTTTCAGGTGGAATTCTGGATCTGTTTGTTGCTGACCATCTTTGGTTACATCCCTGGGATTATCTACGCCGTCTATGCCATCACCAAGTAATACCTCAATTAATTTCTGTAAACACCCCTTTTTATTTTTAAACTTCGACGGGACGAAGAAAATTTTATTGAATTTTTTTTGTACTTTTAATTAATCATCTGCACTCTTGAGACAAACATTTTACTATTTTTTTCTACACTCACATGAAAAATGTTTGAGGAGGAGCGTTATAATCCCTGACATTTTATTCAAGTGTTTGAATTCCAATAAAACAAAATTTCTTTTATTTTTGTTAAATTAAAAATGAGGGTTGAAGTTTAAATTACATGATTAAGCAAACGTATCTTTCATTGATGGACCAAGGGTAGGTATGGGTCCTCGTGAGTCATGACGTGGCATGCACTTACCAAAGGAAGATTATAATTACACATCTCAAATTACTCATCTCACATCATTTTAATTTTTCTTCTCCCACACATCTGTTTAATTTTTTAATATTTTTCTATTAAGTGTTATTGATGTTTAAAAAATATTAAAAAATTAAAATGGTGTGGCAGAAGTAATTTGAGGTATGTGAATATAATCTTTCCTTACTAAATTATTCTAAATCTGGATCCTTTTTGTGGAGATTTCGAGAATCTGTGAATTATGTGTGCGGTCAAAAATTATTTTAAATATATTTATTTAAAAATAAACATAAACGGTACTTGATAAAAAATTAATCGCACGATGTATCATGAACAGACACGATTTACGAATCTTCAAAATCCGATCTTGAAGTCATGCTCTACCCAAATAGTTTCTCACGTATTTCTGTTTTCTTTGTTTCCGTTGCTGGACAGGTAGTAGAGATGTGAAGGGCACATATGTCATTTTGTTTCTGCAGTATGGGATTGTTTTCAGCCGTCTGATTATCTGGTGTAGCCAAGTGGATGGTTGATAGTATCATGTAGTGTGTCTCGGTGTGATTGTTCAATTTATTTGTTTTTCTTTTCTCATTTTTATTTTTATCCTCCTTCCTTCAAATCTCTCTGTTGTAAAGGTGGATATGGATGGTAGTATTGTGATTACTGAGTAATGTCTCTTAAAACATTAATCATTTATTTTTCAATGTGATTTGTGTTCTCATTACTCCCAATTGGGTTACAAGTTATCCGTTGGTGTTTTGAATAAAATATATTCTAAACTTCATTAATTTACGAGAGCGATATCCAAACTTTAGTTTTAAAGGGTGTGCATAATGCTCTCCCTAATTAACATAATTCACGTATGCAATATCACCAGTTTCAATGCTTCATATATTATTGTTTGCAGCGTTATCAATAAGCAAAGGAAAAGAACATATATTATTATTTGTAGCGTTATCAATAAGCAAAGGAAAAGAACCGCTCCCCCATCATATCCATGCGGAGTATAATTTATAAATAATATATACACAAAAACATGTAGGGCTTTGTAGAGGTTGTGTTCAAGTGGAGCAGAGTGGATGTTAACTTTTAACCCGAAAAAGAAAAGTTGTTCATCTACTTTTTCTGTTCAAAAGCGATACGTGATGATCGCCTGTACATTGCAAATTTGTAATAAAAACAATGGAGGAAGCTACCTACCATCCAATCAATTGCAAAACGACAATGTTGGGGCTCCAGTCCATGTGCTTTCTTATCGTACAAGCGATAGTAGCAGAGGAGAATCAAACAGGACGACGTTACCTCAAAGCTCAAGAAGTAAACGTCCTTTCTTTTTTAACTAACTTAGGTACAAGCAATGTTCTAAAAAACGGTCTAAGCATTGGACGGTGGTGAGTCGAGACGTTTTCTTGCAAATCGGTAGGAAAAATCAGATGGGCTCTAGGCGGGCTAGGCGGTGCTAGGTGGTTTTTTTTTTAATGAAACTGAAAAAATAAAATAAAAAATCCTATTTAAGTCTAAGTGGTTTAAAATTGTGAACTTCTTGTAAATATGTCATCTTACAATACTCATCACTATGGTTATATGACATATATACTTAATGTGTTTTTTGTAAGTGTTAATATGCACTTGTTTACAAAATATATAAGAAATTTACCTAAATCCGCCTATGCCGCTTAGGCGTCCATCTAGACCCCGCCCAGCCGCCTAAGTGCTAGGCGTCAATCCGCCGCCCGACTAGCATCTAGTATTTTTTAGAACCTTGGGTACAAGTCCCGAGAGATTTTAATTTATAACCAATTGTATATTTTTTTCTGTCTATCTTTCTCATCGCATAATCAAATCAAGTAACGAAATACAAAAAGTTATTTTAAGGGTCACTTTCTTAGTTGTGTTTTTAATCCTTGGTCAAATATTATGTTTCCCTGCCCTGATGTGAAACAAAACAAAACGAAAAGAAAGGGTAGGGAAGTAACACAGGTGGTGTCTAATCTAGGCGTTTGCTTACCAAGTAAGTTAGAAAATATTTCCCAATTAACAGTACCCTTTGTGATAATCCAATTCCAAATTGACATTAATAAAAAATTATCTAGTGTATTAAAATCAAGGTAAGAAGATTAAGAGCAGCAAAAACAATGGATGACCAATTTGAAGGGAG
Organism: Pyrus x bretschneideri; assembly: GCF_019419815.1. Classification (NCBI taxonomy): domain Eukaryota; kingdom Viridiplantae; phylum Streptophyta; class Magnoliopsida; order Rosales; family Rosaceae; genus Pyrus; species Pyrus x bretschneideri. Next base: position 5,667,232 of record NW_025999402.1, read on the forward strand.
AACGTCTTTGTCAGCGGTTCTATTCGCCGCCAACATCGGTAAAACTCCTCGGTGCAGTGTTTTAGCGGCGATCCTGAAAACCGCTGACAAAAAAGGTAAATATTTTTGCGCTGTCTCTGCTTCCTGAATCTCAATTGATGCACAAATTTATAAAACAAAAACACCAAATAAGGGTGAGTAAAAAGCTCTACTGATTCATGTTCACTTTTACGGAGGGATACAAAGAACGATTGAGAAGTTACGCCTCAAGACGGAGTTACTTCAGCACACATCATCCAATACACAACAGATATAAGGTGGTCATAATTTACATCAACCAGTATACAATCAAACGTTTGCAAACCTGCACTTGATGAGGGAGCGAGTAAGCAAGAATTCCCTAAAAGTGATTTCAATTTTTTTCTCTCATCCTTTGAATTGCCACTCCCTGCGGCACATGGGGCAATGCGCCTGAGACGTCTGTGAATTTACCCATTTTAAGATGCAATGGCAGATGGAAAGCATGGTTGCATGCGCCCCAAACTGCAAATAGAATACTTTATCGTCAGATTATATCAATAGAAACCATATAATTTAGCGGGAAATAAGAAAAAAAAACATAGACTAAAAGAAACTGCAAATCACACTACTAATGCAAAACGTGAAATGTCACAATCTGGTTGGTCACGCAAAAAATAATAAAGGGTTTCCTACCTGAAATGCCTGCACTGTAAACAATTTGGTTGGGCAGCTAGATGCTATAACCAAATATACAGGGGTTGACTGTTAGCTTAGGAGCACATCATGCTAGCTGTGTGCATTGCAAACCATGTGTAACATGATGTCCAATGAAACCATGTGTAAATGATGTTCTAAGGTGTTGACACAGATCTGATGTTATGTATTATCTGGGAAATTTCATAAGAGAAAAATAAAGAATATCCAATGTCGATGTCTGTAAATTATCATTGATCTGTATATTCCATAATATTTTGCATCAAAGCATTGCTACGAGTTGATGCCATAATATATGGAAGAATAGAACTACCCACATAAATCATGACAGGAAAATGTGAAAAAAAAGCACAACCATGTGGACACAGGCAACATGAGCTTCACTTTTCGACCAGCACATGTTTACAGATCAACATGAAACTCAGTTTGTGGACTTGGATCTTAATAATAGAAGAAATGTAAGAATTTGGTGAAACATGAAACATGGTGCAAGGCATAAAGACACTAATGTTAGCGACTTACTTAGCGGGCAATCATCCCCAGGGAGTTTACAATCGGGACAACAACCATCAAATGCCATCCTACAAATCCCACATGTTTCGTCTTGTGCATCCCATGTCCATGAAGCGACAGCATGCCACCTGCAGGTCCAAAGGGATAAGAGTTAGAGCTCCAAAGTAGATGAAATAAAACATATCCCAGAAAAAAGGGCACATCAAATTTACATTTAGACACATTCACACATGCAGCAATTGATTATTTCCAATTGATTAATGAACATAAGAGATCGAAAAGAGGTAAAAAAGACATACTCTGTTTAAAATCCCCAGCAGATATCCGCAAAGAGAGAAGGGTCAAGAGAGAACAGTTACGATAAAATGCATAATACGTCCATTTCCCATCAAAGATGTTTCAAGTTAAAACAAGATCACGGAGCAAATGGGATTGTCAAATTATCACGATCGTTGTTAAAAAGATAATCGCACCGAATCATAAACAGGGGGAACATATGCAAGAGATTCATGACTAACATAATATATACTGATCTTGTGATTGCCATTCGTAACATTAGACTACAATTAAGGTAGTACAACTCTACAGCTCATTAAATATTCATAGTTCCAGAGGATGACAAATCATACAAATTCAATACCGTCAGGCTGAAAGTCATTCCACCACGATTAGATGCAACAGTTCAGAGACGGGAAAGAAAAGAGCATTACAAAAGCTATTTCTAAATGGTATAAACTAGTAAATTTGAAAGAAAGAACAAAATCAAAATCACAGGAATTCGAAACAATCAAGCCAAAATTCATTCTACCATATGATTAAATGCAACAAAGTTAATATCTTGGAATAAAAGTATAGAAAATTACATGAGCTAGTTGCAAATGGTATATAAACTAGTGTAGTTTGAAAGAAAGAACAAAATAACATAAACACAGCGAGAAGGATACGCAAGATGTTGACTTTCATCTTCTCCTCCTGCAACTGCAAAACCCCACAACCCTACATTTCAGCGCAATGAAATAGAACAAATTCCCAATTTTCCCAAAATTCAGTAATTTCAAATTCGATATTTCGATTAGCTGATTGTAAAACCCCAAATCTACCTACCCTATACAAACTCCTCGATCAAAACTCAAGGGAGATCGCAAACTGAACCCTCTGGGGACTGAAAAGTGTGGCAAATCACTGCAAAAGTCCGATTCTGTTCTGATTCCGATTCCGGTTCCCATCTCGGGATCTCTGTGTCTGCAATGTATAAAAGGAGAAGTCGCGGTGCAGTTTTGGGCGGGTTGGGAGACCGGCACTTAATTGGGCTGGATTTGAATTCATAGTGTTTAGCATTTTGCACGCGAGCCCAATAGTAGATGGGAAATTTTTGGATCAGACGTCACACTAACACTTGATATTATTGTTTAAATTTATAATATTTTGAGATATGATATCTACACATTATTTTTTATTTCTTACACACCTTTCTAATTTTCAGCCGTTGAATTGAATGAATTTAAGAAGATCAAAGAAGAAAATAATACCAAGGGGTGTGTGGATTGCACATCCCAATATTTTTATAGGGATTGATGAAACGATATAGAGATATGAAAAATGTTTGCACTTAGTCTTTATATATTTGGGAAAAGCTTATGATAAGGTCTAAGAGAAATTCTTTGAGGATTTTAGAGAAGAAATGAGTATGAGTAGCATATATTCAAGCAATAAATGATACGTATGATGGATCAAGGATTCAAGGACTACGGCATGAATAACAAACTGAAAGCTTTGCCATAATCATAGGGTTATGTCAAGACTTAGCTTTTAAGTTCTTACCTTTTTGCATTGGTAATAGATGAGTTAACGGAACATTCAATATGACATCCTTGGTGTATGCTTTTTGCAGATGATACAATGTTGATATATGAACCGTATGAGGGAGTAAATGCAAAGTTTAACCTTCTGCAGGAAGTGTTGGAATCAAAAGATATTAATCTAAGTAGGTCAAGGACAGAGTAGATAAATTGCAAGTTCAGTGGAAATGAGGGTTCAAATGAGACAAGGGGATCATGAAGTACCTAAGAATGAATGCTTTAGTTATCTTGGATCTTCTTGGAAAATCACAAAGAAATAGACGAAGATCTCTCATCCATAATACAAGCTAGATGGATAACTGGAAGAATGCATCAAGTATGTTGGGCGATCGTCTTATGCCTCTAAAACTCAAGATAAAATTTTATAGGGCATAGTAAGGCCAACAATGCTTTACAACATGAATGTTGGGCAGCCAAACATCAACACATGCAAAAAATGAATGCAGCAAAGATGATAATATTTCGTTTGGATGTATGGGCACACAAGAAAAGACATATGTTATTATAAATAAATTATAAATTCATTATCGCATAGGAAGGGTGGGTGAGCATTTAAATGAGGCATGAATCTCTATTGGAGTTTGACTCGTTCGAGATATTTTCTTCTTAAGATGTTTTGTTTTTCTTTTTTAAATGCGAGAAGGTAAAAATCAGAAACTTAAATTGTCTTGTTATATAAAGTATATCCGTATGTATGCCAGAAAAGAAAGATAAACAAAAATTTCTTAAAGAAGAATGAATTTTACCTTGTAAGTGATAATCACCAAAGATATTTATATGTAATAACTCTCTTTTAATGAATGAATGAACCATATCAAAAAATTTGCGTTATAATACATGCATCTATGTATGAAAATTTCAAGATAAATTTCCATATAAAACCAAATGGTGGATAATATCAACAAAAATCCAACAAGGTCATGTAAACAAAATATTATTATGGTAATGAATCTCCAGCCTAGATTTCATATTCTAAATTTGATTTTCAGCGCAAATATTAGTGGAGGTGATGTGTACACATTTCTTTTTTACTTTTCACCATTGGATTGAATAAATCAAATAAAAATAATGGACATGATTAAACAAAGTTGCGTGAGAGATTAAAAATGGTTCGTGTTATTATTTTAAAAATATTAAATTTCGATTGAGGACAAAATATTTCATAATTGATTAAAGTAGCCTCTTGTAAATACTATAAATAGCATAAGCTATCTAGGGTTAAAGCACACCGACTGAAAGTCTGAAACCTAAAGTTGCCTTCTTCCCTTCATTTCCCTAGTTTCCATTTCTCTCTCTATTGAGAAATCATGACCAGAAAGAAAGTCAAACTAGCCTTCATGATGAACAACTCGTCGCAAAAAGCGACGTTCAGGAAAAAGAGGAAGGGATTCATGAAGAAGTATGAAATCAATAAACTTTGTGATGTTCTAACATGTGCTATCATGTACAGTCCAAATAAGTCTCAATTTACCTGATGCCTGGCCTGATCATTCAGAAGTGCGACGCCTCATCGAGCAGTTCAAAAACATGCCCGAGGAGGAGCGGAACAAAGTGATGGTGAACCATAAGATGTTTCTGAAGCAGATGGTCGAAATGGAGCTGGAGAAGGTAAACAAGCTGGAGAAAGGGAACCGAGAATTGGAAATTTGGATGGCAATGAACCACTTCATTGCTGGGAAGCCCCTGAACGACTTGCAGTTCACTGATTTAAAGGAAATGAGGAGGATGATCGAAGAAAAATTGAAGGAATTTGAAGCGAATATCAAGAGCTGGAAGGAGGAGCTGGCGAAGATGAATCAACTCTTAGGTGCAGAACCTACAGTAGCTGGTGAGAACATTCAGAACGTCATGCAGATGGTTCCATGGTCCATGTGGGACGTGCCGACCAAAAGTTCTTGATGTGGATGATAATGTGTCGACTTTTGGGCATTAGGACCACAATGTTCGGTGGTGCTGGATGATCTAAGAACCCCTTTAATTTCCCTTGAGCTATTTAAGTAGTTTTTGTATTTTATTTTTATGTTATTTTTCTTCATCGTTGTTTTAAGTTATTTCTAATTTTATGCTTGCTTATCTTGACCTCAAAACCACATGGTTCCTATGCCTCTTAATTTCTTGCATTTAATCTAGAAAAAATTAATTATATAAGGTTGTTTGGTAACTTTGGTTTGTATTCAACATTCTTAGACTACTTATTGGTATTAAGATCTAGTGGTGTTTCTCGTTATTTGTAAGTGAGAGGTCATAGGTCTGTAATTCATGGATGGTGGAGTCAATTTATCTTTCTCTCCTTAATATATAAACCTAACCCCTATCAAACTCACATTATTATGACAATAATGTAACACAAATCAAAGTTAGGTTGAATGATTCTTACATATAGACATTACACTCATTTAAACTATTGTGCAATGCCCAACGGTTTAATCAAAGCCTATATATATGTGTGTGTGTGTATATATGTGTGTGTGTGTGTGTGTGTTATAGTTTTGCTATATATATATATATATATGTGTGTGTGTGTGTGCACGCGCGCGCGCGTATGTTTTTAAAAGTTCAAAAAGATGCTAAGTTCTAGCCGGACATCAATATGGGGCCTCGTGCCTGGATGGCTAGGTTGGACCTAGGAGGATTTAATGAAATTTACTATATAACATATAAATAGGTCCCTACCTGCACTCTACAAAAAAATACTTGCATTGAGAATTTAGGAAAGTTAAAATTTATGTTATCATGGCATTGACATCGTCACAGACCAATGTATCAAAAATAAGAAAACCCGGAACCAAATTCGACAACTCAATAATTCCATAATCTAAAATTGAGGTCATCTTTCATCTTAATCAATATTCAATGAATCAATATATGTAAATGGCACGAGAGAGTCTAGGTGAATGGCAGCTACAACACCTGACGCATGTAAAGTTAGAGTTGGCGCAAACGGAGGTGAGAGAGAGGAAGAGAGAGAACGTGACTGTGCAAAGAGGCACGGAAAAGAGAAACAAGAAATGTGCGAGAGACATAATATGAAAATTATTATTTGAACTATATAACATCTTTCTACACCCAATGTTTTAAAAAACTAGCCTCGGGGAGCGCCTAGGGCGTCTTTGAGACCGGGCGGTGAGGCTAACGCCTCTGTTTTGTTGAAGTGGGCAAAACGCTTTGCCGGAGATGCCTAGGCAGTGGAGGCGTGCCTCAAGGCGTCTCAGGCACCTTGTCTGGCCTTTTTAAAAAAAAAAAAAAAATACCACCCAAACCTAAACGACATTATTTGGGTAAGGGTTTTCAGTTTCAAAATATAGATTCGACCACTTCCTTCTTCACCCTCTTTTCCCGCGCCAGAAACACACAGCAGCATCACCCCAGTCGATCGTCCTTTCCCAGTCGCCACACTGTCATCACCCTAGCGCTGTCAGCAAACCCACAATCAAATCCCCTATTTTAAAGGTTAAGGTTTCTTAAATTCTGAAAAAGTTAGAGATTTGATTTTTTTTTATTTTTTTTATTTTTTTATATTTTTTTTAACTGGTGTGAAGCCTTGGAGTTGGAAAGTAGAAAAATAGAGAGGAGTGGAGGTATAAGGGGAGGAGGCTAAAGGCTTAAGGGGATGGGAGAAGGATTCGGGATTATGGCTAAAGGCTTAAGGGGATTGGACTGTAGGTGTTGTGTACTGTGTACATAAAAATAATTGAAAAATTAGTCCCATGTTAGTATTGTACTATTGTTGGAAAACTTCAACTGTATGTGATTGTAGACATCGAAATTTCAGTAAAACAAATGCTCACCAATGCATTAAAGTTTTGACGTGTCAAGGCATACATGGCATACGCCACGTGTTGTACAAATTGTACACGTGGCGTGTGACTCAACAAAATAGGAAGAAATACCCTTGAAGGACTAAACAAGTTTTTCTTCTCATTTTGGGCAATGACAAGGCAAGTACATTTCAATCCATTGAGGATCAAAACAAGTTTTTCTTCTCATGTTGGGCAATGACAAGGCAAGCACACTTCAATCCATTACGGATCAAAGCAAGTTCTTCTCATTTTGGGCAATGACAAAGCATACACATTTCAAGTTTAAAATGGTGTTAAGTGGGAAATTAGGCCATAAGTTAGACCACTTCAAGTTTAAAATGGTATTAAGTGGGAAATTAGGCCATAAGTTACACCACTTCAATTTCAATATTGCATTAAGTGGGAAATTAGGCCATAAGTTACACCACTTCAATTTCAATATTGCATTAAGTGGGAAAATTAGGCAATGGTGCTTGGAAAGGAAAAAAATATTTTGTGGTGGTGATTCATTCTCAAAGCCTATAAATAGGCTTCTCCATCAAGGTATCAAGCATCAACCAATTCACAAATACATTTCTCTACACACCAAAACCTTGAAGCCTTAAAGTTCTAAAGCTCTCAAGAAAATCCCGAAGGATCAAGAAAGCACTCTTCGTTTCTTCGTCAAATCCTCCTTCAAGATCAAGCCCCAACGGCCCTTGAAGAACTTCCACCAACTCAAGATCAAGCCCCGACGGCCCTTGAAGAAAGTGTTCATTGTTCATCAACTGTTCATCCTAAGATCAAACCCCAACGGCCCTTTGGATCAACAACCTCAACAAATCCACACATCCAATCGTTCTTCAAGACTAAGCCCAAAAGCCCTTGAAGATCTGCTCATCCATCAACCTTCAAGATCAAGCCCAAAAGCCCCTTGAAGAAATCCATACACCCATTCTTCAAGATCAAGCCCAACGCCCCTTGAAGATCCGTTCATCAACTGTTCATCCTTAGATCAAGCCCCGACGGCCCTTTGGATTAACAACTCATCCACAAACCTACACCTTACGAAGATAGAATCAGAGGACCAAATTTGAGAGAGATCGTAACCCCAAAATCATAAACACAAAAATATTATTTTGTACACGTTATTCTGGTTTCTTGTTTCAAGGAATCTTTCGTGTTCACAAATTTGGCACGCCCGGTGGGACATCTCTACCTCTCATCTCTATCCTCAAATCATCGAAAAACGCAAATGGCATCAAGAAAGGATCAAGCTGTTCCTGCAATCAAAGCAAAGAACAAGAACATCATCGCCGCAAGTGGTGATATTTCGGGCACCATAACCCGAAGTAAGGCAAGAGCTCTTTTTGCCGCGGCTTCCGCCCCTGCATTAACTCTGTCAAAGGAACAAGAGCACCTGAGGCACGAGCCTGTGATCACCCTAGCCTCGCTAAGGGCATCAAGAGGGGAAAGCCTGAGGAAATACTCAGAGTTCCTACTCTCCGACGTTGATTCGAGCGGCAGTACAACCATGCAAGTCATGACCACTGGAGTAACTTCAATCGAGGAGCAGCTAGCTCAGATGAATGAAACAATCGCAAAGCTCACACAGACTGCAGAGGAGAAAAACTTGCAAACCGCCGGACTCATCAACCGTCTGGAGGCACAACATGGCGTCAAAGTGAAACCAAGCTCCCTTCCAACTAAGAAGACCGAAGAAGGCTTTGACCCAAATGCCTACGAACTCATGTCAAAGGCTAGGCATGACTTTGCTTCCTCTTCAAATCTTAGAAAGAAGGTTTCAAACACCGTCAACGACAAAGATCGTGACCTCACCGAGACTCAAAAGAAGTTGAAGGAGCATGATTACGGAGTTGACAACAACAAAGCTGGACTTGGCTTCACACCAAATGCACTCGTGAAGATTTCAAGCAAAGCGAAAAACGCTAGCGCTCAACACATCAGCGTGAGCATTGAACAAAATCAAGAGGAGCCTAAACCTCCTATTCGAGTGTCAGTCTTCGATAGGCTGAATCATTCAAAACCCAGAATTTCGGCACTTGATCGTATTGGTGGGCAAGACCGAACTTCCGTCTTCAAGAGGCTTAACGCGCCAACATCCCAAAGCTCTGTTTTTGAAAGGTTGTTAAAGCCTAAGAAACAAAGCAACACAGCTATCTCTCCTCTGCGACGATCAGCTTCGGAAAGATTTGAAGATAATGAGAAGCCTTTTGGAAAGAGGAAGACAACACCAAAGGAAGAAAAGCTCGATGGGTTAGCAGAAAAAGGCGACGTTCGAAGCTTGATTCCTTCAAGGATGAAGCGCCAAGCAATCCTAGAGGTCGACACAAAAGGACCACTGAAGGTAAAGAGGCGCATCATCGTCCACACTGACAAATCTTCATGCCAACAAACCCAAGAGAACGGCACTGAAGATGAAATCCCTAAGAAAGATGTCACTTCTGGCTCTTTCGACTCAAAGTCTTCACCTCGACTGTTGGGGGCATGCTCCAAGTCAAGTGAAATTGAAGGATGGACTCATGTCACTCCGAAGAAACTGCACGAGAAACATATGTCTTCTCCACAAGTGCACCAATCGGAAAGGGAGCAAAGCAGCTACTGTCAACCTTCAAAGCTACATGAAAATGTTGAGGATGATGAAATTACAACACAAAGATCGTTCATGCGGGATCTTTTGTTCCTCGAAGACGTCTTCAATTACTCGATCAAGGCTCCTTGCTATGAAGATTGTGAGGAATGCAGTTCGAAGATCGCTTCGAAGAAATTGGACAAGCAGCAACCATCTTGTCCACAAGTTTATCAGTCGAAAAGGGGGCAAAACAGCTCTTGTCAACCTCCAGAACAATGTGAAAGTGTTGGAGATGATGAAATTTCGACACAAAGATCGTCCATCCCCATCACAATGTGCGACCTCTTCCCAGAAGACTTTTTCAATTACTCGGTCATGGCTCCTTCCTATGAAGATTGTGAGGAATGCCTCTCTAAGATCGTTTGACAAATTCAAAAAAAAGCTCCTCGTTCGCACGAGCATAAAAGGCGACAACCACAAGCTCCTCGTTCGCACGAGCATAAAAGGCGACAACCAACGCTCCTCGTTCGCACGAGCATAAAAGGCGACAACCAACGCTCCTCGTTCGCACGAGCATAAAAGGCGACAACCAATGCTCCTCGTTCGCACGAGCCTAAAAGGCGACAACCAAAACGCTCCTTGCCTGCACGAGCTGAAACTGCAAACGGCACCAAAACGCTCATTGCCTGCACGAGCTGAAACTGCAAACAGCACTAAACGCTCCTTGCCTGCACGAGCTGAAACTGCAAACGACACCAAAACGCTCCTTGCCTGCACGAGCTGAAACTGCAAACGGCACCAAAACGCTCATTGCCTGCACGAGCTGAAACTGCAAACAGCACTAAACGCTCCTTGCCTGCACGAGCTGAAACTGCAAACGACACCAAAACGCTCATTGCCTGCACGAGCTGAAACTGCAAACGACACCAAAACACTCCTTGCCTGCACGAGCTGAAACTGCAAACGGCACCAAAACGCTCATTGCCTGCACGAGCTGAAACTGCAAAAGGCACCAAACGCTCCTTGCCTGCACGAGCTGAAACTGCAAACGGCACCAAAACGCTCCTTGCCTGCACGAGCTGAAACTGCAAACGGCACCAAACGCTCATTGCACGAGCTAAAACTGCAAACGGCACCAAAACGCTCCTTGCCTGCACGAGCTGAAACTGCAAACGGCACCAAACGCTCCTTGCCTGCACGAGCTGAAACTGCAAACAGCACCAAACACTACTTGCCTGACGAGGAGGTGTTCTACATCGACATCTTCCCAACATGGACGATGTTCTTCGACGGATCCGCACGAGCAGACGGAGCGGGGGCAGAAGTAGTATTCATGTCGCCACAAAGGCAAATACTACCTTACTCCTTCCAACTGAATGAGCTATGCTCCAACAATGTTGCTGAGTACCAAACATTGATCATCGGGCTCCAAATGGCGATCAACATGGAAATCACAACTCTTGAGGTATATGGCGATTCCAAGCTCATAATCAATCAACTCTTAACTGAATATGAGGTGAGGAAAGATGATCTCGTCCCATACTTCCGGCTAGCGACCCAACTGCTACAAAAGTTCGAAGCTGTGACACTAGAACATGTGCCAAGAAAGGAAAATCAAATGGCAGACGCTCTCGCCAATCAAGCCTCGATGGCCCTTGAAGAAATTTCCAGCCCAGTTCAAGACTAAGCTTGTGGAAAATCAACGATTGGAGGAAACCAGAAAATCTTCCAGTCGAACTCAAGATCAAGCCTCGATGGCCCTTGAAGAAATTTCCTGCTGCCCAGTTCAAGAGTAGCACAAAGGAAAATCAACGATTGGAGGAAACCAGAAAATCTTCCAGTCGAACTCAAGATCAAGCCTCGATGGCCCTTGAAGAAATTTCCTGCTGCCCAATTCAAGAGTAGCACAAAGGAAAATCAACGATTGGAGGAAACCAGAAAATCTTCCAGTCGAACTCAAGATCAAGCCTCGATGGCCCTTGAAGAAATTTCCTGCTGCCCAGTTCAAGAGTAGCACAAAGGAAAATCAACGATTGGAGGAAACCAGAAAATCTTCCAGTCGAACTCAAGATCAAGCCTCGATGGCCCTTGAAGAAATTTCCTGCTGCCCAGTTCAAGAGTAGCACAAAGGAAAATCAACGATTGGAGGAAACCAGAAAATCTTCCAGTCGAACTCAAGATCAAGCCTCGATGGCCCTTGAAGAAATTTCCAGCCCAATTCAAGATCAAGCCTCGACGGCCCTTGGGTTGACATCTACATTAAGGGACTTCAAAACGCATCTTCTACACGTGACAAGCACATGTATACGACGCGCCTTGAAGTGGGGGCATTTGTAGACATCGAAATTTCAGTAAAACAAATGCTCACCAATGCATTAAAGTTTTGACGTGTCAAGGCATACATGGCATACGCCACGTGTTGTACAAATTGTACACGTGGCGTGTGACTCAACAAAATAGGAAGAAATACCCTTGAAGGACTAAACAAGTTTTTCTTCTCATTTTGGGCAATGACAAGGCAAGTACATTTCAATCCATTGAGGATCAAAACAAGTTTTTCTTCTCATGTTGGGCAATGACAAGGCAAGCACACTTCAATCCATTACGGATCAAAGCAAGTTCTTCTCATTTTGGGCAATGACAAAGCATACACATTTCAAGTTTAAAATGGTGTTAAGTGGGAAATTAGGCCATAAGTTAGACCACTTCAAGTTTAAAATGGTATTAAGTGGGAAATTAGGCCATAAGTTACACCACTTCAATTTCAATATTGCATTAAGTGGGAAATTAGGCCATAAGTTACACCACTTCAATTTCAATATTGCATTAAGTGGGAAAATTAGGCAATGGTGCTTGGAAAGGAAAAAAATATTTTGTGGTGGTGATTCATTCTCAAAGCCTATAAATAGGCTTCTCCATCAAGGTATCAAGCATCAACCAATTCACAAATACATTTCTCTACACACCAAAACCTTGAAGCCTTAAAGTTCTAAAGCTCTCAAGAAAATCCCGAAGGATCAAGAAAGCACTCTTCGTTTCTTCGTCAAATCCTCCTTCAAGATCAAGCCCCAACGGCCCTTGAAGAACTTCCACCAACTCAAGATCAAGCCCCGACGGCCCTTGAAGAAAGTGTTCATTGTTCATCAACTGTTCATCCTAAGATCAAACCCCAACGGCCCTTTGGATCAACAACCTCAACAAATCCACACATCCAATCGTTCTTCAAGACTAAGCCCAAAAGCCCTTGAAGATCCGCTCATCCATCAACCTTCAAGATCAAGCCCAAAAGCCCTTGAAGAAATTCACACAACCATTATTCAAGATCAAGCCCCGACGGCCCTTGAAGAAAGTGTTCACCGTTCATCCTAAGATCAAGCCCCAACGGCCCCTTGGATCAACAGCACAAACAAATCCACACATCCAATCGTTCTTCAAGACTAAGCCCAAAAGCCCTTGAAGATCTGCTCATCCATCAACCTTCAAGATCAAGCCCAAAAGCCCCTTGAAGAAATCCATACACCCATTCTTCAAGATCAAGCCCAACGCCCCTTGAAGATCCGTTCATCAACTGTTCATCCTTAGATCAAGCCCCGACGGCCCTTTGGATTAACAACTCATCCACAAACCTACACCTTACGAAGATAGAATCAGAGGACCAAATTTGAGAGAGATCGTAACCCCAAAATCATAAACACAAAAATATTATTTTGTACACGTTATTCTGGTTTCTTGTTTCAAGGAATCTTTCGTGTTCACAGTGATACCTTTTTTTTTTTTTTTTTTTTTTTTTTACTAATGAGGTTGTTTCTTCATGATTATGTGGTGCATCTCTAGTATGCCTCATGTGAATTTTTAATGATAATCTAAGCTGGTAATGAGTAGAAGTTTTTTACCAGCCTAATGTACAAATAAGTCCAAGTAATTAAACCAGGAGTTAAATAATAGCCACATGCTATGGAAAGATGAGATGCTATAAGACATTACCTCTTTTTGATCCAAAAGAGCTAGTGGCAATTTTTGCTCAGGCGTCATAAACAGTTCAGGCTTAGACATTTTTGCTCTGCATATATGCCAAAATCAGTACGTGTTCATGAACATTATCTGATTCTTATTCAATAGTCATTTTCCAAACAATTTTTGTTGGATGTCCACGTTCTAGAAGTGTTCTATTAAGCTTTTTATTGGATTGCTTTATCTCATTCAAAAAAGTAATTGAGTATGGTCATTGGTCATCACTGTAATTGTTGCATAAATTAATAGATTGTTGGTTCCTTAACTGTATGCATCGAATGTTTATTGTTTAGGCATTGAATAATATGGCTTCTTCTTCTACGAAAGATTTTGCTTGGCAATGGACAAAAAGATTTGGATCCTGTCACCAAGCACTTCTATTGTGTTTTTTTTTAACCACAAATGCATGGGTTCAATTTCTAGATTTAAACATCACTTGGGTGGTGTAAGTTCGGGAGAATGATAAGTTGTAAAAAAGTCCAAGAATGCTTTGTTAATGTTATGAGAACTAAAGAAAAGAGGAAAACTAGCCATGAGTTGGGTCGTGGTGGTGGAGAAGAAAGTGAAAGTGTCGATATGGGCACAACAAGGACACCATATGTAAGTAGCGAGAGTGGGAGTGTGAGTGCCACACATTCACAACAAACCGATTCTTTTCTACCACCTAGGTCAAGGGGACCACTTGATAGGTATGTTACATCAGAAGCTCGTCAAACCACATTGAATGCACCTTTCAAAAAAGAGGAAAGAAGACAAGCATCCTAATCACTTGCGCGATGGTTCTACACTAGTGTTATCCATTCAATGCGGCAAACAATGAATATTATGTTAATGCAATGAAATTGGTATCCAATTTTGGTCCCGACTTTGATGCTCCTACAAGCCATGAATATAGAACTTGGATACTCAAAGAAGAAGTTGAGGATGTACAGAGTATGATGAAAGAACATCAAAAGGCTTGGAAGAGATATGGATGCATTATTATGTCGGATGGATGGTCAGATGGCAAAAGTAGGTGTTTAATCAACTTTCTTGTCAATAGCCCGCAAGGTACTTGGTTCTTAAAATCGGTTGATGCATTGGCCTCTATTAAGAATGGAGATTTGTTGTATGGCTATTTGGATGATGTTATTCAACAAATTGGGGAGGAGAATGTGGTTCAAGTTATATCTGACAATGCTTCGAACTACAAGAATGCCGCGACAAAACTTATAGAGAGGAAATAGAAGGTGTGGTGGACTCCATGTGCGGCTTATTGCATTGATTTGATGCTAGAAGATATTTCTAAGATGGCATGGTCTGATGACACGCTCAAACGTGCTAGGTGTATTTCAAAGTATCTATATGGGCATCAATGGGTACTAGCTTTGATGAGAAAGTACACCAACAATTCAGAAATTCTTCATCCAGCGGTCACTAGGTTTGCCACTTCTTTCTTTACACTACAAAGCTTACAAAAGCAAAAGGAAAATCTTTGCTTTGTTTACCTCTCAAGAATGGTCGGAAAGTACCTATGCAAAATCCCGTGAAGCAAAGTTGGCTAAGCATCATGTGTTACATGATCGTGAGTTTTGGGGTCAAGTTTCCTTTTGCATTAAGGGTGTTCTTCCTCTTGCTTGTGTTTTGAGAGAGGTTGATTCGGAGGAGAGACCCCCTATGGGTTTTATATATGAGTAGATGGATGCTGCAAAAGAGAAAATTGCAAGCAATTTTAACAAAGTGGAGAAAAAATATATGCCTATTTGGAGAAAGATAGGTTGTAGATGGGATGATCAACTTCATCAACAACTACATGCGGCGGGTTATTACTTAAACCCATAATTTCGGTATGAGGATAATTTCTCAGATACTGATGAAGTGCGAAATGGGTTGTTTGCTTGCATGGATAGAATGCTTGGGAAAGGGAAAGAACGTGAAGAGGGCGATGTTCAATTGGATTTATATAATGATAAGCGTGGTCCATTTGTGGATTCTATGGCTATGCAAACAAGGAAAAAGCGAACACCAAGTAAGATTTAATTAGTTAATTGTTAATATCTTTTTATCATTAACCCTTAAATTACTTACCTTACTAATATTGTTCTTTTTTAGCTGCTTGGTGGAGCGCTTTGGGCATAAAACACCCCAGTTAACAAAGTTTGCTATTCGAGTTCTAAGCTTTACTTGTAGTGCGTCGGGATGTGAGAGGAATTGGAGCACATTATCAATGGTAAGTAAATATATTATTAGTATCTTAAGTATCATTTTTGCTTAAGATGATTAGACTTGAATAATAGAATTGATTTATTTGTAGATTCATACAAAAAGAAGGAATAGGCTTGAACACAAAAGGCTTAATGCTTTAGCCTATGCCAAGTACAATTTGGCTTTATAACAGAGAAGTAAGAAAATGAGGGAGAAGTATGATCCTATTGTTGTGGAAGAAATTGCCTCCGATTATGAATGGATAATGGAGACAGAAGATCCCGTTCTTCCTGAAGATCCTACATGGCTTGAGGAAGAGTTATTGTATAATGTTGAGGCCGTAAGGAATGTGCCATCCCCGGTTTATGTAGGTGGCTTATACATTCGAGAGCCTAGAGAGTCTTTTCCTCCTCCTTCTCCTCGTAGCCTACTCCTCCTTCTTCTCCTCCTCGTGAACCTCTCATCCTCGCGAGCCTACTCAACCTTGGGGTCCTATTACATACAAAAGAAAACTGGGTAATGAAGCATCCTCAAGTTGAAGAAACGTGGAGTATGATTCGGAAGATTCTTTTGATGAATTGATGACATACCCAACAAGTTCATCTAGAATTGGCAATGAAAAGGATGATGTTGCCTTTTATTTAGATGAAGAGGATTTAGATGAATGATTGATATCTTTGTTTGTATTTTGATTTATATGAAGAGGATTTGGATGAATGATTGTTTTCTTTGTTTGTATTACCTTTCGAACGATGAATTTGGATGATATTACCTTTGAATGATGAATTTAGATGATATTATCTTTTGAATGACTATGAATTTTGAATGAAAAATTGAGAATGAATGTTTATTTTACGTAGTATTATTTTTTTATACAATTATATGTATAATATATAAAACATATACATAAAAAAAAATTTAATCCCGTGAAGCTTCGCCTCACGCCTAGGCCGGGCTTCAACTCGGACGCCTCACCCACGCCTCGCGCTTTTAATACATTGTCTACACCCAACTTAAACTTTAAATGTTAACTATATTTTTTACCCTATTGCATAGTTATCATCAGTACAAGATAAAATTATCAATAAAACTATACCAGTAATCAAAACCTATAATCACATAAAACGTTTCCACTATGCAATCTTCATCTTACGTTCATTCTAGCTGAAACCATAAGACGCTTTTATAGAGAAAAACATGCTCTTTTGTACCAGTTAATGATGATTTTAACATTTTGAATTCTCCAATTAAGGTATGAATTGATTAAAACTTTTTTAGAGTTCAAGAAAAAAATCAACGCCTTTTCCAAATCATAATTGCTCACAAATTTGTTATGTTACCTTTATACTCAAATTTTTCCAAAGCATAATTTAAAGAGGTGGACTACTGTTTCAAGTGTGATCATTGTAAGTGCTATTCCAAACCAAATATCGAACCTCACACGCTTGAATAGATTACACCTCTCGAGAAATCATCTTACGGATAAATATGGGATTTCTGCTTGTCAGATGATTTCTCCTCTAAACAAACCTAAAATCAAATATGGGATTTCTTCTTGAGAAATCCCCCACATCCAAACAAATGTCAACAGATGAATCCAAGTAATGATAAATATGCAGAAAAAAAGGATGAACCACGAGACAAATATGTGAGAGATGCTGCTTTATTTATGCCTTGAATGAGTTGCATAGTATTGATTTTGAGTTTTCTTTTTTCTAAATGGGTAAGAATTGTGGTCTTCAAACTTTTATACATCAAGTATTTTTCATCTCAGTCTTTTACTTAAAGTAAGGATTGTGGAACACTTTCATACTCCTGTTACGCTTTCTGTCAAAACCTCCATTAATGCGTATGTGCGCCCATGGACAATGATCGGGTGCCACATGTTAATCTGACAATGCATGGACATTAAAAAAGTTAAAAATTTTAAAGCATTCAAGCATTCAAGCACCCAAGCCCCCACCTTTCTTCTGTTCACTGTCCCTTTTCTCTTTTTGTGATATCCCATCCTAAATTTTAGTATTTTATTTCATTTTTAGAAGTATTTCAGAGATTTAATTGAAATTAGTTCATTAAATTCTCCTGTTTGAGAAAATTGAAGTGGGGTGTATTATTTTCATTTCAAATTTTACTTAACCTTTTAGGCTAATTCTTAAGTTGGATAGGTAAAGCTCACTCCCACGAGTGCGTAGGCGCAAACGGAACCCAATTCCAAGTTAGAATGAAGTTAGAAGCTTTTTAAGTTGGAGAGCGTTTTGGCATTTTGACCGAAAGTTATAAGTGGAAAGTCTGACTTTAAGAAGTCAGAAATTCCAACTTTCCAAATTAGCAAAGCCGAGCCCAAGAACCAACCCAATCGCAATCCACAACTATCGATTTTCCGAAGCTAATTTCAACTAACTCTGGCGTAAATTTTCACCACTACTACCATCTTGAAGCTCTCACTCCCCTCTACTAGAACCACCTCAATTAACACCATACATGGCATTGCCAGGCCAACAAAAGTTTAGAGTTCCAGCCTCTAACTACCTTTCTCATTTTTCCGGCAAATTAGTGAAGCGATGGTGAATGACACCATCTAAGCTTTGGAGCCCATCATCCTAGGAGCAAAACTTGACCACCCCGATCCCAATGGACTATCATATGCGGCAAATTGACGACGGGAAGTTTTGTGCACCCGCCGCCTTTACCAACAAAATTGATCATCTTCCATCCAGTTTTGGACTTTGTGGCAAGTATAAAAGTTGTTGCTCTCATTGAGATGTATATTTTTGTAAATTTTAATAGAAGTGGAGTATGTCAGAAAACTAGGTTTTTGGTCGTTGGAAACCACCATGTGCGGCGGCGGTTGTGGCGGTGCGTGGGAGGAAATCAAATTTCATAGATTTGGGACATTGAGATGTTCTCAATGTCTTGAACCCATATCCAAGGTCCATTTGTTGAATTTTGATACGATGGTTCGAATATTTCATTTTTGAGATAATTGTGCCTCTGCATGATTTTCGTAATTGATGACAATCCGACATTTAGATAGTTGTGAATTTTTAGTATGTTGTTCTGGAAGCTTATTTAGGTCTTCAGAAAGTTACGGATCGGAAATCCAATATGCGAATCTTCCGAAATGAATAGCCTTAGATTGTTAAGCTTAGTGGGGCATACTTTGACCATTCTAGTGTGTCGTTTATATAGAGAATGTTGTTAAGACTTCATGGAGCTTAGTTGTAAAATCGTAATTGTAAAATAAAAGTCTAGGTTCAATTTTGGGTAGGTTGAGAGACCAGCACTTAATTGGGTTGGATTTGAATTTATAGTGTTTTACATTTTGCAAGTGAGCCCAATAATACACGCAAACTTTTTTCGGAGAGACGTTATGTTGAAACGAATACATTTGATTATTAGAAATTGTAAATTTATTATCGCATCAGAGGGGTAGGTGAGCATTAAAATGAGGGATGAATGGCCAGCATCAGCATGCTCGAGAGATTTTTTTTTTTGGGGTTTTTGAACGTTAGTCCTTACAAAAGATTAAAATTTAAAAAAAACCCGATGCTAGATTACATATTCAATTTAATCCCTTGAAGTGTACTTTTATCAAAATTTACATTCAATTTTTATTATTTAATGTGTATTTTTATTTATTCTCTCCACATTAAATTTTAATTTTATTAATATGCACATATTTAGTTTTTGAATTATAAATGAACGTAAATGAGAAAATATTAAAAGAAATTTGTGATACAAAAATATATAAATACATAAGTGTACATAAATGACTATGCCGAAATATATAAAATTGACTTTTTTGTACCAAAATATTTGTACCTACATGATTGTACCGAAATATATTATAATGAACCTAAATGCATGTAACGAAATGTATTATATTGAATTAATGTACCTAAATGTCAATACCAAAATGTACGTATCGAATGTCAATACCGAAATGTACGTACCTAAATGTCAATATCGAAATGTACGTACCTAAATATCAATACCGAAATGTATGTACCAAAATGTATGTACTTAAATGTATGTACCGAAAATATAATATATTGAATTAATGTACCTAAAAGTCAATACTCAAATGTGTGTACCAAAATGTACATAATGAAATGCATTATATTGTTCAATGTACCTATATGTTTGTACCGATGGATATACCAAAATATTCAAATGTATTAATCTACCTAAATGAAGAACATACAAAATTGTTATCGGAATATATATTATAAAAAAATTAGTTGCCTAAATGTAGACATTAAAATATATTATGATGAATGAAATAAAAAAATAAATTTAAATATAATTAATACATTAAAATAAAAATAAATAAATAAATAAAACATCAAAATATATGATATGATTAAATATATTAGGGACTAAAATTGGATTTTAATCTTACATAAGGTCATAGTCTAAACTCATCTTTTTTTAAGGATTAAAATGAAGTTTTCTAATTTTTTTTTAAGATGTTTTGTTTTTCTTTCTTAAATGCGAAAGGGTAAAAAATATAAATTTAAAATGTCTTGATATATATAGTATATCCATATGTATGCCAGAAAAGAGAGAGAAACAAAAAATTCCCAAAAAAGAATTAATTTTACTGTACAAGTTATAATTATCAAAGAAAGTTATATATAATAATTATTGTTCAATGAATGAATGCACGAGAGAAAAATTTGTGTCATAATACCTGCACCTACGAATGAAATTTCAAAATAAACGTCCATATAAAACCAGATGGTGGATAATATCAAACAAAAATCCAACAAGCTCATGAAAATAAATTTCTATTATGCTAATAAATCTCCAGCCTAGATTTCATATTATAAATTTGTTAGTCGCATAAATATTTGTGAGATAATTTTGACACTTTTATTTTATTTTTTATCATCGGATTTAATAAATCAAATAGAAATAACGGACATGATGAAACAAAAATGCTGAGAAACTAAAATTGTGCTTGTTTATCACCTCAAAAGTATTAAATTTCTATTGATGACAAAATATGTCATAATTAATTAAAGTAGCCCCTTGCAAAATACTATAAAGGAAAATACTTGGCTACTGAATGTTTCAGGAGGAACTCCTGCTTACACCCAATCCCAGGTGAACATGTGTTCAAGTTCAGGATTGGAGGTAAGCAGGAGCTCCTGCTGAAACTTCAGCAGTTAAGCAGCGTTCTACTATAAATAGGATTAGCTATTTAGGGTTCAACCACACCGTCTAAGAGTATGAAACCCTAAAGCCGCCTTCTTCCCTTCCTTTCCCTAGTTTTCATTTCTCTCTTCTTTGAGAAATTATGACTAGAAGGAAAGTGAATTTAGCCTTCATCATGAACGACTCGTCGCGAAAAGTGACATTCAGGAAAAAGAAGAGGGGATTCATGAAGAAGATGTTTGAAATCAATAAACTTTGTGATTTTCTAACATGTGCTGTCATATACAGTCCAGATGAGCCTCAACCTGATGTCTGGCCTAATCCTTCAGAAGCGCGACGCCTCATTGAGCAGTTCGAGAACATGCCCGAGGAGGAGCGAAATAAAAAGATGGTGACCCATGAGATGTTTCTGAAGCAGATGGTTGAAAAGGAGCAAGAGAAGTGAACAAGCAAAAAAACGAGAACCGAGAGGTGGAAATTTGGCTGGCCATGAACCAGTGCCTCACTGGGAAGCCCCTGAACGGCTTGGCGTTCACTGATATACAGGAAATAGGGTGGATGATCGACGGGAGATTGAAGGAAGTTGTCGCGATTCAGAGAAGAAGGAAGAGGAGCTAGCGAAGATGAATCAACCCTTAGGTGCACAACCGTCAGTGACTTCAGCGACAATTGATGAAAACATTCAGAACGCCATACAGGTGGTTCCATGGTCCACTGGGGACGTGCCGACCCCACAATCTGGTGATATGGATCATGTTGGTTTAAGGATTAGGACCACCATGTTAGATGGTGTTAGGTGGTCTTATAACCCCGTTAAATTCCCTTGAGTTATTTAAGAAGTTTTTGTTGTATTTATTTTCGTTATTTTGCTTCAACCGTGTTTTAAGCTTCTATTTTGATGCTTGTTTACCTTGACATCAAAACCACGGAGTTTCTATCTTTTAATTTCTTGAATTTTACGTAGGAAAAATTAAGGGTAAATTACACAGAACTACCTCAACTATTGGGTCATTAACAGTTTCATACCTCGTCTTTAAAAAGTTTCAATGTCATACCGTATCTTCGAATTTGTTGCAATGTCATACCTTCCGTCAGTTGTCTGTCAATTCCTCCGTTAAATGCTGACGTGACACATTCTATTAAAAAACTAATAAAATATTATTTAAAACTAAAAAAAAATCATTTAATAATTGTTAATTATTAAAATAATAATTAATTAAAGAAAATTTATTTAAAAATTAAAAAAAAAAAACCGACCCCATGTTTGTCTTCCCCCCCTCCCCCCCGGGCAACCCCCTTCTTCCCCCACCCCCTATAACCTAGAAAGAAAGAAGAAGAAGAAAAAAAAAAACACCCACCCCATGTTTGTCTTCCCCCCACCCCCTGCAACCCAGAAAGAAAGAAGAAGAAGAAGAAGAAGGAAAAAAAAAAAAAAAAAAAAAAAAAACGAAAACCCATCTTCATCTTCCCCGACCCCCCTTCCTTGCAACCCACCCATTTCTTCCTCCTCCCGTCTTCCCTTTCCTTCCTCCTCCGCACCCACTACCTACAACCCAAAAAAAAAAAAAGCCATCTTCATCTTCCCCGATCCCACTTTCCCTACAACCCAAATCCCATCTTTCGCCGATTCTGCAGGTGGAGAAATTGGGCACGGAGAAAATAGGGGGAATGTGTGTGGATTTAAGGAGTGGGGTGTGTAGAGGAGGAAAGAGGGTGGGTGCGGAGGAGGAGGGAAGAGGAAAACAGGAAGGGGAAGAAAGGGGTGGGTTGCAGCGAATGGGGGGTCGAGGAAGATGAAGATGAAGATGGGTTTTTTTTTTTTTTTCTCTTCTTCTTCTTCTTCTTCTTCTTTCTTTTTGGGTTGTAGGGGGTGGGGGGAGAAAGTGGTGGAGCGGAGGGGGGGGGAAGATGAACATGGGTGGGTTTTTTATTTATTTATTTATTATTATTATTATTATTTTAATTATAATAATAATTATTATTATATTTTAAAAAATATTAAATGATTTTTTTTTGTTTTTAATAATATTTTATTAGTTTTTTTAATAGAAAGTGTGCCACGTCACAAGCCACGTTAGCATTTAACGAATGAATTGACAGACAACTGATGGAAGGTATGAAATTGTAACAAATTCGTAGATGAGGTATGACATTGAAACTTTTTAAAGATGAGGTATGAAACTGTTCATGACCAATAGTTGAGGTAGTTATGTGTAATTATATAAGAGTTGTTTGGTAATTTTGGTTTGTATTTCACATTATTCAGCCAATAGTGCTACATTATAATGGGATTCCTCTTTACTTGTTACTAAGATATAATAGGTTTGTACCTTATGAATGATGAGTTTGAAATTAATTTATTTTTCACCTCTTAATGTAAATATATAAAATCCTCTCTCGTTGAAGAATCCTTCAAAGAAAATCATTTGAGCGACTCTTGTGGTGCTCAGTGTATTTCAATAATCGAACTCCCTATATATCTTTAAGATATTTCCTCGAAAATTATCTCTATAAAAAAAATCGCCGATATCTAAAATCATATTACCATTGTATCAAGTGATAGCCCTTTCGTGTTTTTTTTAAGGAACTGATTTTATGATTGATAAATGGGAGATGGAAGAGAAAAAAAAACTAAGTCTAAACATCCCTCATAAGTTCACTAATTACTTAACTATTTATTGGCAGGTCTCTTTGTATGTGTTGTCCGGAAAGATGAAGACTCAATGATTCTTTCTATGGGATCACATGTCTTTTTATTAGCTCCTATTTGTGGTGCACAATTTCGTGGAATGTAGGCAGTGGTTATGATCACATTGAGGTGCCAAACCTTCTCGTCGATATGAGCTATTGTGGAAGATCAACCTGGTATCCTTAATGTAACTTTTAAACGTTGAGCGATGGTCATTCCATTCGGCACTGTTAGATCACTAAGGCCGACTTTTGTCCTTGCTCTACAGGTGGGTCTTGCAATCAAGCTCGAACTTATGAGAGGTGTAGATGAGCATAACATGAGTTATTCAACATATTTTGATTCCCATATATCCACTCACGTGGACACTAGGCGCTAGTCGGGCGGCGGGTTGGGGTCTAGTGCCTAGGTGGCTAGGTGGAGCCTAGGCGGGCGCCTAGGTGGACTAGGCAGATTTAAGTAAATCTATTGTATTTCGTGTAAATAAGTGTCTGTTTATACTTAAAATATATATAATTTTATCATAAACTAGAAATTAGAATGACATATATTATGAAGTATTGGAACATAATGAAAATATGGGGAGCAAACGTATAATGTGTGTTTATTTAAGTGTTCAATAAGTATCATACAATTTATTGCATGGAAACAATAAAATACAAAAGGAAAGTTATCTATTTTCTATCTAAGTGAGTTGCAACCTAGGTAGATGTCTAAGTAGGTCTGGGCGGGTTAGACGGGTGCCTCAACAGGTCTAAGCGCCATTTCTTAATTTTCAAACGCCTAAGCATTAATCGGGGTGATGTCCAGCCGCCTAGTGCCTAGGCGGGGCCTAAGCAGTGCTAGGCAGAGATTTTTAGAACAGTGGGTAAAACAATCACAATTGCTAATAGCAATTTGAATGATGTACTTAATGTTATTTATTTAGGGAAAATTTCATTTTCGCAAATAATAAGTTACGTAGTGTTACTTAGTTATTCATGCTATTACATGTTTTAATTATCAAAACTTTGGCTATGTTTGTAATATGAGGACAATTAATGTTTTTGTGGCTTTGTTAGAACCCTAAATTCGTCGTGAAGCAAACGGTGAACCATCGACGCCAAATTTTCTTTATTTTGGGTTGCCTTTTTGTTTGGCATGAGGTGCGCTCTAATTTAATTCAGGACACCATGTTATTGTAGTTGGTGTCAGGCTTTCGCCGCCTCCAAAAAAATTTTCGATGATTAATAATTTCATGTCGTACCGTTTAGGTTCCTCAAAATCCAAAGCAAGCAAAATTCACTCCTAATATTCTTTTTAGTCACGGTGAAAATTCAAGTAGATCATTTCGTTCGGAGTGGTAGGTTAGCATTCAGAGGAGGGATGGGTGGCCAACATGACCGGCGCGCTTGAGAGTTTTTAGCTTAAGATGTTCTGACTGGCTTGGACTTAAACGATTTGAACGATATGGAGTGTATGATCAAGGAGTGCGTGACATAGATTGTCGCACAGATCAAGAGCCGGAAGGAGGAGAATCTGGCTGAGAGGAACCAACCCTAAGTTGCACGTACACAAGTGCTAGCACCCTCAACTGATCAGAACATGCATGCAGCAATGGAAACACAAACGTTTGATCTAAACAACATGGACGCCATGCAGACGGCTCCATGGTTCTTAGGGGACGTGTCAAACCAACATTTCGGCTATGTTGATGATCAGATCCCGCCCATTTAATTTCCCTCCAACTATTTAAACTATTTAAGTAGTTTTGTATTATGTTATTTTGTTTCAAACACTGTTTTAAGTTGTTTCCAATTTGATGCATGATTACCTTGCAACATCAAAACCAGAGTGTCTTTATGTCTTTTATTTCTTAAATTTTATGCAGTCAAAATTAATTATATAAGAGCCGTTTGTTTTGTATTCATATTCTGTAGGTCCTGCTGGATATAAGATACATTGATATGTTAATGAGAAAATCAAAGAAATAACAACCAGTCAACAAGCAAACAAAATCATAGGACCAATTAATCATAAAGGTCCACGGAGCTCGATATTTTCATAAATTGATCTCATATTTATTTATAAAAAAAATACAATTAATCATAAAGGTCCATGGAGTTGGATGTTTTCAAAAATAGATCTCTTATATTTATTTATAAAAAATACTTTACACAAAGAATCTCTATTAATTAATGAAACCCTTTTTGTCAACTAAAAGAGGGTGAAAAGATAACTTAGTCTTCTATCACAAAAAAATAAAATAAAAATGATGGGCAATAATGTAATTTCATAGGTCCAAATTTTACTGTTTTTTATTGAAGCCTCACCTACATGTGATGTTAAAATATTTCTAATATTTAAAATTAAAAAAAAAAGAAAAAAGACCAAAAACAAAAACCTACCACTCCCCTGATCACGTTCTCTCTTTCTCTCTCTCTCTCTCTCTCTCTCTCTCTCTCTCTCTCTCTCTCTCTCTCTCTCTCTCTCTCTCTCTCTCTCTCTCTCCCCCTCTCTCCTTCTCATTTTCTAAAAAAATGTGTTCATATACACAAAATGTGTAGGCAAATGCTAGTAACTTATAACTTGAAGAGGAATTCTACTATTTGACAAAAGAAAAAAAGAGAGGAATTCTACTAACTAATGTATGTTTGTACCATTTCTTATTGAATAATGTTTATAACATTAGAAGGCAAACCTCCACCCATTAGTCAAATCTAATTTTATGGAGTAAAAGAATGTAAGAAAACGCTGAGAACGCAAATTATAACTTTTTTTTGTTTTTATATGTACTATATTGAACAAGAAAAAAAAAAGGTGTATTATATGAAAGAATTTTATCGATGACTAATTTCCGTGAGTACTTTTGTAAAATTATTACATATGTAGATTGATTGGAAAAATTATGATAAATTATTGATTTTTTTGGTGTCTAAATATATAATCTATTTAAGTTTACTAGTTTGAAACTTTCTGACATTCAAAAATTTATGGATCCAAATGTCATACTCAGTAAAGATTTATGATACGTTTAGGAGTTCAAGAGTTGTGCTCTATACCAAAAAGAATAATGGTGGTGGAAGAAGGAGGTACAAGAAAAGGTTAAGGCTATAAAGGAATGTTGTAAAGTAAGATGCATCAACGATAGAATGAAAATGTTCTAGCTATGGAGAATGCAATTAAAGAGAGATGGAGAGATTATTTTTATAATATGTTCAATGAAGGACATGCAGTGGATTACTTCTCTACGTGAGTTGAGTAACTTGGAACAATGTAAAATTTACTCTTTCTACCGCCGAATTAGGAAAGAGGAAGTGATTTTAGCTTTGAAAAAGATGAAGCATAAATAAGCAGTGGGTCTCAACGATATATACAGGATTTAAGGGCAAAACTTCAACGATATACCAATCGAAGTGTGGAAGGTCTTAGAAGAGACGGGTATAGTATGGCTCATAAACTTTTTCAATAAGATTTTGAAAACAAAGAGATGCCAAATGAGTGACAAAAAGTACTTTGATCCCTATCTACAAGAATAAGGGCAACATACAAATTGCATGAATTATAAAGGTATTAAGTTAATGAGTCATACAATGAAGCTTTGCGAGAGAATAATAGAACATAGACTGAGAAAAGAGATACATTTCTCCAACAATAAATTCGGATTCATGTCAAGGCGCTCGACTATTGAGGCAATCTATCTCTTACTAAGATTGATGAAACGACATAGAGATATTCAAAATGATTTGCACATGGTCTTTGTAGATTTGAAAAAAGCGTATAACAGGGTCCCAAGAGAAATCTTTGTAGAATTCCAGAGAAGAATGAAGTACAAGTATCATATATTCAATCAATAAATGATATGTATAATGAAGCAATGACTGTAATAAGAACTCATAAAGGACAAACTAAAAGCTTTCCCATTACCATAGGGTTACACCAAGGCTAATCTTTAAGCCTTAACCTTTTTTCATTGGTAATGAATAAATTAACGAGATATATTCAAGATGATATCTCTTGATGTATGCTTTTCGCAGATGATGTAGTGCTAATAAATGAAACACTTGACGGAGTGAATTCGAAGCTTAACCTTTGGAAGGAAGTTCTGGATTCTAAGTAGGTCAAAGATAGAGTGGAGTGCAAGTTCAATGAGAATTGAGGTGATAATATGATAAGGGTGATGACTGGAGATCAGGAAGTACAAAAGAGTGAAAGCTTTTGTTACCTTGGATTTATCTTGCAAAAGAACCAAGAATTGGAAAGGGATCTCAACTATAGAATACAAGTTGAATGGATGAAGAGGAATAGTCATTGGATGTGTTGTGCAACCGTTGTATGCCACTAAAGTTTAAGGTAAAATTTTATAAGACGACAATAAAGCCAACAATACTTTATGGCACGGAATGTTGGATGGTTAAGCATCAAAACGTGTAAAAAATAAGGTAACATAGATGAGAATGCTTCGTTAGATGTAAAGTATGAGATTAAGATTAAGGATATCGGAGGTAAAGTAGAAGTGATTGCAATTGAAGATAAGATGAGTTGTTAAGGTGGTTTGAACATGTAAACCGAAGACCTACAAATGCTCCAGTTAAAAAATGCGATTGTGAGATAGGCTCATGGTAAAAGGGGTAAAGGAAGGCTTGCAAAGGGACTTTGAGAAAAGACATGGAGTACTTGGAACTAACATAAAACTTGTCGAGTACAGTGGCGTTCTAAGATTTATAAAGCTACTCCAATTAATGGTGTTGTAGAATTTCTCCATAATCCAATGTTGTTTCTATGATACTTTTAATACAAAATAGTTTCTCCAAGATCCATGGAAATATATATAAACATGTCTGGGAGGGGGAAGGGTTGAATGTGGATCCTCTTGGATATAAAATTTCTTGATATGGTATGAGAAAATCAAACAACCAACTAAGCAACAAGTAAACAAAATTAGATGACCTATTTTGACAAGAAAAGTGCATGCAGGTAGTTGGAGACGTTTTCGTAAAGAGTTCTCTATATTATTTTCAAAAACATTTACACAAAGAACAACTTAAATATTGAAAGACGACTTCTAAATGTTCATACTTTTCATATTGAATAATAATTTTTATAGTATCATGAGAACACTTTCGGAGAGAAAATATAACCGTGTTTATTTTAGTTATTGTTTTGGTTATTGTTATGAGAAGCACAAGTAGTCAAGAAAAATAATCAGCGGAACCAAATATAATTGATATTGGCAGATGTCACTTTACTGCAATTTCGGAAAATAATCATACCAATACTATAGTATGGGTTCGATTCTCACTGATTTTTCTTTGTTTTAAAAATTAACCATTTAATTCATTAACACTATTATTTCTATAAAGAAATATATATATAACTGATGCCGTATTGTACGAAAGAGATATTGCCCGTGGTTGTGCAATAAATATTTAATTAATATATATGTTTGTAATATATAACCCACTCACGAACCACATCATGTAAGTAATAATTATTTGATGTGGAGACTACCTATGTACTACTGCATAGAATTTTTACCACCTGCAAAATTAAGGTAAAAAATATTTAAAAATACTTATACGTGAACAAGATTATCATAGTATAAAAAAGCTCAAAAACCTAAAATATTTACAAAATAACAAGGTTATCATAGTACAGAAAGCTCAATTAAAATCGTTTTCTATAAGGATTGATATGAATAACTTATATTTTAACCCACTGTTAATTAACTATTCAGCACAAGATTTAGAAAAGATTTGTAATTGTGAATTAAAGTAAAAGACAAACAACTAAATTAACAAGGATTGAAATCGGCAATAAGAAAACAAATGTTTTGGAAAATCAAATGTAAAAGGCACTCGGGTTTAGCCATCACCATCAACAATCCTACGTAGTTCTACAAATTATTTATAAATTACACATGCAAACTTTGAATGTTAGATTTTCGTAATACATATTCCACTTGGTATGTTCAAGTTAGAATGTACATCTAATATGTAACCTGTTTGTGATATTCAAATTAAATATAAACATGAAAGACTCATTAAGCTGTGTGAGAAACTTTTGAAAAATCATGCAATGCTTAAGAGTGTGATGTTTGCCTTAAGTGAGTTTACAATTGTCAATCATAAGAAGTCCTATTCAATTACAGGGTGATGTTCCAACAAAAATTACATCAAATTTTCTTGTCTAAACATCCTAATATATGATCACTCATCAAGACGTGTAGATAGTTTAAACACGGTGATAATAACTTTTACATTCATCTCGTTACCTAGAAATTCTCCAAGTATCTTTTGTTGCAGCTTAAAGGAGAGGGCTATATGAAATTAAAATTCCTCAAATGGCAAGTGAGATATTTTTTCCACAGTGTAGTTGTATTTTATGGTGTAAGAATCTGAAATTGTTCTCTGGAATGTGCTTTGAAAAATGTAAAGAAGGTTCTTATTCTATGTGGAACTTTGAAGGGTTAACCCTAGACAATCAATTATTCGATGCATATGAACCATCAAAAGGTACTCCTCGGGATCTTATAAAAGTGAAACTTATACAAATTTAGAAAGATCACAGTTCAATACAGCTATACAGAAGTGCATCCAACTCTGACTGAACCAACAATTTTAGGCTGGAATCGCTAGTGACTTGTCTCACTTTGTTTTTATGTCTCGAATGTGTACGTTAATGGAGGCGGAGCCATTCAGAAATCGATAAAATAAAAAAAATAAAAAAAGTGGAATACAAAGGATGACTGAAATCAAAACCGACAACAAATGACTGAGACCTTAATGAACTGAAATCCAACTCTCACTGCACCAACAACTAGGCTGGAATCACTAGTGACTTGTCTCAATTTGTTTTTATGTCTCGAATGTGTACGTTAATGGAGGCGGAGCCATTCAGAAATAGATAAAAAAAAGAAGTGGAATACAAAGGATGACTGAAATCAAAACCGACAACGAATGACTGAGACCTTAATGAACTAATGAAACGAAAAATTAGTAATCCAAACTAACAACTAATGAACGAAAATCAGTTCAATCTCTACTTAATTACTTAAGAGCAATGCTAGAGAGAGACCAAATTTTTTAAACCAAATGATGTGTCACTAATAAGAAACAAGCACGTTAATTAATATTTTAATCCAATTATCTACAACCACATTATTTAGTTTGCAAATTTGATTTAAAAAATTTAATCTCTTTGACATTACTCTTACTTAAATGTGAGACAGACTAGAGAAAGAAATAATCCCTTCGAATACTGCTAAATTAGTACATTCAGAAACTAGCAGCAAATGACTGAGAACTTCATGAACGAAAAGTTATCTATCTGAACCAACAGCGAATTAATGAATGTAAATTAGTACAACCTCCACTTACTTTAATATGAGATATTACATTAGTTCACCAAGCCTGTAACCAACATCATAGCATTTAATTAGTAGTCAAATTAGTGAAGAATGTTGAAAAGCAGCTCCAGTTGTTTGATTAGCCGATTCAAGTTATGATTCAATACAGGGGTAAAGAACTAAAGATTCAGGGTTTAAGGAAAATCTGCTATTATGTGACACACAACGTGCATACTTGTAGACACCGAAACAACAGCCAGATTAACGAAAATTAGTACAATCTCCGCTTACTTTAACACGAGACCTTAGATTGGTTGATCAGAAGTGTAATTCCATGATTGTAAACAACAAAACAACCAATAGCATGTTGGAAATTCAAATCAAAACAGGTTGCTATTGTTGAAAATCAATGTCAAAGTTAGGCATTGAAAGTTAGGCAATGTTAGGTATGGTTGAATAAAAATTATTAGGTGCAATTAATGTGTTTTGTGTGGTAATAAATAATCTTAGTTTAATCATTTGGTTTGCTATAAATACCCAAGTTCTCAAGCATTGTAAATCATCCCATCCGAATCCCACTTCCAATTGTGAAGAAGCTTGTAAGCTTTCTTATTCCAACAGTTTGTAAACCTTTTTCATATATCAAAGTCCAAGTGTTTTGCCAAAGCTTGTTGCTTCCCTCCTTTCTCTATTTCTTTCTTTGTCCGATTTTATTTGAGAGTGCAAAGTGAAAGAGGTGTGATAGAGTTTGTAAACTTATCACCCACATATTTTGGTATTGAGTTAGTAAACTGTAAAATACCAACAATTGGTATCAGAGCCAGAATACCATTCTGGCAGGTGCAGCAGTTATGGCGTCCAACTTAGTGCAGCTCCAAGTTCCCACATTGAAGAAAGAAAATTATGAAAGATGGTGCATCCAATTCAAAGCATTGTTTGGATCACAGGAGCTATGGGAAGTTGTCAGTAGTGGGTATGTTGTACCCACTGCCGAGCAAGAAGCCGTATATACTGCGGATCAAAGGAACACTCTCAAGGACTTACGAAAGAAGGACCAAAAGGCGCTGTATCTTCTATACCAGGGTTTGGAAGATTCAACGTTCGAGAAGGTTGCAGAAGCAACAACGAGCAAGCAAGTATGGGATACACTCAGTACAATCTACAAAGGAGTAGATCGAGTCAAGAAAGTGAGGTTACAATCACTTCGAGCAGATTTTGAAACTGCTCATATGAATGAAGGGGAGAGCATCTCCGACTATCACTCAAGGCTCATTGTGATAGTAAATCAGATGAGGAGAAATGGCGAGAGACTCGATGAAGTACGAGTTGTGGAGAAGATACTCCGGTCACTCACATCTAAGTTTGAGCATGTGGTGACTGCCATTGAGGAATCCAAGGATTTTGAGGTGATGAGCGCAGAAGAGCTACTAGGATCCCTCCTAGTTCACGAGCAACGCATTCAAAAGAATGCAAGCCCCACAACGCTAGAGCAAGCTTTGGAGTCAAAGTTGAATATTGACAAACCAAATAAAGGTCGTGGGCATTGGAACTCACGTCGTGGGAGCTCATCCAACCGTAGCCGAGGACGAGCCCGAGGAAGAGGTCGAGGCTATGCACAAAATCAAGGTCAGTCTCAGGAGTGGAGATCTACTCGAGGAAAGGCGCATATCCAGTGTCACAACTGTAAGCAATATGGACATTATGCCAATGAATGTTCACATAAAAATGGTGAGCATGTCAACATGGCAGAATCAAGTGGAAATACTGATGAAGAACTTACAGTCTTACTAGCACACCATGATTCCAGTAGCCAACAAGATGTTTGGTATTTGGACTCTGGTGCAAGCAATCACATGTGTGGAAAGAAGGAGTTTTTTGCCGAACTCAAAGAAGGGGCCTATGGATCTGTAAGTCTTGGTGACTCCTCAAAGTTGCCAGTTGAAGGCAAAGGGAAGATCAAGATCATCCAGAAGGATGGAAGAGAAGAATACATCTCCGATACCTACTACATACTAGGTATGAAGAGCAACATTCTGAGCATTGGTCAACTGCTCCAGAAAGGGTACATTATACATATGGAGAACATGCTTCTCACTCTCAGGAATGCAAGGAGAAAGCTTATTGCACGTGTTCGAATGTCAAAGAACCGGATGTTTCCGTTGAATTTGAACACAAAGATTGGAAGCTGCAACATCGGTGTAATGGAAGATGAGTCATGGAAATGGCATCTTCGATTTGGCCATCTTAATTTCAATGGCCTAAAGTTGCTGTCAAGTGGAGGAATGGTTCGTGGTCTACCCCAGATTGAAGCCACACGCCAAGTATGTGAAGGTTGTGTGCTTGGCAAGCAAGCACGACTATCGTTCCCTGTTGGTGATACATGGAGAGCAAAGGCACCACTGCAGTTGGTGCACACAGATATATGTGGTCCATTGGATCCCATGTCTTATGGAGGTAATAGGTATTTTATTACCTTCATTGATGATTTCAGTAGAAAGACTTGGGTCTATTTTCTCAAGGAGAAGTCAGCTGCCCTAAAAATTTTCAAGGAGTTCAAGGCACTCACAGAGGCAGAAAGTAACCACAAGCTTGTGGCTGTGGGATCAGATAGAGGTGGAGAGTACACCTCCAATGCTTTCCAAGCATACTGCAAGGAGCAAGGAATTAGGCATCAACTTACTGCTGCCTATACCCCACAGCAAAATGGGATAGCCGAAAGAAAGAATCGAACCATCCTTGACATGACAAGGTCCATGCTTAAGGAGAAGAATTTGCCAAAAGAGTTATGGGCAGAAGCTGTAGCTTGTTCGATTTATTTGTTGAATCGATGTCCAACAAAGAGTGTCAAGAGGATGACACCACAAGAGGCTTGGAGTGGATACAAGCCGAATGTTACACACCTAAGAATTTTTGGGTGTGTTGCATATGCTCAAGTTCCAGAAGCCAAGAGGAGGAAACTTGATGATAGAGGTGAGAAGTGTGTGTTTGTGGGCTATAGTGAAGAGTCCAAGGCATACAAGCTCTACAACCCACTAACTGGCAAACTAGTGGTTAGTAGAGATGTCATCTTCAGTGAGGAAGAGACATGGACGTGGAACAACAAAGAAGTCAGTAAAGAGAAGATCGTCTCCACTGATTTTGAAGAACCAGAAGTTGTACCACCGATTGAGCAACAGCCTGCTCAAACAATCACAACAACTCCAGTGCACAGAATTGCAAGGAGTGGTCCTACATCTAGTGAGGAAAGCAGCTCCTCAACTCCAGTGAGGTTAAGGAGTCTCACAGAGATTTATGGACAAGAAGAAGAAGAAGAAACCAACCTTTTCTGCTTGTATGCAGACCACGAGCCTTTCTCATTCAATGAAGCTGTGGAAGAAGATTGTTGGAAGAAAGCCATGGAAGAAGAGATCCATGCCATCGAGAAGAATGACACTTGGGAGCTGACAAAGCTCCCACCAAATCAGAAGGCTATTGGTGTCAAGTGGGTTTACAAGATCAAACGCACTGCAGATGGGAGTGTGGATCGATACAAATCAAGGCTTGTAGCAAAGGGCTACAAACAGAAGTATGGAGTGGACTATGATGAAGTCTATGCTCCAGTTGCGAGACTTGACACGGTAAGATTGCTAATCTCTCTTACCGCACATCATAAATGGAAAATTTATCAACTAGATGTCAAGTCAGCCTTCCTTAATGGAGTACTTGAGGAAGAAGTGTACGTGGAACAACCGGAAGGCTTCCAAGTACAAGGAGAAGAAGATAAGGTGTATCGTTTGAAGAAGGCTTTGTACGGCCTCAAGCAAGCACCACGAGCTTGGAACTCAAGGATCGACAACTACCTTCACCAAAATGGATTTCAGAAATGTCCATACGAGCATTCAGTTTACATGAAGAATGGTGAAAAAGGGGAGTTCTTAATTATTTGTCTCTATGTAGATGATTTATTGTTTACAGGAAACAATGAGGCAATGTTCCATGAGTTCAAGCAATCCATGTTCAGTGAATTCGAGATGACTGACAATGGATTAATATCATACTTTCTTGGCATAGAAGTGAAGCAAGAAAATGATGGTATCTACATCTCTCAACAAAGGTACATGAGAGACATATTGAAGAAGTTCAATATGGACAAGTGCAACACTGTCAATACCCCAGTCGCAACTGGATTGAAGCTGTCCAAAGGAGGAGAGGGTGAGTTTGTAAACTCAACAGTGTACAAAAGCCTCGTTGGAAGCCTAAGGTACCTTACAATCACAAGACCTGATATAGTTTATGGTGTTGGACTCGTGAGTCGATACATGGAAACACCAAGGGAGTCTCATTGGCTGGCCGCTAAGAGAATTTTGAGGTACATAAGAGGTACTCTAAACTATGGTCTATTTTATAATTTTGGTGAAGATGCAAAATTATTTGGTTATTCAGATAGTGATTGGGGAGGTGACCAAGATGAAAGGAAAAGCACAACTGGCTATGTGTTTTTTCTAGGATCAACAGCTTTCTCATGGACTTCAAAGAAACAATCAATTGTTGCTTTGTCATCATGTGAAGCCGAGTATGTTGCTGTAGCCTCAACCGTGTGTGAGGCAATTTGGTTAAGAAATCTGTTGAAGTCAGTGTGTCATCCACAAGTGGAATCGACTGTGATTCACGTAGATAACGTGTCTGCAATCAAACTTGCAAAGAATCCTGTTCAACATGGAAGGAGCAAGCACATTGATACCAGGTTCCATTTTCTAAGGGACCATGTGAAGCAAAAGACAATTGAACTTGTCTACTGTCACACCAAGGAACAAGTGGCAGACATCTTCACAAAGCCATTGCCAATTGAAACATTCCGGCTACTGCGTGAAATGCTAGGAATGAAGGCGTTTTGATTTGAGGAGGTGTGTTGGAAATTCAAATCAAAACAGGTTGCTATTGTTGAAAATCAATGTCAAAGTTAGGCATTGAAAGTTAGGCAATGTTAGGTATGGTTGAATAAAAATTATTAGGTGCAATTAATGTGTTTTGTGTGGTAATAAATAATCTTAGTTTAATCATTTGGTTTGCTATAAATACCCAAGTTCTCAAGCATTGTAAATCATCCCATCCGAATCCCACTTCCAATTGTGAAGAAGCTTGTAAGCTTTCTTATTCCAACAGTTTGTAAACCTTTTTCATATATCAAAGTCCAAGTGTTTTGCCAAAGCTTGTTGCTTCCCTCCTTTCTCTATTTCTTTCTTTGTCCGATTTTATTTGAGAGTGCAAAGTGAAAGAGGTGTGATAGAGTTTGTAAACTTATCACCCACATATTTTGGTATTGAGTTAGTAAACTGTAAAATACCAACATAGCATTAGTGAAGAATGTTTTGAAAACAAGTTGCTCTAGTTGTTTGATTAGCCATGATTTGAGTCTCGATTCAATGCCACGGGCTGGAGTGAAGATTTTGTTATGTGACACACAACATGCATATATAATATGCTTTGTTTCTGGTTCATATTGATCTTAATTATGTGTCTCCTCCTACTTTGGAGGGTTGGTCTGGTATTTTTTTCTCTACCATTGCTTTTGTTTCTGCTAGCTGTACTTATTGTCTGTGGAAAAAACCCTATGCCTAGCTACATTTGCATGTTGCAGCAGCCTTTGAAAAAAAACTATCTAAAGTAAGATGCGATTTGAGGACAAAAATAAACCATGTACCATGTACAACAATTTGTGCGGAAGAAACAACAAACCCTATTTGTGGAACTGACTTATATTCCATAACCGAGTAAATTGCTTGAATTACGAAGCTAGAGTTCGGTCTTGTATCTTTAGACAACTTACATACGCTCCTTGTGCACGATAATTTTTTAAAGCAATATGTAGGCCAAAAATAAAAAAGAACTTGATGAAACAGCTGCTTTATCAGAAATCTATTGAAAATTTGCCTGAAAGTATAAAATCTAAAGGATTCTATGTGCTCTTTAAATTTTCTTAAATTTCCAATTTTCGATTATACAATTAAATCATGAACATTATCTTTAAAAATCTGAAGAAACCACACAAAGACTGCTATGGAATTGCTGCATAATGCTAATGATCAAAAGCAACCTGAATTTTTCTTTTAACCACGAATGGTTGATTGCAAACATGGAGAAGATGATGAAAGTAATTTATATAATTCTATATCTGGTGGTACGAAATCGTACAATATTCTAGGGTATATCTAAGACTGCTTCTGGAAGTGATAAAAACGGGTTATGACAACCAAAAACACTTACATTTGGCAGAAAAACTAACATTGTTTCAAGGTCATAGAGGTGCACTTTTCCATGAAACACTTTAATGTCTACTAAAATAACTTTTGGTAAAAGTGCTTATGAGAACAAGTGCTTCGGGTAGTGACCGTCATGCTGAAACTTCCGATTAGTTTTCTCTCTTCTACTATGTTTTTTTATTTAATTTTTTTTTCTTTGAAAAAATACACCAGAAAACTTCGACGCTGATTAGCATTGACAACTTCCACTAGCTTCATGCTGCTTATAATTAAGTTTACGGCATATCCATTAGTTTTCTACTTAAATTGATTTTGAAAACCAAAATAGAAGAATGAAAAAGATAGGCAGAATGGTAGTAAAAAAATTTGTAACTTAAGATAACAGAAAATGCATAACAGCAACAGAAACGACATTTATTATAGTGATTTACAAATAAATACAAACTTGTTTGAATAAAATATCACAATATAGTACATTAAGTAATGCAGGTATCCATGGTTTTCCTTTCTCATTAGGCCTTTCCATCTGGGTTCACAGTTAAGGTTTGGCACTCATATTCTGAGACAATGTTCTTGTGGATTCTGTCTATGAAAGCAGCTGCTTTGTTGTCAATCCCGGGCTCAGCCACGAACCGGCCTCTGTCCTCCTCGCTCGGCCAAACCTTCCTTGCACTCATGTAGGAATCCTCCATCATGTCGTCCCCTCTGCGATTGTGTGGCCTCCTCGATTTGAACATGTTGAAGAATGAGAAGGAGGATTTCTTCTGCCTGTTGCCTGCCATAACTCTTTTTCGACACGAAAAGATAATTAAACACAAGGGTTTAAGTGAGATGAAGAAAGTTCTTAGTACTCACTTTGGTTTGTTGTGACTATTAAGAAGGTGGTGTGTATTTATAGTAGGAGGTGATCCTAGTGGAGAATCTTGGAGGACTCAAACTGCAGCTAAGGAAGTAATTTTTGGATGGTTGAGCTCACAAATAAGACCAGAGAAAAAAAAGGTTGAAAGTACATTTTCTATGGTCCTCTACTTTCTCAACTGACCAAAACACTCATAGAATTATTGTCTCTCATTTGACCAAAGCAGACTCATACAATTATTGTAACTTTCATTTTCGAAGAATTGCCATGGAAACTGCATATGTTGCTAGAGCGGGATGTGCTAGCTTCCTTATGCACTCGAGTTTAAATTCTCTTCCCCACAAGAAGGAAAAAGAAGTACTACTATGAAGATTGCATTAAAATTTACAGATAAATCTTTTAAATAGTGATATTCCACCTAAAGTTCATTGTTAACCTTTCCACTTTCTTCATCTTCCAAATCATTTAATTAGCAGTGATGATCAGCCAAATCTGACCTGTTTTTGGGATGTGACCTACTTTTCTTGAGAGATGTATAGTTTTATTTGATTAGCTCCAGATTAGCATACATTTTACTATGTATTTAATTAACAGATACTATGCATATGATTCTGTCACCAGAACGAGTCATCCCTCGTGATCTAAAGCTTGTTTAGATTAAGATTAAGCGTGTGTTGATCAGTATTTAATGGGGTTTTGTTTAAGAAAAAAATATTATTTGGCCTTCATCAACTTTAAGGAATAAGAAATACTGGAAACTTCATTAGATATTCAAGAATGCAGAAGGTATATATAATAGTAAAAAGTTCCCCCTTCTTTAGAAAGATAGCTTTGGTTCATGCATTGGTTAAGTACTCTAGAGTTTTAATAATTAAAGTTCGGTATCCCCTCATTTCCTTCTTTCCTTCGTACAGACAAATCATAGTCCGACGCATATACAAAAATCTTTTCTTTTGCTAATTTTATAAACCGCTTCAGTATTTGTGTCAACTTGTGATTTGTTGTGATTTGCAGTTAAGGATTTTGTGCGCAAAAGTTTCTAGTGTTGTAGCATAGCACGCAAGCTGTCCAGCTTTAAGGTATTTGAAAACTCTTACTTGTAAAAACCAGGGTTTGGCAATATGGTCCACCAACTTATTCCCTGCAACTTCTCTCTACCATGCTTTTCAAGTCATTAAAATATTGATGCTTTCTTTGCAAGCTGTAATCCCATTGATTAGTTAAAGTTAATAAAAATCTTAGTTCTTTATGCGCAGAGAATGCTGCTTCATTATCAAAATGCTAAATTGTTAAGTAATTGTTCACACGTTAATTCTTGATTAATTTGGCAAATATATGAGTGCCAGCAAAGAAGTTAGGCAGGACACACACACACACACACTAGAAACTTCTTATTGCTTGTTGGACTACTCCAAGAAAGTCAGAAATAGAGTAGGTATTCCGGTTGCACCCAAGTTTCTCGAGCAATTTCTAGTTTAGTCGAGTACTTCTAATGCCTAATTGAATGCTTTCTATTTCTATTGTGCTAATGTTTTGATTTGTTAGTTAAGTGACAACTTTTATCCCCTTTTTTGATATTAGTTTGGGGTTTCTTAATATTTGATTATCTTCACGATTCTTAGATATGGTTTTTGATTCAATTTCACAAAATTATGAAAGCACTCAACCTCTGTTTATTGGTCCTTCAGTGTGGGAATAATTTAATTTTGCGCCTTGTTTGGTCTCTAAATTTGGATGGGAATGGGTTGTATGTTGAAGGAAGAAACAAAAAACTCATGTCCAACTTGAAGGTAGAAGATGAGTTATTTATAAAGGAAATACATCCATTCTAATCCAACTCTAATTCCGAAAAAATGAAAAAGCGTTCACTTCTACCTTTTGATATGTAGGATTGGAATCGTTTAATTTATTAATCTTGTGAGGGATGCACTTATCCCCATTTGCATTCATCCCATGGGGGGATGAACTAATCTCCATTTGCGAATAACGTATTTTGACCGAATAAAATCACGATTGAACCATTTAATTTATTAATCTTCACTCATATATAACTCCTACAAAAAATCATTCAAATTGGAGATCCTTTAAACATGAATATGTTACTTGATACCTAAAACGTCAATTTTTGTTCTATAGATTTGAATGATTAAATAACCTCCGATTGAAATGAATTTTTGTAAGAATGATCTTCAAATAAAAATTAAGAAATTAAATACTTATGATTATAAAATTTGTACAGTCAAGATACATTATTCAAAATGGAGGAATAAGCTAATTTCCCAAAGCCAAATTTTAGTATTATCCAAGATGGATTAAATTCAAAAAGATAAGTTTGACGTTCGAAATTAAAGTTAGATATTCGTTCCAATTCAATAATAGACACCAAACGAGCAACGTCACCATAGTCAATTGGGCTGCGTGGTCTCTCACTAAAACCCACCAAATCAACAGACGGGTCGGCCCATTGGGTTGACCCATTTGTACTTGGGCTATTCAACCCCCAATTTCACTTGTCATAATTTCTTGCGTGTTGAACCAGTCGAAGAGGGTCAGAAAACAGAGTCGGTTCGAGCTCCGGAGCATCTTCGGTTCTTCCATTCGCCAGAAATTTTCACCTTCTGGTTCAATCCAGGTACTCTTTTCCTAATTGAATTGTTCATATCTACTATTGTTTTGATTTATAAACTAATGGCCCACTTTTCTGGTTCAGCACAGCCTGTTTTTTTTTTACTAATTTGGGGTTTTTTACTTGATTATCATTTGAACTATTCGAAATTATTTATCTTTACCAGATTCTTGAAATGGGTTTTGGACCAATTTGTAGAAATCACTCGCTTTTTGTGTATTGGTTGTTCAGTTTCTGGCTCAATTTTCGTGTTTCTGGAATGCCAGAGACATTTTTTGCTGGCTGGGAATTTGGTTTCTCTGGAAGTGCTAAAAACGTTTTAGGACAACCAAAAACACTTACATTTAGCAGAAAAATCCCCAATATTCCCAAAATTCAGTAATTTCAAATTCGATATTTCGATTAGCTGATTGTAAAACCCCAAATCTACCTACCCTATACAAACTCCTCGATCAAAATGTTATGATCTGGAATTGGACCAAAATGTAATAAGTGAGATAGATTTGGGGGTCATTTTCCTATTTGTAGTTTTAAGGGAGTTTGTTTAGAATTTTACAGGTTTCATGTTGTAGTGGGTTACTATATAACCATTTGTGTTTCTCTGAGTAAGGCATATATACAATTTTACAAAACCAATTCTGTTCAGTGTTCTCTTCGACTTCTCCCGCCATTTCTGATCTTGCAAGCAGGTTTAGGTTTGAGCCTTGCTAGGGTTTGGTGCTAACATTGGTATCAGCCTCTGGTCCTGGTTCCCTTCCGCGCATGCCCCGTGCTACTACCACCAATCGTATCTCTGTGATGGACGGCCGAGTTGCTGAGCTCGAGAATTCCATGGCGTCGCTCAATGCTTCTGTCGATGCTTCCATGGTTTCTCTTCCTTCATTAATTGACAATGCGGTCGCTGTTACTTTCGACACTAAATTGCAGATCTATTTCGAGCAATTCCGTCGTGAGCTGCACTTTCCTCCGAGCAGTAGTGGTCCTCCTGTGCCTATAGTTCCTGACTGTTCTGATCCTCGTGCATCTGCACCTGATCTCCGACCTCCGAGTCCGAATCGTTTTGGAGGTGATCATCCGCCGCGACCACCATGGACCCAGCGCATTGAATTTCCGCGCTTTGTTGATGGAGATGATCCGATTGCTTGGATCTACAAAGCCGAGCAATTCTTTTCTTACTACAACACTCCATCTGATTCTCGAGTGCTTACTGCTTCCTTCCATTTCGATGGTGAAGTGTTGCAATGGTTTAAGTGGCGCGATTGTTTGCGTACTACACCAAACTGGGAGGAGTTCACTCATGCTTTGTGCTTAGAATTTGGACCACTCGAATTTGAGGACACAGCGGAGACACTTTTTAAGCTGCGCCATACAGGTACTTTGAAGGATTACATATCTGAATTTAGGCGTTTGGCTACTCGTACTTCTGATATTAGTCCTGTGTTGCTTAAGAGTTGTTTCCTTGGCGGTTTAAAAAAAGAGCTGAAGTTCGATGTTAAATTGCTTAAACCTGCTACTGTCCATGATGCAATTGCCATTGCAGTCCAACTAGATGCGAAATTTACTGAGTTTAAGAGTAGTCAGGCTAAACCTTCTCATGTGTTGAAACATCAGTTTGTCTCTGCCCCTACTCCTCCACCCGTGCCCCCACGCCCTGGTAATCTGCCAGTTAAGCGATTATCCCTTGAGGAAGTTCAAAGAAAGAGGGAGAGAGGCGAGTGTTGGTTTTGTTCCGATAAGTGGACACGGGGCCATAAATGTGGATTAAAGCAACTTCTTATGTTAGATCTATTGGATGGTGTTGATGAGTGTCTTCCTGAGGAGCTGCCCGAGACTTCGGAATTGTATCACATGGCCCTTAGTGAATGCGCTTTTTATGGTACCACTGCTAGCCAAACACTGCAAACAATGAAGGTCGAGGGTCTGTTGAAAGGCCATTCTGTCAAGATCCTTTTGGATTCCGAGAGTACTCACAATTTTGTGGATTCCAAGCTTTTGAAACAATGGGGATTTCCAGTTCAATCTACAAGGCCTTTCGAAGTTATGATTGCAGATGGGGGAAAGGTGCAAGGGTCAGGGTGTTGTAGGGATATGCCACTGTCGTTGGGGGGTTACAAGTGTGCAGTGGACCTTTATGCTTTGCCATTGGGAGGATGTGATGCAGTGCTAGGTGTATAATGGCTTTCTTCTGTGAGTCCAGTTCTGTGGGATTTCCAACTTTTAACCATGGAATTTTCTAAGGGGGCTCAGAAGTTTAAGTTGTTTCATAATCCTCCAACAGTCCCATTCATCCAGGAACTTCCATTGCATAACGTTGATAAGGAACTTAACAGTTCTAATCTTGGTTTATGTCTTTATTCTCTAGACACTACTCAGTTGGGCACTAGTACTCTCAACCCTTCACAGCTGCAGGAATTACAAGCATTGTTGGGCGAATTTGAAGATATTTTTGAGCTACCTACTAAACTGCCACCATCCAGGTCACTGGATCACTCTATTACTTTAGCTTCGGGTGCTAAACCACCCAACTTAAGACCTTATCACTATGGACCACTTCAAAAAACAGAAATTGAGAAGGCTGTGCAGGAGCTTTTGGATGCAGGATTTATCAGGGCTAGCCATAGCCCCTTTTCATTCCCTGTACTTTTAGTCAAGAAGAAGGAGGGCACATGGAGAATGTGCATTGACTATAGGGAATTGAATGCACTTACAATTAAAGATAAGTATCCAATTCCCCTTATTGATGACTTGTTGGATGAATTGCATGGTTCCAAGTATTTTTCTAAGCTCGATTTGCGATCTGGATATCATCAAATTTTGATGAAACCTGAGGATGTGGGCAAGACAGCATTTAGAACCCACGCAGGTCACTATGAGTTCTTGGTGATGCCTTTTGGGCTCACTAATGCTCCTGCCACATTCCAAAATGTGATGAATGATCTGTTTAAACCATTCATCAGGAAGTTTGTGCTTGTCTTCTTTGATGATATACTCATTTATAGCACCTCTTGGCAGCACCACTTGGTTCATCTAAAGGAAGTACTCACTGTGTTTCACAAAAATCAGCTATACCTCAAAAAATCTAAGTGCTCTTTTGGTCAAAGTAGTGTTGAGTATCTGGGCCATATAGTGTCTCAGGATGGGGTGGCTGCATATCCCTTAAAGCTCAAAGCCATTCAGCAGTGGCCTCAACCCAGAAATGTCAAGGAGTTAAGGGGATTTTTGGGGCTTACTGGCTATTATCGCAAATTTATTCCCGGTTATGGGAAGGTATGTCAACCTTTGTACAATTTGACCAAAAAAGAGGGATTTGCTTGGAATGATTCAGCTAGTGAAGCTTTTAGACAGCTCAAGAGCATTATGTTCTCACCACAGGTCTTAGCACTTCCTGATTTTTCTCAAACCTTTGTAGTCGAGTGTGATGCGTCTGGAAATGGTATAGGTGCTGTCTTGCAACAAAATCACAGGCCTATTGCATTTTTCAGTCAAGCACTTGGGCCTAGAAACCAGGCATTATCGACTTATGAGAGGGAGCTTATTGCCATAGTTCATGCCATACACAAATGGCAGAATTATCTGCAAGGGAGACACTTTGTTATCAAAACTGACCATAGCAGTTTGAAGTATTTCTTGGGGCAGAGAACTAACACTCAGTTCCAACAAAAATGGGTGGCTAAACTTCTCGGGTTTGATTATGAAATTCAGTATCGAAGTGGGAAGGAAAATATTGTGGCAGATTCATTATCTCGAATTCCAGACCATCAGGAAATTGTTGCAGGGGACAATATGGAATTAGCTGCCATATCTTATCCGTATTTTGGATGGATGGATGACTTGAGAAGGTATAATGAGAGTGATACTTGGATCATGGACAAAATTAAGGAGGTGACTGAGTACAAACTTAAGGGCACCACCAATCCTGCTTTAGCTAAATATTCTCTTGATAATGGATTTTTATGCTACAAGAAACGGGTAGTAATTAGTCCAACTTCTCAATGGAGAATCAAGCTCATGGAGGAGCATCATTACACACCAGCGCAGGTCATCAAGGGGTAGCTAAAACTTATCAAAGAACTAAAAAGGGGTTTTATTGGCAGGGAATGAAAGGGGATATAAGGAAGTTCATTGCTAAATGTGCCATATGTCAACAAAACAAGTTTGAAACCATTGCACCTCCTGGATTGCTTCAACCCTTACCTCTGCCACAAAGGGTGTGGTCTGATATTAGCATGGATTTTATAGTTGGATTGCCTAACTGCAAGGGAAAATCAGTTATCATGGTGATT
The DNA here is from genome assembly GCF_019419815.1 of Pyrus x bretschneideri. Lineage (NCBI taxonomy): Eukaryota > Viridiplantae > Streptophyta > Magnoliopsida > Rosales > Rosaceae > Pyrus > Pyrus x bretschneideri. The sequence goes on from NW_025999402.1 coordinate 5,712,068, forward strand.
GTGGACAGGCTTTCAAAGTACAGCCACTTTATTGCACTTGCTCATCCTTACAATGCTTCTATAGTTGCTCAACTATTCATAGAACATGTTTTCCGATTGCATGGTATGCCTAGCTCCATTGTGAGTGATAGAGATCCAGTGTTTGTAAGTGCTTTTTGGAAAAAACTCTTTAGACTCCAAGGTTCCAAACTTTGCATGAGTTCGGGTTATCATCCACAAACTGATGGGCAGACGGAGGTAATGAATCGATGTTTGGAGACCTACTTAAGGTGCTTTGTGGGAGGACAGCCGAGGAAATGGGTTCAATGGTTGCCGTGGGCAGAATGGTGTTTTAATACTGCATACCATACTTCTTCAAAGTATACTCCATTTGAAGTGGTTTATGGTTTTTCCCCGCCTTACATCGCTCCACATGAGGTTGGTTCTACCAAAGTCGCTTCTGTGGAACAATGCATGATTGAAAGAGATGGGTTGTTGTCAGTGTTAAAGACTAATTTGCAGCTAGCTCAAAATCGCATGAAAGTGCAAGCAGATAAGAAAAAGACTGAGAGACACTTTAATGTTGGAGATATGGTGTATTTGAAGTTGGTGCCCTATCAATTGCACTCATTGGTGAATCATAGTTATCACAAATTACAACCACGGTTCTATGGTCCTTATGCAGTTCTTGAGAAGATTAGCGTTGTGGCATACAAGTTGAAACTTCCTGAGGGGTCCAAAATCCATCCTGTGTTCCATGTGAGCTGTCTCAAAAAACAGGTTGGAAACAATGTGGTTCCCCAGATTGAACTTCATTTGGTGTCTGAGGATGGCTTGGTTCAGGACAGACCTGCAACAATCTTGTCGAGAAGAATGTATAAAAAGGGAAGTGTGGCGGGAGTTCAACTCTTAGTGCAATGGCAGGGTAAGGAAGCTGCAGATGCCACCTGGGAAGACTTTGATGAGTTCCAGAAACGATTTCCAGATTTTGTAGTTTAACCTTGAGGACAAGGTTGTTCTGAAGGGGAAGGCATTGTTATGATCTGGAATTGGACCAAAATGTAATAAGTGAGATAGATTTGGGGGTCATTTTCCTATTTGTAGTTTTAAGGGAGTTTGTTTACAATTTTACAGGTTTCATGTTGTACTGGGTTACTATATAACCATTTGTGTTTCTCTGAGTAAGGCATATATACAATTTTACAAAACCAATTCTGTTCAGTGTTCTCTTCGACTTTTCCCGCCATTTCTGATCTTGCAAGCAGGTTTAGGTTTGAGCCTTGCTAGGGTTTGGTGCTAACACAAAACTCAAGGGAGATCGCAAACTGAACCCTCTGGGGACTGAAAAGTGTGGCAAATCACTGCAAAAGTCCGATTCTGTTCTGATTCCGATTCCGGTTCCCATCTCGAAATCCCTGTGTCTGCAATGTATAAAAGGAGAAGTCGCGGTGCAGTTTTGGGCGGGTTGGGAGACCGGCACTTAATTGGGCTGGATTTGAATTCATAGTGTTTAGCATTTTGCACGCGAGCCCAATAGTAGATGGGAAATTTTTGGATCAGATGTCACACTAACACTTGATATTATTGTTTAAATTTATAATATTTTGAGATATGATATCTACACATTCTTTTTTATTTCTCACACACCTTTCTATTTTTCAGCTGTTAAATTGAATGAATTTAAGAAGATCAAAGAAGAAAAAATACCAAGGGGTGTGTGGATTGCACATCCCAATATTTTTATAGGGATTGATGAAACGATATAGAGATATGAAAAATGTTTGCACTTAGTCTTTATATATTTGGGAAAAGCTTATGACAAGGTCTAAGAGAAATTCTTTGGAGGATTTTAGAGAAGAAATGAGTATGAGTAGCATATATTCAAGCAATAAATGATACGTATGATGGATCAAGGATTCAAGGACTATGACATGAATAACAAACTGAAAGCTTTGCCATAACCATAGGGTTATGCCAAGACTCAGCTTTTAAGTTCTTACCTTTTTGCATTGGTAATAGATGAGTTAACGGAACATTCAATATGACATCCCTTGGTGTATGCTTTTTGCAGATGATACAATGAAATATATGAACCGTATGAGGGAGTAAATGCAAAGTTTAACCTTCTGCAGGAAGTTTTGGAATCAAAAGATATTAACCTAAGTAGGTCAAGGACAGAGTAGATAAAGTGCAAGTTCAGTGGAAATGAGGGTTCAAATGAGACAAGGGGATCATGAAGTACCTAAGAATGAATGCTTTAGTTATCTTGGATCTTCTTGGAAAATCACAAAGAAATAGATGAAGATCTCTCATCCATAATACAAGCTAGATGGATAACTGGAAGAATGCATCAAGTATGTTGGGCAACCGTCTTATGCCTCTAAAACTCAAGATAAAATTTTATAGGGCATAGTAAGGCCAACAATGCTTTACAACACGAATGTTGGACAGCCAAACACCAATACGTGCAAAAAATGAATGCAGCAAAGATGATAATGTTTCGTTTGGATGTATGGGCACACGAGAAAAGAGATATGTTTTTATAAATAAATTATAAATTCATTATCGCATCAGAAGGGTGGGTGAGCATTTAAATGAGGCATGAATCTCTATTGGAGTTTGACTCGTTCGAGAGATTTTCTTCTTAAGATGTTTTGTTTTTCTTTCTTAAATGCGAGAAGGTAAAAATCAGAAACTTAAATTGTCTTGTTATATAAAGTATATCCGTATGTATGCCAGAAAAGAAAGATAAACAAAAATTTCTTAAAGAAGAATGAATTTTATCTTGTAAGTGATAATCACCAAATGTATTTATATGTAATAACTCTCTTTTAATGAATGAATGAACCATACCGAAAAATTTGCGTTATAATACATGCATCTATGTATGAAAATTTCAAGATAAATTTCCATATAAAACCAAATGGTGGATAATATCAACAAAAATCCAACAAGGTCATGTAAACAAAATATTATTATGGTAATGAATCTCCAGCCTAGATTTCATATTCTAAATTTGATTTTCAGCGCAAATATTAGTGGAGGTGATGTGTACACATTTCTTTTTTACTTTTCACCATTGGATTGAATAAATCAAATAAAAATAATGGACATGATTAAACAAAGTTGCGTGAGAGATTAAAAATGGTTCGTGTTATTATTTTAAAAATATTAAATTTCGATTGAGGACAAAATATTTCATAATTGATTAAAGTAGCCTCTTGTAAATACTATAAATAGCATAAGCTATCTAGGGTTAAAGCACACCGACTGAAAGTCTGAAACCTAAAGTTGCCTTCTTCCCTTCATTTCCCTAGTTTCCATTTCACTCTCTATTGAGAAATCATGACCAGAAAGAAAGTCAAACTAGCCTTCATGATGAACAACTCGTCGCAAAAAGCGACGTTCAGGAAAAAGAGGAAGGGATTCATGAAGAAGTATGAAATCAATAAACTTTGTGATGTTCTAACATGCGCTATCATGTACAGTCCAAATAAGTCTCAACCTGATGCCTGGCCTGATCATTCAGAAGTGCGACGCCTCATCGAGCAGTTCAAAAACATGCCCGAGGAGGAGCGGAACAAAGTGATGGTGAACCTAAGATGTTTCTGAAGCAGATGGTCGAAATGGAGCTGGAGAAGGTAAACAAGCTGGAGAAAGGGAACCGAGAATTGGAAATTTGGATGGCAATGAACCACTTCATTGCTGGGAAGCCCCTGAACGACTTGCAGTTCACTGATTTAAAGGAAATGAGGAGGATGATCGAAGAAAAATTGAAGGAATTTGAAGCGAATATCAAGAGCTGGAAGGAGGAGCTGGCGAAGATGAATCAACTCTTAGGTGCACAACCTACAGTAGCTGGTGAGAAAATTCAGAACGTCATGCAGATGGTTCCATGGTCCATGTGGGACGTGCCGACCAAAAGTTCTTGATGTGGATGATAATGTGTCGACTTTTGGGCATTAGGACCACAATGTTCGGTGGTGCTGGATGATCTAAGAACCCCCTTAATTTCCCTTGAGCTATTTAAGTAGTTTTTGTATTTTATTTTTATGTTATTTTTCTTCATCGTTGTTTTAAGTTATTTCTAATTTTATGCTTGCTTATCTTGACCTCAAAACCACATGGTTCCTATGCCTCTTAATTTCTTGCATTTAATCTAGAAAAAATTAATTATATAAGGTTGTTTGGTAACTTTGGTTTGTATTCAACATTCTTAGACTACTTATTGGTATTAAGATCTAGTGGTGTTTCTCGTTATTTGTAAGTGAGAGGTCATAGGTCTGTAATTCATGGATGGTGGAGTCAATTTATCTTTCTTTCCTTAATATATAAATCAAACTCACATTATTATGACAATAATGTAACACAAATCAAAGTTAGGTTGCATGATTCTTACATATAGACATTACACTCATTTAAACTATTGTGCAATGCCCAACGGTTTAATCAAAGCCTATATATGTGTGTGTGTATATATATATATGTGTGTGTGTGTGTGTGTGTGTTATAGTTTTGCTATATATATATATATATATATCTGTGTGTGTGTGCGCGCGCGTATGTTTTTAAAAGTTCAAAAAGATGCTAAGTTCTAGCCGGACATCAATATGGGGCCTCATGCCTGGATGGCTAGGTTGGACCTAGGAGGATTTAATGAAATTTACTATATAACATATAAATAGGTGCCTACTTGCACTCTACAAAAAAATACTTGCATTAAGAATTTAGGAAAGTTAAAATTTATGTAATCATGGCATTGACATCGTCACAGACCAATGTATCAAAAATAAGAAAACCCGGAACCAAATTCGACAACTCAATAATTCCATAATCTAAAATTGAGGTCATCTTTCATCTTAATCAATATTCAATGAATCAATATATGTAAATGGCACGAGAGAGTCTAGGTGAATGGCAGCTACAACACCTGACGCATGTAAAGTCAGAGTTGGCGCAAACGGAGGTGAGAGAGAGGAAGAGAGAGAACGTGACTGTGCGAAGAGGCACGGAAAAGAGAAACAAGAAATGTGCGAGAGACATAATATGAAAATTATTATTTGAACTATATAACATCTTTCTACACCCAATGTTTTAAAAAACTAGCCTCGGGGAGCGCCTAGGGCATCTTTGAGACCGGGCAATGAGGCTAACGCCTCTGTTTTGTTGAAGTGGGCAAAACGCTTTGCCGGAGACGCCTAGGCGGTGGAGGCGCGCCTCAAGGCGTCTCAGGCACCTTGTCTGGCCTTTTTTTTAAAAAAAAAAAAATACCACCCAAACCAAAACGACACTATTTGGGTAAGGGTTTTCAGTTTCAAAATACAGATTCGACCACTTCCTTCTTCACCCTCTTTTCCCGTGCCAGAAACACACAGCCGCATCACCCCAGTCGATCGTCCTCTCCCAGTCGCCACACTGTCATCACCCTGCCGTCATCACCCCAGCGCTGTTAGCAAACCCACAATCAAATCCCCTATTTTAAAGGTTAAGGTTTCTGAAATTCTGCAAAAGTTAGGGATTTGATTTTTTTGAATTTTTTTTTTTTTTTAACTGGTGTGAAGCCTTGGAGTTGGAAAGCAGAAAAATAGAGAGGAGTGGAGGTATAAGGGGAGGAGGCTAAAGGCTTAAGGGGATGGGAGAAGGATTCGGGATTATGGCTAAAGGCTTAAGGGGATTGGACTGTAGGTGTTTCATAAAAATAATTGAAAAATTAGTCCCATGTTAGTATTGTACTATTGTTGGAAAACTTCAACTGTATGTGATACCATTTTTTTTTTTTTTTTTTTTTACTAATGAGGTTGTTTCTTCATGATTATGTGGTGCATCTCTAATATGCCTCATGTGAATTTTTAATGATAATCTAAGCTGGTAATGAGTAGAAGTTTTTTACCAGCCTAATGTACAAATAAGTCCAAGTAATTAAATCAGGAGGTAAATAATAGCCACATGCTATGGAAAGATGAGATGCTATAAGACATTACCTCTTTTTGATCCAAAAGAGCTAGTGGCAATTTTTGCTTAGGCGTCATAAACAGTTCAGTCTTAGACATTTTTGCTCTGCATATATGCCAAAATCAGTACGTGTTCATGAACATTATTTGATTCTTATTCAATAGTCATTTTCCAAACAATTTTTGTTGGATGTCCACTTCTCAAAGTGTTCTATTAAGCTTTTTATTGGATTGCTTTATCTCATTCAAAAAAGTAATTGAGTATGGTCATTGGTCATCACTGTAATTGTTGCATAAATTAATAGATTGTTGGTTCCTTAACTGTATGCATCGAATGTTTATTGTTTAGGCATTGAAGAATATGGCTTCTTCTTCTACGAAAGATTTTGCTTGGCAATGGACAAAAAGATTTGGATCCTGTCACCAAGCACTTCTATTGTGTTTTTTTTTAACCACAAATGATGGGTTCAATTTCTAGATTTAAACATCACTTGGGTGGTGTAAGTTCGGGAGAATGATAAGTTGTAATACCTACACCTACGAATGAAATTTCAAAATAAACTTCCATATAAAACCAGATGGTGGATAATATCAAACAAAAATCCAACACAAGCTCATGAAAATAAATTTCTATTATGCTAATAAATCTCCAGCCTAGATTTCATATTATAAATTTGTTAGTCGCATAAATATTTGTGAGATAATTTTGACACTTTCATTTTATTTTTTATCATCGGATTTAATAAATCAAATAGAAATAACGGACATGATTAAACAAAAATGCTGAGAAACTAAAATTGTGCTTGTTTATCACCTCAAAAGTATTAAATTTCTATTGATGACAAAATATGTCATAATTAATTAAAGTAGCCCCTTGCAAAATACTATAAAGGAAAATACTTGGCTACTGAATGTTTCAGGAGGAACTCCTGCTTACACCCAATCTCAGGTGAACATGTGTCCAAGTTCAGGATTGGAGGTAAGCAGGAGCTCCTGCTGAAACTTCAGCAGTTAAGCAGCGTTCTACTATAAATAGGATTAGCTATTTAGGGTTCAACCACACCGTCTAAGAGTATGAAACCCTAAAGCCGCCTTCTTCCCTTCCTTTCCCTAGTTTTCATTTCTCTCTTCTTTGAGAAATTATGACTAGAAGGAAAGTGAATTTAGCCTTCATCATGAACGACTCGTCGCGAAAAGTGACATTCAGGAAAAAGAAGAGGGGATTCATGAAGAAGATGTTTGAAATCAATAAACTTTGTGATTTTCTAACATGTGCTGTCATATACAGTCCAGAAGAGCCTCAACCTGATGTCTGGCCTAATCCTTCAGAAGCGCGACGCCTCATTGAGCAGTTCGAGAACATGCCCGAGGAGGAGCGAAATAAAAAGATGGTGACCCATGAGATGTTTCTGAAGCAGATGGTTGAAAAGGAGCAAGAGAAGGTGAACAAGCAAAAAAAAGAGAACCGAGAGGTGGAAATTTGGCTGGCCATGAACTGTAAGAAGAATAAAAGTGATCCATGTGAGGAAGTTATCCATGGTCAAGACAAAGCCACTTGTCACAAGATTAAATAGGTGGTTATACATATAGTTGGTTAGTTAGAATATTGCTAGAGTGAGTTAGTTGGTATAAGGAGGTAGTTAAAGAAGAGTACTTGGGCTGCAAGTTTGTAAACTTCTATATAAGTGAACTATGTAAATCATATGTTCTCCAATGAAGAAAAACGTTCTCTCAATCAATACAATTCTATCTCATCTCTTCTATCTCTTCTATCTCTTTTCTTAAAACCAGATTTCAGCTATCTTTACATGGTATCATCGCCGGCCGATCCGGTGCTTCCGCTCAACATCTAAAGGATTTCTTTCTCTCCTCTACCCTCTAGTTTGCATATATCTGTGATAATTTTTGGCGACGATAAACATACAAATCGCTCCGAAAGTTGGTTTCTTTCCGTCTGCCCACCAACTGTTTGATTAAAAGTCTCAGAGAACGATTGTTCACGAAATTTGCAACATGGTCACTGCAGCTTAGTTACAGATTGTTCAGTCACCGATTACAAGTCTTCTCTCCATTGTCTCCACTTCTGTTACAGTAAAGCTTGATGATTCCAATTATCTCACTTGGAGCTTTCAGGTCCGATTGCTTCTGGAAAGCCATGGTATTATGGGATTTCTTGATCATTCAAGAAAGTGCCCTCCACGATTCAATGACAATTCTGATGTTGAAGGGGTTGAAAATGATGACTACCTGGTTTGGAAAATGCACGATCGTGCACTAATGCAGTTGCTCATTGCAACCTTATCCACCACTGCCATTTCCTGTGTCATTGGATGCAACAGTTCTGCCGAGATGTGGTTGAATCTCACTGAGCGATTCTCTGCTGTGACAAAAGCAACGATCTTTCAAATGAAGACCGAACTTCAGAATATCAAGAAAGGGTCAGAATCGGTGTCTGTGTATCTCCAAAAGATTAAGGATGCCAGAGATCATCTTGCTGCAGCTGGGGTAATTTTTGATGATGACGACATTATCATTCTTGCCTTAAAAGGTCTACCTGCAGAATTTAACACATTTCGATGTGTGATCAGAGGCAAGGAGAATGGGATATCTCTTAAAGACTTCAGGTCTCAGCTTCTGGCTGAAGAAGCCATCATTGATCAGTCTTGTGATCATTCTTCTGGGTTGGTTTTTGGTAGTGCTATGGTTACTGGAATCCACTCTGACAAAGGGAAAGCACTGGTTCTTGATCAAGATCAACCTCGACCTTCTTCTGATTCATCCTTTAGGCACAATGGAGGTTCCAGTCTTCCTAATTCCAATCAGACTCCTGGCTCATATCACACTGGCAGTTCTCACAACTTTGGTCACTTTAGGAGTAACAATTTCAGGGGCAAAGGGAGAGGCAGATTTCAGTATAATTCAGGTCCTCGATTTTCCAATGGTAATCCAGGCATTCTTGGTACTCCAAAGCCGTATCAATCTCACTGCTAGGATCATCCTTCCGAGATTCCCACTTGTCAAATATGCAACAAAAAGGGTCATGTTGCTGCAGATTGCTTTCAAAGACATACCAACACTGCCTCGAGTTCTCCTATTCAATGTTAGATCTGTTGGAAATATGGCCACTCAGCTCTTCAATGCTATCACATAAGTAATTTTGCGTATCAAGGAAGGCCTCCAACCACTAATCTCAGTGTTATGCATGTAGATCATCAAACTTCAGCATCATCTGACCAGTTTTGGCTTGCAGACACTGGTGCTACATCACACATGACCTCTGACTTGGCCAATTTGAATCTTTCTCAGTCATATCAAGGCACAGATACAATTACCACTGCCAGTGGTGCAGGTTTGCATATTTCCAATATTGGCACGTCTAAATTGGTTGTTCCTAATCATTCCCTCACTCTTAAGAATGTATTACATGTTCCAAAGCTTTCTCAGCATCTGTTATCCGTTTATCAACTATGCAAAGACAATAGCTGCAGATTCATTTGTGATGATGTGTCTTTTTGGGTTCAGGACAAATCCACAGGGACAATCCTACTCAAGGGGCTGTGTAGAGCTGGTCACTACCCTATACCATTCCCCATTTCATAGAAGCCAGATGCATCACCTACATTTCATTCATGTTTCCTTGCAAAACCTGTTCACTCAAGCATATGGCACAAAAGGCTAGGGCATCCATCCAATGCCATCACTTCTGCGATCCTACATCAATCTCAAGTACCTGCATCACTAGACACATGTTCATACATTTGTACACCATGTTTAGAGGGCAAATTCACCAAATTACCATTTCAATTCCCTGTAACCAGATCTGTACATCCTTTAGAACAAATTCACAGTGATGTATGGGGACCTGCCCCTTTCTTATCCTATGAAGGATTTAGGTATTATGTAACCTTCATAGATGATTGTACTCGATACACATGGATTTTTCCATTAAGAAATAAATCAGAAGTGTTTGCTACTTTTGTTCAATTTCATGCCTACTTGACTACACAGTTTTCTGCTATATTTAAGATTTTTCAAAGTGATGGTGGTGGTGAGTATACAAGTACCCAGTTCCAACAATTTTTAGCACACCATGGAATTCTACATCACAAATCCTGTCCCTATACACCTGAACAGAATGGTTTAGCAGAGAGGAAACACAGGCATATTGTAGAAACAACTGTCACCCTTCTTCAAACTGCCAAACTCCCTAATCAATTTTGGGTTCATGCTTGTGCTACAGCTACCTACTTGATCAATAGGATGCCGTGTGTCTCTTTACACATGAAGTCTCCTTTCCAAATGCTCTATCACACTATTCCTGAGGTTAATCATCTCAGGGTCTTTGGGTGTGCATGTTTTCCTTTGCTCAAACCTTATAATTCTTCTAAACTTCAACCTAAGACAGCAACCTGTGTGTTTTTGGGATATGCCAGTCAATACAAGGGGTTCCTATGTCTAGATATTGCCACTGGGAAAATTAGAGTATCCAGACATGTTTTATTTGATAAAGCCAGCTTCCCTTACTCCACCTTCACAGTGTCACACACTCCAAAGCCATCTTCTGTATCACCTATTTCATTGCATTCACCCGTGGTATCTCCAATAATTACATCCACAAATCAAGCAGTCACACCTTCATTGCATTCCATCTCATCTCCCACTACTGAATCATTGTCTATGCATTCATCTCCTGATTCGGAATTCTCTTCTGCATCTCGAGCCTCAGAATCCTTGGAACCTGTTGCATCTCCAGATTTTGTTGCTTCTCCTACTCATGTCACACCTGCATTACACATACCCTGTGCATCATCCTTACAACACTCATCTCCACCCAACTCCAGTCCACAGTACCCTATCCCTGTGGATCCTGATTTCCACCCTGAGCGACTAAATGTGGTTCTGCCTATCCCCATGAATGTGCATCCCATGCAAACACGGTCCAAGAATGGGGTGTTAAAAAAGAAAGCTTTGTTAGCTAAAATTGCTTCTGAACCAAAGACTTTCAAAATAGCTTCCCAAGTGTCTGAATGGCAGATTGCCATGAAAGAGGAAATAGAGGCCCTTCATTCTCAACAGACTTGGTCTTTGGTTCCATTACCACCCAATAAGAACCTAGTTGGATGCAAATGGATATACAAAATCAAAACACATGCAGATGGGTCTGTGGCTCGGTATAAAGCCCGACTTGTTGCACAAGGGTTTAGTCAAGAGGAGGGGGTTGATTATTTGGAGACTTTCAGCCCTGTGGTCAAACCTACAACTATAAGGTTGATTTTTGCCTTAGCTGCTCAATTCCAGTGGTCTCTTAGGCAGCTTGATGTCAAGAATGCCTTCTTACATGGTATCCTTCAAGAGGAAGTGTATATGGCCCAGCCACCAGGGTTTGAGAGTGTCACACATCCTTCACACTATGTTTGCAAGCTTCACAAATCATTATATGGTCTCAAACAGGCTCCTCGAGCCTGGAATGACAGGTTCACTAGCTTCTTACCAAGCTTGGGTTTTCAAGTCTCACAGGCTGATCCCTCACTGTTTATACAACAGTCTTCCAAGGGCACGGTGTTGTTGCTGTTGTATGTGGATGATGTCATTCTCACAGGTAGCAGCTCTACATTGATCAACCAAGTGATCACTGCTCTCACTGCAGAATTCGAAATGAAGGACTTGGGTCTTCTGCACTACTTTCTGGGTTTGCAGATCAGTTACACCTCAGAGGGTTTGTTTGTGTCTCAAACAAAGTACATTAATGAGTTAGTTGATAAAGTTGACCTCCAGGACTCTAAACCGTGTGCTACACCATGTCTCCCATACCACAGACTTCTCAAGGATGATGGGCAGCCATATCACAGTCCAGCTCAATATCGAAGTATTGTTGGCGCTCTGCAGTATCTTACTTTCACCAGACCTGACATTGCATTTTCTGTCAATCAAGCTTGTCAGTTTATGCACAATCCTATGATTTCTCATGTTATTGCCGTTAAGAGAATCCTCCGTTATCTCAAAGGGACATCAACTTATGGCATTCATTTTAAACCTGGACCATTGCATCTGCAATCTTATAGTGATGCAGATTGGGCAGGTGATCCAAATGATCGACGATCTACTTCAGGTTTTGTTGTCTTTCTTGGTTCTAACCCCATCTCATGGGCATCAAAGAAGCAACACGCGGTATCTCGATCATCCACAGAAGCTGAGTATCGAGCTTTGGCAATCACAGCTGCATAACTTGCCTGGATTAGCCAATTACTCTGTGATATGCATATACCTTTACATGCCTCTCCGATGATCTATTATGACAATATCTCAGCTATTGCCCTCTCTACTAATCCTGTGTTTCATGCCAAGTCCAAACACATCGAGATCGACTATCATTTTGTCCGTGAGAGAGTCACTCGGGGTGATCTTCAAGTTCATCATGTGTCTTCGACCGATCAATCAGCTGATATTCTAACCAAGGGACTGTCTGCCCCATTATTTCAACACCATTGCCACAATCTGATGCTTAGTGTTCTCGAGCATCAGCTTGAGGGGGGATGTAAGAAGAATAAAAATGATCCATGTGAGGAAGTTATGTATGGTCAAGACAAAGCCACTTGTCACAAGATTAAATAGGTGGTTATACATATAGTTGGTTAGTTAGAATATTGCTAGAGTGAGTTAGTTGGTATAAGGAGGTAGTTAAAGAAGAGTACTTGGGCTGCAAGTTTGTAAACTTCTATATAAGTGAACTATGTAAATCATATGTTCTCCAATGAAGAAAAACGTTCTCTCAATCAATACAATTCTATCTCATCTCTTCTATCTCTTCTATCTCTTTTCTTAAAACCAGATTTCAGCTATCTTTACATGAACCAGTGCCTCACTGGGAAGCCCCTGAACTGCTTGGCGTTCACTGATATACAGGAAATAGGGTGGATGATCGACGGGAGATTGAAGGAAGTTGTCGCGATTCAGAGAAGAAGGAAGAGGAGCTAGCGAAGATGAATCAACCCTTAGGTGCACAACCGTCAGTGACTTCAGCGACAATTGATGAAAACATTCAGAACGCCATACAGGTGGTTCCATGGTCCACTGGGGACGTGCCGACCCCACAATCTGGTGATATGGATCATGTTGGTTTAAGGATTAGGACCACCATGTTAGATGGTGTTAGGTGGTCTTATAACCCCGTTAAATTCCCTTGAGTTATTTAAGAAGTTTTTGTTGTATTTATTTTCGTTATTTTGCTTCAACCGTGTTTTAAGCTTCTATTTTGATGCTTGTTTACCTTGACATCAAAACCACGGAGTTTCTATCTTTTAATTTCTTGAATTTTACGTAGGAAAAATTAAGGATAAATTACACAGAACTACCTCAACTATTGGGTCATTAACAGTTTCATACCTCGTCTTTAAAAAGTTTCAATGTCATACCGTATCTTCGAATTTGTTGCAATGTCATACCTTCCGTCAGTTGTCTGTCAATTCCTCCGTTAAATGCTGACGTGACACATTCTATTAAAAAACTAATAAAATATTATTTAAAACTAAAAAAAATCATTTAATAATTGTTAATTATTAAAATAATAATTAATTAAAGAAAAGTTATTTAAAAATTAAAAAAAAAAAACCGACCCCATGTTTGTCTTCCCCCCCCCCCCCGGGCAACCCCCTTCTTCCCCCACCCCCTATAACCTAGAAAGAAAGAAGAAGAAGAAAAAAAAAACACCCACCCCATGTTTGTCTTCCCCCCACCCCCTGCAACCCAGAAAGAAAGAAGAAGAAGGGAAAAAAAAAAAAAAAAAAACCCATCTTCATCTTCCCCGACCCCCCTTCCTTGCAACCCACCCATTTCTTCCTCCTCCTGTCTTCCCTTTCCTTCCTCCTCCGCACCCACTACCTGCAACCCAAAAAAAAAAAAGCCATCTTCATCTTCCCCGATCCCACTTTCCCTACAACCCAAATCCCATCTTTCGCCGATTCCGCGAGTGGAGAAATTGGGCACGGAGAAAATAGGGGGAATGGGTGTGAATTTAAGGAGTGGGGTGTGTAGAGGAGGGAAGAGGGTGGGTGCGGAGGAGGAGGGAAGAGGAAAACAGGAAGGGGAAGAAAGGGGTGGGTTGCAGCGAATGGGGGGTTGAGGAAGATGAAGATGAAGATGGGTTTTTTTTTTTTTTTCTCTCTTCTTCTTCTTCTTCTTCTTTCTTTTTGGGTTGTAGGGGGTGGGGGGAGAAAGTGGTGGAGCGGAGGGGGGGGAAGATGAACATGGGTGGGTTATTTATTTATTTATTTATTATTATTATTATTATTTTAATTATAATAATAATTATTATTATATTTAAAAAATATTAAATGATTTTTTTTTATTTTTAATAATATTTTATTAGTTTTTTTAATAGAAAGTGTGCCACGTCACATGCCACGTCACAAGCCACGTTAGCATTTAACGAATGAATTGACAGACAACTGACGGAAGGTATGAAATTGTAACAAATTCGTAGATGAGGTATGACATTGAAACTTTTTAAAGATGAGGTATGAAACTGTTCATGACCAATAGTTGAGGTAGTTCTGTGTAATTATATAAGAGTTGTTTGGTAATTTTGGTTTGTATTTCACATTATTCAGCCAATAGTGCTACATTATAATGGGATTCCTCTTTACTTTTTACTAAGATATAATAGGTTTGTACCTTATGAATGATGAGTTTGAAATTAATTTATTTTTCACCTCTTAATGTAAATATATAAAATCCTCTCTCGTTGAAGAATCCTTCAAAGAAAATCATTTGAGCGACTCTTGTGGTGCTCAGTGTATTTCAATAATCGAACTCCCTATATATCTTTAAGATATTTCCTCGAAAATTATCTCTATAAAAAAAATCGCCGATATCTAAAATCATATTACCATTGTATCAAGTGGTAGCCCTTTCGTGTTTTTTTTAAGGAACTAATTTTATGATTGATAAATGGGAGATGGAAGAGGAAAAAAAACTAAGTCTAAACATCCCTCATAAGTTCACTAATTACTTAACTATTTATTGGCAGGTCTCTTTGTATGTGTTGTCCGGAAAGATGAAGACTCAATGATTCTTTCTATGGGATCACATGTCTTTTTATTAGCTCCTATTTGTGGTGCACAATTTCGTGGAATGTAGGCAGTGGTTATGATCACATTGAGGTGCCAAACCTTCTCGTCGATATGAGCTATTGTGGAAGATCAACCTGGTATCCTTAGTGTAACTTTTATCCGTTGAGCGATGGTCATTCCATTCGGCACTGTTAGATCACTAAGGCCGACTTTTGTCCTTGCTCTACAGGTGGGTCTTGCAATCAAGCTCGAACTTATGAGAGGTGTAGATGAGCATAACATGAGTTATTCAACATATTTTGATTCCCATATATCCACTCATGTGGACACTAGGCGCTAGTCGGGCGGCGGGTTGGGGTCTAGTGCCTAGGTGGCTAGGTGGAGCCTAGGCGGGCGCCTAGGTGGACTAGGCAGATTTAAGTAAATCTATTGTATTTCGTGTAAATAAGTGTTTGTTTATACTTAAAATATATATAATTTTATCATACACTAGAAATTAGAATGACATATATTATGAAGTATTGGAACATAATGAAAATATGGGGAGCAATCGTATAATGTGTGTTTATTTAAGTGTTCAATAAGTCTCATACAATTTATTGCATGGAAACAATAAAATACAAAAGGAAAGTTATCTATTTTCTATCTAAGTGAGTTGCAACCTAGGTAGATGTCTAAGTAGGTCTGGGCGGGTTAGACGGGTGCCTCAACAGGTCTAAGCGCCATTTCTTAATTTTCAAACGCCTAAGCATTAATCGGGGTGATGTCCAACCGCCTAGTGCCTAGGCGGGGCCTAAGCAGTGCTAGGCAGAGATTTTTAGAACAGTGGGTAAAACAATCACAATTGCTAATAGCAATTTGAATGATGTACTTAATGTTATTTATTTAGGGAAAATTTCATTTTCGCAAATAATAAGTTACGTAGTGTTACTTAGTTATTCATGCTATTACATGTTTTAATTATCAAAACTTTGGCTATGTTTGTAATATGAGGACAATTAATGTTTTTGTGGCTTTGTTAGAACCCTAAATTCGTCGTGAAGCAAACGGTGAACCATCGACGCCAAATTTTCTTTATTTTGGGTTGCCTTTTTGTTTGGCATGAGGTGCGCTCTAATTTAATTCAGGACACCATGTTATTGTAGTTGGTGTCAGGCTTTCGCCGCCTCCAAAAAAAATTTCGATGATTAATAATTTCATGTCGTACCGTTTAGGTTCCTCAAAATCCAAAGCAAGCAAAATTCACTCCTAATATTCTTTTTAGTCACGGTGAAAATTCAAGTAGATCATTTCGTTCGGAGTGGTAGGTTAGCATTCAGAGGAGGGATGGGTGGCCAACATGACCGGCGCGCTTGAGAGTTTTTAGCTTAAGATGTTTTGATTCCCTCTCTTAAATACGAAAAAGGTAAAATTAGAAATTTAAGCTGTCTTTATTTTTATAGTATATTCGTAATGTGTGCCAGAAAAGAGAGACAAACAAAAATTCCCTAAAAAATGGATTTACCTTATTAGTGGTAATTACCAAATGCATAGCGATAAAATAACTCTATTTAATGAATGGTTAAGTCATACAGAAAAATTTGCGTTTTCATACATGCATCTATGTATGAAAATTTCCAGACAAACTTCCATATAAAACCAAAGGTTGGATAATATCAAACAAAAATTCATCAAAACATGTACATATATACCAAAATAGTCTACATTAATTATTGTATTTCTTCATTGTAAAAATATTAAATTTATTTTTCAGGATAAAATCTTCCATGATTGACTAAGGTAAGCCCTTGCAAACTACTATAAATAGCATCGGCGGTTTAGCGTTAAAGCACAGCAACTAAAACCCTAAAAAGTCACTAACGCTTTCTTCCCTCCTTTTTCCCTAGTTTCCGTTTCTCTCAAAAGTTTCTCGCTTTGAAAAAATCATGGCTGGGAGGAAGAAGGTGAAGCTAGCCTACATCATGAACGACGCAAGTCGAAAAACGTCATACAATAAAAGGAAGAACGGCTTCATTAAGAAGATGCATGAAATCAATATTCTTTGTGATGTTCCAGTATGTGGTATTATTTACAGTCCATATGAGTCTCAACCTGTTGTCTGGCCCAATCTTTTGGAATCGCAACGCCTCATCACCAAGTTTAGGAGCATGCCCGAGGCAGAGCGGAATAAGAAGATGGTGACGCATGAAATGTTTTTGAAGCAGAGGATTGAAAAGCAGCAGGAGAAGCTGAACAATCTGAAGAAAGAGAACCGGGAGAAGCAAATTCGGATGCTCATGAACCAGTGCCTTACTGGAAGGCCCCTGACTGGCTTGGACTTAAACGATTTGAACGATATGGAGTGTATGATCAAGGAGTGCGTGACAGCTGAGATTGTCGCACAGATCAAGAGCCGGAAGGAGGAGAATCTGGCGGAGAGGAACCAACCCTAAGTTTCACGTACACAAGTGCTAGCACCCTCAACTGATCAGAACATGCATGCAGCAATGGAAACACAAACGTTTGATCTAAACAACATGGACGCCATGCAGACGGCTCCATGGTTCTTAGGTCAAACCAACATTTCGGCTATGTTGATGATCAGATCCCGCCCCTTTAATTTCCGTCCAACTATTTAAACTATTTAAGTAGTTTTGTATTATGTTATTTTGTTTCAAACAGTGTTTTAAGTTGTTTCCAATTTGATGCATGATTACCTTGACATCAAAACCAGAGTGTCTTTATGTCTTTTATTTCTTAAATTTTATGCAGTCAAAATTAATTATATAAGAGCCGTTTGTTTTGTATTCATATTCTGTAGGTCCTGCTGGATATAAGATACATTGATATGTTAATGAGAAAATCAAAGAAATAACAACCAGTCAACAAGCAAACAAAATCATAGGACCAACTAATCATAAAGGTCCACGGAGCTCGATATTTTCATAAATTGATCTCATATTTATTTATAAAAAAAATACAATTAATCATAAAGGTCCATGGAGTTGGATGTTTTCAAAAATAGATCTCTTATATTTATTTATAAAAAATACTTTACACAAAGAATCTCTATTAATTAATGAAAATCTTTTTGTCAACTAAAAGAGGGTGAAAAGATAATTTAGTCTTCTATCACAAAAAAATAAAATAAAAATGATGGGCAATAATGTAATTTCATAGGTCCAAATTTTACTGTTTTTTATTGAAACCTCACCTACATGTGATGTTAAAATATTTCTAATATTTAAAATTAAAAAAACAAAAAAAAAGACCAAAAACAAAAACCTACAACTCCCCCCCCCCACGTTCTCTCTTTCTCTCTCTCTCTCTCTCTCTCTCTCTCTCTCTCTCTCTCTCCTTCTCATTTTCTAAAAAAATATGTTCATACACACAAAATGTGTAGGCAAATGCTAGTAACTTATAACTTGAAGAGGAATTCTACTATTTGACAAAAGAAAAAAAGACAGGAATTCTACTAATTAATGTATGTTTGTACCATTTCTTATTGAATAATGTTTATAACATTAGAAGGCAAACCTCCACCCATTAGTCAAATCTAATTTTATGGACTAAAAGAATGTAAGAAAACGTTGAGAACGCAAATTATAACTTTTTTCTGTTTTTATATGTACTATATTGAACAAGAAAAAAAAAGGTGTATTATATGAAAGAATTTAATCGATGACTAATTTCCGTGAGTACTTTTGTAAAATTATTGCATATGTAGATTGATTGGAAAAATTATGATAAATTATTGATTCTTTTGGTGTCTAAATATATAATCTATTTAAGTTTACTAGTTCGAAACTTTCTGACATTCAAAAATTTATAGATCCAAATGTCATACTCAGTAAAGATTTATGATACGTTTAGGAGTTCAAGAGTTGTGCTCTATACCAAAAAGAATAATGATGGTGGAAGAAGGAGGTACAAGAAAAGGTTAAGGCTATAAAGGAATGTTGTAAAGTAAGATGCATCAACGATGAGAATGAAAATGTTCTAGCTATGGAGAATGCAATTAAAGAGAGATGGAGAGATTATTTTTATAATATGTTCAATGAAGGACATGCAGTGGATTACTTCTCTACGTGAGTTGAGTAACTTGGAACAGTGTAAAATTTACTCTTTCTACCGCCGAATTAGGAAAGAGGAAGTGATTTTAGCTTTGAAAAAGATGAAGCATAAATAAGCAGTGGGTCTCAACGATATATACAGGATTTAAGGGAAAACTTCAACGATATACCAATCGAAGTGTGGAAGGTCTTAGAAGAGACGGGTATAGTATGGCTCATAAACTTTTTCAATAAGATTTTGAAAACAAAGAGATGCCAAATGAGTGACAAAAAGTCCTTTGATCCCTATCTACAAGAATAAGGGCAACATACAAATTGCATGAATTATAAAGGTATTAAGATAATGAGTCATACAATGAAGCTTTGCGAGAGAATAATAGAACATAGACTGAGAAAAGAGATACATTTCTCAAACAATAAATTCGGATTCATGTCAAGGCGCTCGACTATTGAGGCAATTTATCTCTTACTAAGATTGATGAAACGACATAGAGATATTCAAAATGATTTGCACATGGTCTTTGTAGATTTGAAAAAAACGTATAACAGGGTCCCAAGAGAAATTCTTTGGAGAATTCCAGAGAAGAATGAAGTACAAGTATCATATATTCAATCAATAAATGATATGTATAATGAAGCAATGACTGTAATAAGAACTCATAAAGGACAAACTAAAAGCTTTCCCATTACCATAGGGTTACACCAAGGCTAATCTTTAAGCCTTAACCTTTTTGCATTGGTAATGAATAAATTAACGAGATATATTCAAGATGATATCTCTTGATGTATGCTTTTCGCAGATGATGTAGTGCTAATAAATGAAACGCTTGACGGAGTGAATGCGAAGCTTAACCTTTGGAAGGAAGTTCTGGATTCTAAGTAGGTCAAAGATAGAGTGGAGTGCAAGTTCAATGAGAATTGAGGTGAGAATATGATAGGGGTGATGACTGGAGATTAGGAAGTACAAAAGAGTGAAAGCTTTTGTTACCTTGGATTTATCTTGCAAAAGAACCAAGAATTGGAAAGGGATCTCAACTATAGAATACAAGTTGAATGGATGAAGTGGAATAGTCATTGGATGTGTTGTGCAACCGTTGTATGCCACTAAAGTTTAAGGTAAAATTTTAAAAGACGACAATAAAGCCAACAATACTTTATGGCACGGAATGTTGGATGGTTAAGCATCAAAACGTGTAAAAAATAAGGTAACATAGATGAGAATGCTTCGTTAGATGTAAAGTATGAGATTAAGATTAAGGATATCGGAGGTAAAGTAGAAGTGATTGCAATTGAAGATAAGATGAGTTGTTAAGGTGGTTTGGACATGTGAACCGAATACCTACAAATGCTCCAGTGAAAAAATGCGATTGTGAGATAGGCTCATGGTAAAAGGGGTAAAGGAAGACTTGCAAAGGGACTTTGAGAAAAGACATGGAGTACTTGGAACTAACATAAAACTTGTCGAGTACAGTGGCGTTCTAAGATTTATAAAGCTACTCCATTTAATGGTGTTGTAGAATTTCTCCATAATCCAATGTTGTTTCTATGATACTTTTAATACAAAATAGTTTCTCCAAGATCCATGGAAATATATATAAACATGTCTGGGAGGGGGAAGGGTTGAATGTGGATCCTCTTGGATATAAAATTTCTTGATATGGTATGAGAAAATCAAACAACCAACTAAGCAACAAGTAAACAAAATTAGATGACCTATTTTGACAAGAAAAGTGCATGCAGGTAGTTGGAGACGTTTTCGTAAAGAGTTCTCTATATTATTTTCAAAAACATTTACACAAAGAACAACTTAAATATTGAAAGACGACTTCTAAATGTTCATACTTTTCATATTGAATAATAATTTTTATAGTATCATGAGAACACTTTCGGAGAGAAAATATAACCGTGTTTATTTTAGTTATTGTTTTGGTTATTGTTATGAGAACCACAAGTAGTCAAGAAAAATAATCAGCGGAACCAAATATAATTGATATTGGCAGATGTCATCACTTTACTGCAATTTTGGAAAATAATCATATCAATGCTATAGTATGGGTTCGATTCTCACTGATTTTTCTTTGTTTTAAAAATTAACCATTTAACTCATTAACACTATTATTTCTATAAAAATATATATATATATAACTGATGCCGTATTGTACGAAAGAGATATTGCCCGTGGTTGTGCACAATAAATATTTAATTAATATATATGTTTGTAATATATAACCCACTCACGAACCACATCATGTAAGTAATAATTATTTGATGTGGAGACTACCTATGTACTACTGCATAGAATTTTTACCACCTGCAAAATTAAGGTAAAAAATATTTAAAAATACTTATACGTGAACAAGATTATCATAGTATAAAAAAGCTCAAAAACATAAAATATTTACAAAATAACAAGGTTATCATAGTAAAGAAAGCTCAATTAAAATCGTTTTCTATAAGGATTGATATGAATAACTTGTATTTTAACCCACTGTTAATTAACTATTCAACACAAGATTTAGAAAAGATTTGTAATTGTGAATTAAAGTAAAAGACAAACAATAAAAACAACTAAATTAACAAGGATTGAAATCGGCAATAAGAAAACAAATGTTTTGGAAAATCAAATGTAAAAGGCACTTGGGTTTAGCCATCACCATCGACAATCCTACGTAGTTCTACAAATTATTTATAAATTACACATGCAAACTTTGAATGTTAGATTTTCGTAATGCATATTCCACTTGGTATGTTCAAGTTAGAATGTACATCTAATATGTAACCTGTCTGTGATATTCAAATTAAATATAAACATGGAAGACTCATTAAGTTGTGTGAGAAACTTTTGAAAAATCATGCAATGCTTAACAGTGTGATGTTTGCCTTAAGTGAGTTTACAATTGTCAATCATAAGAAGCCCTATTCAATTCCAAGGTGATCTTCCAACAAAAATTACATCAAATTTTCTTGTCTAAACATCCTAATATATAGTGATCACTCATCAAGACATGTAAATAGTTTAAACACGGTGATAATAACTTTTACATTCATCTCTTTACCTAGAAATTCTCCAAGTATCTTTTGTTACAGCTTAAAGGAGAGGGCTATATGAAATTAAAATTCCTCAAATGGCAAGTGAGATATTTTTTCCACAGTGTAGTTGTATTTTATGGTGTAAGAATCTGAAATTGTTCTCTGGAATGTGCTTTGAAAAATGTAAAGAAGGTTCTTATTCTATGTGGAACTTTGAAGGGTTAACCCTAGACAATCAATTATTCGATGCATATGAACCATCAAAAGGTACTCCTCAGGGATCTTATAAAAGTGAAACTTATACAGGTTTAGAAAGATCACAGTTCAATACAGCTATACAGAAGTGCATCCAACTCTGACTGAACCAACAATTTTAGGCTGGAATCGCTAGTGACTTGTCTCACTTTGTTTTTATGTCTCGAATGTGTACGTTAATGGAGGCGGAGCCATTCAGAAATCGATAAAATTAAAAAAATAATAAAAAAATAATAAAAGAAAATAATAAAATAATAAAAAAAGTGGAATACAAAGGATGACTGAAATCAAAACCGACAACAAATGACTGAGACCTTAATGAACTGAAATCCAACTCTCACTGCACCAACAACTAGGCTGGAATCACTAGTGACTTGTCTCAATTTGTTTTTATGTCTCGAATGTGTACGTTAATGGAGGCGGAGCCATTCAGAAATCGATAAAAAAAAAGAAGTGGAATACAAAGGACGACTGAAATCAAAACCGACAACGAATGACTGAGACCTTAATGAACTAATGAAACGAAAAATTAGTAATCCAAACCAACAACTAATGAACGAAAATCAGTTCAATCTCTACTTAATTATTTAAGAGCAATGCTAGAGAGAGACCAAATTTTTTAAACCAAATGATGTGTCACTAATAAGAAACAAGCACGTTAATCAATATTTTAATCCAATTATCTACAACCAAATTATTTAGTTTGCAAATTTGATTTAAAAAATTTAATCTCTTTGACATTACTCTTACTTAAATATGAGACAGACTAGAGAAAGAAATAATCCCTTCGAATACTGCTAAATTAGTACATTCAGAAACTAGCAGCAAATGACTGAGAACTTCATGAACGAAAAGTTATCTATCTGAACCAACAGCGAATTAATGAATGTAAATTAGTACAACCTCCACTTACTTTAATATGAGATATTACATTAGTTCATCAAGCCTGTAACCAACATCATAGCATTTAATTAGTAGTCAAATTAGTGAAGAATGTTGAAAAGCTGCTCCAGTTGTTTGATTAGCTGATTCAAGTTATGATTCAATACAGGGGTAAAGAACTAAAGATTCAGGGTTTAAGGAAAATCTGCTATTATGTGACACACAACGTGCATACTTGTAGACACCGAAACAACAGCCAGATTAACGAAAATTAGTACAATCTCCGCTTGCTTTAACACGAGACCTTAATTTGGTTGATCAGAAGTGTAATTCCATGATTGTAAACAACAAAACAACCAATAGCATTAGTGAAGAATGTTTTGAAAACAAGTTACTCTAGTTGTCTGATTAGCCATGATTTGAGTCTCGGTTCAATGCCACGGGCTGGAGTGAAGATTTTGTTATGTGACACACAACATGCATATATAATATGCTTTGTTTCTGGTTCATATTGATCTTAATTATGTGTCTCCTCCTATTTTGGAGGGTTGGTCTGGTATTTTTTTCTCTACCATTGCTTTTGTTTCTGCTAGCTGTACTTATTGTCTGTGGAAAAAACCCTATGCCTAGCTACATTTGCATGTTGCAGCAACCTTTGAAAAAAACTATCTAAAGTAAGATGCGATTTGAGGACAAAAATAAACCATGTACCATGTACAACAATTTGTGCGGAAGAAACCACAACCCCTATTTGTGGAACTGACTTATATTCCAAATAATTGTAGGCACTTTAACTTTCAACCAGTATCTTGCAAGAAAAGTAACCGAGTATATTGCTTGAATTACGAAGCTAGAGTTCGGTCTTGTATCTTTAGACAACTTACATACGCTCCTTGTGCACGATAATTTTTTAAAGCAATATATAGGCCAAAAATAAAAAAGAACTTGATGAAACAGCTGCTTTATCAGAAATCTATTGAAAATTTGCTTGAAAGTATAAAATCTAAAGGATTCTATGTGCTCTTTAAATTTTCTTAAATTTCCAATTTTCGATTATACAATTAAATCATGAACATTATCTTTAAAAACCTGAAGAAACCACACAAAGACTGCTATGGAATTGCTGCATAATGCTAATGATCAAAAGCAACCTGAATTTTTCTTTTAACCACGAATGGTTGATTGCAAACATGGAGAAGATGATGCAAGTAATTTATATAATTCTATATCTGGTGGTACGAAATCGTACAATATTCTAGGGTATATCTAAGACTGCTTCTGGAAGTGATAAAAACGGGTTATGACAACCAAAAACACTTACATTTGGCAGAAAAACTAACATTGTTTCAAGGTCATAGAGGTGCACTTTTCCATGAAACACTTTAATGTCTACTAAAATAACTTTTGGTAAAAGTGCTTATGAGAACAAGTGCTTCCGGTAGTGACCGTCATGCTCAAACTTCCGATTAGTTTTCTCTCTTCTACTATGTTTTTTTATTTAATTTTTTTTTCTTTGAAAAAATACACCAGAAAACTTCGACGCTGATTAGTATTGACAACTTCCACTAGCTTCATGCTGCTTATAATTAAGTTTATGGCATATCCATTAGTTTTCTACTTAAATTGATTTTGAAAACCAAAATAGAAGAATGAAAAAGATAGGCAGAATGGTAGTAAAAAACTTTGTAACTTAAGATAACAGAAAATGCATAACAGCAACAGAAACGACATTTATTATAGTGATTTACAAATAAATACAAACTTGTTTGAATAAAATATCACAATATAGTACATTAAGTAATGCAGGCATCCATGGTTTTCCTTTCTCATTAGGCCTTTCCATCTGGGTTCACAGTTAAGGTTTGGCACTCATATTCTGAGACAATGTTCTTGTGGATTCTGTCTATGAAAGCGGCTGCTTTGTTGTCAATCCCGGGCTCAGCCACGAACTGGCCTCTGTCCTCCTCGCTCGGCCAAACCTTCCTTGCACTCATGTAGGAATCCTCCATCATGTCGTCCCCTCTGCGATTGTGTGGCCTCCTCGATTTGAACATGTTGAAGAATGAGAAGGAGGATTTCTTCTGCCTGTTGCCTGCCATAACTCTTTTTCGACACGAAAAGATAATTAAACACAAGGGTTTAAGTGAGATGAAGAAAGTTCTTAATACTCACACTCACTTTGGTTTGTTGTGACTATTAAGAAGGTGGTGTGTATTTATAGTAGGAGGTGATCCTAGTGGAGAATCTTGGAGGACTCAAACTGCAGCTAAGGAAGTAATTTTTGGATGGTTGAGCTCACAAATAAGACCAGAGAAAAAAAAGGTTGAAAGTACATTTTCTATGGTCCTCTACTTTCTCAACTGACCAAAACACTCATAGAATAATTGTCTCTCATTTGACCAAAGCAGACTCATACAATTATTGTAACTTTCATTTTCGAAGAATTGCCATGGAACTGAATATGTTGCTAGAGCGGGATGTGCTAGCTTCCTTATGCACTCGAGTTTAAATTCTCTTCCCCACAAGAAGGAAAAAGAAGTACTACTATGAAGATTGCATTAAAATTTACAGATAAATCTTTTAAATAGTGATATTCCACCTAAAGTTCATTGTTAACCTTTCCACTTTCTTCATCTTCCAAATCATTTAATTAGCAGTGATAGAAGGAAAAAGAAGTACTACTATGAAGATTGCATTAAAATTTACAGATAAATCTTTTAAATAGTGATATTCCACCTAAAGTTCATTGTTAACCTTTCCACTTTCTTCATCTTCCAAATCATTTAATTAGCAGTGATGATCAGCCAAATCTGACCTGTTTTTGGGATGTGACCTACTTTTCTTGAGAGATGTATAGTTTTATTTGATCAGCTCCAGATTAGCATACATTTTACTATGTATTTAATTAACAGATACTATGCATATGATTCTGTCACCAGAACGAGTCATCCCTCGTGATCTAAAGCTTGTTTAGATTAAGATTAAGCGTGTGTTGATCAGTATTTAATGGGGTTTTGTTTAAGAAAAAAATATTATTTGGCCTTCATCAACTTTAAGGAATAAGAAATACTGGAAACTTCATTAGATATTCAAGAATGCAGAAGGTATATATAATAGTAAAAAGTTTCCCCTTCTTTAGAAAGATAGCTTTGGTTCATGCATTGGTTAAGTACTCTAGAGTTTTAATAATTAAAGTTCGGTATCCCCTCATTTCCTTCTTTCCTTCGTACAGACAAATCATAGTCCGACGCATATACAAAAATCTTTTCTTTTGCTGATTTTATAAACCGCTTCAGTATTTGTGTCAACTTGTGATTTGTTGTGATTTGCAGTTAAGGATGAGCGACAGTGTTGTGCGCAAAAGTTTCTAGTTTTGTAGCATAGCACGCAAGCTGTCCAGCTTTAAGGTATTTGAAAACTCTTACTTGTAAAAACCAGGGTTTGGCAATATGGTCCACCAACTTATTCCCTGCAACTTCTCTCTACCATGCTTTTCAAGTCATTAAAATATTGATGCTTTCTTTGCACGCTGTAATCCCATTGATTAGTTAAAGTTAATAAAAATCTTAGTTCTTTATGCGCAGAGAATGCTGCTTCATTATCAAAATGCTAAATTGTTAAGTAATTGTTCACACGTTAATTCTTGATTAATTTGGCAAATATATGAGTGCCAGCAAAGAAGTTAGGCAGGATACACACACACACACTAGAAACTTCTTATTGCTTGTTAGACTACTCCAAGAAAGTCAGAAATAGAGTAGGTATTCCGGTTGCACCTAAGTTTCTCGAGCAATTTCTTGTTTAGTCGAGTACTTCTAATGCCTAATTGAATGCTTTCTATTTCTATTGTGCTAATGTTTTGATTTGTTAGTTAAGTGACAACTTTTATCCCCTTTTTTTATATTAGTTTGGGGTTTCTTAATATTTGATTATCTTCACGATTCTTAGATATGGTTTTTGGTTCAATTTCACAAAATTATGAAAGCACTCAACCTCTGTTTATTGGTCCTTCAGCGTGGGAATAATTTAATTTTGCGCCTTGTTTGGTCTCTAAATTTGGATGGGAATGGGTTGTATGTTGAAGGAAGAAACAAAAAACTCATGTCCAACTTGAAGGTAGAAGATGAGTTATTTATAAAGAAAATACATCCATTCTAATCCAACTCTAATTCCAAAAAAATGAAAAAGCGTTCACTTCTACCTTTTGATATATAGGATTGGAATTGTTTAATTTATTAATCTTGTGAGGGATGCACTTATCCCCATTTGCATTCATCCCATGGGGGGATGCACAAATCTTCATTTGCGAATAACGTATTTTGACCGAATAAAATCATGATTGAACCATTTAATTTATTAATCTTCATTCATATATCACTCCTACAAAAAATCATTCAAATTGGAGATCCTTTAATCATGAATATGTTACTTGGTACCTAAAACGTC
Organism: Pyrus x bretschneideri; assembly: GCF_019419815.1. NCBI lineage: Eukaryota > Viridiplantae > Streptophyta > Magnoliopsida > Rosales > Rosaceae > Pyrus > Pyrus x bretschneideri. The sequence goes on from NW_025999402.1 coordinate 5,739,731, forward strand.
AATTTTTGTTCTATAGATTTGAATGATTAAATAACCTCCGATTGAGATGAATTTTTGTAAGAATGATCTTCAAATAAAAATTAAGAAATTAAATAGTTATGATTATAAAATTTGTACAGTCAAGATACGTTATTCAAAATGGAGGAATGAGCTAATCTCCCAAAGTGAAATTTTAGTATTATCCAAGATGGATTAAATTCAAAAAGATAAGTTTGACGTTCGAAATTAAAGTTAGATATTCGTTCCAATTCAATAATAGACACCAAACGAGCAACGCACCATAGTCAATTGGGCTGCGTGGTCTCTCACTAAAACCCACCAAATCAACAGACGGGTCGGCCCATTGGGTTGACCCATTTGTACTTGGGCTATTCAACCCCCAATTTCACTTACCATAATCTCTTGCGTGTTGAACCAGTCGAAGAGGGTCAGAAAACAGAGCCGGTTCGAGCTCCGGAGCATCTTCGGTTCTTCCATTCGCCAGAAATTTTCACTTTCTGCTTCAATCCAGGTACTCTTTTCCTAATTGAATTGTTCATATCTACTATTGTTTTGATTTATAAACTAATGGCCCACTTTTCTGGTTCAGCACGGCCTTTTCTTTTTACTAATTTGGGGTTTTTTACTTGATTATCATTTGAACTATTCGAAATTATTCATCTTTACCAGATTCTTGAAATGGGTTTTGGACCAATTTGTAGAAATCACTCGCTTTTTGTGTATTGGTTGTTCAGTTTCTGGCTCAATTTTCGTGTTTCTGGAATGCCAGAGACATTTTTGCTGGCTGGGAATTTGGTTTCTCTGGAAGTGCTAAAAACGTTTTAGGACAACCAAAAACACTTACATTTGGCAGAAAAACTAACATTGTTTCATGGTCATAGAGGTGCACTTTTCCACGAAGCACTTGAATGTCTACTAAAATAACTTTTGGTAAAAGTGCTTATGAGAATAAGTGCTTCCTATAGTGACCGTCATACTGAAACTTCTGATTAGTTTCTCTCTTCTACCATGTTTTTATTTTTATTTTTTGAAAAATACACCAGAATGGTAGTAAAAAACTCTGCAACTTAAGATAACAGAAAATGATTAACAGAAATAGATACGACATTTATTATAGTGATTTACAAATAAATACAAACTTATTGTTTGAATAAAATATGACAATATAGTACATTAAGTAATGCAGGCATCCATGGTTTTCCTTTCTTCTTAGGCCTTTCCATCTGGCTTCACAGTTAAGGTTTGGCACTCATATTCTGAGACAATGTTCTTGTGGATTCTGTCTATGAAAGCAGCAGCTTTGTTGTCAATCCCGGGCTCAGCCACGAACCGGCCTCTGTCCTCCTCGCTCGGCCAAACCCTCCTTGCACTCATGTAGGAATCCTCCGCCATGTCGTCCCCTCTGTGATTGCGTGGCCTCCTCGATTTGAACATGCTGAAGAATGAGAAGGAGGATTTCTTCTCCCTGTTGCCTGCCATAACTCTTTTTCGACACGAAAAGATAATTAAACACAAAGGTTTAAGTGAGATGAAGAAAGTTCTTAGTACTCACTTTGGTTTGTTGTGACTATTAAGAAGGTGGTGTGTATTTATAGTAGGAGGTGATCCTAGTGGAGAATCTTGGAGGATTCAAACTGCAGCTAAGGAAGTGACTTTGGATGGTTGAGATCACAAATAAGACCAGAGAAAAAAGGAGGTTGAAAAGTACATTTTCTATGGTCCTCTACTTTCTCAACTGACCAAAACAGACTCATAGAATCATTGTCTTTCTCAATTGACCAAAGCAGACTCATACGATTATTGTCACTTTATTTTTCGAAACGAGGCTCAGGTGCGGAGCCTTCCACTGTGGACCGAGACTACACAAAGGTAGAACAAACTGCCATGGAAACTGCAGATGTTGCTGGAGCGGGAGATATTTTTCCAAGTGCCGGGTACACATGACACTTGGTGTTCCCCACCTATTAGCATTTGACATCTTGGATATCCTTCAATCTTATTTTTCAATAAATAAATAAAACTAAATGCTAATAGGTGAGGGAACACCAAGTGTCATGTGTACCCGGCACTTGGAAAAATTTCTCCTGGAGCGGGATGTGCTAGCTTCCTTATTCACTCGAGTTTAAATTATCTTTCCCACAAGAATTTAAAAAAAAAGTACTACTATGAAGATTGCATTAAAATTTACAGATAAATCTTTTAAATAGTGATATTCCTCCTCAAGTTCATTGATAACCATTCCACTCTTTTCATCTTCCAAATCATTTAATTAGCAATGATGATCAGCCAAATCTGACCTGTTTAAGGGATGTAACCTACTTTTTTGTCATAGATGTATAGTTTTATTTGATTAGCTTCGGATTAGCGTACAGAAAAAACCCTATGCCTAGCTACATTTACAAGTTGCAGCAGCTTTTGAAAAAATAGAACTTTAACAAAAAAAACTTTCGGTACTGTTCATTTTAGCGAAAAATCATATTTTTACGTTAAAAAATCAATCTTGGTACTATTCATCTTACCTTTTATTTTGTTATTATCGTTAAAACTCAAAGTTTTCAAGTCCTTTTCATTAGCTTTCCTTTGAAAAAAAAACTATCTAAAGTAAAATGCGATTTGAGGACAAAATTAAGGCATGTACCATGTACAACAATTTGTGTGGAAGAAACCACAACCCCTATTTATGGAACTGACTTGGATTCCAAATAAATTGTAGGCACCACAACCCCAAGCATGCTTTTCATGTCATTAAAATATTGACGGTTTATTTGCAAGTTGTAATCTAATTGATTAGTTAAAGTTGATAAAAATCTTAGTTCTTTATGTGCAGAGAATGATACTTCATTTTCAAAGTGCCAAATTGTTAAGTAATTTTTCACACGTTAATTCTTGATTAAGCAAACAAAATAGTGGATTTGGCAAATATATGAGTGCCACACAGAAGTTAGGCAGGATATATATATATATATGTGTTTGTGTGTATGTATGTATGTATGTATGTATATGTATATACTCTAGAAACTTCTTACTGCTTGCTTGGTAGACTACTCCAAAAAAGTCAGAAATAGAGCAGGTATTTAAGTTTTCTCGAGCAACTTATGGTTTAGTCGACTACTTTTAAAGCCTAATTGTATGCTTTCTATTTCTAATGTGCTAATGTTTTGGTTTGTTGGTTAAGTGACAACTTTTCTCCCCTTTTTTGATGTATTAGTTTGGGGTTTCTTATTATTTGATTATCTTCACAAGATTCTGAGATATGGTTTTTGGTTCAATTTCACAAAATTATGAAAGCACTCAACCTTTGTTTATCGGTCCTTCAGTTTGGGAATACTTTTAATTTTGCGCCGTTTGGTCTCTAAATTTGGATGGGAACGAGTCGTATGTTGAAGGAAGAAATGAAAAACTTATATTCAACTTGAAGGTAGAAGATGAGTTACTTATAAAGGAAATATATCCATTCTAATCCTACTCTAATTCCGAAAAAAAAAATGAAAAAGCGTTCACCTCAACCTTTTAATATACCTAAATTTAATAGGTTATCCATTTCAGTTCTATTATAAAAGCATGGGTCATCGTTTGGCATGTAGGATTGGCACCGTTCAATTTATTTGTGAGGGATGCACTTATCCCCATTTGCATCCACCCTATGTGGGGGATGCACATATCTCCATTTGCGAATAACGTATCTTGACCGAATACGATCACAATCGAACCGTTCAATTTATTAATCTTTATTCAAATATCACTTCACTCCTACAAAAAAATCATCCAAATTAGAAATTCTTTAATCATGAATATGTTACTTGGTACATGAACTGTTAATTTGTTTTATAGATTTGAATAACTAAATCATCTCCAATTGAAATGAATTTTTGTAGGAATAATCTTCAAATAAAAATTAAGAAATTAAATAGTTCCCATTATAAAATTTATGCAGTCAAAATACGTTATTCGAAATTGAGAAATGAGCTCATACCCCAAGACGAAATTCAACTATTATCCAAGATGGATTAATCATTCAAAAAGATAAGTTTCACCTTCGAAATTAAAATTAGACACTCGTTCCAAATCAATGATAGACACCAAACGAGCAACGTCACCAAAGTCAATTGGGCTGCGTGGTCTCTCACTAAAACCCACCAAATCAACAGACGGTTCGGTCCATTGGGTTGACCCATTTGTAGTTGCTAATGGTTTGTGAGCATATGGTATATTGAGAACCATTAGTTTTCTGCCTAAATTGATTTTGAAAACCAAGACAGAAGAATGCATAACCGAAACAGATACTACATTTATTATAGTGATTTACAAATAAATACAAACTTTATTGAGTAAAGTAAGACCATATAGTACATTAAGTGATGCAGGCATCCATGGTTTTCCTTTCTTATTAGGCCTTTCCATCTGGCTTCACAGTTTCTTCTTCAAATTTCTTGCGGATTCTGTCTATGAAAGCCGCAGCTTTGTTGTTAATCCCGGGCTCAGCCACGCACTCGCCTCTGTCCTCATCGCCCGCCCAAACCCTTCCTTCACTCATGTAGGAATCCTCCATCATGTCGTCTCCTCTGCGATCGCGTGGCCTCCCCCATTTGAACATGCTGAAGCATGAGATGGAGGACTTCTTCTGCCTGTTGCCTGCCGTAACTCTTTTTCGGCACGTAAACATAATTAAACACAAAGGTTTAAGTGAGATGAAGAAAGTTCTTAGTACTCACTTTGGTTTGTTGTGACTATTAAGTAGGTGTTGTGTATTTATAGTAGGAGGTGATCCTAGTGAGGAATCTTGGAGGACTCAAACTGCAGCTAAGGAAGTAATTTAATTTTGGATGGTTGAGATCACCAATGAGACCAGAGAAAAAAAAAGGTTGAAAGTACATTTACGATGGTCCTCTGCTTTCTCGCTTGACCAAGACACGCTCATACCATTATTATCTTTCTCAACCGAAGGTACATTTTCTATGGTCCTCTATTTTCTGTAGTTTTATTTGATTAGCTTCGGATTAGCACACATTTTACGACGCATTTAATTAACAGATACCATGCATATGATCTTGTCACCAGAACGAGTAATCCCTCGTGATCTAAAACTTGTTTAGATTAAGATTAAGCGTGTGCTGATCAGTATTTAATGGGGTTTTGTTTACCAAAAAAAATATTATTTGGCCTTCATCAACTTTAAGGAATGAGAAATACTGGAAACTTCATAAGATACTCAAGAATGCATTAGGTAAATACAATTGTAAAAAGTTTCCCAATAGGTTTTGAAAAGACAGATTATATTCACACATCCCAAATTACTTCTCCTATACATTTTTAATTTTTTTAATATTTTCTACACACCACTAACACTTGATAGAAAAATATTAAAAAATTAAAAGGGTGTGGGAGAAGTAATTTCGGGTGTGTGAATATAATCTTCCTTTGAAAAATAGCTTTGGTTCATGCATTGGTTAATAATTAAAGGTCGGCATCCCCTCCTTTCCTTTTTTCATTCGTACAAACAAATCATAGTCCGACACATGTATAAAAACTTTTTCTTTTGCTGGTTTTATAACCGTTTCAATATTTGTGTCAACTTGTGATTTGTTGCGATTTGCAGTTAAGTATAAATGGCGACAGTAAAAGTTTCTAGTTTTGTCTCATAGCACGCAAGCTGTCTAGCTTTAAGGCATCTGAAAACTCTTACTAATAAAAGCCAGGGTTTGGCATGCTCCACCAATTTATTCCCTGCAGCTTCTCTCTACCAATTTATTCCCTGCAGCTTCTCTCTACCATGCTTTTTAAGTCATTTCCCAAGAAGGAAAACTAATGAAAAATCTAAAAAAAAATTTAGTTTTAATAAAAAATGACAAATAAAGGTGTAGTGAATAGTACCAGGAAAAGGTAAAAATGTGGTTTTTTGTTAAAAATGAACAGTACCAGAAGTGTTTCGTTAAAACTTCCTTAAAATATTGATGGTTTCTTCACAAGTTGTTATCCCATTGATTAGTTGAAGTTGATAAAAACCTTAGTTCTTTATGTGCAGAGAATGATGCTTCATTTTCAAAGTGCCAAATTGTTAAGTAATTGTTCACACGTTAATTCTTGATTAAGCAAACAAAATAGTGGATTTGGCAAATATATGAGTGCCACACAGAAGTTAGGCAGGATAAATATATATATATATATATATATATATGTATATATATATGTGCGGATGATCGTAAGCAGCAGCAGCAGCAGCTACAACAGCAACAAGAAGAATCTGGGCCTGCCCCAGTTTCCACTGAACTGAACAGTGCTACTACACTTGCAGATCAGGATCAACGGAAGGCTTTGAAATTTGGGTTTTCTTCTAAAGGTGGCACCTCTAAGTCTAAGGGACGCGTATTGATCGTAACTGTTCATGTTGAAGATGAGTTTGATTTAAGAGGAAGTTGATTTATGGTGGTTATTTGAGATGTCTTTTGTTTGCTTTCATTGCTTGGCTATAAGACTTAAACTATTACTGCCACCGTCAACACTTTTCTATCTATTAGACCGGGAACTCTGCATATCGCACTCTGAACTTTGACAAAATAATTAGAATAAATTGTAACAAGGATCCCTTAACTTTAATCAAATTGGAGCAATGATCTCTCATTAAGCTATTACCATTTATTGAATTTTGTGAATTGTATATTCATCATGAAAAGAACGAAGTACAAGAGACAGCCAATATATATGTGCTAGAGGGAAGAAACAAGACCTTGATAGGAGCATATTTAGGCGACTTACTTAGCTTGTTTTCGTGCATCTATGTTGTTAATTCATAGTTGTTTTAGTAGTTTAAGCCATTTTCGTGTGTTTTTAGGTTCATATGGCTAAGGAAGCAAAAAGATGCATTTTGGAGCATTTTGGAGCAAAATTGGGCTTGGAATGGATAGCATATGCTTGGAGCCAAAGTGTTGGACGAATTTGAAAGCCTTGTATGCACTTTGGACATAAAACAAAGGGCCTAGCCCAATCAAACAATCCTTTGAGCCATGCAAAACCTCTAGCCCAATCAACAACCCTTAGCCACATGCATTCACACACACATGCACTTACTCTTTCATCATTGCACCACCAATTCAACACATGCATTTCCACTTTCCTACTTCATCATTTCAACCACATATTCACCCACATGCACTCTAATCATTCAACACATGCATTCACACACCAACAACCTAGCTCTTTTTCCATCATTATTTCATCCACATGCACTCTCAATCATAACAACCACATTCACTCTTAAACAATCACCCACTTATTCTCCCATTCCCCCTATAAAAACCCATGCATTCATACACAAAAAACACATCTCATTTTCATACACAAGACACCACAAACACATCCAATCTTTCCCTTTTGCCGCAAATCCCCTTCCATTTCTACACAATCTCTTCTCGGCTTCATTCCATTCCATACACTCTCCCATTCGCAGAAACCATTCAACCTTAGCCGCTCCACCTTCATTTACAACACACTTGGAGCACCAACACCGAAGGCAACTCTTAAGGGATTTCGACATCAGTTTTGCTTCAAGGGTTCTTTCTTCTTAATCCTATGTTCACTCATGTTATATATTTTTATGTCAAACCTTTTGTAAACATGAAGTGTAACTAATCTCTCTCTAGGGATTCGATGTAGCCTTGCAAGATTGTCATGTAGTTAATTCAGAATTCTCATTTAATCTATCTATTTCTTGTTTCATTCTCCGATTTAATTGTGACTTAGTGTGTTGATTTTAATGCTTGATCATCATTTGAATTAACCACAGGTTGTTTAGCCAAGATTAAAGCACACATCATGCATAATCTTGGTGGATATGTGAATGAATGAAGGGAATGTTTTGCAAACATCCTGTCGAGTGTTCCCTTTGGTTTTGTGAAAGTTTCTTGTGCACTACATATTCTTGATTAGGAACCAAAGTTGCACATCACAATTAGGCTCATGATTAGAGACATTTGATCAAATCCACACATCATATGGTTGATCATATCTAAGTGAAACAAACTCAAGAAATAGGTAGATGGATGCGTATAATCTGATTCAACAAGCATGGCCTTGGGTTAGCAATGGTAAAATCGAATCCCTAGCTTCATCTCCATTGGTACTATCTCATTTTATTAGCTGTTGATTCATTCATTTTGTGTTTACTTCATTTCTTTATGCTTTCAAGGTACAACAACAAATCTGCCTACATTGATTAGTTTTATTTCTCTAGTAAAGAGTTCTTGCAAAACAAGTGATTATATAGGTCCAATTAGTCCCTGTGGATTCGACACCCTTACTTGTGCCATTATACTAAACATATTCTAGCATGAAGAAGGAAAACATCAATCAGACCTCTACCCCTCCTTGATTTACGCCTAAAAGCTAACAAAACAAGTAAGATACACATCCCTTGAATTAAGGGAATTGACAACAAGGGACAATTGGTGATACCCATGCTCAAGGTGGCAGAAATCAGCCACTCTACACGGTACATCACACTATTACCCTAAAACTAGGTTAACAACTTTGTACAGTGAACATACAACCTAGCCCTAGTTGACATACTTCTTCCAATACTCCCCCTCAAGCTAGATCAAAGGGATTAATTGATCCAAGCTTGAACTAAAGACGCTGAAAATTAGCAGATGTCAATCCTTTTGTGAAAATATCTGCAAGTTGATCATGACTGCGTGTGTAGTGAGTATTGATCACCTTGGACTGAACTTGATTTCGAATGTAATGACAATCAACTTCAATATGTTTAGTTTGCTCATGGAATACCGGATTCGATGCAATGTGCATCACAACCTGATTATCACAGTGTAGGGACAAGGGTTGCTGATGAGAAAAACCTAAGTTCAACAGAAGGCTTTTGAGCCAAATAAGTTCATAAGCAGTCGACGCCATAGCACGATACTCTGCCTCTGTGCTAGAGCGTGCAACAACACTTTGTTTCTTGCTTTTCCAGGTAACTAGGCTGCCTCCCACAAACGTACAAAATCCAGTAGTAAACTTGCGATTGAGAGAATTTCCTGCCCAATCAGCATCGGTATAGCCTGAGATGTGAGTGTGACTATTGTTGCGCATAATAATTCCTCTACCAATGGAACCCTTGAGATAACAAAGCACACGATGAACAATCTTCAAATGATCCATGCTTAAAGAGTGCATAAACTAGCTAACAAGGCTGACGGCATATGATATATCAGGAGGTGTGATAGTCAAATAAATGAGTTTGCCAACCATTCTTTGATAGTAGCTTAAATTGGGAATATGATCACTGTGAGTTTTCAGCTTCAAGTTGTTATCCAAGGGGGTGCAAGCAGGCTTGCAATCTGTCATTTTTGCTTCGTGAAGAAGATCCATAACATACTTACGTTGGTTGAGGAAGAAACCTCTGTGAGAGTGTGCCATCTCGATGCCCAAAAAGTATTTAAGAGTGCCAAGATCCTTGATAGCAAACTTGTTGTTGAGATACTATTTAAGAGCATTAATCTCTGACATATTATCACACGTCATAATTAGATCGTCAACTTAAATGAGCACAATGAGTTTACCTACCGAGCTAGAGCAAACAAATAGGGAGGAATCCACAATACGTCGACAAAAACCAACCCTTTCTACAACATTATGCATGTGGACTTTGCTTGAGACCATAAATGGATTTATGAAGTTTGCACACCATTTCTGGGTTGTTTGATTGAGGATGACTTGGGGGAAGCTTCATGTAAACCTCTTCTACAAGTTCACCGTGCAAAAAAGCATTTTTAATATCCATTTGAAAAAGAGGCCATGCATTGTTAATTGCAACTAACAACAACACCCTAACAATGTTCATTTTTGCCATGGGAGCAAATGTGTCCTTATAATCAACCCCATAGGTTTATGTAAAACTCGAGCAACCAAGTGAGACTTATTCCTTTTGATCGTGCCATCTGGATGAAACTTAGTTTTGTACACACAACGGCTCCCTATTGCCTTTTTTCCTTTTGAAAGTTTCACTATGGTCCATGTGTTGTTTTCATGGAGAGCTTGAAGCTCTTCTGCCATAACAATTCTCCAGTCACTATGAAGATTGGCTTCTTGAAAACTTTCTCATTAATGGCACTTAGGAATGTAGCAAAAGAAGATGAGACTTTGCTATAATCAATAACATCAGTCACGGGATACCTGGTAGTGTAGGTCACGTAATCATGCAACTTGGATGGAAGTTTCCTCTCACGTGCAGGATTGTGACGATCTGGAGAAGGTTGAGCTGCAGGTAATTGAACAATATCATGGTTTGAAGGATCACTGGAGGGTGGAGGTTGAGTCTCTGATGAAAAAGAGGTTTCATCTTTAAGATGTTCCACCAAGAGAAGATTAACATCATCTGGCACATGATCACTAGGAATGCATGTTGGACCTTCTCCATTTGGATATGGAATTGGAAATAAATCCAGCAAATGCTCCCCCTATCTAGAGTAATTCAGTGATTGTGAGAAGTAAGGAACATGTTCTTCAAATTTAACGTCCCTTGAAACAACCATTTTTCTAGTTGTTGGATTATAGCACTTGTAACCTTTTTGGGTAGATGAATAACCTAGAAAGACACATTTGGCAACCAATGGTCTAGCTTGTCATGATTTTGTGCTTGAATGTGAACAAAGCATGTACATCTAAAGACTCTCAAATGGGATAAGTTGATCTTTCTAATTTTCAAGACCTCATAAGGTGATTTAAAATTCAACACTTTACTAGGCAATCTATTGATGAGATATGCCACAGTAAGGACTCCTAGGGACCAAAATTTCTTGGGCACATTCATGTGAAACATAAGAGCTCTAGCTTCTCAAGTAGATCTTTATTCTTCCTCTCGGCCACCCCATTTTCTTGGGGTGTTCCAACACAACTTGTATAGTGTAATATACCATGTGTGCTCAAGTAGTGTGACATGTTATGGGACATATATTCGGTGCCATTATTTGATCGTAAAACATGAATTTTTGAAGCAAATTGTGTGGTTACAAGTCTATGAAAATCTTGAAAAACTTCCATCACGTCACTTTTAAATTTCAAAAGGTATAACCAAGTGATCCTTATGAAATCATCCACAAAAGTTACAAAATATTTGTATCCATCAAAAGACTCTAGGATTGGTCCCCAAACATCGGAATACACGATTTCAAAAGGATTACTAGCCCTAGACAAAGAGGGAGTATATGGTAATTTAGTAAACTTAGAGAAGTGACAAACATCACAAGGACTTGTAACTTTGCAGAGGTTTAGGAACAAGGTGGATATGACTTTTCAAAAGGATGTGCTAGTCATTGGTGCCAAAGTTGTTGTTCTTGAGCTAAGCTTGAAGTGACTTGAAAAAACTTGGGAACTTGAATATGCTTGGAAAGATAGTAGAGACCATTTAAGAAAAATCTTTCAGCAATCGTCTTCTTGGTGACTAAATCCTGAAAAATCACATTTTTTTTTTTAGAGAAAATAGCAAGACAATTTAATGAGTTTGTGATCTAGCCAACAGATAAAAGTTGAAAAGGGAATGAAGGAACATAAAGAGCCTCAGACTCGACATCACTTGAGATCAAATGCGTTTTTCCTTTTCCTACAACCATAGCATCTTTGTCATTGGCAACTGACACTTGAGATGGAATTGAAAGTTTTTCAAAATTATGAAAGTTGGTAAACTTGTTAGTCATATGATCAGTGGCTCCAGAATCTATAATCCAATAATCATGCACATTACCAATGTTAAGAGCAGTTGAGAAGGAGTGTAAGATACCTGGGATGTCCAACTGTACCACGCCTTCATTTCTAACCAGGAAGCCAGCAAATTGTCATAGTAGTGCAGTTTGATTATTGTCACACTAATTTGGTGGTCCTTCACTATCTCCAAGGCCTTGTTTCTTATGAAGAAATGCAGCAAACTCGTTAATCAGTGCAGCTGGATTAGTGGTGAACTTCAGTGCTCATTCGGAAGAAGTTGTGGCAGCATGATTTGCCTTGTAAGAAGGGTTGTACGAGCCTTTAGATACACCATTGTTATCCCTAGGAAACTTTGATTTTAGCTTTGGATGAAGAATCCAGCATTGGTCTCTTGAGTGCCCACCAGCATCACAATGGCTACATTTTAAGCCAATTTTCTTTCCTTTATAGCCCATCTCTTCACCAAGTTTGTGGTTAGAGAAGTAAGCCCTAGCTTCTGGTATATTTGCCTTTACTTCCACGGTCATGACTTTCCTTCAAACCTCTTCTCTTTGAATTGTGGCACACACACTTGAAAAAGAAGGCAAGTTGGGATTCATGAGGATCTGGCTTCAAAGATCTTCAAATTCAGGGCTCAGGCTTGCTTGGAGTTGGAATATTTTGTCCTCGTCGACTCTCTTAGTTAGCACAGCAACATCGATGGTGTGTGGTCGATACACATTCAACTTGTTCCACATAGTGGTCAGCTTTCCAAGATGTTGCACAAATGGCTTCCCTTCCTATTGCAAGCCAGCAATATCCTTCTTCTACTGAAACACACAAGCCGCATTGTTCTTATTTCCATACATTTCCTTGAGATTTTTCCAAAGAGTCATGGAGGATTCAGCATAGCTGAAAATTTATGCAATCTTACTATCCATGGAATTGAGTAACCACGACATGACCAACTGGTCTTTGCATAGCCAAGCATCATAATCCGGTGAGGTAATCTCAGGCGTTGGGATAACACCATTGACATAACCAAGCTTTGATCGTCCTCCCAGAGCAAGAGAAACTACTCTCTCCCATGGAAGGTAGTTAAATACATTTAGCAAGACAGAACTAAGACGTTGATTTGGGTTGATATCAACATCTGAATGTGGTGATGATGGAGCAACATGGGAGCCGTCTCTTTCCAAATTCACTGAGCTCTCTTCAGTCATGTTTGGAGGACAAGAAGAAGCTCACAAATCTCTCAAGAAAAACCACAGAGACAGTCCGATTAGGGTCACTGCTCTGATACCATACTGAATTTTGTGAATTGTATATTCATCATGAAAAGAACAAAGAACAAGAGACAACCAATATATATGTGCTAGAGGGAAGAAACAAGACCTCCTACCCTTCCTTGATTTACGCCTAAAAGCTAACAAAACAAGTAAGATACACATCCCTTGAATTAAGGGAATTGACAACAAGGGACAATTGGTGATACCTATGCTCAAGGTGGCAGAAACCAGCCACTCTACACGGTACATCACACTATAATCCTAAAACTAGGTTAACAACTTTGTACATTGAACATACAACCTAGCCCTAGTTGACATACTTCTTTCAATACCATTGGTCCCTCAACCCATCAAAATGTGTAGTTATGGTCTTTTTCGTCAACTTCGTCAGAATTTTGTCAAAATGAGTTATGTTAGAAGGACCATTGCTAAAATTGGGTTAAAGTTTGAGGGACCAATGCTCCAATTGGGTTGAAGTTGAGGGACCATTTATCCAGTTAAATTATGTGGCCTACGAAACCAGTTATACGCAATTGTGTTGCATGAGATGTAAGATCATTTTTATAGGTTTACCAATCGGAGTTAAAAACATCGATGCCTATGAACAACGATTGGTTTGTAACGATTGTTTATTCTTGTACTTTTCAAAATCAAATATATTGAATCGAAGCGAAAAATGGATTTACAAAAAATAGAAAACGAGATTAGATAAAATCCGTCTGTACATTATTAAGTTACTAAAGCATCGGAGTCGGATTACATGACAATATTTTGATCTAATACAAATCTCCAACTTATAAGTTTCTGAAGCTAACAAGATACACAGAACCAGAACGGTACAGCGTTAGGCAGCTTCGGCAAATCCAACTTGAAGGTCACCAAAGTCGAAAACCGTGTGGTACGGCCCCATGAATACATCTCCGAGAATCCTGCAGGCATATAGTCAGCTAAGACATAAACCCTACTGAAAATGCAGTTAAGCTGGATAATTGGTAAAGGTTTATGCTAACATACCACAGAGGACCGGTTGGAGGAGGGATATCATAAGCTGTAAACCCGCTGATACAGACTTCAGCGACGCCTTCACCAGTTTTCAGAACATACTGCAGAAAACATGGGAAATGGTTGCAGAGTTTAACCAATAATTAGTTCTCCGATAACAGCTCCAAGTCCGTGATAATGTTACTAGCGCAAGAAAGCATCAATTACGGGAGTAAAATCTGTAGGACTGTCGAAATCTAACCTGGTCGGGAGTGAGAACGAAAGGTTTATCTCCGATGGTGAAGGTAACGTTTGGCATGCTCGAAAGGCTACTGCACTCGACTATTGATTCTCCTGCTGGACTTGGGAGGCTCTCGCAAAGCTGTTACAATTGACACCGAAACCAAAACTCAATACAAGTTATACAACTCGCAAATTTATTCCAAATTTTGGCTTCTTAGCAATTCATGCTCACCTCACTAAGGTAGCTAAGCACTTTCTCTTTTGTTCCTTTTTGTTTCAGCTGATTCTGAGCCCAAACAACAGCCATCTCACAAGCTGTGCACAAAGCACCATTGCTGACAGATGATCCCTCCTTGCTTTCCTTCTCAACCACTGTTTCAATCCCCGTGCTGCCCAAAATTCGGTTTCACCATTAAAAGATGTATTGTGTCAAAGTGCGTTATATGTCTATGCAGATCCAGATGAAGGGTTTTGACACGTGCGTTATATGTCTATGCAGATCCAGATGAAGGGTTTCCTGTCAAAACCCTTCATCCAAACCCAGTTGATATAACAAGTTCCAGCTTTTCTGGTGTACTTAAACAAGAAAAGCTTTTTTCCCTAAGAATTTGCTGTAAAAATTGCATAACATAGTTTAAAATGCGTGTATGGCTGACGGGATCAGAAGATTATCGCCAAAACATGGAAAACAAGGGAGATAATTTAAACTATGAAGAGTATACTAACCTCACATACTTAGACCCATTGAAAATACATAAACCAAGCTGCTTACAAACTTGGCCAGGTTGTGCCTGCAGATTGCAGACAATGATATGATCCTTAAATCCGACCTTCGGTAATCCTTAAACCTTAAATCAAAGTTAAGGATAAAAAGCAACTTACCCCTGATATCAGAAGATCCCATATCAGGTCTCCGTACTGAGCCACGACTGTCTTACATTCTGCACTCACTACTCCTTCAGCTCCGATAGCATGGTTAAGCACTGTCACAGTAGTCTGCAAAACAAAAAGAGCAAATGTAAAACCAAGCCTTGAGTATTTTCGAAAATTAAGCTATAGTAGACAAAGATGGAAGCACGTACTGTTGGACCGATGAGCAAGGACGTTCCTGAATCCACAATAGCAGCACAACCGCCCTCACATACACCTAAAATCGGACAACAAGAACAATCAATGACAAGAAAAATACTGCTAAGTTTCTCCTCCAAAACTAATAGATGGGAATTTTTTATGATCAAACAAGGTAACAAAACACGGTGCTACTGACTCACCCGTTGACTGGTTACCGATTATAAGATCACCCATTTCGAACTGAAAACAAAGAAAATGTGTTTACTTATCAGATTTCTAACTACAAGAATACATAACAAAATAAGATATACAGAGTTTAAAAACATAATTTTAGTCACCTGCCAGTAACCCTTTTTAGTAACTGGAACATAGGTGTGCTTCCCTTTGTAATGATTTGGGTCCATTCCACCGAAAACAAGTTCACCTCCTACATCTGAATTTGTGTCTCGATTAAGCCAGAACGAGAAGACATCATCGCTTAAAAGATCTTGTTCTGACATGGTTTGCCTGTAATATTAAGATTAATCTACTATAATCTGTGCAACTGTATATTTTCGAGAGAAAACATCTAAATTAAGATTTATTCATAGGGAAAACATTAAAGTACCACACTGGTGTAGCATTCCCAACAGAAATTTCTTGGAATCCAAGGCCAAGAAGTCCATCAAACTTTGCTATAACGAATGTGAGACTTGCTTCTTTTGTGGCCTCAATGAACTCCTGCGTTTACAAAGTCAGTAAATAATGGTTACAATCATTGCAGCTTAGGCACGATAGAAACCGAATCTGAAAGTGAAAACCAAGAACAAAACAAAAGCAAAACCCCACTTGATTTTTGACGACAAGGTCTCCAACTTCAACATTGTCTTGACTGAAGAAACCGGAAATTGATCCGCTTCCATATGTTATTGAAGCAGACGTCCCTGAACCACAAGGAAACCATTACAATCTGATCTTGCATTTCACAAAAGGAAACAACTTTAAACTGATACCACGCTTACCAATTGCGGTATATGTGCTGGACTTGCTTGACTTGTACCGAGTGTGGAAATAGCACGCAAGCTGCATGAAATTATGAAACAATACGTGATTTTCTGCAAACCAAATTATGGAAATTGATAAGCCAAGAGTAAGCACAACTTACAGAGAAGTAACATTTTGAAGAAGGAACCCAAAGATTGGAGCTTCCAGTGTCAAATATGACAGTGAAGTTCTGAGGAGGTGAGCCGATTCCAATCACCCCATAGTACTGAGCATCCAAGTAATTCTTCAGAGGTACGATACCTTCGTCTGAACTACCCAAATCCTGAGGCTTTCCCATCCTTGCTGTCCTTGCAGCTTTGATGGTTTGAAGATCCAACGGTCGCTTCTTCAGACCAATTCTGACTAGTCCATTGGAGGAAGAAGGAAGAAGTGAAGAGATTAAGGCCCATAAGTAGACAGCCACCAAGAGATGTTTGTGCCGCATGTTTACAGACTTCCTGTAGAAAAAAAGTAACAATTAGTAAGATGTTTACAGCCACCATATCTATCAACACAGTTAGGATCATCAAGAGGCTTGTAACTCAAGTCGTTAAAGAACATGTTGGGAGTTGATGAGTTTTTATGATTTCCAATTTCAAAGGGCTTTCAACTAAATGGTTAAAAAGTGTTTACCCTGCACCAAATTCTTGTGTTCAAATCCCCTCTCCAATATCGCTTGTACGAAAATAATTTCCAATTTCAATGAGTTTAACTAGAACAAGAAGTAAATTGCTTTTGGGTAAGCTAAAATGTAAGTTAGTAGAATAGGAACTTAGAAGCAGAACAAGCTAGGGTTACTGACCAAGTAAGAAAGATCACTTGTAAAAATTCGAAGCTGAAATTATAATCATATCACTTCACTTCTGTTGTAAGATAATATTACACACATACAAAACGAACCCATCTTTATAGACACGAGTTAGACCAGTTGGTCAGACGGTATAAAATAATATTGACCTGAATAGAATATCACCTTATCAACGGAAGGAAAAACCCCATCTCGAGAAACTGAGCAAAACATTACACAAGATGCTACTGCTATATATGCATAAGAAATCATGAACTACTCATGTGACTGATGAAATAACTTGATTAATTCTTTTGGTTATTTCTTGAGAAACCACAAATTAAAGCAGATGGTCACGATGATCATGAAGATTTAGTGATTAGTGCTCAAACCTTGATCAGCAATTAGATGATGAGCCAAGAAGAAGAAGAAGCATCCAGAAGATGAAAATATAATCCACAAAGGTAGGAGATCACTTTCCTTCTTATAGTGGTCCATACAGAGACAACACCATTGGTTACTCACAAGGCCACGCGCCTTTCCATGCTCGTGAAAATCAACAGTACCCTGCTAATTTGTAATTTGGAGAAATAAATTGGGAGGGCTACGGGATTATGGCAACTCTCACACTAGATAAGTTTGCGGGCGTTGAATAGGACCAAAATATAAGGAATTTTATGATTTTGTGAGGGATCCAAACAACCAATTATGTGGTCAGGTTAGCTCTACACACAAGGTTTTCTCCCTTAGCATGGACTAAAAGCAATTTCAAGATCGTTCAACTACCGATGTCATAATTTCAATATTTAACGAAAAAAAATACATAATTGGTTTATTTATTAGATAACTGATAAACGTGCTGATCCAACATTGCAAGAAGAAAAAAAAGAATGAGACAATTGAAAAGGAAAGTTAAAGTAAGAAAGTTGTCAGCAATTCTTTCATAATAACCTGATTGAAACAAAAAGAGACAGAAAAATTAAGTGAAAAAAACTGGATTTCAAAGGAAGAGTAAAGAGTTTGGGTGGAAGGAAAGGTAGTACGTACGTTTCTACGGGCATGGCCATGCAGTTGTTTCTGATGAGAAGCTACCGAGAAGTTTCATAGATAACGAGACGCGGACACGAAGGAGGGTGGTGGGGGTGTGGGAATCAAAATTGAAACTCTTGTCCTTTTGCAGATAATACTCAACAACCAATCTGGCAATCATCAATTTCCAAACTACAACTAACAAATTTGGTGAGAAATACAATAAACAAATTAAAAGATTAAGAGTCAAATTGCACACTGTCGAGAGTATGAATGACAGATCGAAGAAAAGAGGAATTTTACATGTGTTTATGAGTAATTGAGTTACTCCTCATATTGTCGATTAGTTTTATAGTTCGACTTTGTTCGACTTATTATAAGTAGTAAATAGCTTAACTTTTAGGTCTCATCTGGGGAATTGACACTGAAATGGGAGAGGGGCGTAGATGGATAGGGTACACCATCGTGGTGGTGTTCGAACACAACCTCATGTGAAGCGAAATTAACAAGTAATATTGTATTATTAGACAGAAACAACATAGGATAATGGTGTACCTGACATATCTAAATTTCTCTTCATAAATGTACAATGAAATTGACGTGCCAAATAATACTTTATCTCCAAGTGGTATCTTATAGTGATAGTTATACTAATAAAGAAGTTATACTCATGACTAAAAAAACGAGCCCAAAAGAATTATAATACATGTCTCAGTCTTCACATGAAGAAAAAGAACCCAAAAGAACTCAATTCAAGGAGAAAGAAGAGACCTCGACACTTGTATGGATTGCATGCAGCCCATAAATTTTAATTTTGGGTCATTAGCCCATATTTTTGGAGATAGTAAGAGTGTGACACGTGGTACTAGTTGCCGATGTTCCATCATCCTATAAATAAACTGTCAGTTTTGGAAGAGATTTTTCAATGTGACTGGAACACAGGGTGATACATCACATGTTACTATATAAATGGCGTGATATGTGTATTAAAAAGTTAATAACTTAAAAAATAAATTTTATCACCACTTGCATAAAAACATGTGATGTACCCTCGTGTTCCCGTTATAATAAAAATTTTCTCCAATTTTGAAAGAGATTTGGGACCCAACCCGAACCAAATTGCATTATGCAACCCAATTTACATGTCCCACTTGTGATGCAGAATTGCAAATCCCCACTAAAGTGTAAAGACGAATAAGGACATTGTTTCCTTTCATGTTTTGACAAATTGACATCGGAATTTCAGCTGCAAAAACAATATGGCAAAAATAATACGACGAACTCCACAGAAATGCTAATCCCAATTGTCCTAAAATTAGTACTAATTAGTTGCTTTGTGTGGATTATGTCATTTAAATGTGGTTTTAGATGTGCGGATGAGTTGAAGTGAGCAAATACGAAATACGCTTGAAACTCGTATCTGTATAATTAATTATGATTTGACGTGTTGGTCTAAGTCATTGATTAAAACTGAATATATGTAATGAAAATTAAGATAACATAACATGTCAAATTATTTGACATGACAACGTTATTAGCTATTGATGGTAGTAATCAAACAAAAATATGTTAATGTAACGAATATTTTGTTTCTTGTAATAGATGTCTCTCTCTCTCTCTCTCTCTCTCTCTATGCTGACTAAGCTAAATAGTTGTTGATTTATAACCTCATGACCCATAAAAATGGAGAGATTTTTAATGTGCCCAATAGGAAGAATGCGCAGTTAGAAGGACAACTAATTGAGTCTGCATCAATGGACTTTAAGGGGGTTATAAGTATCTCTATGGGAGACAAAAATGAGGGTCGAGTCTTTGCGAGTTTATCCCAAACAAAGCAAAGCAAACCTCTTCCAGGTCTTGGTCAGGAAGATGCGGATAAAACGCCAATAGCCTATTGTTAGCTTCTACTGAAGCCTAAGACAAGGAGTATTAAAGCTTAATAAAAGCGTAAGTCCCTCCCTTCCCCCTCCCCGAAACCCGATGCTCCTTCAGTACGGTCCTAGCAAAGATATCCACAGGATGGTTCGTTTTGTTCAGATATTCACGGCCTAGAAATACTGGATTCTCGTTCGAATAGGCCCTAACACAGGCAACAGAGGGGTCTCCCACTTCGATTCCGGGTTTAGGGTTTAGGGCGGTGCAGTACGTTATATGTTATTATATAAATGAAAAGGAGTTTTTTTTTTTTAAGTGTCTCTCCACTTGTATAATGACATGTGGCATGATCGTGTTCGTGACATACTGAAAAATCTCTCCAAAAAAATAACAATTTAATTGAACTTTATAGCGACTTGAACACTAGCAATTGAATGATGTGGGATCAACAACAAATAGGAAGCAAACAAGATCGGTTCAATTGTCTCTCTAATCACGTAAAATGCATATATATATAGGAGATACATTCGAAGACATGAGAAAAATTTAGGTAAGAGAATTCGACATATGCATACGTGTATATATATATGTGTGTATATATATATATAAGTAATTCGGTCTCATCTATAAAAATATAAGATTTTATGTATTTTGGTCGTATCTGACCTTATGCAGTAACGCTCAGTATGAGAAGCTATCCTAATTAATTGAAGATATAACGTAACCCAAGTTGTTTTGTTTTTTATTTGTTGAAACATATAATGTAAGTTTTAGTCCTAAATATATGGCATTTAGAACATATATTATAGGGTGAAGTGCCGATTTAGTCCTTGAACTATCACCTCAGTGAAAATTAGGTCATTGAATTGTTTTTTCGGTAAAATAAGTCCCTAAATTCATAAAAAATTGCTAATTTCATCCATACTATTTTATTCAAAGCTATTTTATCCAATTTTTCGTCAACTTAAGTCACTTGAGACATTTTAGAATGTAATACCATCATTTTATCACCTATAAGTCATTAACATTTTATATAGGTTGCGAATCTGACATTTAATTTACCCTCCAAAGTTAATTTCATACGCTATTTCTTTATGAAAAATATCAATTTACCCTCTAATGCGTATCACATGCAAGTAACGTGACTTAAATGAACGAAAAATTGAATATAGTAGCTTCGAATCTAATAATAGAGATGTAGTTGCCATAATTTTATAATTCAAAGACTGATTTTTCTAAAAAAAATAGTTTAGGTACCTAATTTTCACTCAGGTGATAATTCAAAGACTAAATTAACAGTTCATCCTGAATTATAAGTTATATGCAGACCCATAAAGCCAATCCTCATAGCCATGTTCATAGATTCATAGTATGTTAGCATGTGTCCTCTCCTTTACTCAAGAGTCAAGATTATTATACTTTTTTCAGTTTTGCATTATGAGAGGCAAAATTAACAACTTTCAACCGTTGATACATATTATCAATTAGTGCGTGCAACTAACGCAAACACAACTCACTAATCCACAGGGCCACAACTATACTTTCCATAAAGTTGAAAAAGTAAGTAGCAATGCCTAATTGATTTAGGAGAAACGTTAAGGAGATTCTCTCATAAGTGTGACTCTAGGACTCTTCATAGATTGTCTGCCACCTCATAGTTTTTACACAATATTTTATAATATTGGCACTACAATTAACTTTAGACTATGAGGTGTCAAAAATTTCATCAAGAGTTTGGCTTTGAAAAAATCTCGTGAGCATTTATCTTGATTTAGACTAAAAGGGAAAAGCAATTAGTCTAATCACAAGAAAATCAAGAAAGAAGTAACTGTGTGATGTAAATGAAAGGAAATACTAAATAGGAGAAGATATTTTTTAGTGTGACGTGACCGAACACAAACAAAATGGAAATGGTCCATCGAGTCTTCGAGTGAGTGCATCTTATTTGGCGCCACCTGATTTGTTAATTCAATTAATGGCACCTCCAATGCCGCCCTCGTCCCCCGGGGCGCCGGAAAAGGATCCTCACCCTTTTTCTGGAGATTCTAGGTATTCTGCGATCGTGATCGTTCATCGTATATCGTATGATTAGAAATCATTTTAAATTTTAAAATTTAAATTTAAATAATACCTAACGAAAATTGATCACATGATGTAAACAGTCATGATCGCAGGATCCCTAAGATCCACAGAAAAAGAATATAACGAGGATCCTTCCCCCCTCCCCCCCCCCCCCCTTTCCCCACCCCTTTTCCCATTTTCTAATTTCAACTTAGTTTGATTTATTACAGTAGTAAATTGCTTAACTTTTAGGTCTGATGTAGGGAATTGACACAAAAATGGAAGAAGGGCGTAGATGGATAGGGTACACCATCGTGGTGGTGTCCGAACACAACGTCATGTGAAGTGAAATTAACACGTAATATTGTATTATTAGACCAAAACAGCATAGAATAACGATGTACCCGACATATCTAAGTTGCTCTTCATAAATGTACAATGAAATTGACGTGCCAAATGATACTTTATCTCCAAACGGTATCTTACCGTGATAGTTATACTAATAAAGAAGTTATACTCATGACCAAAAAACGAGCCCAAAAGAATTACAATGCATGTCTCGGTCTCCACGTGAAGAAAAAGAGCCCAAAAAAACTCAATTCAAGGAGAAAGAAAAGACCTCGACACTTGTATGGATTGCATACAACCCATAAATTTTAATTTTGGGTCAGTAGCCCATATTATTGGAGATAGTAAGGATATGACATGTGGTACACATAGCTGCCGTTGTTCCACCATCCTATAAATAAACTGTCAGTTTTGGGAGAGATTTTTCAGTATGATTGGAACACTGGATGGTATACCACGTGTTACTATATAAATGGTGTGATATGTGTATTAAAAATTTAATAGTTTAAAAAATAAAAATTTTCACTACTTGCATAAAGACACGTGATGTACCCCGTGTTTCCGTCATAATAAAAAATTTCTCCAATTTTGAAAGAGATTTGGGACCCAACCCAAACCAAATTGCATTATGCAACCCAATTTACATGTCCCATTTGCGATGCAGAATTGCAAATCCCCTCTAAAGTGTAAAGACGAATAAGGACATTGTTTCCTTTCATGTTTTGGCAAATTGACATCGGAATTTCAACTGCAAAAACAATATGGCAAAAATAATACAACGAACTCCATAGAAATGTTAATCCCAATTGTCCTAAAATTAGTACTAATCATGTACTAATTAGTTGCTTTGTGTGGATTACATCATTTAAACGTGGTTTTAGATGTGCAGATGAGTTGAAGTGAGAAAACACGAAATACGCTTGAAATTCATATTTGTATAATTAATTATGATTTGACGTGTTGGTCTAAGTCATTGATTAAAACTGAATATATGTAATGAAAATTAAGAAAACATAACATGTCAAATTATTTGACATGACAACATTATTAGCTATTGATGGTAGTAATCAAACAAAAATATGTTAATGTACCGATTATGTTGTTTCTTGTAATAGATGTCTTTATCTCTCTCTCTCTCTCTCTCTCTCTCTCTCTCTCTATCTCTCTCTATCTCTCTCTCTTTATGCTGACTAAGCTAAATAGTTGTTGATTTAGAACCTCATGACCAAAAATGGAGAGATTTTTAATGTGCCCAGTAGGAAGAATGTGCAGTTAGAACGACAACTAATTGAGTTTGCATCAATGCACTTTAAGGGGGTTATCAGTATCTCTATGGGAGACAAATACGAGGGTTGAGTCTTTGCGAGTTCATCCCAAACAAAGCAAAGCGAACCTCTTTCGGGTCTTGGTCGGGAAGATGCGGATAAAACGCCAATAGCCTAATGTTAGCTTCTACGAAAGCCTAAGACAAGGAATATTTAAGCTTAATAAAAGCGTAAGTCCCTCCCTTCCCCCTCCCTGAAACCCCATGCTCCTTCGGTATGGTCTTAGAAAAGATATCCACGAGACGGTTCGTTCTGTTCAGATATTCACGACCAAGAAGTATTGGATTCTCTTTCAGATAGGCCCTGACACAGGCAGTAGAGGGGTCTCCCACTTCGATTCCGGGTTTAGAGCGGTGCAGTACGATATATGTTATTATATAAATGAAAAGAAGTTTTTTTTTTTTTAAGTGTCTCTCCACTTGTATAATGATATATGGCATGACCATGTTCGTGACATACTGAAAAATCTCTCCAAAAAAATAACAATTTAATTGAACTTTATACTGACATGAACACTGGCAATTGAATGTCGTGGGATCAACAACAAATAGGAAGCAAACAAGATCGGTTCAATTGTCTCTCTAATCGCATACAATGCATATATATATATATATATATATATATAGGAGATACATTCGAAGACATGAGAAAAACTTAGGTAAGAGAATTCAACATATGCATACATATACATATATATATATATATATTATTATTTTTTTTAAAGTAATTCGGTCTCATCTATAAAAATATAAAATTTTATGTATTCTGGTCGTATCTGACCTTACGTAGTAACGCTCAATATGAGAAGCTATCCTAATTAATTGAAGATATAACGTAACCCAAGTTGTTTTTTTTTTTATTTGTTGAAACATATAATGTAAGTTTTAGTCCTAAATATATGGCATTTAGAACATATATTATAGGGTGAAGTGCCGATTTAGTCCTTGAACTATTACCTCAGTGAAAATTAGGTCACTGAATTAATTTTTTTTTAGTAAAATATGTCCCTAAATTCATTAAAATTTGCTAATTTCATACTTACTATTTTATTCAAAGTTATTTTACCCAATTTTTCGTCAACTTAAGTCACTTGAGACATTTTAGAATGTAATACCATCATTTTATCACCTATAAGTCATTAACATTTTATATAGGTTGCGAATCTAACATTTAATTTGCTCTCCAAAGTTAACTTCATACACTATTTCTTTATGAAAAATTACTAATCTACCCTCTAATGTGTATCACATGCAAGTAACGTGACTTAAATGGACGAAAAATTGAATATAGTAGCTTCGAATCTAATATTAGAGATGTAATTGTCATAATTTTATAATTCAAAGACTGATTTTTCTAAAAAAAAAATAGTTTAGGTACCTAATTTTCACTTAGGTGATAATTCAGAAACTAAATTAACAGTTCATCATATATTATAAGTTATATGTAGACCCATAAAGCCAATCCTCATAGCCATGTTCATAGATTCATAGTATGATAGTATGTGTCCTCTCCTTTACTCAAGAGTCATGATTATTATACTTTTTTCAGTTTTGCATTATGAGAGGCGAAATTAATAACTTTCAACCATTGATACATATTATCGATTCATGCGTGCAACTAACGCAAACACAACTCACTAATCCACAGGGCCACAACTATACTTTCCATAAAGTTGAAAAAGTAAGTAGCAATGCCTAATTGATTTAAGAGAAACGTTAAGGAGATACTCTCATAAGTGTGACTCTAGGACTCTTTATAGACTGTCTGTCATCTCATAGTTTTTACACAATATTTTATAATATTGACACTACAATTAACTTTAGACTGTGAGGTGTCAAAGAATTCATTAAGAGTTCCGCTTTGAAAGAATCTCGTGAGCATTTCTCTTGATTTAGACTAAAAGGGAAAAGCAATTAGTCTAATCACAAGAAAATCAAGAAAGAAGTAACTGTGTAACGTAATGAAAGGACATACTAAATAGGAGGAGAAATTTTTCAATGTGACCAGCACACGAGGTCGTACACCACGTGTTACTATACAAATGATAGGATATGTGTATTAAAATGTTAATAACTTAAAAAATAAAATTTTCATCACCTACATTAAAACACGTGATGTACCATCGGTATTTCCATCACAATGAAAATTATCTCAAATAGGAGGTTGGAAATCACGTGCGTGTCACGTGACCGAACACAAACAAAATGGAAATGGTCCGTCCAGTCTTCGAGCGAGTGCGTCTTATTTGGTGCCACCTGATTAGTTTATTCAGTTAATGGCACCTCCAACGCCACACCTTTTTTCTGGGGATTCTAGGTATTCTGCAATCGTGATCGTTCATTATATATCATGTGGTTAAAAATCATTTTAAAATTTAAAATTTAAATATAAATAATACCTAACGAAAACTGTTTGCATGATATACGATGAACAGTTACGATCGCGGAATCCCGATCCTCCCTTCCGGACGGGGGCACAAAAACACTTTTCCCATTTTCTAATTTCACCCCAAAATTAATTTATACTTTAACCACCAAAGTTTTTATTAATTTCTCTCTTTTCCCTTTCGCTCTCCCAAAGGCTGAAACCATTCCCTCCCTTCACTCTCTCTCTCTCTCTCTCACTCTGAACGTTTCATGCTCTTCCTCAGCTTCATCATCAACCTCCGCAAACCCTAACCCTTCAAACCCTAAATTCTCAAATGGCCTCCTGGCCGGACCACCACATCAACGGCGACACCAAAACCCACATCTCCAAAAAACTTAAACTTTCCCCAAATTTCATCACCGCCGCCGAAATCGCCGCCGAATTCTCCCACCACGACCCGAACGTCGCCCGGATCAACAACGGAAGCTTCGGCTCCTGCCCCGCCTCCTTGATCGAAGCCCAGCGGCGGTGGCAGATCAAAAACCTCGCCCAGCCCGACCAGTTTCTACTTCAACGAGCTTAAGAAGGGAATCCACCATTCCAGAACCATTATCAAGGAGCTCATCAATGCCGACCATGTCGACGAGGTCTCACTCGTCGACAACGCCACCACCGCCGCCGCCATCGTGCTTCAGCAGACGGCCTGGGGGTTTTCGGAGAGCAAATTTGAAAAAGGTGATGCTGTGGTGATGCTTCATTACGCTTATGGCGCCGTGAAGAAGTCGATTGAGGCATATGTGACGCGTGCCGGTGGGTATGTGATTGAAGTCCCTTTGCCTTTTCCTTTGAAATCAAATGATGAAATTATCTCTGAATTTAAGAAAGCTTTGGTGAGAGGGAAGGCTAATGGTAGGAGGGTTAGGTTAGCTGTGATTGATCATATTACTTCAATGCCCTGTGTTGTTATACCTGTTGAAGAATTAGTTCAGATTTGTAGGGAAGAGGATGTTGACCAGATTTTTGTAGATGCTGCTCATAGTATCGGGTGTACTGATGTCGATATGAAGCGAGTTGGGGCGGATTATTATACTAGTAATTTGCATAAGTGGCTCTTTTGCCCCCCGTCTATTGCGTTTTTGTACTGTAGGAAGTCTCCCAAGTGCCCAGAGTTGCACCATCCTGTTGTTTCCCATGAGTATGGTAACGGGTTGGCTATAGAAAGTGCTTCGGTTGGGAATAGGGATTATAGCCCGCAATTGGTAGTGCCTTCAGTTTTGGAATTCATCAATAGGTTTGAAGGAGGTATTGAGGGGATCAAGAAGAGGAATCATGAGGCTGTTGTTGAGATGGGGCAGATGTTGGCCAAGGCATGGGGAACACATCTCGGGTGCCCTCCGGAGATGTGCGCCAGTATGATCATGATTGGGTTGCCATGCTTGCTTGGGGATCTTGAATGAGACGGATACTGAGAAGTTAAGGACACATTTGAGGGAGAAGTTTGGTGTTGAAGTTCCGATATATTTCCGACCACCCAAGAATGGGGAGGTTGAGTCAATAAATGGGTATTGTCGAATTTCTCATCAAGTGTACAACAAAGTCGATGACTATTACAAGTTCAGAGACGCAATTAATCAACTTGTTTCTGAGGGGTTTACTTGTGCTCAACTTTCTAACTGATGAGGTATGCTCTGCTTCCATCCATTCTTATGGTTTTTAGTTAGAAATGTGTGGTAATCAGATTTTCTTTCTTCTCATACTGTGATTGAAATGCAAGTTAAACTTTGTGATGAATCCAAGTGCTCTTACAACCATTTCCAGAAGTTTAGTTATGGTTAGCTGCGTTTCTTCATTGGGTGGTCAAGATGTTTGTTTCAACTTGTAGTGGCCATGGAAGAAGGTTACTCCTCCCACCTGTCCGGTTTAGAAACGTCCATGGAAAAGCTCAATGTAGTATGAATCTTATAGATTAATAGTTCTGTTGTGTATAAACTTCTTGCCTGATGTATCTGCAGTTTATGATAAGCAAGGAGGGGCCATGTTTCTTTTAGTTATTACCATGATTTAATTATTAGTAAGTTGTTTTTTGACATGTAACTGTCTGCATATTGTAGTCCAATGAAGCACCGAAGAAGCTCTTCTATGAATAACAACCATGGCTATATCTGCATTGCCTGCATCCCTCAGCAGTTGCAAATGGTTTCGGTACCATTAATCCCTAAAACTTGTAGAGAAACAAACTGCTAAGTGCATGTATCAAAGCAGAAACAAATTTCTTCATGGTTTTGGTGTTTGGTTTCCTGGACGTGTTAATAACTGTCTGTTGAGCATTGTCGGAATTGTTGTTGTTGTAAATGTTTAATGAATGTTTCGACATTTGCATGCTTAATTATCTCATAAAATCTAAACAGAAAACTTAAATCGAAATAAGACTTTTTAGAAACGATTGTGCCTGACCGTGACTTAGTTAGGGTATGCTTATGTAGTGAAATTTTTGCACCTTGAGAAAGAACTAAAGAAGTCTTGGATGAGGGTTTCCTTGTGGGCCCCACTGCTATGGATCTGGAAGGTAACTTGTCTTAGAATCTTGAAATATTAGAAGGCAAGGCAAAGAAAAGATTGTGTTTCCAAATTCTCCACTATTTTACTTTCTGTTTTTGGGTTATGCTGATTTTATTCTGATCATATTCATATTCCTCTGGATTCTTCTTCATATTCTTATTCTCTGAAAGGGGGCTTGAGCTTGAAATTTTATTTTTGTTCTCCCACATTTCATTTTCTCCTACACCAATTGGCGGCTGGCGCGTTTATGCCTATGTTTTTCCAAAAATTTGCACTCTGTTCTTGAATTTGAAGTACGAATACTTTGTAGAAACAACTTTTGATGCAAGCTCGGGCATAATCAAGTTGGCTAGAGCTGTGTACTTTCTTCTTTGCACAAAAGTTTGAATTCCCTTATGCGTGGTTTAGATTAGTAGAGTTGTGGGCTCTTTGACGTATAACTTAAGTGGTTAAAAGTATTTACTTATTTTGATGCGTCATTTGAAATATAGGATCATTGTTATGTATGATCACAATCACGATGACTTACAGGTGATCGTAATAGATTTAGTTCATCTGAAACCTTCTCCGTAATTATAGGAATGTAATTCTTTATTGTAATTATTTTAGGTTTCCTTTCACTTGTGATATTGCTAATGTATATTTGTTCTTTGATCATGTATTACTAATGTATATCTATTCTTTGATCATGATCTAACATGTTGTATTAGTCACCTTTAATTGGTGAAGTAGTACGTGTTTGTGATTGACATTCTTGTGGCATATTCCGCACACGTTCTCAAATTTTAAATAGACTATTGGCACCGTCACCAGTCGATGTCAATTTTCCATCTAGTGTTAAAACCGAGTTGGGCTACGTCCACGGTTGGTAGTTTTGTTTGACTCACTGAGTTTATTTACAACTTAGTGGAATATTGTTGTGGGTTAGACGGGTTGATTAGAATAGCGTATCTTTCTGTATCGAGATCTGAATCTTCCTCTTTGTACTAAAAGCATTTTAGAACATTGCTTGTCAAAAGTGAATGTAAGAATATGTTAGTTTTATATTTTTTAAAACCTACCAAGGTCCAAAATTTTGAAACAAAACACACAAGTTTAGTGGTAAAATAAGCGAGTTTGGTCGTTGTTCTCTGTCATGAGAATCTTGACAACCATTGAGACGTCATGAGCTCAGCCGCAGGATTCTACACAATAGGGTGCTCCGGAGTACCGGATAAAATATATAGAGTGCTTTTTTTAAAAATATAAAAACTAAGATTTAGCAGGTTAAAACATCCGTAGTACTAAGTACATAAGAGCATTTAAGATTTTGTATAACCCTGTTGAGAATAAGAAGTGGCTGAGTACGAACTATTTACTTCAGTACAACACAACCACGCAAATAGCCCAATTCATCAAGATTAGAATGAGGCGGCATGGGAAGTACTTATGCTCACAAACGTTTGTGTTTGAAGTGCTTTTAGTATTCCACTCATTTTTATCAATCATATCGTCTATCAATATTAACATTTAGTTATAATACTGTGTAACGATGTGACTGTATTGTTTGCTTGTGCACGAAGACGTTACTGATTTGAAAAGTTAGGTTGTGTGTGACCGTTGATAGGCATAAATGGCACATGACTTTACAAACTTTATATGTGCAAATATGGCATCAATTGTGAAAGAAAAAAAGAAAAAAAGAAAAAAAAAATCAGTTAATTTGAACACATAGGTCAACTTGATAATGTTAGTTAGATCAGTTGATCAAAGTAATTTGTTTGCCTTTGTAATCTTGAGCTTGAATTTTTTTTTTCTTCTGTATATTTGAATAATTTATTGCAAAGTATCATTTCCTTAAAAAAAAAAAATTACGAGTTACATGAAATTAACTTTTGACACAAAAACTATTTCTCTTGCTTTTTGTTTATGGTATGCATGCACAAAGCTTATCATACAACTTAAACTCCCAAAAATAATCCTCAACACTAATGAAAATTTGTAATGAGAAATGCAAAAGAGACTCTCTCAAAATTGACTCTCTATAAATTGATAACAACACTTGACGAGGGACGTTTTGAGTTAGTTAAATTTCCAACAATTATATTTTTTGGTTCGTTGGATTTTCAACAGTAAAAAAATTGAAATCAAATCCCAATGGCTTCAACATGTGTCTTGACCTGAGCCGTTGATGGAAATAAAATAAATAATAATGAATTAATTTTCTTTTTTTTTTTTCTTAAAAAAAATAAAAATAAAAAATAAAAAAAACTGGGATGGGTTGTGATTGTGAAGGAAAACAAGTATGGTGAACTGGTGGGAAACCAAATAGCCACATACCCCTCTCTTCTCTCTCTTGGGGTTAAATTGGGTAGGTTACGTATGCGTAAACATCCCCAAATTTCAGAGCTGCAAGCCAAATTCCACGGTCAAAATCCCAACTTCGAATTGGGCATTGGAGACTCAGACGACAATCTCAGTTCCGAAAGGTAATCATCTCAAATTTTCGCTTGTTTTTCCGCGATTTGATGTGTTGGTATTGGGGAAATTAGGGTTTTCAGAGTACGCTTTTGCAGGATTGAATTTTTTTACTTAAAGTCTGAATTTTTGGTGTTATTTCCGTTTGTTTTGATCGAAATTTTGGTACCCATTTGCTTCTTTTTTTTTTCGTTTATTGTTGAACCCCTTTGAGGGTGTCTGAAAGTTGCTGACTTTCTGAGTTTGCACTTGCAACAAAGCCTAAGCTTAATCCTTTGCTGCTTGGGACCTCAGAGACTAGAGTAAATAATGTATTTGTATTGAAAATATTGCTTGCATTTGGAGCAATTGGGTTCGACTAGTTTTGATACGAGTGATATTGGGGGAGGGGGAAATCGAACTTGGGAGCTTTGGTGCAGCAGTGAATGCCTTTAACCAACTTAGCCACAAGCCCTTTGGGTTTACTCTGTGGTTTTCTTGAGAAATAAATATGACATAATCAGTTTGAAAAATCTAACTAGAAGTTAAAGTCCGAGAGCTTATGTTTAGTGCGTATTGATTTTAAGCTCAACGAAATTGCGTCGCAGTGAAATCTTGAGTTTACGCTGGTAAATTCCCACGGATTGCTGTAATGTGAAGTGAAATGAGGTCTGGTGAGAGAGGATCTATGCTGTTTATGAAATTTGTATACAGTTGACTGATAAAATGTACTGTAATAACATGTTGCTTACCGATTTGCTATGACTGGGGCAGATCATGGAGGTGAAGAGAGTCATAGCAATTTGTCAGTCGGGGGGTGAATTCTTTACAGAGAAAGATGGTACATTGTCATATAGGGGCAAAGATGCTCATGCTATTGACATTGATGACCAGATGAAGTTTGATGAGTTTAAATTGGAAGGTCACAGAAATGTTTGGTTGCAGGCTACAATAACATGGTTATCAAGTACTTCCTCCCTGGCAACAAGAAGACCCTGATTACTGTTTCCAATGACAAGGATCTCCAGCGCATGATCAAATTTCATGGTGATTTTGCAACCATTGATATTTATGTCATGGAGGAAGTAGCTCCTCCTGATGTCTCGAACATGCCTCCCAGTAGGTAGTTCTCTTGATATGTAAGCTAGTAGTTTAGATACCACTTCAAAAAAAATTTCTTTTTTTATGAGACTTATGAATTTCATGGATTTTTCAGGTCAAGCAGAACAACTCTGTCAGAAACTGTGGTTCCTGTTGATGCATCTCTTGATGTCGTGGACTTTGTGGGTGATACCACTCAGCCTGATATCCCACTTGATGCTTCTCTTGATGTTGTGGACTGGTGCCAGCCCTATTGATGCACATATTGATATACCCACTGAAATATCACCCATTTTTCCTCTTGTTGGCCCTAGCGGTGAGAAGCATGCTAAAGGTGCACACCAGTGGCAGAATGCTATTACGGGTGTGGGCCAAAGATTCAGCAGCGTTCATGAATTTCGTGAATCATTGCGCAAATATGCCATTGCGCATCAGTTCGCCTTTAGGTATAAGAAGAATGATAGTCATCGTGTGACTGTGAAGTGCAAGGCTGAAGGCTGCCCTTGGAGAATTCATGCATCAAGGTTGTCGACAACTCAGTTAATATGTATCAAGAAAATGAATCCAACACATTCCTGTGAAGGTGCTGTTGCAACTACAGGGCATCAGGCGACGAGGAGTTGGGTGGCCAGTATTATCAAGGAGAAGT
The DNA here is from genome assembly GCF_019419815.1 of Pyrus x bretschneideri. Taxonomy (NCBI): domain Eukaryota; kingdom Viridiplantae; phylum Streptophyta; class Magnoliopsida; order Rosales; family Rosaceae; genus Pyrus; species Pyrus x bretschneideri. Next base: position 5,772,548 of record NW_025999402.1, read on the forward strand.
TAAAATATATGCCCAACTATAAGCCCAAGGATATTGTGAACGATATCAAGCAGGAATATGGTATACAGCTAAACTACTTCCAGGCCTGGCGTGGGAAAGAAATAGCAAAGGAGCAGCTTCAGGGTTCGTACAAAGAGGCATATAATCAATTACCATTTTTCTGTGACAGGATAATGGAGACAAACCCTGGTAGTCTTGCTACTTTTACCACCAAGGAAGACTCCAGTTTCCATCGCCTCTTTGTCGCATTCCATGCCTCATTGTATGGTTTCCAGCAAGGTTGCAGGCCTCTCCTTTTCCTGGATAGCATTCCCTTAAAATCAAAATATCAAGGCACATTGTTGGCTGCGACAGCTGCTGACTGGGGATGATGGGGTATTCCCTGTTGCTTTCACTGTGGTGGATGCAGAAACTGATGATAATTGGCATTGGTTTTTACTACAGTTGAAATCTGCATTGTCAATATCTTGTCCTGTGACATTTGTGGCAGACAGACAGAAGGGATTGAAGGAATCAATTGCGGAAATATTTAAAGACTCATATCATGGCTATTGCCTGCGATATTTGACCGAGCAACTTATCAGGGACTTGAAAGGGCAGTTTTCTCATGAGGTCAAGCGGCTAATGATTGAGGATTTTTACGGTGCTGCTTATGCGCATAGGCCTGAAAACTTTCAAAGTTGTCTTGAAAGCATAAAAAGCATCTCACTGGAGGCTTACAATTGGATCATACAAAGTGAGCCCCAGAAGTGGGCGAATTCATTCTTTCAAGGTGCTCGATATAACCATATGACATCCAACTTTGGTGAGCTGTTCTATAGTTGGGCATCGGATGCACACGAGTTGCCAATAACACAGATGGTTGATGTGATCAGGGGTAAGATTATGGAGTTGATCTACACAAGAAGGGAAGGATCTAATGAATGGTTGACGAGGCTTACTCCAACCATGGAGGAAAAGCTAGAAAAGGAAACTCAGAACATCGGAAACCTCCAAGTGCTATTGTCGACTGGTAGCAGATTTGAGGTTCATGGTGACACCACTGAAGTTGTAGATGTTGATCGCTGGGACTGTAGTTGTAGAGGGTGGCAGATAACTGGTTTACCATGCTGTCATGCAATTGCTGTCATTCGTTGCATGGGCAGGAGCCCATATGATTATTGTTCAAGATACTTTACCACTGAGAGCTATAGATTGACATACTCAGAACCAATATATCCTGTTCCAAATGTAGACATGCCTGTGACGAAGGCTTCTTCTCAAGTACTAGTGACCGTAACCCCTCCGCCCACCCGGCGTCCACCAGGCAGGCCTACTACTAAGAAATATGGATCACAAGATATGGCTAAGCGTCAACTCCAGTGCAGCAGATGCAAGGGTCTTGGGCACAACAAGTCCACTTGCAAAGAGTGATTGTAGAGTATTAGATGTCGGGTAAGCATCAACCTTTAGTAGAAACCCCTGTTGTTTCATTTCGTCCATGTTTTCACTGGTTTATTGATGAGTATACCTGTGGATTGGTATTCAAGTTCAAGTGCATTGTAAGTTAGGTGTGCCTTCATTGTATAGTCTTGTCATCTGTATGAACTTGCACGAGCATTACGTTTAGATTCTATAAAGTAGAGTTCCCCCGATGCCTATGAGATTTTGCATCTTTTTATTTGTTTCGTCAATGTATTTTTGGCAAATGTGTTTGCGTTATTTTTTCGAGCATACCTTAATAATTGATGGACTTTTTATGTTGGTTCTGTGAATAGGATTGCATCCGATAGGGCGACGGCTAGGGCATCATCTGTACTAGAAGCAGCTCAAATAGATAGTGGGATGTGTTCCTGAATGTATGTGTTAGTAACTTAGTAGACATGCTTATGTAAATTATTCTTCGTTTTCATAGTTGTATTGCTAACCGGGATATTTGGTAGTTTAACTTTGGTAAATGAGTGTGATTTACGTTAATTTATTAAGGTATTAGGAGGCGGATGTTGTTAGAGTTACTTGAAGTTGAAGGTACCATGGAAGTTGGAATTGGAATTTGGCATCCAATCATTTGGTAGGTTTGGTCTTTTTGTCTTGTAAATTATCCTTTTGGTCAGCTGGCCAATGTTTAATTCATTTATACGAAGATGCTGAGCGTTTAGTTTGAAGATATTCCCTTTTACTTGCCTTTGCACGGCCAAGATCGCCTCCTCCCTCCATGTACAAAGCCATTACAGGAGCATGGGTCGAAGCTGAGCGTCGTCCCAGAGACCGCCTTTGGCTTGTAAACATGCCAACCCTTGGGGATGAGCGGCATTGGTGGTGGCGGTGGTGGTGGAGTGGTTGGTGCCTTGGTGGGGGGATCCCGTCTTCAGGTGCGTACGTAGTCTAACCTAAAGGTTAGATGGAAGCCCTATTATGCCTTGCAGAGTACTCATAGATTATGCCCCAAGCATTTCTTCCAACCTCAATGGCCTTCTCCAAAGCTTGCTTAACAACCTATCGTCTGAATTTTTTAGAAGGCAACTGCTTAAGGCATTTTTGTTGGTACGAGATCACCCAGACCATTCCTAACATCACCTGACTTGCTTCCCAACAAGTAGTTTTCTGATCGAACGGCTAGCAAAAACTTGAGTTGCTTGATCCCCAAGTCTATCAATCCCATGCACTCTTCAACTGCACCCTTTTGTACATTTTTCATTACCGTTAGGGTTGCGTCGATGGAGGCCGTAAAATGGTTTACAGCACCCGAGTCTGAATCGTTGCCAATGGGACCGAGAGTAGACGGGCAAAGTCCCGGCCGTGATCAGTTTTGCCAGACGGTGGCAAAACTAAGATCAATGCCAGAGTTGTTCCTTGGCTTTGGATCAAGCGCTGTGGCCTCATCGGGGTTCTTTACACCACCCACGACAATCACCACAACCGCGGCAATAACCACGAAGGAGACTCCGATCACTATCATGTTGCGGAGGACTTCATCCCTCTCGTCATCGGAATCCATTAGATATTAGAACTTGTTTCTTAGTCTTGTTTAGGGTTTCCTCTTCTTTTCAATTCGACAACAAAGAAGAGAAAAATAAGTGAACTTCACTGCATTTAATTTGGTGTTAACCTTCTTTCCCCTGTCAGCTATTTCTAAGCAAACTCTGGTAAGACTGGTATTATTGGGAACAACTAATCAAAATTCATCTAACTAAACCAACAAACCGAAAACCGAGCAAGGATGAAACACATATATTTGACCCTTAAATCATTGAGCTGACTTTTTTCTCTTTGAAACAAGCGATATTCTACTTTAAAAGAAAAAAAGAGAGAAGGATAATCTTGTTTACCCTTCTTTTCATAAGTGACCTTGTAGTCATTAGCTAAGGCCGCCGTAACAACCTTTTCCCGGCGAATCCCTATCATCCATAGGCTGGACTTCAACACCAAGATATGTATCAACATCAGCAGCAGAAACAATACATTTTGGACTCTTTGCGCCATCAATATAAGAAACAGATCCATTGTCAACATAGCATCCCCATTCAAAAAAGTATAGGGTTGTTCCATTAATACCGTATCCGCACACTACAAGTTCTTGTCCCGGAAAAGCTAGCTTTCCCTGAGATTTCGAGGCACTCTATACCGAGCAGAGGCTCTTTAAACATGTCCCTGCCTACTTGAAGTTTCCACACCGCCGGCTAAATCATCAGTTTGAATTTGTAGTACAGAAAGGAAAACAGGAGGAAAAGTACCTACAACCACTTCGATCCAAGCCTTCACCCTCTGCCTCTCATTACATCCTTGTACCGTTTTCCCGCAAGAAAAGTACTGCAGAAGTCAGGTCCGAAGATGTCGCAGGGAAAAACTTCAGTACTGGTGTCTGGTTCTGACTTGGGATTCTTCTAAATTTAAAATGGCTTCAACTTCTGATTACACAGAGCTTCCCCAGGAGTTAGTTCAAATAGGATATCACTGCTCTACCTTCCGTCTTTCCTCTTGCTCGAAAAATTTGGCTGAAACATGTCACTTTTAAAGTTAATTCTGAGCATACTAACTGTTCAGAATATAACCGCCACAGAATTTTCATAAGAAACAATTTCGTTTGAATCTATAGAAACATAATGGTGTAAGAAAGTACCTTTCTTGGCGTGGTTAAGGGTTTGAATATATAGAAGAGATCCATGAACCTCGGTAAAGGTGAACAAAACTATTGAACATGGCAGGCAACAATCATATCCCCTGATCCATTGCACAATATATGCAAGCACCACAGCTACAAAGGGCTCAGTGTGAATGATTATGGAGAAAAAACTTTCAACAGAGATCATCGGAGGCAAAAAGATCAGTTCACCAAAGTAGTTGAGCGGCCAACGGGTCATAAAACGATTATTGTGATGGAAGTTTCTATCCTGTTACATCATCTAATCCCTCTGCAAGGATGTTGCTAACACTATCTTGGACAGTGCAATTATCATAGTCCAACCTGTTCCTATCTACTTTGCCAACAACAGACCCCATCAGCAATCCATGAGTCCTAGCATCTGGGACCCAACCCCTTTCCAACATTATATCCAAAAATTGACAGGCCTCGCATTTATAACCCTCTTTCCAGAAGCCGTTAATCAGTACATTGTAAATTGCTGAATTTAGAACTTCACTATCAGAAATAAGTTTATTTAGTGAACCTGAAATCATGTGCAACTGAGAATGGTTGGCTATGCAGGAGAGTAGATTTAATAGTCTCTCTGAATCAGGTATAAGACCCCCATCGACCATCATATCAAAAAGCAATACGCATTCTTTTACTCGATTCTGCAAGCTCATGGTTTGTATGAGCACGCAGAAGGCATCCAAATCAAGATTGCAACCTCCCACTAGCATTTTTGAGAAAACTACCGACAGATCTTTTACCTTGTCTAATTTTGACAATCCAAGCATAACAGTTGAGTAAGTTGAACTGGTAGAAGAAGTACCGGCATAATAGGCCAATTGTTGCATCCTTATTGCTTCTTCAACCTTTCCCGTCTCACACAAACCCTTGATCAACATATTGAACGAGGAAGGCTCGATGAAACATCTATTACTAGACATGTAACAGAACACTTCAGTAGCCTCATGAGTCATTTCTTCTAGGCAAAGGCCCTTGACAAGCTCAGAGTAAGATGTACGATCCAAAACCCAACTTTTGGCACGAGTCTGATGAAATATATCCAGAGCATTTCTATAGTTGCTCATTTTGCAGTGGCAAACGACCAGAGCGGAGTATGTGTCAGAGTCCGGAAGAGAAGAAGAAACCACCATTCTGCCTAGAAGTTCCATCACTTCCCTAATCCTTCCGTTCTCGCTGAGCCATCTGATAACAATATTCCAAGAATTACAATTAGTCACATTCCTTTCGGACATTTCCACTAGTAGATCTTCCGCCACAAGAAATTTACCAACACTGCAGAAACCTTCAAGCAGGACATTGCAGGCAGAAGTTTCCATGATTTTCTTATTCTCCAAGAATTTCATCGCGTTGTCTACCTTCCCTAATTTACAAAACACATTTACTACATCCACAAAGACATTATTTGGTGGTGTCAATCCAGTTTCCATCATTTCTTCTAAAACCTTTATCGCATCATCTAATCTAAGGTTCTTGCATAAAGACTGCAACAGAACCTCATAAACCAATGAATCCGGTGTAAAATTTGAAGCTCTCATCATTTCGAACAATCTAATTCCCTCATCCGGTTTATTTTCCTGACAAAACAAAGGTATAATGAAGGAATAAAAACTCAAATCAGGCTGACAACCAAGATCAACCATTTCATTCAAAACAATAACAGCCTCATCCACTCGGTCTTTCGCAATAAGGGCATTTATAAGAATCTCAAAACTCCTACTATTAGGACTACACCTTTTCTTCTTCATTCTTCTATACTGATCCAGAGCAGACTCAATGCGGTTGGCCTCCACCAATGCCTCTAACAAATAATTCAAAGTATCAACCGTTGGCACGATTCCTGCCGTCACAATCTCCTTATACACAAATAAGACATCTCGAAAATCTCTCTTATCTTTGACAAGAGCACCCAACAGACCATTAAATATCTGTATTGAAGGCCTAAAGCCACCTGCTTTCAAATTCACAAGCACCCTAATTGCCTCACTTAACCTGCAATGACTGACAAACATATCAATCAGGGCCAAAAGCGCCTCTTCAGCACCCGGACACCGATCCTTCACCATATTTTGACAAAACCCCTCCATCTCCTCAACATTTCCAGCCAAACCCAGTTTCAAAACAATCCGAAAATACGTATCGGCGGTGTGATTAAACCGTTTTTGCAGGGAAGCCCACTTGAACACCTTCACTGCTGAGCTCAAATCATCAGTGTTATCCAGAACCCGGATTAAGTTATCCGGGACAAGCTTATTCCTCAAAGACTGGATATTTTGTTCAAGGTCGGATGAATATTCTGGGTCCTGATTGTTTCCCGAGAAAATTTCGATTGTTTTTGCGCAGGAAGATGCAGAAATATATGCATTCGAGCAGACCCAGGTGGGGATTCTCTTGGAAAATGTTAAAGGATGGAGCTTTATGAACATTGCAAGAGTTCATGAAAAAGTTTTTACTATTTACTCCGGTAAAAAGTAAAAATTGTTCGAATGGTAAACGACAATTCAGGAAAGATTGATCACTGACCTGAGGGGAAAGAGCGACATGAAGTAGATTAACACCTTAGGATTTCGGAGAAGACTAGGAAGCCGAGATTGTATCCAATGTGAGCGTTTGTGTTCTGCCGTGAAGAAATGCAGAGAGGTTTGTTCTCTCTCTGCGTTCACTTTTTGACCGTTGGATTCTATTGGACGGTCAAGATTAGATTGAGACCAAAAACAAAGAGTCCTCCGAAGAAACGGGTGGAAAAGAAAACCCGTATTTCAACAAGATGGACCCGGATCAGGTCAAGCTCTGTTCTTCTTCCTCCGGCATATAAATTACAACTTGACTTGGGCCTACATCGGCCGAAAAACTTATTTTATGAATTTCTTTTTCAAGAAGTCACTGGTTTAGCGTCGGTTGAAAATACTTCTTTAGAAAGCACCTCAATTTGGTACTACGGTCTAATAGTATTTTTCTTCATTTGTAAGTGAGAAGATTTAGGTTTGATTCTCGTCAAAAATGAATTTGAACCACATTATTATTGCTAACCCAGTTTGAGGTTTAGCCTCCCCCACCCCCTTAGTATAGAAAATATCGTTTGTTCAAAAAAAAAAAAAAAAAAAAAAAAAAAGCACTTCTATTAGAAGTCGTTTATGCTAGAATTCCTATTAGAAGTAAAAATTTTGAGCACAAAAACTTGAAGCACTTTTATAAGCACTTAAAGTGCTTCTTGAAATAAGCGATATTGCACTTCGTGAGCTTTTTTGAACGCACAAACACCTTTTTTGGTCAAACACAATAAAAAATACTTTATTAATCTAAAAATATTTTTAATTATTTTAAAAACACTTTCAAAAAATGTAATTTAATAAAAATATCTAACTTGAGTGCAACGAAATCAAAATCTAGTTAACCTAAGTTACCTAACACAAACATGCTTCATTTTCATGATCCCTATCATTCCATGTTAAATGTTGACCTTGCTTTTATTTATATCAACATCTAACTTTATTAGTTGCCATCAACTTGGTTCTCCTCCCTAACCAAGATAATTTAATTTACTACATCTATAATTCTAACTACAATCAGTGACGGATTTAGGATTTTAAACTCAGGGGGTCCTAATAACAAAGGTAAAAAAATTTATAGATTAAAATAACATTAAAAGTTAAATTATCATACATTTTATTGTCAGTTTTAAAAATATTTAAAATAATTTCTGACCACACAATGTACGATGAACGAATATAATTCACAAATTCCCAGAATACTTACAAAGAGGATCCGACGAGAATTAGGATTCCCTTATTTATATCAACATCTAACTTTATTAGTTGCCATCAACTTGGTTCTCCTCCCTAACCAAGATAATTTAATTTACTAGAGCTATAATTCTATCCATAGTATACGTGTTATGAGGATCAATTTATCTAATCAAATTAGATTTTTCAAAAGCAATGTTTTTTATATTAAAAAGACTTATCTAATCTTTTTTATTTTATTTTTTATTATCAGATATCTAATCTTATACTATAAAAATTAAAATTAAATTAAATTGCGAAAACAAATTGACTACGATAAATATAAAATTGGCTTCATATTTTAAAATTCAAGCGATATCCTACTTTAAATCACACTAAAGAAAGAAAGCAATTCTGAACCTCGGACATAACACCCTAGCTATCAGGCAAATGTTAGTGAACTGTATTGATTAAAAAATAAATAAAATGTAATACTATCTACACACTTGTTTTAATTTTCGACCGTCCAATCTACAAGTCGACGGTGAAAGAAAAGTACATAGAGCCCACAATAGCATGGGCCGCAATCCGAACCGAGACCATCATTATTTAAAACAAACAGCAAGATCCGAAAGGGTTCCTAGATTCCCCACGTGGCGAGAACCCATTAGCCGTGGCGAAAATTTGGATTTGCCGCGCAGTGCGTCAAAACTCAAAACCTACGAGGACCAAGCGATGGCTTCGGGAATCGTCATATTTACGAACCCAAGATTCGGACACTCCGAACCAAATCAGCCTCTGTCGTTTCGCTCAAAACGCAGCAACTCCCGCTGGATAAAGACAAAAAAATTATAATTAAGCAACGCTAATTTTACGGGATTATTGGTGCCTAATTAGATTCCATTTCTAGCCGTCGGATGGTATCCGAGAGCTGAATCTTGACCGTCCGTTGGATCTACCTTCTCTGTTCCTTGGATTTAACAGAGCACTCAGGTCTTGTCCCTCTGTCTGTGTCATTTGTTTGGGAAGAAGACAGATTTCCTAGTGGGTTTTTTGCTCAGCAGCTCTCTTCACTCGAATTTGGTCTGGCTCACCACCTGGTACCCCTCTCTCTGTCTCTCTCTCCTTTCTCCGTCTCTCTCTAGAAAAAGATGTTCTTTGTGGTCTTATGTTGGTGTTGTTGATGTTTTGCTGAGATTGTTGGATCTGTTTTTCGGGATTTTTAGGATGTTTTTGGGGATCCATTTGCATGCAGAGGTTAGGAAGTAGTCAAATTATTAGTTAATTATAAAAAGATTAGAACTTTTTCACTGTTTTTATTTAAAGTTGATTTTTTTGGGGAAATTGAATTTGTGGGTCAGCCATAAATTTAAATTTGCTTCTACCTTTTGAGTGTTGGGTTCATTTTTTAATAAAGAAATTTAATTTTTTTTTTTCTGAAGAAATTTAGAGATGAAGGTATTCAAATTGGAGACTTTGAGGTCAGATTTCTCTAAATTCAGTAGACACAGTTGATGCCTCCTTCTCTCTCTCTCTCTATCCTCTCTCTCTCTCTTAAATTCAATAATATTTATTAGTTGAAGTTGACACATCTTTGGCATGATTAATTTGGTTGATAGTGAGAGGAGGTGTTTTATTTGCATGATTATTTGTTTTTTTAGAAAAATATGTGCAGTTTTCTTGGACTGGATTTTCTCAAGTAAACGATGCTTGTAGAACTTTCTTAATTATTATTTTTAATTATATTTTCAGTTTTTTTGAGGTTAAATCCGTGAAACCATTCTTTCAAAGCTACAACTTCTTTTATTTTATTCAATTTTTTTTTTAAATTTAAATTTCATGGAGGCCATAAAAATTTAATGCACAACGACTTCTTCACATGCAGCTATGAAGAGGATAAGCTTCTTTCACTGCAAAGACTTTAAACCTGTGATCTTCTGTCCTTCAAGCAACACGGATCTTCACCGTTAATCTGACGTGAGCTGAAGAGATTTCGAATTTACGATGTCAATTTCGGAGAAATCAAGGCCGTGCTCACCTTCCTCATCTTCCTCATCACTGTCACCGATGTCGGTCCATGATTTTGATCCGTTGCTGAAAGATTTGAATGAGAGGAAGCAGAGTTTTCGCCGGAATGTGGTGTCGTTGGCATCGGAGTTGAAAGATGTTCGGAGCCGGTTAGCGTCTCAGGAGCAATCATTTGTTAAAGAAACCCTCACAAGACAGGCATGTGGTGGTTGTTAATTTCAATATTCTTTTTGTGTTTTATATGACATGGTTTTTAAGAGTTTGTTTGGATGTTTTTTGAAATGAAAGCGTTTTTGGTGAAAATGTTTTTGGAATCAATCATTACGAAAAATGCAAGTAAATTCTGAAAAACACTTAATGCTTCCTGAAAGAAGCACATAACCGGTGCTTCCTGAAAGAAGCACATAACCGGTGCTTCCTGAAAGAAGCACATAACCGGTGCTTCTTGCATAAAGCACTTTAAGTGCTTCTTGCATAAAGCACTTTAAGTGCTTCTTGCATAAAGCACTTTCAGTGCTTTTGGAACCAAAAAACATTTTCTCTAAAAGCGTTTTCAGTTATTTTAAAAGCACATCCAAACGAGTTTTTGGAATTAATTTTTGCACATCCTTTTTCTCTTCTGCTCGCCCTTATTTATTGGCGGTCGTTGGATTGATTCAAGAGCAGAAAGAGAAAAGGAGAGTGCGGAAATCATTTCTCTTTTTCTTTAGGAGTTTTTTTAATTGTGGGGTCATTTGGGTTTGTTTGTACTAATTACAGGAAGCAGAGACAAAAGCCAAACACTTGGAAGAGGACATTAGCATAATGCAGAAGAGATTGGAACAGAGAAATCAGCAGCTTGAGGTCTCAGCATCTGCTGCCGAGAAGGTTCCACTCGCTTCCTGCTTCTTGATTATGTATAACTTTGCATTTAGTTTTTTAATTGCTTGGCTAATTAAGGACATGATTGACTAATTAAGGTGGTTAGATTTTCTATCCCGAGTTGATTATTTTTGTTTGCATTGCATCTTATTGTTTTGAAGTTGTCAAATAAGCCGGACTTGTTGAGGATGCCTTTTGGCTTTGCCTCTTTGTTTTTGGCGGAGCCCATTGGAGAAAAGGTGACCTTGGCTTTATGTTTTTGTATAATTTGCTTCCTCTTTTTTGGTAGCTTTAACAATTCAAGTAGGTTTTCTTAGTATGCTAGGAAAGTGAGGGAGTGTTAGAATATAGGACTAACGGTTGTTCGCCCTCCTAATAATTTACTTTTCTGAACTGTACAAACTTATGGTTTGTTTATAGCATGTATGGTGGCCATTTCGTTTTTAGATTTTAGTTTTCTCTAGCTGGCTTGCTTACTGTTTTCCAGTAGAAGCCTGCATTTGTTTTCCCTTCGGTGATACATTACAAATGAGAAACCAATGGGATTAAAATTGTGCTCATAAGCATCTACTTCCCATAACACTCACGCACACACAGCGTCTTTTATTTTTGCCTTGTAAATGGACGAAGTCTTAATAAGTTCAAATTCAAAGAAGCCAAATTAGTTTCAGTTTCCATATCAACACGTTAAATAATTCAGCCTGCGTAAAATCATTACAATTGCGTTTAGTAACTAATTAGTAAATTGGCTAATTTATTTTTGTAGTCTCTGCATATATACATGTAGGCTGGCGCATAGTACTTGCATTTATAAACAGAACACATCGACATAACATGTAACTTTTGTCCTGAAAGCAGAAATCCAAATTCAACTTTATTTAGTTAATTTCTGACTGAGGTATAACATACTTTTTATGTATAACTAGACATTAAGAAGTAGAGAGTACCAACCTAAGACGTGTGGAAGTTAAATAACTCAAGTAAATAACTGTTAGTTTGAAGCTTGTTTTGCATGTCTTCGTATTGTGAAGTTTTGAGTCGGCTTGTCACCATTATTTATTAGGAAAACTAACGAAAAGTCCAAAAAAACTTCCCTTTTAATGAAAAGCCCTTTTTAAAGGTATAGTGAATAGTACCAGGGAAAGGTATAAATGTGGTTTTTCATTAAAAGTGAACAGTACCGGGAGTGTCTTGTTAAACCTCCCATATTTATTAGCTATAAAGAGCTTTGTCAAACAGATTTGGAAAATAGTTGGATTTTGTAAATTTATGAGTTTACCTTGATGATTGTGTAACCGATAGCCGACATATTTGTATTTTGGAACATCCCTTGGCTATTGTCTCCGAACAGTGCATCAATTTATAAGCTACCAAGATAACTACTTTCATATCATAGTTTTCAGTAGTTAAGGTTGTGAACTTTATTGGTGCACACATTTCCCTGACTATAATGTTATTAATGGAATGCAGTACCTCACCGAATTGGATGGTCTGAGATCACAACTTTCAGCCACTCAAGCAACTGCGGATATTAGTGCTGCATCAGCTCAATCGGCACAGCTTCAGTGTTTAGCACTTTTGAAGGAATTAGATGAAAAGAACTGCTCGTTAAAAGAGCAAGATGATCGTGTAATTAGGCTAGGAGAGCAATTAGATAATCTGCCCGAAGGATCTTAAGCTAGAGAGTGTTCCCAGAAGCAACTGAAAGATGAAGTTTGAGAATGGAGCAGGATATTATGCAAGCTGTCGCAAAAGCGGGGCTGAACAAGGCCTGGTGAGCTGCGGGAAAATATTGGATGAGGTATCTCCAAAGAATATTGTAGAAGAAGAGATCAATAAGCTTTTAGTTGTGAAGGATGAAGAAATAGCAAAACTGAAAGATGAAATCAGGGTAATGTCTGCTCATTGGAAGCTCAAAACTAAGGAGTGTGAATCACAGGTACATCCATCACGTGCTTTCTTTTCCTCCAGTTTTTTTATAAGGTCCTCGTTAATAGATCTGTAATGAAGTTCAACAATTTTCTGGACAGTTGGAGAAACAACGACGAGTTGATCAGGAACTGAAAAAGAGGGTTTTGAAATTAGAGTTTTGTCTACAGGAAGCTCGTGCTCAAACACGAAAGCTTCAAAGGGTAATCGTTAGTTTTCTTTTCACTGTTTTTGTCAACTTAAAATAAAATTCTCAGTCCTTGCTAAATTGTTCTTGCCATTATATTTGGGACTAACATGACCTTGGAAACATATTCATTGCGACAGATGGGTGAGCGGAGAGACAAGGCTCTGAAAGAGCTCAGAGATCAGTTACAGCAGGGTGGCGGTGGAGCTGCAGCTGCTGAAAGACAAAACTTTTGGGAAACCTCCGGTTTAAAATCATGATGTCTATGTCCATGTTGATCTTGGTGGTGTTCTCAAAGCGATGAAATCATTGTACTGTCGAGTGTCGTGTATAAACAGCATGAAACTTTAGTTTTAGTCAAAGAATTAGGAGTAGCTGCACAGGCCACAGTTGTAGAGGTTCTCGTTACGTAGCATTAGCAGATAATGCAATTTTGTTGTTCTCGTTAAAACCACATTAGCGTATGAATATCAAATTTGCAGGTAGGTTCTGTGAATTTTAATACCTCAAGTTTTCCTCATCTTCTAAGTCCAACAGGTGCTCTGATGGTCGTAGCAGTTTGGTTGCTGCCCTCTCACTTGATTCATCTTTGAGGCGAAAACTTCAGAGCTTTCCGTGATGTTACGATCAAGATTCAGGTAAATGAGCGAAATTTACTTCGATAAATAGCAGAATTTCCCGCGCTAGTTTACTAAATATATGAAGCAATCTAACTTCAATTCTATTAGTAACAACTCAGTACACAGAACTAGAATACCCAACGAAAAGATATACAAGATCACAAATCTCTACTGCAACTCTCCACCTCAAGATATTTGTTGTTTCTATAGCAGCCCCGGTTTTGACGTCGAAAAGCTTACCTCCACTTCACCCAGAACCATCTCTGCATCCCCAACCTAATGCAAGACAGTACCTACCATGTGTCCTCTACCGTCGTTTCATGCATATGTAGTTACGTACAACCGCGATTATGAAGAGAAAACGAGTTTATGAGGAATCTGATCACTCATTGAGTTACATGGAGAAATTCCATTTTCACATGTTGAGAAAAATATTTCTTGTAACCAAGGCTGTTCCGAAAAGGATGCAACCAAAAGACGGTTGCAAGCTTGCTGAAGTGGATATTGATGTGTTGAAACCGGGTTGAAACGGACGGCTGTCGGGCTCAAATTCTGGCATGGTTCCTGAAGGAGCCGGGTTGCTTGAGTTCAAACCCGAAGGCGGAGTACCAAAGCTGCAAGTAGAGGTGATATTAGTGATAGACTTGGAAATGTAGTTCGAGTTGGACAGTCATGAGACAGAACACTAAACATACCCTAATACACCTTCCCCTGGTGGTGGAAATGATGTGATTGCTGGCGGTGGAGTTGACGTTGGTGGTGGAGTTGTTGACGTTGGCGGTGGATTGGTTGTTGTCTGATTACGAGTTGGTGTTGGTGGCGGAGTTGTTGACGTTGGTGGTGGAATTGTCGATGTTGGTGGTGGAATTTTTGATGGTGGTGGTGGATTCGTGGTTGTCTGATTCGGAGTTGGTGATGTTGGTGGTGAAATTGTCGATGGTGGTGGCGGAATTGTTGATGGTGGTGGTGGATTCGTTGTTGTCTGATTCGAAGTTGGTGTTGTTGGGGTTGAGGATGATGATGATGATGCATAAATGCAGGAACCAGTGCCTGTTCAAAAATTACATTAGTCTCAGATGTACATATTCTAAACTACACTATGCTACAAGAGGGAAATTCGAACTAGGGTGCAAGAGATCGGACACATTGCCTAGACCAATTAGCCTAACCCAAAGTCTTAAGTCCTCTTTGAGCTTGCTTTTGATAACCAAAACCGAATCTTACTATGTTTGGCACAAAAAACTTAAAAGCGATTCTCAGTCGTGGAACCACATTATAAACAAGGAGAAAAAAAATTCTAAGTGCCAGTATTCAAGCAGGTACCTCACATGTCATAATTCACGTGGATGGACACAATAAAATATATTATTCCTCCACTTGTAATATGACATGCGGAGTACCGCTTGGATGCCCGGCATTGGAAAACCCTCTCCCAAACAAAATCTCCAACCAGCCTTCAGTTGATGTATAGTATAAATCATATGGAAGAAACAAAAAGTACTGATGAATGAAATATTTTTCTTACTTGGATTAGCAGAAACTATTGTGGCAACCCCACCAAAGTCACAGCTAGTTGACACAGGATGCTTCTGATAGTAGCTGTTGAATGCATAAGAGGCATGATTCTGTAGAGAATTTGGATCGTAACAGCTCCCACCCTGCTGGATCTGTGAGCAATCTATGCCTCCCATTCCACACGCATAATCCAAAGCTGCCTGAAGTGCTGCTTGTGGTGCTCCACTCTTTGCCACACACCAGCTCTGCCCTGGAACTGCAGGAGCATTAGAAGTTGCGGGAGGTGTGATCGGATTCGTGACGGGTGGTGTTGTTGAGGGAACACCTCCAGGTGGCGGTGGGTAAGTTGTCGCAGGGTTAGTAGTTGGTGGAGTTGTGGTAACTGGCAATGGTGGACTCACAGGGTTTGAGGGAGGAGGTGTGGAGGAGGAAACTTCCACGGGGGTGGCAGGGTTAGCTGGAGTTATTGTTACCGGGTTTGTAGCTGGGACAGTGACATTGTTTGGGGAGTTGTATGGAGAATTTGTGGGTAGTGGTGGTGTTGAATTTGTAGGGAAGATTGTTGGTGAGCCATATGCATCATGTGAAGTTGTTTTCGGGTGGAGATCGCTTAGGAGTTTTCTGCTGGAAGAAGGAAATATCTGTTCCTCTTCTCTTTTGAGCTCTTTCTGTGCAAAATCTTCCGGATCCATGCAATCTACTTCTGCATATAACCCTACTAACCTACTTGCAATCTGAGTTTCGTTTTCTAAAGCTTTTGAAACCTTGTCGGCGAATTGAGCCATTTCAGTTGTATTGGGAACTGCTGGACTTTTGATTGTCAAAACCATTGGGACATCACTACAAGTCAGAACGGAATGAGCAAGGCCGGCTTTTTCGATCAATGACCGAACAAATTTGTCGCCCATGCTCAATTCTTTGTCGATGTTTGCTTCTATAACGATGGATCTCACTTCATTGATAAAACTACAGATACTATGCAGGTCTCTTTCATTTCCTCTTCTCAAATTCTCAAGAAATGACAAAGAAAATGCTACTGACACCTTAATTCTTCGGTCGAAAGGAAGACTAGTGAGGATAGAGTGTAGGGTTTTGAGGCTGGATAAAACCCTAGGCAGACTAGATTTTCTTGTATCATCATTGCCACTAATTGCTACGATGCTTTTGATGTCTACTTGCGAGATAAAAGGCATTATGTGCGTTTTCAACCATGATTTTGGGGAAGATTCGGAGCTGATTATGTTTTCGACCTGCCTCTCATTCAAGTAGAGATCAACAGCTACACCGGTTTTGGACAGAGTACTTAAAACCCTAGGATCTTCGACAGAGACTCGAATCTGAGACGGGTTGATCTTGTTTTGCTTCAGGAATGATAATGTTCTTCCAGGTGATGAAACTGCTAGTGTTTCCACTTGCATGATATGAGAAACCCACCAGGGTTCCTGTTGGATGTGAAAAAAAAAAAAAAAGGAAAAAAATGACAGAAACTTTAAATTACTTTAACTGATAGTTCTAGCTGTAACCAGTTATAACCCAAATTTATATAAACAAGAACCGATCAGAAAATGAAAAATGCATATCCAACTTCAAATTGATCAGTGTGTTCATCGAAATGGAATCTGACATAGGTGACGTTTCGAGTAAGTGTGTACACAATGTTCTCCAGTCCGAAGAAATGATTCAGCAAAATAACTAACGTGTCAAAAAGTAAAAACTTATTACTTACCTGATGAACAGAAAAAGAGGAGAGAGAGGAAGAACAAGAATAGGCACTTAGAAGCTGCATTGGCCATGATTTTGTGAGGTGTTTCTGCGATTCCAAGGAAAGACTAAGCCGGATTTTAAATGCGATTCATAAGCGTCCTTACTGAAAGCGCTAACGAGCAACGGTGAACGGGGATGCTTTTAATAACATTGCACGTAGAAATGGAGTGAATTTAAACCAGTGGAGAGCGCAAAGTGTATGAAGACAAAGGTGGCAAAAAAGAAAAAGTGACAAAAATGAGTCGAATGATGAAGAAAATAAGTTTGCTTTGTGACTAAGGTTCATGAGAAACATTGGAAAGAATCAAACCATGATGCTTTTGTGCTTCTTTATCTTTCCTAAAGAGAGAGATGAGGAGCCGATGAAGATTTAAAGTTGGCGCTAAAAAGTATAAGATTAATTAAGATCACCATGATGATTAAGGCTGTCGGCAGTGTTACTAATAAAGAAATGATTTCCGCAAAGTTTTTTCTCTTCATGCACTTCCTCGTTTATTTATGATCTTTAAATTGAATAAAATCAAAGAAAAAAAAAGGGACATAAGAATAAAGAGGTTTACGGGGGAAGAGAATAGATGTGTAAAAATCATTTTTCTTAGGGTAAAATGCGGTTTAACCCTTTAACTATTTCCCAATTGAAATTGACTCCCTAAATTATTTTTTTGGTAAATTAACCTTTTGAATTATTTAAATCAATTAATTAACCCCTTGCCGTTAGATTCCGTCCACCATTCCGTCAAATTCAAGGGTAAATTAGTCATTTTATTATCAATTCTTACTTGTCAATGATAACTACCATTAAAATTATGACACATGAACACAAAATAATATGTAAAACATATATCATAATAATAAAACATAAAAAACCCGAACGTTTACATAAAGGACTATTTCACATTGTCATTAGACATTATTTTGTGTTCATATGTCATAAATTTATTGGTGGTTATAGTTGACAAGTAAGAATTGAAGATGGAAAGACTAATTTGCCCTTGAATTTGATGAAATAGTGGATGAAATCTACCAACAAGGGGTTAATTGGCTAATTTCAAATAGTTTAGGGGTTAATTTACCAAAAAAATAGTTCAAGAGGTTAATTTCAACTGGAATAATAGTTCAAGGGGTCAAATAGCAGTTTACCCTTTTTCTATCAAATAACATTTTATTAGTGTTAGTAAGTGGTCTCACTCTATTGATTTTATCTCGATATTGTCTCATTATGTTAACAACAAATAATCCCAAATTGTCTTGGTATGACCTGAATAAAAGTATCAACATGTTGATATTGTCTTTTTTTTTTTTTCCTTTCAAAAAGGAGATTAGTAGTGGTTTTGTCATGACAATCTACTTTTTCAGGGACTGTGAAGACTCATAGAAGGCATTAGAGCCTCCCTTGATTACCATCATGTAATTCATTAGCACCATAAATCGAACTCAGGACTTGCTGTGTGAAATTCAGGTCTGGAATTTGTCCCTAAATTTGAAAGATGTGATTTTATGAATTAAAGGAAACACTCATACTAGATCAGCATGAACATCTGGCCTATACTAAAGGAATGTAAAAGAACTTAGATTTGTTTTGATTGGATCATGTTAAAGTAGCTTTTGTGCTTTGATAAGTGAAACCCATAAATTAAATTAAACAACAAAAAATTAATGCATAAATAAAGTCTTCCGGATATTAGGCATAGAAATCCACTTTTAGGTGCTGGCATTTTCTTCTCGGATAAGCGTTTGTGGCCTTCTTGCATGTGATATTGTATTTGTTTAGAGAGCATGCCGTAGACCAAAATCTTGGGTGGAGTCGTAGTTCACAAGTCTCTGTTTATCTCTCGCATCATAAAAATATGTGATAAATCACCGGTTACATGCAGCGGCGGATGCATCGAGGGGCAGGGGATCAGCTGACCTTCCGAGCTTTGGTAACGTCTATTGATACCTTGAGTGCTGACCCTCTGAACTTCAGTGAATGTTCATAGATACCTTAGGGTGCTACCCCTTTAAAGATTAGAGTTGGCTTCATACATGCCCTCTAACTGACTTCAGGCCTACCAAGACTTGATGAATGTCCATAGATACCTTGGGTGCTGCCCCTTGCATACATTAACAGGTGTGCAATATGCATTTCCAAATGACTTCAGGCCTACCAAGACTTGATGAAATGACGATATGCATGCTATTTTTGGTAAAAAAAAATTTGTGACCCTCCTAATATTAATTTCTGGATCCACCACTGGTTACATAGTAGAATTTCTCTTAGCAGAGAACTTAACGGTTCCACATCAAGACGTCAAGAAATGTGTATGGTTTGGTGCAACAGGACCACAATTCTAGTTGTGCCTGTAACAGCATGTTCATTGGTAAGTGAAAGTTACCAAGAAGATGCAGAGTACCATACTCTCAAATGCACGATAGAGACACAAGAACGCACTGCAAAGATTTTATTTTTATTGGTCATGCACTGCACTGCATAGAATTAGATTAAAAGTCACAAAAAAAAGCCCTAGTCGTTATATTTACCTTGCGCCTGGTGGGTCTAGGTAAGTAGGTAATTTTCCAATCGGTGGCAAAATGTAGTCCAAGCACGCACCTTAATCAATCATTTCACATAACTCTTGTCAAACAGCTTGCCCTAATGACAATTAGACTGCTTTCGTAAAAGAGTAATTATAGCAATGGTTCATCAACTTTCACTTAATTGGAATTGGAGCAATGATTTTTCAACTAAAAATTCATTACCAATGATCCTCATCTCATCAAAACGTGTAGCTATAGTCATTTTCATCAACTTTGTTAGAACTTCTGTTAAAATGAGTTACGTATCATGCACATGAGGCTGAATCAAGAGGCAAATATAGAAAATCAAATAAGAAAAATTGTATCAATAGTTCCTCAACTTTAATCTAACTGGAGGATATGCTCTCTCAACTTTAACCCAATTGGAGCAATAATCCATGAGTTGACTGAAAATGACCATAGCTACACGTTTTGATAAGTTAAGAAACTAATAGTAATGAATTTTTAGTTAAAGGATTATTGCTTCAATTTAATTAAAATTGAGAGACAATTGCTATCATTTACTCTTTGTAAAAACTCGGAAACATTTATAGCAAAAGGGAGACGTGGACCATTAAGCTTTACAAAAATGATGAAAAATCAAATATTTGCTCTAAAATTTGTTACATAATTAAACCACAGTACCTAAAGTGACCATTGTGATAAATTACTTGGATCATTGTGACGTATTACAGTAAACAAACTTAGGAACCACGTCTATCGATTTTCATTATCAAATATCAAAATAAAGAGTTATGTCAATCTCAAAAATTATTTTGAATAAAAAAAAAAAAAAAAAACTAACTAAAGAACACATACGAAGTAGTACAGCGTAAAAAAGTGGCCACAGCCTTTATGACATGATGATTCTGCTGCTGCTAATTAGGGTTTTGAATTCAACATATGCCATTAAAGCCACCATCTTTCTACGGATTTAAGATGGATATGCAATCTGAGTGGGGACAAACACCCATGTGGAATACTCTATTGTGCTTCTCTTGGCAGCACTTAAATTCTCAAAAGTAGTGAATCAAAAAGCAGCTTCTTTGACTCGATCATCAGCCGAAAGCAGGGAGAGAGAGAGAGTCATACAATCACACCATGTGTTGATTTCAAGGGTAAAAGGAGTTTATATAGAATATTTGCTTCGTGGGCTTGTCTGTTTGCTCATAAAGTTGGCTCAATACAATCACAATTTGAAAGGAAGATGTTCTACATTTAATTCAATCTAAACCACAAATTGAGCGATTCAAACTCAGGTGCAAAACGGAGCACATCCGCTCTAAATAATGCGGCTACGCCCACATCTGCAAAAACTATCGCATTACTCTTTTCTGAACCCTACAGCTTCACTACATATTCACAACATTTCTACTCACTAGAAGCATAAACATTCAGTTTCTAATCTAAACTACAGCATCTGGTACATTCCTAATTGTAACTTAAATGCCAGGAGGATCAACAAACAAATCACTGAAAGAGGGATCAAGAAGTGCTTCTCTGGCTGACTGACACTGGTCAAGACGCTTCTTCAACGAGCGCAGGTCTCTCTCGTCCTTTGATGAACGTTCCTATCACAGGATAAATCATTCAAACCGAAGTCATTTCTTTTCAGGATAAGTAGTTTTTTGGAACGATATAAATTGACTATAGTGGTAAGAAGTTTCCTGAAAGTGATTGAGAGAAACTTACAAATGATTTCTTTAGCAGTAATATATCCACGAGGTATATCAACCAGAGTACATTTGTTCTGGGGAAGCTGTAAAAAGCCAATTAACAATGATTCAGCACTAGTAAAACGCTTAAGCAAACTAGTTTTCTTACCTCAGGTATCAGTCTGTCAAAATTACAGAACATTTTGAAGATCAAATGTGGTTCTCCGCTTTCCACTGGTATGATTTTGTTTTTCTTTTTAGAACAGAATTTTCAAATTTCAATCTTCACAAGAAGATATTCACGCGGATTTCAAAATATAATTCGCTTTTCAACCATACCTTCCCTCCCAGCAGTCATTTGTTACCTCCTTCATCTTCCGGTATGTCTCTGACTGCAAATGATTAACGATCAATTATTTTATACAAGAAAAGATATATTTACTGATGCAACTTTAGTTTCAATCCTTACTTGTCTATCTCCCTTTGGACCTTTAAAGAGTTCAGGATCTGAAGATAGGTCTAGAAAGAGTACGTCTTCACCTACGCATATTTGATGTTTGTTAAGCATGTTACACCAACAGTAAATGTATCCTCTACCGTATCAAACACATTATATAGTAATCGAATAATTTACCATTACTGATTCTTGAAAGACTGAAATCTATTATCGATACCACCAACCCAAATGTTTGAATAAACATCTGTTTTCTCTCAAGAGTCAACTGGATTGTAACAGAATCATTCCGACTTAGAAGGATGTTTCCCCTGCAGCAAATGCATATTCCCCAGTCAGCAATTCCAGTGTCACTATGATAGAGTATAGACACAAAAAATAACCATACCAGTGAAGATCACGGTGTTCAAACTCATATGCAGCTTCAGCCACGGCAAGGGAAGCTGTAACCTGGAACGGTAAATGCAATCATTTAATAACAAATCAAAGCTTCAGGAATCACCTCTAGAATCCTGTTTTAACATATAATTTACCTGGACCAATAAACTCCGTGCTTCATCAGTGTTCATAAGCACAAAGCTTTCAAGATCTTCGCCCCCATTATCTAAAACAAACACAACATAGCACTGTACGCAAAATTGTGAGTTGCAATATAAACCCCTACGTACGTAACATTAACCTCATAATACAAAAATTATTTTTACTCAAGAAGATCACTAAAACTTATGAAAAATTACTTGGACGACTTATCGATTATACAAAGTGGAATCTTTTGATTAGATAATCATGTTTACATGACATGTGTGCGGCATATGTAGGAACTGGAAGTGAAGAGATTGTAGATATTAGACAAATCAAAGTAGAGAAGGAAAAACCTGGTTATCTGGAAATGCCTTGGGGTGATCGTTTTCTGAACCACACTTTTCATCCCAATCCTCCCATGCCTTGATCAAGGCAGCATCGTAAGAACCTTGGCACACTCTCAAACTGTAGGGGATTTAGATCTCAGAAAGACAACAAAATAAAAACCTTGCAACTGATGGATCATTGAAGTAATCTAATAATATACATTTCAAAATTTCAAACCAAATTGTAGTGTTCAACGTGTTCCTATGTTTGTCGTTTCAAAAGAAGTATATGTTCTCAGTTTGTAACCCTGACATGCAAACTAACCAAATTGAGATTACTGCTTAATATCAATTCTATGAAGTATTAAGCAGTTGTGAAAGAGAGAATTTTGAATTAAATACGTACTCTATTGTTCCGATAAATGTGGTGCAAGCGTTTGCAGCATTACTATCATGTCCTTTTAAGCATGTTAAGTGTGCGGGAAAGGATAACCTCTTCTAGCATTTCTTTAGATGTCTGGAGCACAGTAACCACATTACAGTATCATTCAACTAAGCAACAAATCCCTTCACTAGAAGGCATATTATTGAACTAAGTACCTTTTGCACTTCCCCGTTCACAAGTAAGTTGCCATCAATTGGGACTATTTTGCAAACATAGCTACCAGCCATGAAAGCTTCTCCAAATGTTCCTTCACCAATTTTGTTAATTTTTTCTAGGTCACTGTTTCAAGAAATGATCATCTTTTGTCAACTTATGAAAGCAGGATCAAATTAAACATTATTAACAAAAATTCAACTTGTAAATGCATACAGATTCCAATTAAGGAACTTACCAGTATGTAGAGAACACGTCCCCAAATTTTAAGGGAGCCAACTGGCCACATAATCTTAACAGGGCACCAAAGGGATCTAACTGTTCACTATCGGATGAAGATGATGCTAGAGAGAGTTTCTTTACAGAAGCTTCTATATCTTCACAACCATCATTCCCTGCATCGGCCAGTTGATTCTTTGCTTCCACTCTCTCGCACACTAAATTCAACCAAACTGAAGTCCAATATGCTTTGGGTACAGGGCAAGCGAGAACTGAATTTAGTATAGTTTTGTGGGGTTTTCAAACTTGAAGATGTGAAATTCCTACCACCAACAGTTTCCAAAGGCATAGGCCGAATGGCAGAAGTTTGCAGTATCTTAGACAATGTTCTAGAAGGGACAAATGTGAAATTGAACTTCTTGAATAACCATTTATCTAATGGTGAGCACAATTTGGGTAATGCAGCATCATCTGCTGGGTTGCCGGCAACCCATGTAGTAGGTTTGGGAGAGGGGCTCTCCACCAACAAATCAAAGGCATCAACCTCTTGAAAGTACACCTTCTCCTCTTCGAATTTGTACTTTCCCTAGACATTCGAAACATTAAAAACAGCATAAACAAATCAACGTGAAAATGCACTGATAGAGTAGATACAATTGAGGCATTGCAGTACCAACAACAGCATGTAATACTAAAATCACAAATTTTCTTTAAGAGTAAAAGAGTCAATACTTTGGGAAGAGGAGCCTTTCCCTTTCTTTTTCCTCTTCTTTTGGGCTCCTTCTGTGAAGGATGATATTCAAAGAAAGCACCAACAGCAATACTTGTCCTCCCTCTACCATGCACAAAAAAAAAAAAAAAAAAAAAGGAAAAACTAAATCAAAATCTGGGATGAAATAGTAGTTATATTACTTAAGAAAAAGTTACAAGCTTGTTAGAAATCCAGCAAATGGGTGCCAGCCAAGACATCCTATCACCACTAACCACATACTAAGCAACCCCAAATCACATAACCCAGAAGCAAAAGAAAAGGTATGTCACCCAATAAAGCAAGGAACCAGTTCTAAGACCGCGAAGAAATTCCACTAAGGTCCCAAATCCACTCTCACACAGATGACCCAAGAACAATGCTCAGATTCTTGCTTACAGACAGATACAGAAAAGTGATCAAAAGAGAGCTATTACATAGCAATCGATACTAGCAAACAGAACGGACCAAAGAGGAGAACCAACCGAAAAGTGGAGCTGCTGTGCAACGAACAACGAAGAGAGATTACCCCTCGTACACAAAATCTCAAGTACCAGAGTAACAGTAGAAACTGTGTGATGGAAGCCACAAAACAAGTGGCTAAAATCAACCCACCAAGCCTTGGGTGATGTGGCCAATTAACAGCCATTGATCACTTTCTGTCACAAAGGTCTTGAGCCCAAAATACCAGATAACCAGTGTATCAACATTCTGTAAAAGATGGCTAGAGTCTCAAATACCAGAAACATTCAAATCGAAACTAGATAACCATAAATGCATAATACACACAAACCCAATAGCTCAAAATTCAAAGACAATACACACAAGAAGTTCAATTGCAATCCAGGATGAATCGAACCAGAGAATTGAGCCGAGAATCGAAGAGAGAAGGTGGGGAATTCGAAACGAACCTTGTCGAAAGGGATCGAGACCAACTGGTTTTCCTGACCAGAGCTCCGACGGCAGCATCAGATGCCACACTCGCCCTTCCTCCCACATAGCGAGTCGAACACGCCTGCTTTCTGTGATCAGACAACATCACAAACACATTAAGAGCACAAATTTAGAAACTTTTCAATTTCGAAAACCAAAAGAGATTGGATTTGAACTTACGAGGGCTCTAAATCTGGAAGTGGTTTTGGGGGCTTTCTTCTCCGATAAATCGCTTCACCTTGTTTCTCTCGATCGGCGACTGCATCACCTGAAATGTATTGCTTTAGTAATGGAAATTGAATAGGGAAATGGAGAAAAATTGAAGGAAGAAATTAGGGTTTTCTCTGAGTACCTGTAGTGAAGTCCATGAGAGAGAGAGAGAGAGAGAGAGAGAGAGATTTGAAATGCTTCGTCTTTTGGGAGGGAAACAGAGAGAGACAGGGGAGAGAGAGAGGGATAAAACGGTGCGTTTATCGTCTTTATTGTTGACCCGTAAAGGAGATCCATTTTTCTAAGGCCCAACATAAATATCCTCGTTTGGTGTTGTCTTTTAGCTCTTCAATGGGCTTTAATATTGGAGAAGCCCAATAAACCATTTATCGATTCTTCTTGTGGTAGTAGTGGTACTAGTAACAAATTACTCACTTTGTTAGAAAAAAAAATTCTGTCATGTAAACTAACCACCCGTTAATGTTAGCTACTCTCGCCATGTGTGCATTCGTCTTGGCATGTGTTGTTTAACATTGTTTAACAATTTCACAAGATAATCTATTATGTAGCTGGAATATATCCTCTTGTGTCTACAACACTCATCACGTGTCACGTAATGAGTGTTGCAGATAAGAGGATATATCTTTTGGTATTGGAGCACATTCTATCCAAAAAGATATATCTTCTGCACCATATATCTCTCACGCTACTTGTTCACTTATTTCTTCGTTCTATTTTTTGTTTCTTAATTTTTACCCGTTAGTGCTAGCTACCCTCAAGGGGCATCTTGTGTGCCTTCATCTCAGCGTTTGTTGTTAAACATAATTCAATAATTTCATAGAATAATTTACAGTGTCATCCATAATAAATTTTTTTGTATCAACAACATTTATCATGTGTCACATAAATACAAGAGAATATATATCTGATTGTAGAGCACATTGTCTCCTGCCACTACTTATTCACTTATTTGTTGATACTGTTTGTTACCCATTCTCACTCTTGTTTGGTTATTTTCTTCTAAGTTTGATTGTATGGTGCTTAATATATATAATCATATAACTCATGGAGATATGAAATTTTAAGCAGTAGAACAAACAGTGACGAGGACATGGAATAGTAAAAAAGGTCAATGGGTTTTTTCCTAGCAGTTTTCTTATGTGTTGTTTGGAACATAATTAATATCCATATTTAATCAAGAAAACGAGAGGAAATCTAGAGCCCCTGCAAATTTCAATCATTTGGGTAATCGGATGAAGCAATCAATCAATAACTTCACTTACATCTACAATTGGTCTGTCCCACTATTTGTATCAAATGTTTAATCAACTTCTAATCTTTATTTGTGTTCACTTGTCATTAAGATTTATAATCAGAACTCAAATCCCTTGGAAGGGACAATTAGACCTGTAAACGGGTTGGATTTATTAGGTTTGGGTCGGGTTCAACCCGACCCGTTAAGTTAACGGGTCATCTGAACTCAGCCCGTTAAGCCAACGGGTCACCCGTTTCATCCGTTAACAATTATTATTATTATTATTATTATTATTATTTCATAGAGTTTATTTTTTGTTGTTAAGACTTGACTGAAATTACTAAAACATCATCAACTAACGGGTGCTAACAGGTCTAACAGGTTGACCCAAACCCGTTATTTAACAGGTTCACCCATTAAGCATCCACCCAAATACGAATACTAATGGGTCGGGTCCAAAATGCCAGGTCTAGGGACAATTAGACACAATGCAACCATCTAACCCACATATATGATGTATGGGTATTGAACAATGCAGTATTATGAACCACTATTAATGTTTTTATGTGTAATTTGACTTGCCTAATTTATCAATATTTATTCAATTTGGTTCGATTCGTTTTATATGTTTGTCATTATTTTAATATAGTCTTGGGGAGTTAATCTTTTATAATTGCTCTAATTGAAAAGAAAGTAACCTACATTTAAAATTAATGACTAAATTATGGAGTCTTAATTCTTTGATTCTGAACGCTTTGAGATTAAATTAAAAGAGCAAGGCTTAAAGTAGTTCAAAGACCAAACCTTTATATATACATAAGTAATTTGACTCGTCTAATAATTTTAGTCCTTGTTTGATTTCAGTTCACATCCACTGTATGATTCATATGTGCTGTTCATTATATATCTATATTATTAGAATTTCAGCATGTGGTACCAGCTAACCACCCATGCTAGCTAACTCTATCATAAAACCCTACTCACTTCTATTGAAATTGAATAATATGGCGTGGGTAGGGCACAAGGTGTCTAATTATTTCCTTTAAAAATACTAATTGAGATGAGTGTTATGATTAAATGAACCTGTAATTTCAGGATACGAACGATATCTTTCCAATCAGTTTTTAACTTTTTGTTAGGGCTTTTTTTTTTTCGCACTATTATTCTCTCCCATATTATTTCCATCCCTTTCCATTTCGTCCTCTCATTCTCTTTATTTTGTCTTTCTCTTTCTATAAAAATAAAATTAATATAAGATGTTAATGTGGCTTAACCATGACTGTTCAAATAGGATGGGAAGGAAGAAAAGGGAGAAAAAGAGGGGAGATAATCCTTCTCCCTCTTTTTTGACGTTTATGGATATGTAGACTAGCTAACCTATATTATATTAACTTTCATAATTTTTTAAGGGTGATGTTATACACATATTTCTTTTTAGTTTTCACACAACTCTTAATTTTCAATCGTTAGATCAAATAAATTGAAGATGATAATAAAACATAAATTAACAGAAATGTGGGAGAGATAAAAAGTGGTGTGTGGCTATCACCACCCTTTTTAGTTGCTAATGATTAATTGTGATCAATAGCTCATTTGTAGTGTCTTGATGCGCCTTTAATAACTTAATTCATACTACTACAAAAGTGGTTTATTGTGTCGATGGTTGATATCGGTTTTATATGTCGCTTATAACCGACATAGACTGTTAATGTCGTTTATAACTGTCACATTCCGGTCCGAGCCCCCACCACATCCCGGGCTCGACTCCACCATAGCACGATATTGTTCGCTTTAGGCCCCCGACCACGCCCTCACGATTTTGTTTATGGGAACTCACACGAGAATTTCCTAGTGGGTCACCTATCTTAGGATTGCTCTCGTGCAAACTCGCTTAACTTCGGAGTTCTTACAGAACTGAAGCCAGTGAGCCCCCAAAAGGCCTCATGGTAGGTAAAGATGGGAATATACATATAAAGCTTAAAGGATCCTCACCCCTGAGCGATGTGGGATCTAACAATCCACCCCCCTTAAGGGCCCGACGTCCTCATCGGCACACTTTCGGCCAGGGATTGGCTCTGATACCAGATTGTCACATCCCACCCCGGCCCCTCACCACATCCCCGACTCGACTCCACTGTAGTACGATATTGTCTGCTTTGGGCCCCGACCACGCCCTCACGTGTTTTGTTTATGGGAACTCACACGAGAACTTCTTGATGGGTCACCCATTTTGGGATTGCTTTGGCGCGAACTCGCTTAACTTCGGAGTTCCTACGGAACTCGAAACCAGTGAGCTTCCAAAAAGCCTCATGCTAGGTAGAGATGAGAATATACATATAAGGCTTACAAGATCCTCACCCCTGAGCGATGTGGGATCTTACAATAACCGACATAGCTTTTTATCTTTTTAAATGGTGGTGTCGTATAAACAGAAAACCGTGTCTCTTTCAACTAACATAAAGTTAGTATTGGTTAAAAAGAGAATTGTGTCGCTTCTACCCGACGCTAAAAATTATTTTTAAATATTTTAAAACTTCCTGTCAGTTGTAGCCGACAGGTTGGTGTTTTTATTTTTTTAAATATGTATCTCAAGTGACAAAATTTTGGGTGGGATATTTCCCGCCATTTTTTAGACAAAAAATAAGATGTCGGTTCTATCGTTGTCTCCCTCTTTCAAAAGTCTTCACCTCAAGCCCAGAGGCTTACCTCCCTCATTTCTCTCTCCCTTCTTCCAAGCAGACCCTAAAACTGCAGCTCCTCTCTCCACATTTTCTCAAACCCTGACCTCCATTTATACAAACCAAACCTTAATCTTTCATCATCAACCCATAAGACCTTGCAACCATGGATTTACTGCATCATCAGAAGGGTAGCAGCACTGATCTTGGTGCCCACGCAATCAGAGGTAAACTTCTCACCCTCCCTTGCCAATTCATGCACTCAGGTTCACAGATTGAAATATACCATACAAGAAAAAATCTTCAGCTCCTCATGCTTGTGTTGTTTCTTTTGCAGGGACCTGAGACCTGTAAAATAAAAAATAAAAAAAGACGATGGAACCACTGGTACAACCCCAAATCGCATTTCAAGGAAAAACCACTACGAAGTTGTCTCCGTTCTAGATCCGTCATTTAAAGTTATAACCCACTGAGCTCCATTTTATGTTCTTGTTTAGTAAGATCAGCAATTCAAAAATTCATAGAAAAATTCATGCATGTTCATTTTAGATCTAAAGAGCAAAGACACTGAAAATCGTAGATCCATAATTTTTGAAAGGTATAAAACTTGAGTTTGATATGTGTCTCTGTCTTTGAATATGTAATCTGTAGAGCCCTAAAGACCCCAGTTCAATTCTTGAATAAATTGAATCTGTGAAGTTTGCATCTCATCTACCATATCTGTATTTCAAGCCCATTGTATATTCAGTTCCAGCAGGCATCAAGGGCAAACGGACCTGAGTTGTGAGGCTCATATCCACTACATGCAAGGTATAAAATTTCGCTGTCCTTCACTATAAATAACTCATCTGCACATTTATGAATCTGCTGGTGAAATTTTTTTTTTGAACTTTGAGCTAAAGTGACTTAATGTATGTGCCTGTTTCCAGTAAAAGAAAAATGGAAATGGACTCTTGGACCAAACTGATTAAGCAATGTCGACCCTTCTGCACTCAGACCCCGAACCATAGAAAATGTATTAGGAATTTTGAAATGGTATGTAATTAAGTCATGGGGTGGGAGTGAGTTGAATGGGTCTAATTAAGTCATGTTGATCGACGGGCAGCACGAAATGGAGGAGGAGGAACTGAGTGGTGGTCAGGAACAGTAGTGGAAGTCGTCTACGGAGGAGGAATTGAGACAGACTTTTATTTATTTTTTTATTAATGGTGCATGGTGTCGGTTATGGATGACAGCATAGTTGTTTATTTTATTTATTAAATAGTTAGGTGGTGTCGGTTAGGACCGACACTACTATCATTTTTTAATGTGGCCGGTATCCGACGAGAGTTTCAATGTCATTTTTATGCGACACTACTATCCTTTATTTTATTTTATTTATATTGCTTTCCTTCTTCGTGGTGAATTAAGAGGACTAACCGACATCAAAAATCTTTTCGTGACACTAGCAATGGTGTCGGTTCTGTTATCCGACATTACATGAGTTTATGTCGGATTTGTACCTAATATCCGATAGAAATTATGTTTTCTTGGTTTTAGAACCGCTAGTTATAGGTAATTTTGTAGTAATGTCATCGGATATCATGTCTCTTTTGTATTACAACAAAAGAAAAGTTCACCTCCTGCTCAAGGCTTTTGGTTGGACACAAGCCACCACTTTATGCTTAATGTGAGTATATAAGGGGTTTTCTAAAATGTAAGAAATCTTACTAAATAGTTGTGAAATGTGAGTAGCCAGTAAATCGGCTCATTCTATTATACACCATCAGTTAACTAGCTACTCACATTTTATAACTGTAATATTACCATCCCGCAAGATTTCTCCCTAATTGGAAAATTTCAAGTCCAATTTTGTTAATGTATCAAAGCCAAGAAAAATCCCAAATTCAACTTTAATCCATATATTTTCATAAACAAGCAATGAACCAAATGGTTGACAAAAGGTGCATACTTTTTTGCAATGGTTGGAGGAAAGAGAAAAAGAACAATCCTTCTGATGTGTGATGGCGCATATGCAACAATTCATATGATATGTAGGAGTGGACAAATATGTTAACATGCATGGTTATACAAAATCATAACTTTTGAATTTACTAAAAGGCCTTTTGGTGGACTCAAAAGTCATGCTTGGATCCCTGATCCACGGCATGGAATTAGAAACAAAATGCCAAAAATTAGTTCAGAACTAAACCCTAATACTGATGTAAATATATGAGTGTGTAAACATATAAGCCAATGCATGCATGTAAACACGTAGAATAGTACTGAGCAATTTCACAATCATCAGATCAGACCAAAACAAATAAATCACTTTCACAGGTTGCGTGTGGCTGACTAAATTTAGAGATCAACGTCGCTCACAGTCTTACACTAGTGCATGGAAACAATCACATTCACATATAATAAAAACATATCTCATTAATCAACGGACGTCGTATACTCTGTTTTCTATTTCATAATAAATGGTTAACCTTGTCAAAATGATTGCAATCATGAAACCCTATACAAAGTAAAATCGGAACTTGTTTAGTACGTAATAAATACGTACGTGTATTATTTCACGACTTTGCTAAAAGTTTATTTTGTAAAATTTTCCCTTTTTTTTTTTAATTTTAACAGTATTTATTTTAAGGTTAATTAATTATTTTTATTTCTTCAAAAACATCTTGAAGAACATATGTAGATTAATTCCAAAACTCAGTCCACCCCCATTTTGAAGAACATATGTAGATTAATACCGATTACGATGCCAGTAGTTCAACGTCATGGCTCAAAATGGGTCGACTGAGTCTTGAAACTAAAAAAAATTAGAAAAGAGATACGACGGAGAGGGTTCCGATGAGGCCGGCTAGGGCACGTAAAATGGAAATTTCCTTGAATAGGGTAGGATAAAATTACGTATAGCACACCCAAAGCCACTACTTCGAGCTCGTAAAACGAAAGCGTTACGCTAATGTTGTGGTGATTAATGATATGTGGTGATTAATAATATATGGTGATGAATCATGATGACCATTGTGCTCATAAGAACTTTGGCATGTCAAGGAAGGGATCAGATTCATACAAAACCTAGTAATTTGAAGCTCGATCGGCAGACACAGTTAGCTTTAATTAATTAGGTTAATGTCATGTAATTCATGCCTACACGACAATGAACCAAATAAAATCAAATATGTTGCCAAAAAAAAAGTAAGTAAATATAATTCCACCGTCAGTGGCGAAGTCAAGAATTCTCGGAGGGAGGGGCGAATTTATATGTGTGCAAGGTTAAAGAAAAATGTCAACAAGCGAATCTTTTTATATAGTAATGTCTTCCACAATTAATCAATACAAATAAATTATAGTTGTTGTCAGCGAGGTTTCATGTCATGAAAACGTCGCATAATAGGCTTATCAGTAAAAGCAAATACATCTCTCTCAATGTAAACAACCATATTATCACTCAACCATTAATCTCCTATTTTGTTACACAATAATGTTTTCACAATCTTCATAGCAGAAAAAAATCTCTTCACCGAAGCAGGTTGCAACTGATAACACCAAAGCCAATGTAAGAAGCTTATACACTAACATATAACTTTCACACCTCCCGGTTCATTTTGTGAGATTTAGGTTAACAGATCATTTTGGAGGTAGTATCTACGAATTGCTTCACGATAATTGGAGAAGGATTTAAGCACTTTTTCTTATAGTATCGTTCCATGACGTAATTGTATAACGAAAGAAAAAAAAAATCTTAGACTCTTAATCCTAGAGTAGACTATAGGGTAATATCTAATCAAATCACGAATTAATTAATCAATACTAAAAATCATATGAATAATCAAGAATTCAATTTTTATTCTAAACCACAATTAAAAATTGAGTAAGTTGATTAGGGTTTATAGCGGTTACTGCAATCAATTTTTATTACTAGACCATGTGTGATTCAAGTTCCTATAATATATATAATGTATGAATCCTCTTTTATGTACTTCAAAAAAAAAAAAATCAATAATCATAGTATTCATATGAATAATCTATAATCGATAACCATAAATTAAAAAAAAAAAAAAAATTAATTTACCTCAATTAGAGTTGCTGGCGTGGTGTCTAGAGCTTGGTGGGCAACGGAACATGGCTTTCTTGTGTTCAATTCTGGGATTTGAGACAATTTTGAAAATTGAAATCTGGGAATAAAGATGGGGGGATGGATTTGTAATTTATGGGCAAGGGTGGGGGTAATAATTGAAACCGGTGGGAGGATTGAGATGGGGACCAGTGGTCCCTCCCTCTTTATATATTTTTTATTTGATTAATGCAAAACGACTTCGTTTACCAAACAAAAATTAACTTTTTTTTATCAGGCCCAAAACGACTTAGTTTTGGTCTGGATTTAAAAACTAAAAAAAAAAGAACCTGCAAGCTCGCAATTCCCAGATTTGAACCACGAGCCATCGTGGTTCCCAGATTCCGGCTAAACTAGAGCGGTTCAAGCCTTACTCCTACCTTTGCTTGACGGCCGCCCCCCTTCGCACCTATGTAGCTTCGCCACTGTCCACCGTTATATTAGTTGGGGCAAACCTAAATTACAGATAACCATGCATCCACCTAACAAATGAAAATATACGTATACAACTGCACAATCCAAATATATCGCTTCAGATGGCTTCTTTTGCCAAGTTTCCTACAAACAATTATTCAGACAGGGTCGAGATGTCGATCGACACTGAAATGTTATGGTAGCTCGATGAATTAAGACTTCATATAATTTGATGGAACCATAATGCCTAAATAAAAGCACGTACCAATATTCTACTTCTATGTTTATATGAGTGGACATGTGGATGTTGACCTAACTTTGGTAGCTACGTGTAGGGCTCGACTACGGATTTGCAATTAAAAATAGGACAAGGATTGTTTGCCCTCCCGTGTCCTCCTGTTTTGCGTAGTCACGGTTAAGCTATATCAACATTTTATATTGTTTTTTATAGAGATAATAAGACAAAAATGAATAGTAATATAAAATATTGACGTGTCTTAACCGTGACCACACAAACAAGAGAGTACAGGAGGACAACGAAAGTGGGAGGGCAGACAATTATTGTTCTTAAAAACAAATTAAGAAAAATGTAGATTAGGATGTAATTAAGTTGATTAAGGCAGTGTTTCTCTCTTTGCACCTGAGTTCCACCCTTTTTTTTTTTACGTAATTTTAGATGAATTTAATATAGAATATAGCTTCTCTATCACAAAAATAATTTAGAGAAATTAACATATTTTTATAAATTTGATTGATCAATTTGAAATTAATTTGGGAGTCCTTATGCATGTAAATGTAGTATGCCTCAGCAAGAGTGATGGATTTCATCGCAAAAGTGAGATATCAAAGAAGTTGAGCTGATAACTTGATGTAGAGAGATGAGGTGAACAGATTCAAA
Source organism: Pyrus x bretschneideri (assembly GCF_019419815.1). Lineage (NCBI taxonomy): Eukaryota > Viridiplantae > Streptophyta > Magnoliopsida > Rosales > Rosaceae > Pyrus > Pyrus x bretschneideri. Next base: position 5,806,877 of record NW_025999402.1, read on the forward strand.
ATTTTGGTTACAAATTATTAAATTAATTCAGTGGGTTTACGGACCAATCCAACTGAAAGTAGTTAGGTTGGATTGGGTTGTAAACTTTAAAAATCTGTTTTCGAGTAGAAACCCAACCACCCGATCAATAGGTGAATTAAGTTGGGTTAAAGTATTATTAACCTGATTGAAAATAATTCATCAGTCCAATACGTGGGTTGAGTTAGGTTGAAACATTATTAACCTGATTGAAACCGACTCACCCATCCAATAGGTGGGTTGAGTTAGGTTAAAATATTATTAACCCGATTGAAACCGAGCCACCCGAATATCAACAATTCTATACACACATACACAAAATTTAATAATTATTGTACACACTTGTTTATTTATACTTTAGTTAAATGATGAAATTTAACTTAAGGAACAAATAGTGACTCCAAAACACCAAACCACAAGATTTAAGTTTATATTATGTGTTTTGGATTATTTGTCACCCAAACTCACTTCAGGAATAAGAATGAAAGTAAATAATCTCAACCTGTTGAACCTGCCCAACCCAACCCGCCTTAAAATGTTTTGGGAGAGTTGATTTGTCCATTTTCTTACGTGAAAATGAATTTTTATAACGTCAACCTGAGTCTATTGAGTTGTACATGGATTGAAATCCAACCCAACCAACCCACCCAATACATATATGAATTAATACCTAATGGTCCCTATGGTGTAAAGACAACAAAAAACAAAACAATTTGGTGTACATATATCAATATGATCTATGCTAGCCATGTTAAAAGAAAAAAAAAAATCTAATGGTCCCAAATTAATGTATAGTTTTAATATAAAAACTGAGATCAGGTTGGAAGGAAATTAAACTACCAATAAGTGGACAGCTTATGCCAGATAGGATACCTGTGTAATATAAATCAATAAATCATTGAATTTGTTTTGTATTTAACTAAATGATCGTTTCTAAATCTATAGCATGTCCCATACTTTATGTTTCATAGTTATGTCACCTGAATATGTCACAGATATTTTTATTTTTCTTTATCTGAAATCAGTTTATAAATTATTTCTGGTAATCTAAACTCAATTAGAAAATTTGAAAAATAAATAGTTTACAGATCAACGTCGTGTTAACAATATTTGCCAAATACGATATAGTATGTACTAACCATAAACATTGTTATTGTAACTGTTGATATTTAATTGCACTATCGTTGTCTGCATTGCTAGCATCGCTATTTGAGTCATGCGCAAGACCCAAGTGCACATGGGAGAAAAACTGCAGCCAAACTACATCAACTGCCAAAGCAACTTACCTTTCTCCTACTCAGAGCAATTTGAAAGTTTATTTATTTAATTTTTTTTAAAGGCAAGAGGATTGCTACAAAATTTATAATATATACAAGCTTCAAACAAATAAAAGACTTTACCCTCTCTTTTTTTGTTGGATATAGAAGACTTTACTAAAACCCATATGATGTAACAACAGTTCCATCGTTTTAATAGTATATTATACTAGTTTTAATAGTATTCTACTGTTCTAATTAAAAAATTGCCATATCATGTGGAAAAAGAATAGTATTTTGGTGTTTTGGGTTTAAAGGAAGTGATTTTCACACATCTCTCTTTATTTCTAACTAATAATTTAAACAGAATCAAAGACCGAGATTTAACAGAAGTGCATAAACGGCTAAAAAATGTGTGTATTTATCATTTCCCTTCAAATTATACCCTTTTTGGATATTACATTTTTCTTTCTTATACTTCACTTGATTCAGTATTTATTGGTGAACCAATTTTTTCTGGTGACCTATCCCTTTCCTCTCTTGGTTCATAGTGTTACATTAGTACTTCAGTCCGTGATCTGGCTCATTGAACCATTTTTAACAAACATCAAGATTTATACCCAAATTTCATGAGCACCTTTTCTTTTTCTTAATCTTTTGGCAAGAATTTCTCAAAATTATGATTAAAGATATTAGACCATCAATTGCATTGCGTTTATTAGGGGTGGACATCAAACCGACTGAACTATCTAAACTACAAATTCGTAATACACAATTTGGTTTTGTTTCGACCATCAAAATGTCAATTGAACACATGGAACGTGTGGTATGCTTTTAATAATGTTTGTTTGTCTCCTCATATGACTCGTCACGTGAGAAGAAAATCAGACATAAAGAGATATACAACCTCGTTCTAGATAATTATAATTACTTTCTTAGGGGAATCAAAATCCATAGAAAATTACAGACAAAACAAGTAGTTGCACTAATGATCCACAGTTTATAGGACTAATCTGATAGCAATTTTCTGCTAATTAGTTCATGAAGACTACTGGGTTTTATGTGATAAGGATGAAGACAACTGTTGACAGATGGCTTTGACATTCCAAGATTCAGTAATTGCTGAGACTTGCATGTAAGATATCCTAACAGTTCCATACAAAAGTTTGTAACCTACGAACTCAGACTTGACCAAGTAAACGGTTGAGATTCGACAGTATAAAGTTTATAATTAAAAAAAAAAAAAAACCTTTTTTATTACAAAATGACAATAAATATAACAAAAAAGCAGAGCACTTTCAGAGCTGTGAGTGTGAATACAGACACAAATACAGCAATAAATTATTTTAAAAAAATACATTAATAATGAAAAAAAAAAAAAACAATTTAATAAAGTAAATGACTGGTAAATTCCAATCAGTCATGTTTCACAAACAAATCAGGAAAATCTCAGTACCTTTAAACATCACAGAATTCCATGCATCCCTTTTACTGTTTGTAAGGAAACTCTCAGCAGTGAGTGGGTCTTAAAAACCCACCACCTGACCTACCACTGACAACTCCACCCCTTCTTCTTATATCCCCATCCACTCACAGAGATCACTTTTTTTTCCATGACCCTGTAATTTTTGGTAGGCACAGGAGTTTTTTGGTTTTTTATGGGTGAGGGTTTTTGAGATGGATTAGTTTTGGTGCCTGAAAGCTCCATCCCAACTTAGATTCAGAAACACATTTGCCCCACAGTGAAAACCCACAAAGGGATTTGAGTTTACTGCTTATATTTGTTTTTTTTAATTAATTTTATTGAAAAGTGGGATCTTTTGGGTTTCTTGAGAGGTTTTATTGGTGTATGTTTCTGGGTTTTTCTTAATTCTGGTTAGAGATCTGGAATTGTGCCTTGTTTTAGGATAAAGAATGCTGAAGGGGTTTCAAAGATCTGGCTTTTCAAGATTGCTCTTTTGAGTTCCATCTCAGAGTGGTAAGTGAGTGAATTTACAATTACTTGTGAATTGTTGTTTATGTTGGTAAAATGATTGAAGTGAAATTTAAGCTGGTAGCATTTCAAAGTTCTCTACTTTATTGCGTTTATATATGTGTTCATATGTGTGTATATATTTGTGGAATTGGTGAAAAAATATAGTAGCTTTGTATTTTATTAATCTCTGGATGCTGCAATGGATTGAAAGAACTGATTTAGAATTTTTTTTAGAGGGATATGAATGATGAATCAGAAGAAATTTTAATGTGAGATTCTGCTGTGTATGTGTAGGCTTGTTGGTAGCTGATAGAATGGCCTCTGATCTCAAATCAGAGTTATCCAAGGAAACTCCCATCTTTAATCTAAAAGTCTGGGAAGTAATTGGAATTGCTGTTGCATTGTTTATCGTTGTTATCCTTACTGTGCTATCAATGTGTCTTACTTGGCGTAAGAAATCGAGGAAAGCTCGTGACAGGATACCCCTTAGTCAAATCCCAACTGTCTCGAAAGAGATTAAGGAAGTGCGGGTGGAGCAAGTATCTGCTAGGGAGTTTGCTCCTCGTGATGGAATTCTTCTCACCATTCACGACAAATCTAGTGACAGAGAATCCGATAAGATCATGGTCCATTTGGATATGGGAAAATCAAATAATGGAGAAAATAGCAGCCAGTCAGGTTCGTTTAATCGTCTAGAAAATGATGGTGTCCTGTCCCATTCTGGAGAAGAAGGGAGTTCCAGCACGGTTACTGTGTATAAGGCTTCCTCATCGTATCCAATAACTGCACCGTCTCCTCTGGTTGGCCTGCCTGAATTCTCACATTTGGGTTGGGGCCACTGGTTTACATTAAGGGACCTGGAGCTTGCAACAAACCGGTTTGCAAAGGATAATGTCCTTGGTGAGGGTGGATATGGAGTTGTTTACCGGGGACATCTCATCAATGGGACTCCAGTGGCCGTTAAAAGGATCCTAAACAACCTGTGAGTTTAAATATGACTGTATCTTGACTCTATTTTGGTTTCTCCATTCACCTTTCTTGGTTCCATGAACTTCTCTGAATCTGTTATATTGTCTTTAGAGGCCAAGCCGAGAAAGAATTCAGGGTGGAAGTTGAAGCAATTGGCCATGTGCGCCACAAGAATTTGGTTCGCCTCTTGGGATACTGCGTTGAAGGGACTCATAGGTACCATTTTCTTTTGAATTGTTTTTTGTGGCTTTGGTATTTGAGAAGTGTATGAGCATATAATAGCCTAGTACGGGTGAAGTAGCAGCTGAACTATAATAACTGGTCTCATTTGCATTTCAAAATTTCAGGATTTTGGTCTACGAGTATGTCAACAATGGAAACCTGGAGCAGTGGCTTCACGGAGCAATGCGTCACCATGGATATCTCACTTGGGAAGCCCGCATAAAGGTTCTCCTTGGGACCGCAAAAGCGTAAGTCAAATCACCTACATAATTACTTTCTTTTTTCCAGGTTTCCTAGTGTCACTTAATGAGATATGCTTGTTGCAGTCTTGCCTATTTACATGAGGCCATTGAACCAAAAGTGATACACCGAGACATTAAGTCAAGCAATATATTGATTGATGAAGACTTCAATTCCAAGGTATCTGATTTTGGGCTGGCCAAGCTGCTGGGTGCAGGAACTAGTCATGTGACAACGCGTGTTATGGGAACCTTCGGGTTAGTATTCTTTCTTGAGCATGGTTTGTTTTGGCCCTAAAATATGTTGTGCCTCTCAGTTTTAGATGTTCAGAATAAATTGATAACTGATGCTGATGATTAATTATTTCTCGTGTAATCATTGTCCCTGTTACCAAAAAATTTCAGGTATGTGGCTCCTGAATATGCTAATACCGGACTTTTGAATGAAAAGAGCGATGTATATAGCTTTGGGGTTTTGCTCTTAGAAGCAATTACTGGAAGAGACCCTGTGGACTATGGTCGCCCTGCTCATGAGGTATGCACTCTAACCATCCTAAGATACCACATTTTTGTCAGCGTAGAATCATAAGTGCTTGATGCAAGTTGGATTTATTGCTTGTACTAAGTAGTGAATGTCTTTTGAAAACACATATTACACAGTGAATGACAACAGTCAACAGACAATATACAGTCTAAATATACTTAGGAGTGCGCAGATTGTCTAGTCCAACATAGGCCCTCCCTAAAATTTACCCTTCTGAATCGCTTTGGTTCTGTTTTTTCCTACTAATATACTTAGCTTGGTTCTGGATTTGTAAAAACCAAGGCTTTCATGTACTTATATGACTAACTGCTGAGCTTACCTGAGGAGTAATCTGGTAGGGTTTACATTGGACTTCGATACTCCACAGACAGAAATGGCAAGTTGCAATGTCCATCCTTTGATCACCATTTCATTTTGCTGAATGAATTTCTGGAATTTTGTTTGACAGGTAAATCTGGTTGATTGGCTAAAAATGATGGTTGGAACCAGAAGATCCGAAGAAGTGGTAGACCCAAACATTGAGGTGAGACCATCGACAAGAGCCCTAAAACGAGCCCTCTTGACTGCTTTGAGGTGTGTTGATCCAGATTCTGAAAAAAGACCCAAGATGAGCCAAGTTGTCCGTATGCTTGAGTCCGAGGAATATCCTATACCAAGAGAGGTTGGATTTTCATTCCATCTCTAAAACACAATTTCTGTTGGATATTAACTTGAAATTATGTCTGTTAGAAAGAGAATGAACCGGCAACTTCTGGTCTGGCTCGACTGCATTTGAATCCCGGAAGGAAATATCTGATTCCATTTTCTAACCACATTGCCTCTTACATGTCCCTGTTACGTCTGTAAATGTAGAGCTTTTTAGCTGTCTCCCGAATTGAATTTCGATTCAAAGGACCAAAACATTTTCCCCTGCAAAAGATTTAACCTTCTCGTGCGTTTTAATCCCTCAATATTCTATCAAAATCCCTCCCCACGCATTACATTCTGTTCTCCCATCGTCTTGTCCATTTTGTTTTCAGTCCTCACAGGATGCAGGCTTCGTTAACTTTTATACAAAGAGATGATTTTCACCTGTCTTCTGAACACAATTTTTATTCTTAATGTTCAGGATCGAAGGCACCGAAGAACTGAAGGAGGTAGTGTGGACATTGATTCCCAGCGTGAAAATTCAGACACTGATCGGAGTGACTATCCGGGATCAAGATCAGAGAGCAAAGGCTACCAACGGACGTAATAACGCAGTGATTCGTTTAAGGATGTCGGAAATATAGAAAGTGAGGGTAATTCTTAATTTTTTTTTTCTCTACACGTAAATTCTTGGGTTTGTCTGTCTGAGACTCTGAGCTGATGCTGTTAGGACATATGTGGTAGAAGGGATTAATGGGGAAGAGAGATGATCCTCCCTTTTCCCCCCCTCCTTTTTTCTCTTTGGTTTTATTATTTTTTGTAGATGGAGAAATGTATTGTGTATGGAAGTGGTGGTGTTTGTGAAGAACCCAAAACAATAGGGGCTTTGTTATGTACAGAGATTTGCTCTTCAAATTTGGTGGATGAAATTGCTCCCTTTTAGTTTAGACAACAAGGCTTCTGAGTCATTCTCTTGGTCACCTGGTGACTAACGATACACGGTCAGTTACAGTTTAATTCGATATCGAGGGGTGAGATTTAAACATTAAAAGCACGTCCATGTATCCTCCACATTTGATATCAAATTCGAAAGTGAGTGACCATGCTTTCTGTGGTCGCCAGACAATCAATAAAACATCTGTCCATTTATAATGTGTTATGAATATTGCAGCCATGAGAAGCTCAAAACCATAACTAAATAATCTGTAATCTCTTGAAATATTGTCTTTGAATTAGTTTATAATGTTCGGAGACTGAAAGTGATGTTCGCACTCTCCTTTTTGGCTTCTGCACTCCTCTCTTTGTTCGTAGCTTTAGGATTGAACGAATCAAAGAATATTTGAGAGATAAATATAAAGAGGAGTGCAAGAGGAGAGATAGGGAGTGAAAATTAATTCTCTTCGAAGACATGCAAATTCCAAATTTGGCATTAATTAAATTAAAGCAATATTGGAAAAATGGGTATCAAACTTGTGTTCTTCTTGGTGGCACCGAGAAGTTGTATTTCAACTCTGACCGTCTCTAACCATCACGGTGTGGTCTAGTCATTGAGAATGAATTTGAGGTCCGTATTCTCTACGACACATCCTGGTTCGATTTTTCATCAAGGTTGTGAACTCATCGATTTCTCACATTTTGTGTTCTCCGTCAAGGTTAAGAACATTGTATGCTGTGTTTCTTGCCAAGCAAGACAGTGTTTTTATTTTATATAAATTAAATTGTCTTTGTTTCATCAAATTTCTGCTGACATAGTTAAGTAAATCGGATTCGTCAGAGTTTTCGGTTTTTTAATTTCTTGCGAAACGGGTAGTGATCAAAGCCCCCATGTATGACCTGTTTCCTGATTTCCCAAGTATTCTTCCATGCTAAGACTCCAATTAATCAGCGGGCTCAATATTGTTATCACATAATTCATATGTAGCTGTAAATTTTTTCATTATATTAAGCTCATCGATTAACTCTTAATCCGCTGGATTATTTTTGTAAAAAACCTCATTTAGTCAACTTGTTCTCTCTCTCTCTCTCTCTCTTTCTCTCTCTTTCTCTCTCTCTCTCTCTCTCTCTCTCTCTCTCTCTCTTTCTCTCTCTCTCTGGAGTAATATGTTGTTTATTCAAAAACAGCAATTTCAACTTCCTTGGACAGAAAGAAAAAGAATGATGCATCACCTTACTCTTACCAACATAGTTTAAGCACGATTGACATCAATAATATACATATATATATATATATGTGTGTGTGTGTGTGTAATTATGTGTATATTTACTTCCACTCAGTTTTTCTTCAAAGTTTGCTCTAAGCTAACAACTATGGCTCAGATGGTTGGCAGAGATGAGATAGAGTCACTAAGAATCGAGCTGGAAGAGTTCGGAAGAAGCTTTAGGGCATCCTTTCGGAGTCATTCCTCCAGTTTCCGAGCCAATTCAGCGTTGAGTTCTGCCAAAGATGATGCGGAGGATGCTCAATTTGCTGAACAGTGGGCAGCCATTAATAGATTGCCAACATTCGAACGGTTAAAATCATCTTTGTTTGACAAGGATGAGGGAAACGAGTTTGATGGTGAAGGAAAGCGAGTTGTTGATGTTACCAAGCTTCGAGCTCTGGAACGGCATCTATTCATTGAGAAGCTCATCAAACACATTGAAAATGATAACCTTCGACTTTTGCGCAAAATTAGAAACAGGATTGACAAGTAAGCCTTTTCTTCTTTTGCTTGACGATCAAGTGAAGTTTATTTTTCCTTCATGCCAAACTGTTTTTGTAGGGTTGGCGTAAAATTGCCTACCGTGGAGGTGAGATATAAGAATGTTTGTGTGGAAGCAGTGTGTGAGGTGGTTCACGGAAAGCCCCTTCCAACTCTTTGGAACTCAGCCAAAAGCATGCTTTCAGTAAGTACTTAAATCATGTCCAAAAGTAACAACTTAACCATTCACTAGTCAACTTTATGAATCTGTTTTCGATTTTTTCCTCACTTTTTCTGTGCAGATCTTTGCCAGGTTTCCGGGTTCAAAGTCACACGAGGCCAAGATAAGGATTATTAAAGATATTAGTGGTACAATAAAGCCAGGAAGGTAAGCTAGTATCCTTTCATCTACTAAATTTAATTCAACTAAGCCAAAAGTTCTCATGTCTTCGTACTAAATCGGTTCTGTTGCAGATTTACTTTGCTGCTTGGGCCCCCGGGGTGTGGGAAGACCTCCCTTCTTAAGGCGCTATCAGGGAATCTGGACAAATCCCTCAAGGTTTCTCTTATTTTTATACTTGGAGCATCTTTGTAAATTTGTAATATGGAATTCGTAATCGCCATCTTCTTATTTTAACTATTCGATTCAACAGGACACCATTATAACATGGAGTCCAGTAATTTCAGAGTTTGGTTATGAGCTGCTTAAATTTGTTTGCTGACTTCATACTTGCTTGTTTTGTCCGACTTTTTCCCTGCTAGTTCTCAGGCGAAGTTACATACAATGGACACAAACTATCGGATTTTGTCCCCCAGAAAACATCAGCTTATATAAGCCAACTCGATGTGCACATTCCCGAAATGACTGTGAGGGAAACACTCGATTTTTCAGCCCGCTGTCAGGGTATTGGAAGCCGAGCTGGTAAGATTTTGTTGAGCCTAAGATAATTATTATGTGGTTAAATGTCTACAACCTATTGACGAAGGATAGTTGATCTGGTTTTATGCCCACAAAGATGTAATGCTGGAAGTCAGTAAAAAGGAGAAGGAGGCAGGAATAATTCCGGATCCAGATGTAGATACCTACATGAAGGTACTTCAACCTTTCTGATATTCTTCATTCCAAGTTTATGAGATCATTGATTTCTCGCACTTTTCGTTCTTCGTCAAGGTTATGTACTCTATTGTTTATCATGACGTTTTTATAATTTATGAGTCTATGACAGGCAATTTCTGTTCAAGGACTAAAACGAACCCTTCAGACGGACTACATTTTGAAGGTAGAGTTAAAATCTTGTTTCCTATAGTTTGTGTCTGCACAAATGCTTCCCAGCGTCTTACAATGTTCATGGTGGTTTTTCAGATCCTTGGACTTGATATATGTGCTGACACGCTGGTTGGAGATGCCATGAGACAAGGCATCTCTGGTGGTCAAAAGAAGAGAGTCACAACAGGTAATGCAAATAGAAATACTGATAGTTTTAGAAAATTATGCAATGTCCTAACTTCCAGCCTCGGATGACCTACCTCACCGGGTGTTAATTTTAATTTTGTAGCGGAGATGATCGTTGGTCCCACAAAAGCTTTGTTCATGGACGAAATAACAAATGGCCTAGACAGTTCCACTGCATTCCAGATTGTTTCTTGTCTTCAGCAGCTGGTGCACATAACAGACGCTACTTTACTAGTTTCGCTTCTTCAGCCAGCACCGGAGGCCTTTGATCTCTTTGATGACCTTATTTTAATGTCGGAAGGGAAGGTTGTTTATCACGGTCCACGCGATCAAGTCTTGGAATTTTTTGAGGATTGTGGGTTTAAGTGTCCTGAGAGGAAAGGGGTTGCGGATTTCATTCAAGAGGTAAGTGAATTGCAGCTTGCTTATGATGAAATCCTTCTACAGGTTAAAGAAACAGTTAACATCGTGGTTCTGTTGTAGGTTATCTCTGAAAAGGATCAGTCATACTATTGGAACCGCACCGAACCTCACAACTATGTATCCGTTGATATGTTCTCGGAAAAATTCAAGGCATCTTGTTTTGGGAAGAAACTAGATGAAGACCTGTTAGGGACAAATGACAAGTCCCAAAACCATGAGAATGCTCTCTCCTTCAGCGTGGATTCTCTTTCAAAACGGGAACTCTTTCGAGCTTGCGCATCAAGAGAACTTCTTCTCATGAGGAGGAACTCTTTTATCTATATATTCAAAACAATTCAGGTCATCATTTGTGCTTTTGCGTTTACACTTCTCAATTCAACTTAGGAATTATGAAAACATGCTAAGACTATTTTTTCGCTGCAGCTTATCGTCATTGCATTTATTACAATGACTGTGTTTTTGAGGACTAGAATGGGTCTTGATGTTACTCATGGTAATTACTACATGGGGTCCTTGTTCTATGCTCTCACAATACTTGTCGTTGATGGAATTCCCGAGATGTCCATGACAATTCAGCGACTAGAAGTATTTTACAAACAGAGAGACCTGTGTTTTTACCCGGCTTGGGCTTACGCAGTTCCTGCAACACTTCTAAAAGTTCCTGTTTCACTTGTGGTATCCCTGGTTTGGACTTCTCTTACCTATTATGTCATTGGATACAGTCCCGAGCCACAGAGGTCAGCTTGAGTTTAAAAGGCTTATTTGATTTATGTTTTCGGTTTGGTTTCAGATTGTTGTTAAGATGACGTGATCTTGTTTTAGGTTCTTCTGCCAGTTCTTGATGCTTTTTGCTGTTCACTTTACATCATTGTCTATGTTTCGCTTCCTGGCGTCGTTCTTTCAGACTATGGTTGCCACTATGACAGGCGGTAGCTTTGCATTATTGTTTCTCATGCTATTTAGTGGATTCGTTATCCAAAAACGTGAGATTAATTTACCTGTTTCTCCAGTTCATTTGGAAAAAAATCAGCTGAACAAACAAATTTAATTAGTCATATTGTTGTTTGCAGCTTCCATGCCTGTTTGGTTAGAGTGGGGTTTTTGGGTTTCTCCCCTGACATATGGAGAGATAGGCCTCTCTGTCAACGAGTTTCTTTCGCCGCGGTGGCAAAAGGTTGAGCATCTCATTTCATGGAAGATCGAAGAAAAATACTATTAACTCATTTTCATGCTCCTCAGGATGCTTTCTGTTTTTTTTACCTCTGCAGATGCTATCCCCAAATTCTACTACGACTATTGGGAGACAAATACTTGAAAGCCGTGGCCTGAACTTTGAAGGATATCGCTACTGGATATCACTTGGTGCCTTGTTCGGATTCGCAATAGTTTTCAATATCGGATTCACCTTGTCATTGAGTTTCTTTAAGTGTAAGTTATTTGATTTTTCCGCTATCCTATTTTAGCGCAAGAAGTGGAACTTAAAAACACCTCGACTCATCCCATTTTGCACACACTCAGCTCCTGGGACATCTCGTGGGATCATTTCACACGAAAAGCTCTCTCAAATTCGAAGTACTAATGACAACCTTGGTGATGCCAATTTGAAGGAGAAGTCCACAAATCATCCTCCTAAAACAACTGAGAGCGGTTAGCAGATTCGTGTTTGTTTCCCTTATTTTACAGAGAAACTTCTACAACATTTTTACAGTAGCCTTTTTCGGGATTAACAGGAAGGATGGTCTTACCTTTCACTCCCTTGACGGTGGTGTTCCAAGATGTGCAATACTATGTTATTCCTGAGGTGACAATATTAAGTGTTCATTTGCACAAGGTTCAGATAGTTGCAGGATTAAAAAGCTTTTACTAACGTTAATTTCTTTCTTTCTTGTATTTGCGTTTCAGACAACCAGGGAACCGGGATTTAATCAGAAAAAGCTCCAGCTTCTGAGTGATGTTACAGGAGCGTTTAGGCCCGGTATCCTTACAGCACTGATGGGTGTGAGTGGAGCTGGGAAAACTACGCTTCTTGATGTTCTTGCAGGCAGAAAGACTAGTGGCTACATTGAAGGAGACGTAAAGATTGGTGGATATCCCAAGGTTCAAGAAACATTTGCTAGGGTATTGGGTTACTGTGAACAGACCGATATACATTCTCCACAAATCACAGTAGAAGAATCTTTGATCTTTTCTGCTTGGCTGCGTCTGGCTTCGCAGATTGACTCAAAAACAAAATCTGTAAGGCCATTACATTTAGATATCAAATCAAATCCTCGGTTTTAATTTCAATAGTGTGACGTTTTTTTGGCATTTCTAACAGGAGTTTGTGAATGAAGTTCTTGAGACAATTGAGCTTGATGGAATAAAAGATGCCTTGGTTGGTATACCTGGTGTTAGTGGTCTGTCAACAGAGCAGCGTAAACGCCTTACAATTGCTGTGGAGCTTGTTTCAAACCCCGCCATAATCTTCATGGATGAACCTACGACTGGTTTGGATGCAAGAGCTGCTGCGATAGTGATGCGGGCAGTGAAGAATGTTGCTAATACAGGAAGAACAATTGTTTGCACCATCCACCAACCGAATATCGATATATTTGAGTCATTTGATGAGGTAAAACCTGGATATTAGAAGCATCATTCTTTGATAAGGTTTTAACCTTTTTCATAAGTTGCGGTGTTTTCTTTTCTTTGAATACAGCTAATTCTATTGAAAACCGGAGGGCTTATAATCTACTCTGGACCGTTGGGACAACACTCGAGTAGGGTTATAGAATATTTTCAGGTTCGTAAATTGCACTCTGATTTCTGAAATACTAGTTGCTATAAGCAAAATACTTATACCAAAGATTCGGTATGCTGAACTGTTTCTATATAATTACTTCTGGCAGAGTATTCCCGGGGTTCAAAAGATTCGCGATAACTACAATCCAGCAACATGGATGCTAGATATCACTTCTACATCAGCTGAAGTTGAACTTAGACTTGATTTTGCCCAAATATACAGACAATCTTCTTTACATGAGTGAGTTCACTTGAAAGAGTGATCAAATCAAGGCTTTTGAACTCGGATTTTTGTGTGATTGTTTTTGAAAACTCGAATGCGGCTGATTTCCTAGTATCCCATTTGCAGGAACAATATAGAGCTTGTGAGACAGTTGAGTACCCCACCTCCTGGCTCAACAGATCTGCATTTCGCTACCCGATTTTCTCAAAATGGCTGGAGACAATTCAAGTCTTGCCTTTGGAAGCAGAACTTGACTTACTGGAGGAGTCCCGCATACAACTTGATGCGCATCATGCATACGCTTGCAACATCTCTAATTTTCGGGGCCTTATTTTGGAACCAAGGACAGAATCTGTAAGCCCTCAGATCATGTTATTTTGTCCAATCGTATAGAACCTTCATTCACTCATATCTAACCAACCTTATTCTTACTTTATTTTCGATTTCTGCATTTAGAACCAACCAGCAAAACTTGTTTAATGTACTTGGTTCAATGTTCGCCGGTGTCATATTCTTGGGCATAAATAACTGCTCAACCGTTTTGCAACACGTTTCAACGGAGAGAACTGTCATGTACCGCGAAAATTTTTCAGGGATGTATTCTCCGTGGGCATTTTCACTTGCACAGGTGAATTTATCTTACATCTGACAACATACTTTATTTGTACCTTTCTTAACACTGTTTGTACAACGTAGTACTCCTCAAGTTCACACAAGTCTTCAAAAATTGCAGGTTGCAGTTGAATTTCCCTATCTATTTGTCCAGGCAGCCACATTTACGATCATCACATATCCAATGATTGGATACTATGCGTCATCATACAAGGTTTTCTGGTACTTTTATGCTATTTTTTGCTCATTCCTGTACTACAATTACATGGGATTGATGCTCGTGTCGTTGACGCCAAACTACTTGGTAGCTGCAATTCTCTCCTCGGTTTTCTACACATTGTACAATCTGTTTGCTGGTTTTCTGATTCCTGAACCGGTAAGCCTACTCATTCTTCGCCAAATACAAAATAAACGTTGCTTTTCAATATTTTTCGACCAAATAGCTGACTTGGATAAATTGTTTTTCCTGCAGCAAATTCCGAAATGGTGGATTTGGTTGTATTACATGACTCCTACATCTTGGTCAATGAATGGTTTGCTTACTTCACAATATGGAGACATAAACCAGGAGGTTATAGTGTTTGGCGAAACCAAAACTGTGTCTGCCTTCTTAAAGGATTACTTCGGGTTTCACCACGATCAGCTGGCTCTGGTGGCGGTAGTTCTCATTGCTTTTCCGATTGCTTTTGCATCCATTTTCGCCTTCTGCATAGGACGGTTGAACTTCCAGAGGCGGTGAATGTGTGATGAATCTCCTCTAGCCACAGTTGAAAATGTCACACATCGGTAGAGCTAGTATGCCTTCTGTTTGTATGTATAAATCTGTCAGTCTGTACCAATTAGAGCTGTCAATGTATCGGATTTTTATTATAAAGCTAATATGAATTTTCTTGTAATAAAAGAGGATCAGGCGATGATAGCTTCTCGACTGAGAGCCTACGGTGTCCATTCCCTTATTTGTATTGAAAGAAATTGAGAAATACATCATGTAACCAATTCTCGCAGAGGAAAAGAACGGCCAAAGAGGAAAAAACAGAGTAAACGATGCGACAGGGAGCAACAAAAATTCGAATCTGATGTAATTAGTAAAATATGGAATCCGTATATGATCCAAAACCGTGAAAAGAAACCAGCTTTTTTTGCTACATGTTTTCATACACCAAGAATCAAAATTCAAAACATCTTGTATAATCTGATACAAACATGCCAAATTGAAATATTTGAAGTGGAAAGAAAGATTAAGGGAAAGACGTCTACAAGCAAAAGCAAAAGCAAGACTCTTGATTTCGGCTGCTTGGAAGAAACAGATTATTGATAAACTGCAAGCAGAGAGGAAAAGCACTTGTTCTACCCTTGGGGCTTTTCCCACTTCAATGGCTTCACCACTTCCCATGAGAAGTCAGGGTCATCCCTACCAAAGTGTCCATAAGCAGCCGTTTTCAAATACCTGCCCCGCTTGAGATCAAGGTTAATCGCAATCATTCCCGGCCTGAAATCAAAGTTCTCCTTGACTAGTTTAAGAATCTCCTTGTCAGGAATCATTCCAGTGCCATAACTGTCAACGAACACTGATAATGGCTCGGGAACACCAATGGCATACGAGACCTGCACTATGCACCTGCGAGCAAGACCATTGGCCACAATGCTCTTAGCAGCCTGTCTAACAATGTAGGCACCACTCCTGTCTACCTTGGTGGGGTCCTTGCCAGAGAAGGCACCACCACCATGGGCTCCCCAGCCACCGTAGGTGTCAACGATGATTTTGCGGCCAGTGAGGCCAGCATCACCGTGAGGTCCACCAATGACAAACCGACCTGATGGGTTAAGATGGAAAATAGTCTTGTCGTCTAGGTACTTCTCAGGAACAACAGGCTTGATAACATGCTCTTTGAGGTCAGCAGCAATCTGATCATTAGTAACAGTTTCGTCATGCTGAGTAGAAATGAGAACCGTGTGGACTCGGATTGGAACCATAGCGCCATGGTCATTGTAGTATTCAACAGTGACTTGTGTTTTTCCATCAGGTCTCAACCACGACAAGGTTCCATTCTTGCGAACTTCAGTGAGACGGGCACCAAGGTTGGTGGCAAGAACATGGCTCAGAGGCATAAGCTCAGTGGTCTCATCAGTGGCATAACCAAACATGTGACCCTGATCTCCTGCGCCAATTTCCTCAGGCCGCTTGGTCAGGTGGCCATGGACACCCTGGGCGATATCAGGGCTCTGTTGCTCAATGTTAACCAAGACCTTGCAGTTGTCAGCATCAAGACCAACACTGTCCGAAACAAATCCAATTGTACGGCAGGTGTCGCGCACAAGCTTTTCGTAGTCCACTTTGGCTTTGGTTGTAATCTCTCCGAAGATCATGACCATGTTCGTCTTGGTGCAAGACTCGCAGGCAACTTTGCTGTCGGGATCCTGTTCGAGGCACGCATCTAGCACTGCATCAGAAATTTGATCACAGAGCTTATCGGGGTGCCCCTCGTTCACAGACTCGGAAGTAAACAGGAAGGTGTCTGCTGACTCTGCCATTCTTACAAGCTGCAAAAACAAGAATCAAAGCTATCAAACTAAATCAATTGGAGAATCTGTCCGGTTAACCACATATTGTAGGATGATCGAATTCGGATCCAGAGAGCTTGAAAGTACCATTCTTCCAGTCCAAGCAATCATACTAACAGTAATGTGTAACAAGTAAAAGAAGTCGGTGCAAAAGCTACAAAAACAGAAGAAACTAGTATTGTTGTGTTGTGGCATGAGAATAAACAACAGTAAAATAAAGCAGTTGAGTGTCTGGTAACTCTAGTTGTAAAAGTGCTTTTAGAGAAAAATCAGTGTCCGATAACTCTAGTTGAGTGTTTGGTAATTTTTGATGTAAATTTGTTGACGTTCATTTCTTGCTTCAATATACATTGAATCTAGCCAAACACTACCTTCATTATAAACACAAATTGAACGTACCCAACAAAAGAAAATTATAAGAAAAACCCAGTAACCCAAATTCCAAGAAAAAGAAAACCCCACTTCCAAATCTATAAATAAGAAGGATTTTCTACTTTAAACTTATCTAAACTACGGGAAGCGGGATTCAAACTAAGCAACAAACGACTCAAACTCAGTACAAAAGCAAGCGAATTACATCATCAAGCAAAAATACTACTCAAGAACAAGAAAAGCAAAAGCATTTGCATGAGCTTTTGAGGTTTCTAAAAGTGCATCCTTACCAAAAGCGAAAATCTGAGTCCTGGGTCTTGAGCTTCAGCGTGTTCCCAGTGTTTCGGTGCTTGAAAGCTCGAATCTTTGCCACACTGAATCCGAGAATTCCGGGCTTTATTTATAGACAGTGTTCTGGTAGTGGTAGCTTAAACATACAGACTACAGTCATAATATTCCTCTTGTTTTCAATTTTTACTGATTTTTTTTATTCGTATTCTTTGTTCTATGAGAATTGACGGTTAAGATTTGTTTTTGGTGATGGCGTGGGAGATTGAAGATCATGGCCGTTGGATGTGGGTGGATTAAGGGCTGGGATTGGAGGGAATCGGTGGAGTAAAGCGACAGGCCGTCCTATTTGGTTTTGTTCCTTTATTCGTGGAAGTTTGTATTTGCAGTATATTTTTGTCTGCACATAATTTATGGAAATCCATCACCATTTTCTTTTCTTTTGCTAGATTATTATTTTGGTAAATTGATTTTCTTTTTTACAATGATAACGTCAGTGTGTTAAATTGTTCAATGTTAGGGGAAGAGGAATAGGAAGAATCGAATATCACTAGAATACATATGCATTACTATTTTCCGTCACTGCGGGTTTGGTGGAGTATATGGACTTTTACCAACTCTAGAATGTGAATTTAAGCTCAACTGCTATATTTTTGGGGTTTTAAGTCATAGCACAGTTCGGCTGTAATGCTACGTAACACTAAAGTGATACGAGTTATATATAATATCTAAACGTTGAAAATATTTATTATATTTTTACATGCCAAATCTAACCATTAATTTTTTGAACCGCTTAATACATACATACTATGAAAGATAATTACACTAAGACACATGTGGATGACTAAAAATTATATAAAGTTGTTCACACTCCTTTGCATGGTGCATGATTGATAAAATGTTATTGTTTATAACGCATGATTGATAATATGTTATTGTTTTTAACTTTATTATATTTGTCCATTAACAACAGGCATTTTTCACGTTGCATTATGGCGGTTTTAAGAATCATGTCTTCTGAAATTCTAGTATGACTTTTTTTTTTTTTTTTTTTTTTTTTTTTAAAAAAAAAAAAAAGGGGACAATTGGTTGTAAAGTATTGTTATTCACTATTTTCGGGGGCCAGGAAGACTTAGGCATTTTAGCCTTTCCCTAGCCACAAGTCTGGCTTCCACACCAACTTCGGATTTCGAACTCAAAACCTCTAATTTTTTGTTTAAAGGAAATGTCGCAGTTCGCCCTTTTGAATTTAGTGAATTTAGTGAGACATCTTACTAAGCACTTATTTGACAACATTTGACGAGTATGACATTGAGGATTTGTGGATATTTGGAGGCATTGTTGGTGTTGTGTGACATTTGAAGACATTTGGAGGCATTAATAAACACACCAACAATGCCTCCAAATGTCACACCACTTAGCTAAGTGGCGTAAGAATCAACAAAAGACATCTAATCACAATCACAAAGGGCACTAATAATATATCCGAATCTATGTTATTTGAGCTTTATTTTCATTATTCGTCGAAGTATTGGAGTCCACGTTGTATACACGTCATGCAATGCAAAAGTGATCTCCACCTAGCCCATGATCCCGGTGTTGCAGGACGGAAAAGGATTCCTGTCGGATTTTTTTTTTAGGGATTCGAAAGATTCTATGATCCTCATCGTTCATCATACATTGGACGGTAAGTTTTTGTTAAGTACTATTTATATTGAATTTTAAATTTAAAATAATTTCTAACCGCATGATGTATAATGAACGGTTACGATACGGAATCCCTTGAATTTCCGGGAAAAGGATCCTCGTCGGATCCTTTTTCTAGATAATGGGTGGTCTAATTTAGATGATTAACAAATAACTAACCTAATTCTTCTTAAATCTTAGCAAAACTATTAACATGCATGACGTCACAAATCCACCGTTCATTTAGTGATATAAAGCTTTATTGTTGTTGTTGGTTCAGGAATTTGCTTTAACTGAGAAAATGGGTTTCTGGATTTTTAAATTGGGGAAAAAAAAAAAAAAATGCTTTGAAGAAAACTACACAAGATATTGTCGTATGAGGTCCCATGCACAATGCATCGACAAGGGGGAGTGAAAAAGAATTAAAAAAAATCTTATGCGGTGAAGGTGGATCGAACACCTGACCTTCAGATCTTCAGTCTGACGCTCTCCCAACTGAGCTATCCCCGCATGGTTGTCAATTGCTGACACAAGTCTTATTTATTAAAATCTGAATTTCGGCCACCAACCAGGGACCCTCCGTTTGTTTGGATTAGACGGTGTTTGAAAGTTTCTAATTTACGCAAGAAAAATTTGAACTTGAGTGCACGGAGTCAGACACACAAACCCAGCCTAGACGACATATGCGTGAGATCGAAGGTAACCACAAAGTCACATGGTTGAAGGCACGTGACCATCGATACTCAGATAATTTAGGAGCGTTCAAAATTAAATTATCATTATGGTGAGAAAGGAAGACCTTTGCATCTCATCAAACCAAAAAACGTCTGTTTCGAGGCTACTTCCAAATGACAATCGCCCGTCACGACACCCTTAACGGCTTCAAGTTTTTTGTTCTAGCGCTACAGAAAACATACAGACTGCATATGACACAGAAACACATTCATACAAAAGAGAGTTCATCTGGTGGCAACCCTTGCAACTACAAACGGATGCATCCTAGCTCGGATCAGACAACTCATCACTTTCTACCATCCCTCGAGGTCATCTTCACGAGCTTACGACCACCTCCATTTTGCCAAACTCCACGCACTAGCAATCCTTCTGGTGGATCCTTGTTTCCATCATTTTTTTCTTGAATCGGCTCAGGACGATCACCAAGTTCAGAGAGTTTTGTAGCATCGTTGCCAAGGCGGTTTCTGATAAACTTTGGAGTCTTTTTCCCTTGCTTAGTACCAGCTCCTGCAGTCCCCAAATTGTTATTTGAGGTGCTACCAGATGACTGAGAACCTTTTTGACCTGTCAACCTTTGATTCTCTGGAAGTTCATCATCAACTGAAATCTTCGACTTTCCTTTGGCTGACTGAACGATGTCCTTCAATGAGACCGCTGGAGGTTTATGGTTCGACTGCAAATTCCTCACAGGGATGACAGGAAAATCTAGCAGAGCATATTTCGAACTCTTAATTCCATTATCTTCACACCTTTCCTTGCCTTTCTTGGAGCTTCTGCTCCTTGACTTGCTACTGCCATTACACAAACTGTTTTCATGAGTACTGCTGCTCCTCATATTAAAATTGTAAGTCTCGACAAGTTCTCTTTGTTTCTCAGCATCAGGACAGAGTCTAGCCAGCTCCAGAAGCAAATGTGACAGGCCGAACTGGTAGACATAAGCAAGATATTCCTCTGTATTGATTATATCCTTGCGGTAGTCTGAAGATATTTCTTTAAATGCGGAGAATTTGCTGTCATCACGTTCCAAAGCATCACGGATTTTTTCCACAACAGACTTGTTGACAACATGAACATCTCCAACCTTTGGCACTCTCTGAATACTTGCAGTAGCAGGTTCTTTATTTGTTTGATTACCAGAAACAGAAGGAAAATCGGAGTCCAAAGAACCAGTATTGATAATTTTTGGACCTGAAGCAGATTGGGTGACCTTACTGGTTCCAGTCGAATTCTTTGGACTAGTAAAATTAGATGAAACAAACCCAGTGGCTGCAGCTTGCTTAACGGGACCGCTTGGGGAAAATACAGGAGAACTAGATGATGATATGTGCCCAGAGCCTGAAGAGGGCTTTTTCTGGTGAGAACTACTGGCAGATGATTTAGGTTGACGATTTGTTGCAGGCCAAACTGGAGAAGCATTAAGGACAGTTACTTTGTTAAGGCGACGAATGCGAGAAGCCATTGAACTACCACCCAATCCTTGTGAACCATTTCTTAATTTCTGTTGTCTGTCTCTTTGAGCCACTGGAAGTGGAGGGAAGGATGATGCTTCTTGTAGTTCAATCCGGGGATTTTCTCTTGAAGAAGACTCAAAATCGGCAGTAGGTAATGCCTCAAAACGGCCAGCAACAGTTTCAAGTTCGCTTGTTTCTTGGTGAATAGAAGCTTGTTGTGTACTAGACGATGCATTACGGCACCTTTCTGCAGTGGCTGTATCATGGCTAGCTTGAAGTGCCACGGAAAGTTGATTGTCCGCATAATTAAAATGAAAACCACGTCCTCTAACATAAGGTCCATGAAGATCGGTCTCATTACTTCTACACTGGAAGTTCACTGGTATCTGCTTGAGTGGACAAAACAAAAAAAGCAAGATGGAATGATAAACCTATCCGCTATAACTGTCGCATAAGTTTTATGATTATATCACATACAAACCTTAAGAGCAATATTACGCCTAGAGCGAGACATGTTCCCTCCGTGTTCCTTGGCATTATGCCTCTGCAGATAGAAACTCAAGTGAGCAAAACCTCAACATAACATGGCAAGCAGAAGAGGTGGAAAAAGATCAAGTAATATGCACTAAGATATCACCTTTAGTTCAGATTCAGTTGCAAAAACAACAAACTTCTTTGTTAAGCAGTCGTCATCTTTGCATAAGAAATGAGCTTGAGAAAAATGACTCTGCAAAATAGATTATCATGTCAACTAAGAAGCGAGTCTCAATGATGAACTTTCAAAGCATCGACAATAATCAGTTGGAAATGCAAAACAACTGACCTCCAAGTCATCATAGATATTGTAGTATTCATATTGTCCTGGACGTTGCCTGCATTGAAGATGCAGTGGATATAAGTTTGCTAAAACTTTTAAAGTAAATAATTACCTTCAAATACTCGAAACAGGTTACCTTTGGCATATATGGCAAGTATAGTGCTCAGTGGACATATGCATGTACAACTCATTATCTCCATAAAACGGATTGCTGCAAAACTCACACATAGGATGTCCATTAAATCCACATCTTTCAGTCTCATTGCCATCTACCTCTAAATCACCTGTCTCTGTATGCCGACCCAATTGAGCTTTAGTATATAACTTTTGCTCACAGATAAAGATCTGTATTACAACTTACAGTCAGATACATCAGGGTGAAAATAATAAGCATCAGCATCAAGGTTAATGCTTCATGCTTCAAATCAGAGAAGAATTTAGCCATTAAATCAGAGTACGAGTGTATAAACTCCTAATAGATATATAACCAAAAAATGGGAAGTATAACAATGCTGATATGAGATATATGAATTATTCGTCATCGTATATAGTGTCATCTAAGTCATCTAAATGTAAAGCTCACCTTCCTACCGCCCAAACACAGACTGCACATGAACAATCCATGACAATGGAACAAATGATTTTTCAGCCGCTCGACATTTTTAAACTCCTGTTTTCTCTTTGACCCTTCACTCTTTTGTTCTTTTATCTTATCACAAACGCCACAAGATAGCTTGCACATGGCCTTTATCATCTTGTAGTGATCAAGATCATCAAAAAATGCTTGTGTTCCTTCATGATACCAATACTTTCCAACTTGACCCTCCACTGGATTGGCTGGGAAAACTGAAAAGTCATTAATCATCGTTGTATAGTCGCCTAAAGCCTGGAAAAGGGAAAAGAAGCATAGGAGCAAGATAGATTTTCAAAAAACAGGAGAAGTAGAACGGTAGAAGTACTTGAACTGGATCTCATAATATAAAAAGTTTCAACTCTAGAAAACACATGTGACTTGGACCTTGTAATTTAACCAAAGCAAACATATCACTTTGCAATTTAAACTAGGTAAGCAACGGAAATGCCTAACCTTCGTGACAAAGATGATCTTAGATTCACTCTTGCAGATGCAGCAACGGGAATCTTCACATATGAAACGGAGCCGAATAGTGCAGGTGGAGCAGACCTCGCGATGGCCACAGGGCCCATAAGCTACCCATTGAAGCGGCTCCGCACAAACAGCGCAGCTATCATCCATGGTATCTCTTCTCTTTTCTGCAAAATGGAATTTATCGGGAAGAAAGTAAGTCACCAAGATGATTGAACCAATGCAGACTTTTCCACAACGAAAAAACATCACGCGCTTCCACAAAACAAGAAGTATAAACCAACCCAACTCAAGTACTTGAACAAAAATCCACTCAGCAGGAAACATCTACACTATGGTCTATGCTCAGACAAAGCTTATTGAATCACTTCGTGTGTCTGCATACTGATATCCATACATTCACACGCAAATGCGATTAACACAAAACCAACATTTTTGAAACACACATTCATTGAAACGTCCTTCGCAATGTGCGCATCTTCCATGTTCAAGATTACTTTTTGCACACAGATATTCATGAAACAACGAATGCATTCGCATACAAAAGTAAGCAAAACAAAACCCATTAGTCCCTCATTCATAACAACCAAAACCCCAGGATAATTAAATGAATTAGTCTTCAACACAAACATAAAGAAATATGAAAAAAAATTAACGAAAAAAACAACCCGTCATTCATTTCAAGCAAAACCCAGAAAAATTACAACGCATTTACTCCTTTATATACCCAGATCATACATACAGTGGTATCTATGACAAACATTACCACAAAAGTTCTAAGCAATTTAGAGAGAGAGAACCTGATGATCCCTTGGTGGTTTCTTTGGGTTCGATCGAAGGGTTTTGGAGAAAGAAATTAGAGTTACTTGATCACTTTACCAAACAAATACAGAAGAATTTCTCAGTCAGTACTTTCTTGGCGACTTTCCTTCGATTTTCTCAGCAAACAAACAGATCCATGTGATTAACCGGAGGTTCGATGGAACAATTGCCGAAGAGTCGAAGACCAACAGAAGCGACGTCGTATCTGGAGCAGAATAAAGTAACGTTTTTCAATTATTCTATGCCCAAGAGTGACCTGTTAATGAGGAGAGATATTTTAGTATAATCGGAATACGAGGTAGTACATCACATGTTATTATATAAATTGTAGAACATCTGTGTTAAAAAGTTAATAATTTAAAAAAATAATATTTTCCACCGTTTATATAGAAATGCGTAATGTATCACTCATGTTCCGATCATAATAAAAAATTTCTTGTTCATGAGAGCCTGTTGGTCAATCAATGACCCAAAATATTGGCCTCTGACCCAGCCCTTAAACTCCTTCTAAAAGCCCAACTCAATCTCATTTGATGAACAACCCAACATAAAAGCCCTTCTCATGTTTAGGGGAAAATGTGAAAGAGTGTTGTTTCTTCGTAAGCGCTTCGAAATGTTTGTTTTAAGAAGCACTTGAACCATTCATAAAAATTTTGACGTGCTTACATTAATAGCGCTTATGTATTTTATACAAAAATAGTTTCAAGCGAGTTCTTAACGTGCTTCAACTTTGTCATTGGACACATCATTGAGAATTCATAGGTTCTTAATGAGGTAGTCTGACTCTAAACTACTTTAATTTTAAAAGGGAATTAGGAATTCGAACTTGAATTTAGGCGGTAAACGCTCTACTTTGATCAACTAATTGACCCAACCTACATCTGCAGTTTTTATGTTTTCTTAAATCCAAATTGTTAGAGACAAAGGTTCAAACTTTGTATTAGTGCGTTATGTAGATAGGAAGCCAACCTACCCATTTGTTAAGGGTCAGATTTCATCCACCTTGTTTTGACAGCACAATGCCACAATCCTATAGTAGTACTACTTGTTTTTTTTTTTTTCGGGGTAACAAAATTATAAGCGTGTTGGATGATTGAGGGCTCATTGGAAGTACTTTAAAATGACTAAAAGCGTTTTCTATAAAAATAATTTTGGGTTCCAAAAGTATTCAAGTGTCTTTTAATAAGCATAAGATACGTGCTTCTTGCATAAAACAATATGCTTTTCCAATATCCACTTGGATTTTTATTAACGATTGGTTTGAAAAATAATTTTACAAAAAATATTTTTAGTTATTTTAAAAACACTTTCAAACGAGTCTAGATACTTAGTTGTGACTTGAGCATATAGATATATATAGCTTTGAACTCTTGCTTTGAATCTTGAACATGTCCCATCAAATGATACTGTACACACTGAATTTGTTACAAGCAAGCTTTATTGCTTTATTGCTTTATTGCTTTATTGCTTCATTCATAGATCACCGATGGTGGTTGGTAATCAACCGCCGATTGTTTTGAAGTTAACTTAGTAACATTTTATTTTATTTTATTTTATTTTATTTTTTTTAAGCTTAAGAAAAACTTAGTAACTTTTTTAGCTAGTTTGAATATTTTCGTTCTATCTTCTTTTTTCTTTTTCGTGGTGCAATATTGCATAATGATTCAAATGGTCATTTTTTGTCACTTTAAGGATCTAATTTTCCAAAAATCAATCAAATTCTAAATCATTAATGATTATCCAATAAATAGATAACTATTTGGGTAAAGTACAAAAAACTACCTCAACTAATAGTGTCACGACATTTTCATACCTCATCTTTTAAAATTGACAATGTCATACCTCATCCTTAGAAATTGTGTCAATGTTATACCTTCCGTTAGTTTGGCTGTTTATTTCTTAGTTAAATGCTGATGTAGTTTGATCCGGGACCCATTTTTTATTAACAAATTAATAAAATATTATTAAAAACAAAAAAATCATTTTATCTTATTTAAATATTAAAAAAATTAAAAAAAGTACATAAAAAATAAACCTCTTCTTTCGTCCCTCCCTCCTCTCTCTCTTCCCCATCTTCCTGTAACCCAGAAAGAAGAAGAAGAAGAAGAAGAAGAAGAAGAAGAAGAAGAAGAAGAAGAAGAAGAAGAAGAAGAGAGAGAGAAAAAAAAAAAAAATCCCCAAACCAAACCCAATTCGTCCCCCCCCCTCCCCCCACCACAAACCTGACCCCCCGCAACCCAGAAAGAAGGAGGAGGAAGAAGAAGGAAAAAAAAAAAAAAACCAACTCCAACCCACCTTGCAAAAGAAAAACAAGAAGAAGAAGGGAAAAAAAAAAACCAACCCCAACCCAACCCGAAAGAAGAAGAAGAAGGAAAAGGAAAGGAAAAAAAAAAAAAAAAAAAAGAAGAAGAAGAAGAGGAAGAAGAAGAAGAAGGAAAAAAAAAAGGTTGGTAGTGTCACTATGGGTTTTCCTATTTCAATTCAAAAAACGCGTTGGTAGAACGATAATTTCAATTTTATCTCTTTCTGTAAACATGAATTTACTTAGGAATTGGCTAATTTCCTAGACTTGTAATTGTGTCCATGTTTTTTTAGATTCAGGCTTAGTTTTAGGCAAATTAATTTAGGGTAGAAGAATTATTCAGATTGAGCAAATCAAGGATCGACAATGTCTACAAGGTAATTTGCATCTAGATATCATATTATGAAAAATATATTTTTGTAATTGAGTTTTATTCGGAATGAAATTCTTAAAAATCAATTAGAAAATTGTTTTCCTCTTTCCACGTTAAAATCAATTCTCTTATTTCTTACTCTTGGTGGAACGTTATTTTTTGATAAAGTAAATTGTAGCAATGGTCTTCTAACTAAAAATCTATTACCATTGGTTACTCAACTCGTTAAAACATGTAGCTATGGTCCTTTTCGCCAACTTCGTCAGAATTCTGTCAAAATGAGTTATGTTTGAAGGATCATTGCTACAAGTGGGTTAAGTTGAGGGACCATTGATATAATTTTTCTCATTTTATTTTTCATATTTGCCCTCTGATTCAGCCTCACGTATATGATACGTGACTTATTTTGAAGGAAGATCTAACAGAGTTGACGAAAATGACCATAGTTGCACGTTTTGATGAGTTGAAGGACCAATAATAATGAATATTTAGTTGATGGATCATTGCTACAATTTACTCTTTTTGGTAATAAAAAGAAAAAGTTTGAAAGCCTTTAATTTACATTGACAAAAGCACTAGTGAGTTCATGATGAATTAAAATTATAAAGTGTTTCCAAAAATAAAATAAAATTATAAAGTAATTTTTGTGAAGTCTTTTATTTCTAGTTTCCATATTCATATTTCATATTCATATTTATAAAAGGGAGAAGGCAAAAATGGTGAAACATTCATAAGCCCAAAATTGCCTTCTCCCATTAAATTTTCAAGTAAAATAAGAAATTCACAAAAAAAAAAAAAAAAAAAAAAAAAAACCACTACCGTATCTAACTTTATTTTTTTTTTAATAGATTATTATTTTGTTTTCTTTTTTGTTTTTGTTTTTTCAAATAAAAAATATCAAAGAGCCAGTTGCCACACGCATAGGCGTGTGACAAGAGGCTAGTATTCGTATTTATATTTCATCGATATTGAAAGTTGTGTGCTGACATGCTTGTTCGTGAGGATCATCGATTCGAAAGAGTTCAAGCAAGGAATGCGTAAGACATGACAAAAGTATTTGGTAGATTCTTGTTTAGGGTTTATCTTTTTTAGTCCTATAATAGTCCATCCTTAGAGGATTTCTAAAGGTTTTTACCGGTTGGGTTTTTTTCTCGTACCATTGGATTTTATTAGTTTGATTTAGGATTGAAATCTTTGTTCAATCTTATTCCATTTATAACTTTTTCTACATGAGGCACGATCTCACTTTCCATTAGCAGAACCATATATACTAAAAATGGCCTATTAGGGTTTCAAGTCCTTCATGAAGTCGAAATTAGTGTTCATTTTTTTCTACATCCACAGTGTTTTGACTGCATCATTGAATACTCCGAGCTGTTAAATTCTTGATCACCATAATAAAACAAATGATAAGTCTTTGTCTCATTTAATTAGGTATATAAACACTCCGAGTTTTTTTTTATTTTACTACAGGTAGCGTTCATTGCTAAAAAAAATATATACACAGATTAAGGTTCAATTACAATGAACACTGCAAAAAAGCCTTTTTTTCAGACGAAATAACTTTGTCCGGGCAATCACAATTTTGTCACCTCTGATTTTGCCCAACAATATTATGTCAGACAAAGTTCATCGCGCAAAAACTATTGCTCAAATGTTTGGCCGATGAACATGAAAATTTCATCGGGCCAATAGTATTTGGGGTGTGCTATCCACACACCCCATTTTACTTCTCAATTGATGAAGAGATTGAAGTCGAGATCTCAATTGATGAATGTGTGCATCAGAAACACCCTCAAATCATTATTCCAATTTGATCCACGTATCTCGAGATGATGAAACCCCAACAGTAAACCGAATAATTTCTTCAGAAAGTGTATAATTTAACCAAATAAGGAGATTTTGATCATTCTCGTACCAAATCTCAAATGCCGGATTGATTGAACGATCTAGAAGCAGAGGAGAGGGACATAGTTATGTGCCATCAATGACGCCAAGGAGTTTGTAGCTGCGAAGAATCGGAGCGAACAACGCATGCCATGGAAGATAATTAGAGCGTTTCAGCTTGATTGGAACCATATTGCCAATATTCTAAATCGTAAGAGAAGTATACGAATTTGAGAAGTTAGGGTTTGAGGAAGATGAAATTAGGGCTGGATTTGGCACCAACTCGTGAAAGGATTCTGATGGAGAAGCCATTTATACACACAATACAGTTTCGCAAGATCGCAAATCAAAGAAACATAGAGAAATTGTTGTCGAGAACCAAAAAGTGTGAGCAGAAATTGGACATATCGAAATCGTCAGGAGGCAAATGGCAAGTGATACGATATTGAGACTTACATAAGAAGCTTAGAGAGGAAGAAAACTCTTAACTAAAATACTTGTATTTCTCATTGAAAATAATTAGTTATATACTTGGTATTTATAGTGTTAACAGAACTAACACTTTACACATTTACCCTTAGTAATACTAACAATTACATATTCAAGTATAACAGCTATACAGAGAAGAAAAGAACAATACACTTATATTTGATCACTTTTTCCACTCCCTCAAACTTAACTTGGTGCTGGAAAGAACCAAGAGGAAGCTTGGACTGCAAATACCAAAACCAGTGTTTTGTCAAATAGTCAAGCCGGGACGTAAAACCGCCTTTTCGGTTGAATTATTAAAACCACATTTTCAGTTGAATTATTAAAAGGAAAACTAATGAAAATGGTTTGAAAACTTTGAGTTTTAACCAAAATAACAAAAAGTTGTTGTAAGTGAATAGTACCAGGAGTGACTTTTTAGAGTAAAAATATCCATAATGTTAAAAGTGAACAGTGTCAAGAGGGTTTCGTTAAGACTCCCATTAAAAAAACCACCCTTTCATCTTGAAGCTAAAATTCAATATGAGGTTTTGGAAGGAACAGACCATGCGATGCTTGTTTTGTACACCGAAGACCGAATGCCATTTCGGAGAAATAGATTTATGTATGATCTTCGGTGGAGTAAGGAGATGGGCTGCAAGGATATTATTCAAAAATCATGGGAAAGAAATTTCATTGAGTCCCGAGCATTCCAAGTTGTGGAGAAAATGAAGCAAGTGAGACATGGCCTTCGAAAGTGGTACGGACAGCATGGAAGGAATTCGAAGGGAATGATTGAAACTTTGAAAAAGGAACTCTGCAGTGCGTATAAGTCCAAGTGTTCTACCGGTGCTGAGGTTACAAAAAAAGAAACAGAGTTGAAAAATTAGTCAGGGAGGATGAACTCTATTGGAAGGCGAAATCACGAATTCAATGGTTGAAGGAGGCCAAACATAGTGATCCATTTGTTTGGGACGAGATAGGCCATGAATTTTTATTTAATATTCTAGTTATGGATGTAAACATTTTGATTAGATTATAAATAAAGTCTATTTTTTGGCAAAAATAAAATAAAAATAAAAAACTGTTGTAGGCATAATTTACTGAACAATTATGGAGGCTGGAAAGAGAGAGAGGGTGCGGCATAGAGAGAAGGAGATAGATATGTAATTGTGGGT
Source organism: Pyrus x bretschneideri (assembly GCF_019419815.1). Classification (NCBI taxonomy): domain Eukaryota; kingdom Viridiplantae; phylum Streptophyta; class Magnoliopsida; order Rosales; family Rosaceae; genus Pyrus; species Pyrus x bretschneideri. Next base: position 5,836,943 of record NW_025999402.1, read on the forward strand.
GTGTGTTATTGTGACATCCCACATCGTCCAGGGGAGTGATTCTTAAATGTATATTCTCATCCCTACCTAGCACGAGGCCTTTTGGGAGCTCACTGGCTTCGGGTTCCGTAGGAACTCCAAAGTTAAGCGAGAATGGGGCTTGAGCAATCCCGTGAGTTCCCAAAAACAAAACCGTGAGGGAATAGTAAGCCCAAAGCGGACAATATCGTGCTACGGTAGAATCAAGCCCGGGATGTAGTGGGGGCCTGGGCCGGGATGTGACAGTTATTCCACTCCATTGTGCTTTTATTTATAGTAGTAGGGAAGGTTAATTCCTTACCTTTTAGGATTACAACATTTAATAGGTAATCTACTCCGAATAGGAATGTAAGATACATTCACATGTCTACTAGGATTTACACAATCACATTCATATTCCTATAAGACTGCAACACTCCCCATTGAGTGTGTAAATACTCAAGTAAATGGCGCATTAGGTCTTCAGTGATGAAGTAAGTACAGTTGATGAAGTCATCGGCATAATGAGCGAATGCGAGTCTCAAATCAACGGACGAATGCATAAAAAGTAAAACTCACAAAACCTTTGCTATTGTAAAACCCAAGGTGAGAGAAAAACCTAAAGACTAAGGAGAAAAGTGAGAAGTTTCATTAAGTCAAAACTATACGTCTTTTGGACGCAGATAGAATAACTCTCAAGGGTATGATCAGCCCAGGATGAGTGCCTCGTTAAAACCTAGTTAGGTAGCAAAAACCCAGTGAAAAAAATGCTCCTAATTATAGGGAAAATAGTACATTGAGATCAACTGAGTATACTTCTGGATACTCCCCCTGAGTTTGACATAACTTCCAAATGAGAACTACAAGCATTACATATGATAATTAGGCATACCAATTCCTCGAACAAGTTTCTGGAAGGTTGACTTCTGTAGTGACGTCGTGTAAAGGTCAGCAAGGTTGTCTGAGATCGGCTTGCATGACTTCAATCTCCTGATGCTCTGCTGATGTAGATGTAGACGCAATATGTCTTGGCGTTGACTTTGTTGATATATCATGTCTTGGTCGGGTGGATACATGCAACATAGTCTTTATGGATCATCGTTGAGACTCAACAATGGATGAAAATAGCAAGTACTTCGTAATGCTCAACAAGAACTCCGAACTATGTCTCACTTGTGGTGTAGTGAAATGAGGGGAGTCTTGGAATGATTCGAAGATTTCGCTACTAAGGTCATATCATGGACCTCTAAGATATTGCGATATCCCTAATGGTCAAGACATAACCATTTAGGAATTTTTCCTTGTACGGGTTTGATAAGTAACCTGCATCAGCATAACAATAAGGCAAGCATCATTTCGGGTTTACCTTGCGCAGTGTAGGAACGACGGGTCCAATACACTCTTTGGTAAAGAATTTGACCTGGATTGTAATTTCGGTTGTCCAATCAGTTCTACATTGTCACTTAATCAACAGAACACGGTTCGATATCGTCGCTTTTCATTTATGGTGGTAGCTACCATATAAGTGAAAACATCATCAATGATAATCTCATTTCAACTCCATTTAGCTCATCCAAACTAGTATACTGGACCAAGAACTTCAAGTCTAGGGAGTAATCCGGATTAATCTCATGAGATGCAAATGATTTGAGATAGCGATCGAGTTTAGATTCATTATTGTGTTGTGTCTTCCTCTTCTAGGGAAGTGAATCTTACAAACCGAGTGATCTGTCATGCTCCAGGCCAAGACAGATTGATTGGTTATCTGCCGATGTACCGGACCGTCCAACATAGGCGTCCAAACTATCTAACAAGGGCGGCATACCCTCTAGGGATGTTGACTTGACCGTTAAGTATGTCTATCCTTGTATGCATATTTGCAGCTAGTATATGATCTCCTCACTTTCGCTAGATCAGAGGAATGCGTTTGGAGCAACATTCTGAAAGCTAGAATTCATCGCACTTACTTATCATACATGTGCGGTTATGGGGATCGAGATGAGACATAGTGGGTAACGTCCACGCAAATTCGCGCCATTCTCCAGGAATGTTGACGTTCTTATCTCCCCCTAACGGTGGGAAGACTGTCTCATTAAAGTGACAATCTGCAAATGAGCGGTAAAGAGATCGCATGCAAGGTCTCGAAGAGAGTTAGTGTGAAGGAGAATCATGATCGACAACAGATACATATCTTTCTTTAAGGACCCATATTGGAACATTGCAGTGGCGCAACTTGGCACATGAAATGCTCACCCAAATACGTAAATACAGAAATCGTCAGGTTCATATCTAGTAACCAACCGTAACGTCATATAGATTGGATGGCAATGGGCCTCAAGGCGAACCAACATAACTGCGTATAAGGATTGCATAGCTCTAGGCAGAAATCGAAAACTTAGTACGTTTACCAAAATTCAGGTGATCATTTAATTTGCACTTTATGATCACTAGGCGAGGCTATTTGGGGTGAACATAGGAATTTAATGTTCAATTATAAACCCAAAACAACATACAATACTTTATCGAAAAATCATCGATATAAACTCTTCAGCATTATCCATTCTCCCGGACCTTAAAGGATAAGTAGGGTGGTGACCCCTTAATCGGCCATGAGGTTTAGCAGCAATGTGTGTGGACAAACATGTGACCAGTTTGTCGATTCATCAACCAAAGCCGTAAATATTTATGTGGTCCACATTTTGGTTGGATTAGTCCACGTATATTCCCTTGAATCCACTGTGAAAAGAGAGTTGTGTCATATCTTTACAAGGAATGATATAGAAAATCAACTTCCTTAATGAGCATGCTTGGCAAAGTGTGCTTGTAGGCACAATATCCTTACTTCAGATAAGGAGATGCATTGTAGCATCATTGTTCGACCTAAGTGTCTTAAAAGGTCGTGGCAAAGCAAGTAAACTGCTCAATCACCAAGCTCCAGGCCGGCCACATGTGGTGTATTCCCAGTTAGAAGACAACCCATTGGCCCCAAATCAAAGCTTCAGGCTCATTTTTAGAGGTGGTGCAAAGATATTTCACTCTATTTTCTTTAGTGGTTTCATTTATGATCATTGTCATCTCGAATATCCTTAAAAACTCAACGTCGGGGAGAATTTAAGGTCCCTTAAATGGTAATTCAGTACCATTCCTACAACGAGGTGATATGAGCATATTTAGGCGACTTAACTAGCTTATTCTTGTGCATTTGTGCTATTATTTCTTAGTTAATGTCGTATTACAACTCAATTTCGTGTGTTTGTAGGTCCTATGGGTTAAAGTATCAAGAAAGTGCATTTTGGTGCATTTTGGAGCTATTTTGGACACTAGGTGGTGAGCTTGCATGTGGGCTAACATGGATGGACGAATTTGGACTTCAAGAAGTTGGAAATGTGATAAGAAGAGGAAGGAACTAAGCTAAGGACAAAGTGGATAAGGAAAGTGCAAGAAAAGAGGAAACATTATCCAACATTATCCAATTATCTAACCTTATCTAACCTTATCCTATCTTATCCTAACCTAATCTTGTTCCACCTTAATCCTAGCTGCAAGTGGACCTAAAAACCTAATTTCTAGAAGCCTTATCTGACCCTAAAAGGGTGCCACACCCTTACCCCTTTTATTTCTTCTAGAAAACCCAAAATCAGCCACAAAACACTTAGTTTCTAGAAGGCCCAATTTTGGACGAATTTCCTAAACCTTTTTCCTTTTGGATTCTGATTTATTAGGCCTCATTCCTTGTGGATTTGGGTTATATAAATCCTTTTATGAAACGAATTGGGCCAAACCCTCTCCTAAGTGGATTTAACTCACTTGTGCTAAACCCTAGGGCCCTAATCCAATAAATCTGCTAAGTGTAACCCTAATCTAATTAACCCTAGGACTATATAAACATATTTTCAGCCACAAATTCGTACCACCCCCTTATGCTATTCAGAAACCCTTGTGCCGCACCTCCATTCTCCATTCTACACATCCACACATCTCCCTACACATCCATACACCTCTGCCGCACCCTTCCCCACCATAATCAACCATCCTCCATCCCTCCAAACAAGAAAACACCATCCAAAACCACCAATTCCATCACCCACACTTTGTGCCGCAACAAGGAGGAGGAAGAGGAGCCAATCTGTGCATCAAATCCATCTTGGAATTGCTGAACGTATAGGTGTATTCTTTCTTATGATTTCAATGTTTAAATTCAATACTTTTTGTTGTGCAAGCATGAGGAACTAATCCCCCCTTTGGCTAGGGGGGAAATTCGAAACCATGGTTATATTTGCATGATGATTTGATTACTTTCAGTTGTGATTTCATGAATGATGAATTCAATTTACTTATCTATTTTAATTAAAACTAGTTTATGTATATGAATTGAGGGTGCACGCTTGATTTGCATGCATAAACATGATGCTAGGATATGAGGGAACTTCACCTAATCGTTGGGAACTCATATCCATGAGTAGTTAAGATTGTTGGTTGCAATTATGTTAAGTAAATTCTTGGCATAAGTATCATGCGCTTTCATAGTTACGAATGCCTCGTCAACACCTATGATTTCCATAGAACCTAATGATCTTTGATTGTCTTTCTATTATGCGCTTTCGTATAGAAAACTTTTAAGGAATAATTTGATTGCAATGCGCTAATTCCATTCAATTCAATGACCTAAGGGAAATCTGAGAGTTAATTTAAGCGTACCTAATTAACTTGGGGTGTTGAGGTTCATAAATTCATCGAATAAGCAACTGGAGATTATTTTGTATGCAAGTATGCCATGTGTGGAGAAAAACCTCCTAGCCATCTCACCATCCATTTAATTTCACCAATTTCGTCAGAATCTGCCTATTTTACATATTTGTTTTGTTTGTTTGATTTTCGTCAAAAACCAAATCCCCAATTGTCTTAGAGTGTCTAATTGGTTCAAATATGTTTTAGATTGTGTTTTTAAGAGTTTTGAGTCAAGTTAGAACCAATTTTCGTCCAAAATTGTGTTTAGGCTCAAAACTGCCCAGATTGTGTTTTTAAGGCAGTTTTGAGTGTTTTTAGCCTATTTTGAGTTTTGTGAACGTGTTTGAGTCTTTTTAAGTGAGTTTAAGTGTTTTAAAGATTAAGTTTATTTATTTGAGTCAGTTTAGAGTGTTTAGCAAGCCCTCCTAATCCCCGGTGTAAGAACGATCCCTACTTATTTATATGCTACAATTGTCAAAAGAGGGTTAATTTGTGTGTTAAGTAAATTTTCACATCACGAGGAGCGTGCCAATGCTCTTAATCAGGTTGGATAGACCTGAAGTTGTTGTTAGAGATGTGATTTAGGTGGAAAGTTAGTGTGCGTACTACGCATTCATCTAGACAACTAACTTTCCCACATTCCTACATAATCACGTGTTTAATTGAATAGGTCACATGTATTAAGAAAAATGATTTAATAAGATTATCCATAAGTATAACATACACCAAGCTTGAATCCAAGAACATGGAAAAATGTTCACAAAGTAAACCAAAATTACTAGGGTGGATTCGGCCAACAAGGTCATCCATGTCAAAATTATGCTCTTCCAACGATGTTTGGTGGAGCAAAATTAGCCTTACATATTGACTACTAGAATGGTACTCCTCAAGAACATTGGTAGGAGCACGAATAGGTGCATAACCAATGATCTATTCCATCGATACGGAAGTAGATTTTGCAGGGTTGAGGTTCGGGAATATCATCCCTTATTCTTGAAGTTTTAGGTCTTAGGTACCAAGGATCACGTTTTGGGCATGATGCCACACCTTTGCAAGCCCTGATTCTACCCTATGTTTGTGGTAGTTATTAGATCCAAGAATTTGGTAAACTTCCGCTTTCTACACTACTACTTTAGGGGCGAGTTAAAAACATGGAAGAACGAGAAAAGTATTCTCCAGTCAAAATTCGATCAAATCTATAAACTTCATAATTGTACTCATTCATGGACGTAATAATGATGTGCTTCAGGCAATGTCTTTCATGATTAGATAGTCCGTAGGAACGAGCCAAAGAGCCATGGAATTGTCGTTCATGAGGTACTTCCATTGGTAATGCTTCGGGCATAAGTCTTCAAATGAAGATCATGGGGGATGCTTATTCAGGTCTTCCATGCCATTGTTGGTTTCAATGGTTTCTCAGCTTCTTGATAGTCAAGTGGAGATTCACGTCTTGTACCCCACATAAATTGGTTTCTATTAGAAAACGTCCAAATTAGGAAAATAGAACTTGTGATGGTTCGACAATCCATTGAATTAGAGGGAACAAGATTGTGATTGGTGCTATGGGAATAAATCATCCATAAGCATCAAAGTTAGAACATTCGGATTCTAAGACATGGTTTTCATGAAAAATTTGGGTTTTCATGGGTGAATTGTTTTACTAAAACTTCGGGTTTCAAATGCACTAAATTTGAAACTATATGTTCAATTTAGTTTATGAACGTTTAGTTCATAAAAGAGAAGTTCCTGCAAGAACACAGAATGCAATGGACAACTAAGTGTAGTAGATTTGAGTTGCTTCAGGGGCTCAAGTGTGAGTGCTTCGGGACTACGAAAGTATGTCAACGGTTCAAAGTATAAAAATAAATTATTGAATCGTTAATGCCAATAATTTTGGATTAATTATCAGATTAATGGAATGCATATCACTTTTAATTAATTCAATAGATTGAGACCATTCGAGTTCGATCGTAGAAGCAAAAATAATGACTTCGGGTCATATTCACTTTAGATGATGGTGGGCTCAGTGACAAGTGAATTATAACTTAATTAGCGTTAACCAAAAACGTCCCAAAAATATTTGGGTATGCTTAAGAAACGGGGGATGCCAAAATATGGCATCAGGTCAAAAAAGGGATGCAACCCAACATATTTAGGTTGGTTGTAGTACATGGGACAAGGCTGCAGGCTTGTTGGGCCTTGGGGATGAGAAGAGCCTATCACGTGCTGGTATGTTGCTTAAAAGGTTGCGAGCCTAGCAACTTTCACAAACCCAGTCCATGACGTTGGCACGAGCTGCTGGTGTAGACATCAAAATTTCTATGAAATGAATGTTGACCAATAATTAAAATTTCAACGCTCGCGTGTCACATAAATTTTACATTAGCGTGTGACTCAACGAAAAATCGAAATAAATCGGAAAAGTCATCAAATAGGACACGTGTCAGTACCTGGTAGAAATGATTTATTTCATCTGATTATTTAAATCCAAAAATCAAGTTTTGGAATTCTATAAATTGGAAACCAAGGCATTCATGAATGAGGGGAATTAATATCACACCAAAATCTTGAAACTTTGAAACTCTAAAGCTCTCAAGCAAATCCCAAAGGATCAAGAAAGCTCTCTTCGTTCTTCGTCAAATCCTCCTTCAAGATCAAGCCCCGACGACCCTTTAAGAACTTTCACCAACTCAAGATCAAGCCCCAACGGCCCTTGAAAAAAGTGTTCATCGTTCAACATCAACAAATCCACACATCCAACCGTTCTTCAAGATCAAGCCTAAAAGCCCTTGAAGATCCACTCATCCATCAACCTTCAAGATCAAGTCCAAAAGCTCTTGAAGAAATCCGCACAACCATTCTTCAAGATTAAGCCCCAGCGATCCTTGAAGAAAGTGTTCATCGTTCATCATCTATTCATCCCAAGATCAAGCCCCAACGACCATTTGGATCAACAACATCAACAAATCCACACATCCAACTGTTCTTCAAGATCAAGCCCAAAAGTCCTTGAAGATCCGCTCATCTATCAACCTTCAATATCAAGTCCCGATGGCCCTTAAAGAAAGTGTTCATCATTCATCATTCGTTCATCCCAAGATCAAGCCCCAACAGCCCTTTGGATCAACAACATCAACAAATCCACACATCTAACCGTTCTTCAAGATCAAGCCCAAAAGCCCTTAAAGATCCGCTCATCCATCAACCTTCAAGATCAGGCCCAACGGCCCTTGAAGAAATCCGCACAACCATTATTCAAAGATTAAGCCCCGACGGCCCTTAAAGAAGCTCCTACCTCTTCATCCTTAGATCAACCCCCAATGGCCCTTTGGATCAATAACTTCAAGATCAAGCCCAAAAGCCCTTAACGATTTGTTCAGCCATGTTCTTTAAGATCAAACCCCGACGACCCTTGAAGAAACTTCTAACTGTTCATCCAAGATCAAGCATTGACAGCCCTTGGATCAACAACACGTTAACAAACCAACATCTTACGGAGATTAAATCTGATGACCAAATTACAAAGAGATTGTAACCTTAAAATCATTAATACAAAATATTGCTTTAGACACGTGTTCTTGTCTCGTTCATCGTCAGGAATTTTCATGTTTACAAATTTGGCACGCCCAGTGGGACAATCTCTACCTCTCATCACTTTCTCCATTCAAAAAAACCAAAACACACCTCCAAAATCAATGGCATCAAGCAAAGGACAAACCGTTCTCGCAACCACCAAGGGAAGAAACCTGAGCACTTCCGCCACGAATGGACCATCCATTAGTGCCACAACCAGTACACAACATGCCGTTTCAAAATTGGTACCGCTAAGCGATCAAGGGGAGCATCAAAGGCGTGAGTCTGTCATCAACCTGATCTTGCTGGGGGCACCAAAGCATGCTGCTGAGGCGCACAAGATGACATCCCAAAATGGCCAATGGGGTTCTTCGTCAGCACCCTAGATGTCTGAAGGAAATTCGTGCCTATTGGTTGCACAAGTCATGACCATCGACGTTACCTGTATTAAAGAACAACTGGCTCAGATGAGTGAAGCAATTGCAAGGCTCACAAGGACCGCGGAGGAGAAAGACTTACAAATCACCGCACTCATCAACCGATTGGAGGCGCAACATGAAGAAAAAGTTGATCGCGACCTAAAGGTTGATCCATTTAAGAGAGAAACCGACGAAGAAGATGAGCCTCTAGTGGAGAAAGATGTAGAGAAGTCGGAGCCAAACCAAGCAATGGCACTCATGGGATCTCTTTCCATCTAACAACTTCAGGACATGATTGCCAATACCATCAGAGCACAAGTGGGAAGCACGTTGCCATCACGATGCACGATTTCTTCCCCAAAGACTTCTTCAATCACTCGGTCAAGACTCTTTGCTATGAAGATTGCAAGGAATGCCTCTTCAATATCATTTGACAAATTCACAAAGCTCCTCGTTTACACGAGCCTAAAAGGCAATAACAAACGCTCATTGCCTGCACGAGATGAAATTGCAAACAGCATCAAAAGCTCCTTGCCTGCAAGAACTGAAACTGCAAACGACACCAAAAGCTTTTTGTCCGCAGGAGCGTAAAAGGCGACAACAAACGCTCCTGGCTCACAAGAGCATAAATTGTGTACGGCAAAATCATCATCAAAACCATCACTCATTTGAACTATGTCATGACTTGATCACTCATCAACCAAGGCGAACAAGTACAGCAACGGCGGTGCAGCAAGCACCAGCAAGGTCAATGTGCAAGAAAATGTCACCACCGAGGAAAGTTGTGACCAAAAGGCACTACATAGCATAAACTCGCTGTAGTCTTTTGCACAACCCCACACGGTAAAAGTGACGCACTGGAACAAACTCCAAGCAACAACGACAAAGAGCCTACGGCAAACAGCAAGGTCAATATGCACAGCAATGTCATCACCGGGGAAAGTTATGACCAAAAGGCATTACATAGAATAAACTCGTTGTAGTGTTTTGCACAACCCCACACGGTAAAAATGACGCACTGGAACAAGCTCCAAGCAGCAAGGTCAATTTGCACAGCAACGTCACCATCGAGGAAAGTTGTGACCAAAAGAGACTACACAGCATAAACTCACTGCAATCTTTTGCACAACCCCACACGGTAAAAATGACGCACTGGAACAAGCTCTAAGCAGCAACGGCAAAGAGCCCACAACAAGCAGCAAGGTCAATGTGCACGGCAACGTCACCACCGAGGAAAGTTGTGACCAAAAGGCACTACACAACATAAACTTGCTGCAGTCTTTTGCACAACCCCACACGATAAAAGTAACGCACTGGAACAAGCTTCAAGCAGCAGCGGCAAAGAGCCCAAGGTAAGCGGTAAGAGGCACATCAACGTCACCACCAAGGAAAGTTGTGACCAAAAGGCACTACACAACATAAACTTATTGCAGTCTTTTGCACAACCCCACACGGTAAAAGTGACGCACTGTAACAAACTCCAAGCACCAAGACTCACGGCGGCAGCAACAAGGACAATGTGCACGACAAGAGAGAGATATATGTAGAAAATGTACAATTCCTCTTACACTTGGTCTTTCTTATATAGGAAAATGAAGATGCAAAATGACAAATAAAAAACATCCACTCATTTCACCTACAACATCCACTTACTTCACCTACAATCTCCACTCATTTCACATACATCATCCATTTACTTCACCTACAACCTTCACTCATTTCACCTACAACATCCACTTACTTCACCTACAATCTCTACTCATTTCACCTACATCATCCACTTACTTTACCTACAATCTCCACTTATTTCACCTACACCGTCCACTTACTTCACCTACAACATCCACTTACATCACCTACAATCTCCACTCATTTCACCCACAACATCCACTTACTTCACCTACAATCCCCACTCATTTCGCCTACATCATCTACTTACTTCACCTACAACATCCACTACATAGTGGGCATTCATTTACCATCCATTTACCATTCATTTTCACAACAAATCTAGAATTTACATAACCAAAAATAAAAATAAAAATAAAATAAAAATAAATAAATAAAGAAAAAAATGTACACTGAGTCAAATAAAAGCTCATTTACTGATATATCTGAAAAAAATTACAGAAATAAGGATGTACATGAGTTAAAAAAAAAAAAAATAATAATAATAATAATAATAATAAAAAAAAAAAAGAAAAAGAAAAAAAAGAAAAGAGCCTTCATTGATCAGGTGAAGCCTCATCACTCGGCGGAACTCCAGGAAGAAGAGGCGTCAGAGGTTGATTATTTGGAGCCTCAACACTTGGTAAAACTCCAGAGGTCGAAGGCAATAGGTGCCTCTAGAGTAAAGCCACAAACATCTGATGGTCACTCTGAATCTGACTTTCGGATTCCTGAAGCTGGTCAAGCTTTCTCTTCATGCTCATTGAATAATTATTGGCAAGCATGTGCAAGTCTCTGTTTTCATGCTTAAGCCCTCTAATATCTTGCTTAAGACTCGTCACCTCAACCACAAGTGACTCAACTTGACGAGTTCGAGTAAGAAAACGTTGGTCCATGTTTGATACAGAGCTCGCACACTGAACACTGAAAGCCAAAGAGTCTTGAACAACTAGCTCATCAGACCACTTGGAAATGATCATGTTATCCTTGAGGGTGAGAAGATTTCTAGCAACCACCGTAACGGTTATGTCGTTCTTCATCACAGAGTCCCCAACTGTAAGAGAACCATTTGAGGATAAGAAGGATGAGTGTCATATGTTGTCTTAAGAATGCATGTCTACATCTTCCCCAACATTCAAATCAAGACGACGATCAGATTGGCAAACCATTTGCAGAAATAAGAAAGGAAGAAGAGGTCAGGTAAATCAAAATCTCAAAAATACAAAGAGGGTAGCTTCTATAGACATCAACTCTCAAGCGTGCTTTTGAAATATAATTGTTGCCTCTATAAAAAAAAGAAGGGGCAACAGGGCTATTTATTCAGAAATCGAATAGGTGCTTGCTCAGACATCGAAGAGGCGTTTGTTCAGAAATCGAAGAGACGCTTGCTCAAAAATCAAAGAGGCGTTTGTTCAGAAATCAAAGAAGTATCACCCTCCAAACCTCAAAAGTCGGGCCGCTCGTTCAAGGATCAAAGAGTCATCATTCTCTGAATTTCAAAAGCCGGGCTTTTCCGGATTTGTCATCACCTTTCACACACAACCTCAGCTTTGCAGAAATCACGGGCAACTTTGTCAAGGATTTCTAACAAAGTTGAAAACGCGTGAATCTTATTATTTCAATTACCCAACGGTTGCCAACAAGAGTAAAGGAATAGTGCCACAACTGGCTGTTGGGAAATTCCTATATATGTCGACCTTTGTCTTTCATAGCAAGGCAGACTTGCAAAAAAAAAAATGCTCAACCCTTCCTCACCTTTGAGAGTACACTTCCAGCAGAGCTTCTCGAAATGATCAGTTTTCTTCATCTTCGGGAATACCCTTGCAAACAAATGACACCAAAGCAAAAGTATCACATATCATCAGGGTTGAAAGCAAAAACATCTCATATCATGCTTTTTCCTTGTCTTTTCCTTTGCCCTTACTCTTACCTACAGGACAAAGGGAAAAAGAGTAATCAGTTAGAACCTGAAATCAAACTTCCGACCTGGAACTAATTGCCTGGAACCTTTGCCTGGTTGCTTACCTTGCATTGCTCTCGAGTACTCATCGTCATTGAGAAGTAATGTTCTGAAGCACCATTTAAATGCAAAGTTGCATTCAACTCCTGCATTAGGAACAAATACGGCAAAAGATTGAAGCATAAGGATCAATGATGAGCTGGAACAGATCACTATAGCACGATGCCCTTCCCTACAGAATGGCATAATCCAAGTGGAGGAGTTTAAGTCAAAACCAAGCTCGACATCGTTGCTCTAATCAAAGAGCTTCAAAAGCTTCAACAACCTTTCGCCGACACCATCGCCGAAGAGCAAAACCTCACTGTGCAACGCTGTCAAATCACCCCCACTTCTTCGGAAGCAAGAGTATCTCATATCATGCTTTTTCCCTGTCATTTTCTTTGTCTTTGTTCTTACCTGCAGGATAAAGAGAAAGAGAGCAATTATTCGGAACTTGAAGTCAAACTTCCAGTCAGGAACCGACTGCCTCGAACCCTTCCCTGATTGCTTACCTAGCATCGCTCTGCTGGGGAAATAGACAAGGCAGCAAAAGATACCACATATGCCTGGAGAACAAATGAGGCAAGCAAAAATGATACATTGAAGCATGTGGAGACAAGCACAACAAAACACGTGCCGATTCATCTCCTAACCCTCTTCAATATGAATTGGAAAGATTAGACAAAGAAACAGGCCATCACCTCCACCTCGCGCTTGCCTTCCATGTGTCCGAATTGTGAGACCGCTCGTGGTCCAATTCCATTCAAGAACAAGCCTCGACGGCCCTTGAAGAAATCACAAGTCCTGTTCAAGATCAAATGTCTATCACCCTTGAATCAAGTTCAGCTCCAGATAAAAGGAGTAAATTCAGACATTTGGTGTAACTCTAGCAGAAGAAACACCCTAACCCAGTTCAAGAATGAGCCTGTGGAAAGTTAACGATTGGAGGAAACAAAACCTTGAATGAGGGGAATTGATATCACACCAAAACCTTGAAGCTTTGAAACTCTAAAGCTATCAAGCAAATCCCGAAGGATCAAGAAATCTCTCTTCGTTCTTCGTCAAATCCTCCTTCAAGATCAAGCCTCGACGGCCCTTGAAGAACTTCCACCAACTCAAGATCAAGCCCCAACGGCCCTTGAAGAAAGTGTTTATCGTTCATCATCCGTTCATCCCAAGATCAAGCCCCAACGGCCCTTTGGATTAACAACATCAACAAATCCACATATCCAACCATTCTTCAAGATCAAGCCCAAAAGCCCTTGAAGATCCGCTCATCCATCAACCTTTAAGATCAAGCCCAAAAGCCCTTGAAGAAATCCATACAACCATTCTTCAAGATCAAGCCCCGATGGCTCTTGAAGAAAGTGTTCATCGTTCATTATCCGTTCATCCTAAGATTAAGCCCCAATGACCCTTTGGATCAACAACATCAACAAATCCACACATCCAACCGTTTTTCAAGATAAAGCCCAAAAGTCCTTGAAGATCCGCTCATCCATCAACCATCAAGATCAAGCCCCAACGGCTCTTTGGATCAACAACATCAACAAATCCACACATCCAACCGTTCTTCAAGATCAAGCCCAAAAGCCCTTGAAGATCCGTTAATCCATCAACCTTCAAGATCAAGCCCAACAGCCCTTGAAGAAATCCGCACAACCATTATTCAAAGATCAAGCCCCGACGGCCCTTGAAGAAGCTCTCACCTGTTCATCCTAAGATCAAGCCCCAACGGCTCTTTGGATCAGTAACTCCAAGATCAAGCCCAAAAGCCCTCGACGATTTGTTCATCCCTGTTCTTCAAGATCAAGCCTCAATGGCCCTTGAAGAAACTTCCAACTGTTCATCCAAGATCAAGCCTCGACAGCCTTTGGATCAACAACACGTTAACAAACCAACATCTTACGGAGATTGAATTAGAAGACCAAATTACAAAGAGATTGTAACCCCAAAATCATTAATACAAAATATGACTTTGTACACGTGTTCTTGTCTCGTTCTTCGTCAGGAATTTTCGTGTTTACAGCTGGCTTAGCGCGGCTCGACATGGATGAAGCCCAACACGCTGGCTTCGAGTTTTTGGGCCAAGAAGCTTAGCAAGTCTAGCTTTTGGTGAGATGGGTCGAGCTATAGATTGAGGTTGCTGGCCCAATTGTGTGGAACCTAAGTATGTGGATCTAGCAACAATCAAAAACCCAGGCCGTGGCCTTAGCCAAAAAATTCTCGTAACCTTGTTTTTTCTTTTTCGAAATTTCTAGGGTTAGAAAAACCCTAATTGCTTCTAATTTATTTTGATTCTTTGACTCACAATTCCACATAGCATATATGTGTAATGCATGAAACAAATATATATATTGACAAATGTATAAACATACACAATATATATATATATATCGGAATGAAAATACAAACATAGGGGGGTTCATGCATCATGTGAAATGTTTTCATGCTTCAAGGTCGTTTCAAATATTTTACTTTATTTTAAGTGTACCTGATTGGCAGAAAACAAATAAAAGCCTTTGAATTTGTAGAAGATACTTGTCTGTAAGCCGAAATTGCATCTTCAATGCGTTGTATCACGTTCAACACAGAAAAATTAAATTGAATCAATAGCATGTAGATCAATTCAAAATAATAAATTAATCATAAAAAGAATGATTAAAACGTAATACTTCCCTGATTGAAGAATAAACTTGATAGGATTAAAAGCACACCACAAAGTAGCACACAAATGTCCTATTAATTTTCCTTATTAACAATAAAATTTATCAATTGTAGCATATGAAAATAAGGGTCTTTCCCGCAGAAGATTGTTTTATCTAACTACTTAAAATGTCACAAAAACTGGGCTGCTGTCCCTACTGGCCAGCCACCGAAAAATAATTATTAGACTGACTTACACTTATCTAAAGTCTACGAAATTTTATATGCAGATATTAGACACACAAAGCTACACTCATACAAATTTTTGAGATTTTTGGAATTGATTTGCTATTTAAATTAAATCGCAAAAAACAGGACAAAAACAAAATTTTAAATAGTTCACAAATTAAGAAAAACGAGTTAGGGGAATTGTTATCCACCACCAAATAATCATACAAACATGTTATGTTTAATTCAAATTCCTTTTATTTCCGGATGAAGATGCTCAAGTTGGCTCAATGTTAGAACTCAACCTATTACCCTTTCTTATGTAGTATGTTAAGAGAATGGCGTTTTGAACTTAACTTAGTCCCTAGCATGCAATCTAGAATGGCGTGTTCATAGATTTAACAAGTAGAAATCATTAAGAACGAAAAGAGTTTGAGTCATCACAAGGCATCGTAAGTACTGGCGTTGTCTTACTTATCCTAAAAATTGGTTCACATGTTAATCGCAATTAACAAGTACTACTGTAGAACATATATAGGTCCTCATTTGGCAAGGGTAGGCACACACATATTCATAACATTAGAATCCTAGATATGCTTATCAAGTATGCATCCGTAGAAAACACATAAAGAATTCATTAATGAGACAAGTAGTGAACTAATTTTCATTCAATCATAAAAGTAATTCAAATGAAATGTCATAACAAACTTGCAATCATATTCGGGGCTTCAAACAGCCCCTAACTACTAAAAATTTAGTTACACAATCCTTAAGTTAAAACAAAAGATAGACATGAGTTTGAGAAAATAGAATCGAAAGAAATCGACTGAGGCCTCCCCTTTTTCCTTCCTTCCCTAACACTACTTTTAAACCAATTCTTGCTGCATCATTTTCTTCTCCTTAACTCATCCACTAATAGCCATTTAGTGATGACAATAAATGAGAGGAAATGGTGAAACAATTGTAACTCCTTGGATAGCCTTTATGCCAATAACTCCCTCTTAATCCTCATCTTTAATTCCATTTCCTCTGATATTTGAATAGGTTTCAGCTGGTTTGTTCTTGATTGCATCAGTTTTGGCTGCTAGTTTTATTGGATTTATTGCTTTCAATGCTCTCTTGTCAGTTACAAACTACTCAGCCTCTTAGGAACCTTTCAGTGTTAAAACGGCCATAACTTCTTCTAGAAAAATGATATTAACAATCCGCGAAATGCTCCAGAAAATAGACATCCGTAGCTTTCCAAGAATATAAGGCTCATTCTCTAATTCATTCTGATCTGTCCGAAAATTGCTTCCAAAGTCAGCTGATCTGCACAGGCAGAAAATTGCTTCCACTTGTGTTATTTTTCTTTTCTTTACTTGACAAATCATACAAAACACAAAAAATAAAGTAAATAACTCAAAAACATAAGGAACTAACTAAGAAAAGACAAGTGAATTTGATATAAAATATATATAAATATAAGCTTATTAAAACTTTCTTTAGCGCAGCGTCAAGAGCGTGCTGATAACGCGTTGTAGGCATAATTTACTGCACAATTATGGAGGCCAGAAAGAGAGAGAGAGAGAGAGAGAGAGAGAAAAAAAAAAAAAGGGTGCGGCATAGAGAAAGAAGGAGAGAGATGTGTAATTGTGGCCCCAAATAATTTGCAAGCCTTGTCCATCATGCCATCACCATTTCTCCACTTTTTTCTTCTTTCTTTATTTCATCCCATTGTGCCTTTATTTATAGTAGTAGGGAAGGTTAATTCCTTACCCTTTAGGATTACAATATTTAATAGGTAATCTACTCTTAATAGGAATATAAGATACATTCTCATATCTACTAGGATTTATACAATCACATTCCTATTCCAATAGGACTGCAACAAAAACTACATTTTCTGTTGAATTATTGCAACCACCTTTTCGGTTGAATTATTAAGCAGGTACGTAAAGTTGTGGCCCCAAATAATTTGGAGGCCTTGTCCATCATGCCATCACCATTTCTCCACATTTTTCTCCTTTCTTTATTTCACCCCGTTGTACCTTTATTTATAGTAGTAGGGAAGGTTAATTCCTTACCCTTTAGGATTACAATATTTAATAGGTAATCTACTCTAAATAGGAATATAAGATACATTCTCATATCTACTAGGATTTATACAATCAAATTCCTATTCCAATAGGAATGCAACAAAAACTACCTTTTCTGTTGAATTATTGCAACCACCTTTTCGGTTGAATTATTAAGCGGGGACGTAAAGTTGTGGCCCCAAATAATTTGCAGGCCTTGCCCATCATGCCATCACCATTTCTCCACATTTTTCTCCTTTCTTTATTTCACCTCATTGTGCTTTTATTTATAGTAGTAGCGAAGGTTAATTCATTACCCTTTAGGATTACAATATTTAATAGGTAATCTATTCATTACCCTTTAGGATTACAATATTTAATAGGTAATTTACTCCTAATAGAAATATAAGATACATTCTCATATCTATTAGGATTTATACAATCACATTTCTATTCCAATAGGACTGCAAACAAAAACTACATTTTCTGTTGAATTATTGCAACCATCTTTTCGGTTGAATTATTAACCGGGGACGTAAAGTTGTGGCCCCAAATAATTTGCGGGCCTTGTCCATCACGCCATCACCATTTCTCCACATTTTTCTCCTTTCTTCACATAGGCATTTTGCTCTGCTATTCTTTCTTCTTTCCGTGGGATGAGGATTCTTGATTCTCACATTTTATTTGTTCATCGTACATTATATAACTAACATTTTTCAGTTAATATTTATATTTAATTTTAAACAAAAAAATTAAAATAATTTATAGCCGTACGTTGTATGATGAACGAATACGATCATCACAAAGAGAATCCGTATGAAATTCAAATCCTTTCTGGTGGACTTTGCATGAATACAATATTAGGACCCCTAGGATCCTCACAAAGAGGATCCAGATAGGATCCAAATCCCTTTCGGTGGGCTTTACACTTATCACATCATAAGGAGACCAAATTTTTTAAACCAAATTTGCAAACCAAACGATATGGTTGTTAATGATTAAATTATTACTTAAGTGTTGATTAACGTGCTTATTTTCTATTGGTGACACATTATTTGGTTTGCAAAATTTAGTTTAAAATTTTAATCTCCCAAACATTATCCATAAATAATATAGGGTAATGCTACAGAAACTAAATTTGTAAACATTTGAAAACTAATGGACATCGAATTTGATGATTAGTTTATTACTTAAGCATTGATAAACGTAGCGTGTTGTGTGACATCCCACATCGCCCAGGGGAGTGATTCTTAAATGTATATTCTCATCCCTATTTAACATGAGGCCTTTTGGGAGCTCACTGGCTTCGGGTTCCGTAGGAAATCCAAAGTTAAGAGAGAAAAGAGTTAGAGCAATCCCATGATGGGTGACCCACTGGGAAGTTACTTTTGAGTTCCCAAAAACAAAACCGTGAGGGAATGGTAAGCCTAAAGCAGACAATATCGTGTTACGGTGGTGGAGCGGGTCCGGGAAGTGATCCGCCCCGGGCCGGGATGTGAGAATTTGGCATCAGAGCCTAACCGTAGGAACTTCGAAGTTAAGCGAGAAAAGGGCTAGAGCAATCCCATGATGGGTGACCCACTGGGAAGTTGCTTGTGAGTTCCCAAAAACAAAACCGTGAGGGAATGGTAAGCCTAAAGCAGACAATATCGTGTTACGGTGGTGGAGCGGGTCTGGGAAGTGATCCGCCCCAGGCCGGGATGTGAGAATTTGGTATCAGAGCCTAACCGTAGGAACTCCGAAGTTAAGCGAGAAAAGGGCTTGAGCAATCCCATGATGGGTGACCCACTGGGAAGTTGCTTGTGAGTTCCCAAAAACAAAACCGTGAGGGAATGGTAAGCCTAAAGCGGAAAATATCGTGCTACGGTGGTGGAGCGGGCCCGGGAAGTGATCCGCCCCGGGCTGGGATGTGACATGTTGTGATTCAACAAATGCCTTTTGCACGTGGTTGTTTATTAAATATTATTTCTCAAATTTTAAACACATAAGAGGTGTGTAGTGCCAGTTATAAAAAAATCTCTCGCACGCGCATAATAATGTGATTCAATTAGTTGTCAAATGATCTATTTTTTTAACAAACGATATTATCTACACTAAGGGGAGGGAGTAGGCTTAGCCTTCAAATGGGCTAGCAATTAGTTGTTTATTAAATATTATTTTTTCTAATCTTAATGTAAATTCAATAAAATGTAGTTGAAAATTGAAAGATCGCTTTTATTAATATGGATTCAGCTGCTTTGATTAGTTAAAATATGACTTTTATTAAATGTTTTTATTATTCATTTCCATCTACATTAATAAATAGATTTAAAACATATAAATCATGCATAGCACGCTGTGATTCAAAAAATGCCTTATGCACACCCGTGAGCGCGTGCATGGAGGCTAGTCTATATATAAAGACAATGGAAAAGGTAAATAGTAATTTTGGTGTCACCAAGCTTCAACAAAAACTTTTTGGACAAAAATGCCCCCAAGACAAAAACTTCAAATGCATCTCAAAATAATACATCAAATCAGGTAAGGGCATTTTCATCATTTTAACAGTATTTTTTAATAAGTAAATTTTTTTTGTGGTTTTTTTTTTAAATTAGTACCTCACAATAGGCTAATAATAATGTGATTCAAATTCTCTATTTTTAAACATGTTCAAAACATCTTAAGAAGCGTGTAATGCTGATTATAAAAAAATTCATTCGCACGTGGATAATAATGTGATTAAATTGGTTGTCAAATTATTGGTTTTTTTTTTTTTAACAAACGATATTATCTACACTAAGGGGGAGATGGTGGGCTTAGCCTCACAATGGGCTAGTAATAATGTGATTCAATCAGTTGTTTATTAAATATTATTTTCTCTATTTTTAAACACGTTCAAAACATCTTAAGAGTCGTGTAATGCCGATTATAAAAAAGATCTTTCGCACACGGATAATAATGTGATTAAATTAATTGTCAAATGATTGTTTTTTTTTTTTTTAACAAACGATATTATCTACACTAAGAGGAAGGGGGTGGGCTTAGCCTCACAATAGGCTGGCAATAATGTGATTACCTTAATTGTCAAATGATTGCTTTTGTTTTTAACAAATGATATTATCTACACTAAGGGGAAATGGGGGGTGGACTTAACGTCACAATGGGCTGGCGCTAATGTGATTCAATCAATTGTTTATTAAATATTATTTTTTCTATTCTTAATGTAAATTCTATAGAGACCGATTTTTTTATGTGAATTCAGCTACTTTAATTGGTTTATCAGTAGTTTCTTCTAGCATAATATAAAATTATTTATTTATTTCAAATATTTGACTTTCGTATTATCAATTTATGCATATAAATATATTTAAAACATATAAGTTGTGTGTAGTGTGCCGTGTTTCAAAAAATACAAGCGTGTGCATGAAAGCTAGTTATTATCATAAGTGACAGAAGCTGGACTGAGGAGTTAAACGACAAATGAACTTCGTTGTACGTACGTAGTCAGTATTTTTTTTTAATGGAAATGATAATTCATACAAGGGTCTGTCTCTCAATTAATAATTGCGGAGGCAAATTGTCTGTCCTCCTGTTTGGATGCCCTTCTCATTCCCTCCTATTTTGCGCTGTCACGAGTAAACCACGTCAACATTTTATATTAATTTTTTATAGAGATAATAAGATAAAAAGCAATAGAAATATAAAATGTTGATGTAGTTTAACCGTGACCTCACAAGAGAGGATAGAAATGACACCCAAACAAGAAGGCAGACAATCAGCCTCCAATAATTGTACCAATTTTATCTAACAGTTTTTTATGGTACATAGTATTATTTGGAAGATCTCAATGAACGACTAGATACAAGCCACAAAATTCTCTTTTTTCAAGGACACCACATGTTTATTTGGTGAACGAAATGCACATTATTTTTAAGGGTGTGCTATTCATGCACCTCTTTTTATTTCTCACACACCTCTTATTAATTTATGTCCTTTGATCTTATTCAATTTATCCGATCCGACGGCCAAAAATTAAAAAGGTGTGTGAGAAGTAAAAAAATGGTGTATGAATATCACACCCCTATTTTTATTAGGTGGAAATGCTACTGATTGCTATCCCTAATTCATGAGTAGCAGCCACCTTATGTGTGTTTTTCTGGTTTTTTAAGAAAGTCTGGAGGCGTTTAAGAAACAGCTGTAAAATAAGATTATTAAGTATTTAATAAACATTTTTTTTTTAAAAGTACTTTTAATAAAATAAAAACAATATCTAAGTGTTTGGTAAACTTTTATATAAATTACTTTGAATATGTTAAATGACTAAAAATGATATAGTATTTAATATGATATAATAATTATCAAAAATAATAATGTAGGGGCAAATATTGTAATTTTGTAAAATATATGGGGATATACTTGCCATTTAAAAATAATAATTAAATGAGCATTGATTATTATGCGTTGAAGAAAAAAAAAACACTTTTTACAAGCATGGTAGACCATGCTTCTGCTTTTCTAGAATAATGTTATTCATACAATATTTTTAGACCACATTTCTATACTACATTAGGTGACATCTGATGTGGACAACCACATCATTTGAAAAATTTGCAAAACTCAAGGAAATGAAGGAGAAAGACTCCTCATATACCACAATCATCATTTAATTAACTAGTTTTTCTTAATTATTAGTTTATTAAATAATGAACTAAATTTGAAAATCTGATTAATTCAAATGATGTGGTTGTCCACATCAAATACCACCTAAGGTGGTATGAAAATATGATACAAGAACATGGTATGAATAGCATTAATGGTTTTTCTATGTTTTTCTATTTTCATTGACATCAGTTTTTAAGTTTTTAATTGTTTTCCCAAACACATCTAATGTTCTTGATTTTTTTTAATAAGCTACTTTTTTTAAGCACTACAATTCCAAACCAACCCTTAAGGAAAACAAAAATTCTCTACGCACACAAACTCTTGTAAATTCTATGAATACAAACCATGTAGAATACATAAATAGGCATATATAAGACGTAAACATCATCCAAGCTACAGTGTAGCTACATTGGTTAAGAGCGGATGTGTGGTTCGTTTCACCAAATGTACAATATCACTTGTATGAGAATAAAATATAAATAAATAAGCACAAGCAGCTACACGCACGCTAACACACATGAGTTTAAGGAGGTGTAGTCAATTTGGATTTCAAAGGATTTTAATATATTTTTTTTTAAGTGACAAATTTCATAGATTTTAATGTACTTACAATTCTATATGGATTTCGACATATTTATATTAATTATATTATAAATTTTTATGGATTTGTATAGATTTTATTTGTGGATTTTGATGGATTTGCATAGTCTTTTCTTTTCATTTATCTTTAATTGTTTTATTTATTTTTATTTAATAACAAAAGAAGAAAAAAAATTCTCACTCCATGCCCTAAAACATGATTCTGCAGTTGTTTGCTTTTCAAGCCGGCCTGTCAACTTAATTCGCACTTGGATTTTGGGTGCAAATCAGATTCTTCTTCTTTTGATTTTATTTGATTTTTAACCAATGGGTCGATATGTTCTTACGTTATAAATGGTGGATTTTGAATTTTGATCTTACTTTGCTTATTGGATTGGTAATCAATCTTCTGGGTTTGATTTTAAATGGTATATTTCTATCGCTCAAGTGAATCTGCAACTCTGTTGACAAACCACTTCCATGGTAAATTCAATGAGTTTAACCGACCTTTTACCAAATTGAAGCATAAAAATATAAAGAAAAATAGTGGAAATGGCCAAAGGTGTGTGAGTGAGCGTTGGTTCACCAGTACATGGACTAGAGAAGTAGTTTTGCGCTTACAACTAAGAAGTGAAAGCCGAAGAGAGAGAATGGAAATAGGTTGAAAGAAATCCTAGGGGTTGAGGTGGGATTGTATTTGGTGTTGGGTATATATACTTCATGCTCTTAAATCCAATGAAATCCACAACTTCTTGAAATCCTACTAAATTTTTATTTTCTGAATATCCATAGATTTAGTATAATTGTAAAAATATCTTTTAAAATCTCATTTGACTACCTCTAGATTTAGATGTATTTTTAAAAACCTCTTAAATCCTAATTTGACTACACCATAATTTCAAAATCTTTTAAAATCCTCTTCTAAAATCTTAATTGACTACACTCTGATTTTAAAATCCATTAAAATCCTGGCAAATTCTAATTTGATTGAAGCGAGAGAGAATATCATATTTGAATGTTAGAGAAACATGCATACGTCGAAGAAAAGAGATGAGATAATGCTAGGGAGACTAAAATTGTAAACTAATAGCTCATTTTGAAGTGCTTTTTAAAATAACTGAAAATGTTTTTGGTGAAAATGTAGCTAATACCTTATAAAATCCAAGTGCATCATAGAAAAGCACTTTAAGTGATTCCTGCAAGAAGCACATATTTGATGTTTCTTCCAAAAAGCACTTAAAGTGTTTTTAGAATCCAAAATCAATTTCACCAAAAGCACTTTCAGTCATTATTTAACCATCAACTTTCATATATGTCATTTAGTTTACAAAATTTAATGTACAAATTTAATTTTCCTAACATTACCCAAAGGATGCCATTCTCACTGTTTTATTTTCACACTCGCTTTTTAATGAAAATGTCGAGGACAAGTTTAGTTCCTTCTAAATATCTTGAAAGGATCTAAGCAAACCATCAACCAAAAAAATAATCTACTACACCCATCTGTCTCTCTCCATCTTAAATATGATTCAACCGCACTTTCCTGGAATTGCAGAACCACACGAGACGAGAGAGCCATTAATGAAGAGAAAAAGAAAACAGTCAAATGTAAGAACTCACAAGAACTCGGTCTCTATAGATCCTAAATATGGCTTTATTCTGTATGTTCAGGTCACACACTTCAAATGCGGTGGAGTGGCAGTTGGTGTTGGTATACCACATTGTGTAGCTGATGGAGTTTCTGGTTTCCACTTTATAAATACATGGTCGGAAATGGCTCGTGGCAATCTTGATGACCTTACAAATATTCCACCACACATAGACAGGACATTACTTCGTGCCCAAGACCCGCCTCAGCCTAACGTTGAGTACCAACCTTTTGCAACCCTAAAAAAACCCCTCTGAAGCACAAAAGACGGTGATGTTGAGAGCACAACAGTCTCAATGTTCAGATTGACGAGGGACCAACTCAATATCTTGAAAGCCAAGTCTAAGGAAGATGGGAACACGATCAACTATAGCACATATGAGATATTAGCAGGTCATGTTTGGAAATGTGCATCCAAGGCACGTGAACTTCCCGTTGATCAAAAGACCAACCTACATGTTGTTGTTGAGGGACGTTCCCGACTGCAACCCCCACTCCCACTTGGTTTCTTTGGCAATGTGATTGTCACAGCTACCATTATTTCCACGGTGGGGGATCTCCAATCAAAACCAACATGGAATGCTTCAAGTTGTATTCACAATGCTATATCGCAGATTAACGACAATTATTTTAGATCAGCAATTGACTTCCTTGAGCTTCAGCCTGATCCTTCAGCCCTTGTTGTCGGGGCTGATTCTCTTAGGTCCCCTAATCTTGGAATAACTAGTTGGGTTAGGTTGCCATCTTACGACGCTGATTTCGGATGGGGTCGACCTATTTTTGTGGGACCTTGTGGAATTCCATTTGAGGGGAAGGCTTTCGTATTAGGAAGTGCAACTAATGATGGGAGTTTATCAGTCGCCATTTGTCTGCAATCCGCGCGTATGAAATCATTTTCAAAGTTGTTCTATGACATATAAACAAGAAAATGATAATTTAGCAGGGGACTTGCGATTTTGAAGATGCTGGATCTGAAGATTTGTTGTGTGGTTTTTATGTGTGTTGCTGTAATATTTTTTGTTGGCCATGTTATATCTTTGTATTGGTTGTTGAATGTTTTGTTTGTTATGACTGCTATCATGATCACTGTTATGTTTATGTATTTTGCTGTATTTATTGTAAGGTTTGTTGCAGTTGACTTCGATCTTGTCCATATATAGTATTCTCATTATATTTCGTTTGCACCTTAAAGTTGCTGTTGGATGAAGTTTTGAATCTTTGATTTAAGTTTTTCGATTGAACAAAGGAAATTAGTTATAAATAATTTGGTGATATCATCATCATACTCGGTAATTGGTTACTAGACTTTCTACTCGTGCTTTTACACGTGTAAGATGTGCTTTTTGTTTATCATGAGTGCTTGTTATGATATGAGAGAAGGTCCGCCCTTCACAATTGTTGTTGTCATATTATGAGAGTGGTTGTTTTGAAAATTTAAAAATGACAAATATTTATATAGAATTTAAACTTGAAAATTTGAAAATGACAAATATTTGCAACCTTCTCTTTTGTTTTTCACATGCATGATGTTGGATCAAAAATCAAGATCTTCTGAACCAGTTCCCAACACTACTGTCATTATTGCCACCAACGACACCACCTCTTAGGCTGTAAACGAGCTGAGCTGAATCGAATATCATTATGCTCAAATTGTAAGTCTCGACAAGTTCTCTTTGTTTCTCAGCATCAGGACAGAGTCTAGCTAGCTCGAGAAGCAAATGTGAGAGGCCGAACTGGTAGACATAAGCAAGATATTCCTCTGTATTGATTATATCCTTGCGGTAGTCTGAAGATATTCTTTAAATGCGGAGAATTTGTTGTCATCACATTCCAAAGCATCGCGGATTTTTTCCACAAGAGAATTGTTGACAGCATGAACATCTCCAACCTTTGGCACTCTCTGAATACTTGCAGTACCAGGTTCTTTATTTGTTTGATTAGCAGAAACAGAAGGAAAATCGGAGTCCAAAGAACCGGTATTGATAATTTTTGGACCTGAAGCAGATTGGGCGACCTTACTGGTTCCAGTCGAATTCTTTTGACTGGCAAAATTAGATGAAACAAACCCAGTGGCTGCAGCTTGCTTAGGGGGACCGCTCAGGGAAAATACAGGAGAACTAGATGATGATATGTGCCCAGAGCCTGAAGAGGGCTTTTTCTGGTGACAACTACTGGCAGATGATTTAGTTTGACGATTTGTTGCAGGCCAAACTGGAGAAGTATTAAGGACAGTTTCTTTGTTAAGGCGACAAATGCAAGAAGCCATTGAACTACCACCCGATCCTGCTGAACCATTTCTTAATTTCTGTTGCCTGTCTCTTTGAGCCACTGGAAGTGGAGGGAAGGATGATGCTTCTTGTAGTTCAATCCGGGGATTTTCTCTAGAAGAAGACTCAAATTCGGCAGTAGCTAACGCCTCAAAACGGCCAGCAACAGTTTCAAGTTCACTTGTTTCTTGGTGAATAGAAGCTTGTTGTGTACTAGAGGATGCATTACGGCACCTTTCTGCAGTGGCTGTATCATGGCTAGCTTGAAATGCCACGGAAAGTTGATTGTCTGCAGAATTAAAATGAAAACCACATCCTCTAACATAATGTCCATGAAGATCTGCCTCGTTACTTCTCCTACACTGGAAGCTCACTGGTATCTGCTTGAGTGGACAAAACAAAGAAAGCAAGATGGAATGATAAACCTATCCGCTATAACTGTCGCATAAGTTTTATGATTATATCACATGCAAACCTTAAGAGCAATATTACGCCTAGAGCGAGACATGTTCCCTCCGTGTTCCTTGGCATTATGCCTCTGCAGAAATAAACTCAAGTGAGCAAAACCTCAACATAACATGGCAAGCAGAAGAGGTGGAAAAAGATCAAGTAATATGCACTAAGATATCACCTTTAGTTCAGATTCAGTTGCAAAAACAACAAACTTCTTTGTTAAGCAGTCGTCATCTTTGCATAAGAAATGAGCTTGAGAAAAATGACTCTGCAAAATACATTATCACGTCAACTAAGAAGCGAGTCTCAATGATGGACTTTTCAAAGCATCGACGATAGTCAGTTGGAAATGCAAAACAACTGACCTCCAAGTCATCATAGTTATTGTAGTATTCATATTGTCCTGGATGTTGCCTGCATTGAAGATGCAGCAGTTATAAGTTTGCTAAAACTTTTAAAGTAAATAATTACCTTCAAATACTCGAAACAGGTTACCTTTGGCATATATGGCAAGTATAGTGCTCAGTGGACATATGCATGTACAACTCATTATCTCCATAAAACGGATTGCTGCAAAACTCACACATAGGATGTCCATTAAATCCACATCTTTCAGTCTCATTGCCGTCTACCTCTAAATCACCTGTCTCTGTATACCCAATTGAGCTTTAGTATATAACTTTTGCTCACAGATAAAGATCTGTATTAAAACTTACAGTCAGATACATCACGGTGAAAATAATAAGCATCAGCATCAAGGTTAATGCTTCATGCTTCCAAATCAGAGAAGACTTTAGCCATTAAATCAGAGTAGGAGTGTATAAACTCCTAATAGATATATAACCAAAAAATGGGAAGTATAATCTTTCAAAAAAAAAAAAAAGGGAAGTATAACAACGCCGATATGAGATATAATTCATCATTGTATATATGGTGTCATCTAAGTCATCTAAATGTAAAGCTCAACTTCCTACCGCCCAAACACACAGACTGCACATGAACAATCCATGATAATGGAACAAATGATTTTTCAGCTGCTTGACATTTTTAAACTCCCGTTGTCTCTTTGACCCTTCACTCTTTGGTTCTTTTATCTTATCACAAATGCCACAAGATAGCTTGCACATGGCCTTTATCATCTTGTAGTGATCAAGATCATCAAAAAATGTTTGTGTTCCTTCATGATACCAGTACTTTCCAACTTACAATGCTTCAACCTTGCGTTCTTGGCTAAAATTGGGTGGCGTTTGATGATGGTTTCGGACTCACTATTGGCTCAGGTACTTAAAGATAAATACTTTCCGAACACAACTTTTTTGGATGCAAAGTTGGGGTGTAAATCGTCATGGGGTTGAAAAGGTATTTTTCAGGGAAAAAAAATTATTGAAAGGGGGTTGCGCTAGAGGGTGGGGGATGGAAGGAATATCAGAGTATTGAATTTTTGAATGTCTATATTTTGTATTATGTAAAACCAATGTAC
Source organism: Pyrus x bretschneideri (assembly GCF_019419815.1). NCBI lineage: Eukaryota > Viridiplantae > Streptophyta > Magnoliopsida > Rosales > Rosaceae > Pyrus > Pyrus x bretschneideri. Next base: position 5,865,326 of record NW_025999402.1, read on the forward strand.
AAGGGAAGCTCATATAAATGAGCTTTGGAAGAAAGGAAAAGAAAAACAAAAGCCGAAAGAAAGGGAGGACAAGCATAAAACATGGAGCATAAAACATGGAAAAGTAAAGGTGAGGAAAACATGGAAAAGTAAAGGTGAGGAAAACATGGAAAAGTAAAGATCTTCCAATACTCCCCCTCAAGCTGGATCAAAGGGATTAATTGATCCAAGCTTGAACAAAAGACGTTGAAAATCAGCAGAGGGTAATCCTTTTGTGAAAATATCCGCAAGTTGATCATGACTGCGCGTGTAGTGAGTGTCGATCACCTTGGACTGAACTTGATTTCTGACGTAGTGACAATCAACTTCAATATGTTTAGTTCGCTCATGGAAAACAGGATTCGATGCAATGTGCATCGTGATGCGGGATTTATACGCACACAAATTAAACCCTCTTTTTGTCGATTTGTAGTATAAGTATAAGTAGGGATCGTTCTGGACCGGGGATTAGGAGGGATTGCAAATCTCTTGGAAACTGACTCAAAAACGTAAAATAAAGTTTAAAACACTAAACTAGACTCAAAGAATGCAAAATTAAAGTTTAAAACACTAAGACAAACCAAAAACTCAAAATGCTTTAAAAACACAAATTAAATTGAATTCTAACTAAAATGAACATTAAAGCAAAAGGGGGATTGAGGTTTTTACGAAAATTGAAATAACGAAACAAGTTAATAAACTAGACAGAATGTAAATATGAAATTTATGGATGAATGCTAGCTAAGGGGTTCATCTCCAAACATGTTACACTTGCATACAAGATTGATTCTCAGTTGGTCTTTCGATAAATTATGAAAATCAACACTCCGGGTTAATTAGGTCCGCTTAAATTAACCGTCAAGTTTTCCTTAAGTTAATGAATTGGATGGGTTAGCGCAACGCAATTCACAACATTCTCCAAAAGTCCTTTACGTGAACAACACAATAAAGATACAATCAAAGATCATTAAGCAACATGAAAACTATAAGTGTTGACGAGGCATTCGTTACTATGGAATACGCATGAAACTTATGCCAAGAATTCGTTTAACGCGATTGTTTATAAGCAACCTCCACTACTTGTGAATATAAGTTCATAACGATTAGGTGAAATTCACTTATATTCTAGCGTCATATTCATGCATGAAAATTAAGCGCGCATTCTTAATAAACATACATAAATAAGTTATCAATCAAACGGTTAAACAAATTGAATCAACAACTTATGAAATTCCAACGAAAGTTAATCAATTCATATTGCAAATATAAACATAGTTTCGAATCACCCCCTAGCTAAAGGGGGTTTTATTTCCTCATATCTTTGAAATCAAAGAAACGCCTAAACATTCCAACAACTCAAACTTGAATTGTATGAACGTTTAGGCACTCTTCTCTTCCATTCCTCATACGCACAAAACAAAGAGAATTAAAATGAAACATTGAAATCAAAGAATCACCTAAACATTCCAACAACTCAAACTTGAATTGTATGAACGTTTAGGCCCTCTTCTCTTCCTCTTCGTTGTAGCACAAGGTCTAAGGTGAGGTTTGGGGGATTATGGAAATGGATGAGGAGTGGTGTAGAAGTGGAAGGGGAATGGAAAAATGGTGTTTGGATTATAAGGGGAGAGATGGGAAGCTCACGGCTAGGGAAGGGAGAATGCGTTTGTAATGTGTTGTGTATGAAAATGAGATGTTTTTGAATGAATGAATGCAAGGGTATTTATAGGAGTAGTGGAGGGAACATATGGCTATGTCATTTGTAGGTGAAGTAAGTGTGTGAGGTTGGTGAAGTAAGTGGAGGTTGTAGGTGAAGTAGGTGGATGTTGTAGGTGAAGTAGGTGGATGTTGTAGGTGAAGTGGATGCTGTAGGTGAAGTAGGTGGATGTTGTAGGTGAAGTGGATGTTGTAGGTGAAGTAGGTGGATGTTGTAGGTGAAGTAGGTGGATGATATGTTAAGTGATAAGTGATAAGTGATATGATATGTGGTTATGATATGATAAGTGGTTAAGTGGTGATGATAAGTGATAAGTGCATGTGGGTTAACTAATGAAGGAAATGCATGTGCAATGACAATGTGTTAGAATGGATGTGTGTTATGCATGGCATGATTGGGATTAGGAAAGGTTTAAATGTCCTAAAACTAAAGAGAACAAGGTTCCAACACTTTGGCTCCAATTAGGTCTTCAATTTCGTCCAACACTTTGGCTTCAAGCATAAGCTATCCGTCCTTTAGCCCAAAAGTGCTCCAAAAGTCTCCAAAATGCATCTTTTTGCTCCTTTAGCCCTTTGGACCTACAAACACACGAAAATAGCTTAAAGTACTAAAATAACTAAAGAAACATAACGTAAATGTACGAGAACAAGCCATTTAAGTCGCATAAATATGCTCCTATCACATCGCGGCCTGATTATCACAGTGTAGGGACATGGGTTGTTGATGAGGAAAACCTAAAGTCAACAGAAGGCTTTTGAGCCAAATAAGTTCACAAGCAGTGGACGCCATAGCACGATACTCTGCCTCTGCACTAGAGCGTGCAACAACACTTTGTTTCTTGCTTTTCCAGGTAACTAGGTTGCCTCCCACAAACGTACAAAACCCAGTGGTAGACTTGCGATCGAGAGAATTGCCTGCCCAGTCAGCATCGGTATAGCCTGAGATTTGAGTGTGACTATTGTTGCGCATAAGAATTCCTCTACCAATGGAACCCTTAAGATAACGTAGCACACGATGAACAATCTTCAAATGATCCATGCTTGGAGAGTGCATAAACTGGCTAACAATGCTGACAGCATATGATATATCAGGACGTGTGATAGTCAGATAAATGAGTTTGCCAACCATTCTTTGATAGTAACTTAAATTGGGAACTGGATCACCGTGAGTTTTTAGCTTCAAGTTGTTATCCAAGGGGGTACGAGCAGGCTTGCAATCTGTCATTTTTGCTTCGTGAAGAAGATCCATGACATACTTGCGTTGGTTGAGGAAGAAACCCTTGTGAGAGTGTGCCATCTCGATGCCCAGAAAGTATTTGAGAGTGCCAAGATCCTTGATAGCAAACTTGTTGTTGAGATACTGTTTAAGAGCAATAATCTCTGACATATTATCACCTGTCACAATTAGATCATCAACATAAATGAGCACAACTAGTTTACCCACTAAGCTGGAACGAACAAATAGGGAAGAATCCGCAATACTTCGACAAAAACCAACCCTTTCCAGAACATGACTGAGCTTGGCATACCATGCACGTGGACTTTGCTTGAGACCATAAATGGATTTATGGAGTTTGCACACCATTTCTGGATTGTTTGATTGAGGATGACCTGGGGGTAACTTCATGTAAACCTCTTCTTCAAGTTCACCATGCAGGAAAGCATTTTTAACATCCATTTGAAAGAGAGGCCATGCATTGTTAATTGCAACCGACAACAATACTCTAACAGTGTTCATTTTTGCCACCGGAGCAAATGTCTCTTTATAATCGACGCCATAGGTTTGTGTAAAACCTCGAGCAACCAAGCGAGCCTTATTCCTTTCGATTGTGCCATCTGAATGAAACTTAGTTTTGTACACCCAACGACTCCCCACTGCCTTCTTTCCTTTTGGAAGTTTCACTATAGTCCATGTGTTATTTTCATGGAGGGCTTGAAGCTCCTCTGCCATAGCATTTCTCCACTCACTGTGAAGATTGGCTTCTTGAAAACTTTAAGGTTCTCGAGCTTCATTAATGGCACTTAGGAATGTAGCAAAAGAAGATGAGACTTTGCTATAATCAATAACATCAGTCACGGGATACCTGGCAGTGTAGGTCACATAATCATGCAACTTGGATGGAAGTTTCCTCTCTCGTGCAGGATTGCGACGAACTGTAGGAGATTGAACTACAGGTATTTGAACAACATCATGGTTGGAAGGATCACTGGAGGGTGCAGTGTGAATCTCTGATGAGGAAGGGTTTTTATCTTCAAGATGTTCCACCGAGTGAAGGTTAACATCATCCGGCACATGATCACTAGGAGTGCATGTTGCATCTTCTCCGTTTGGATATGGAAAAGGAAATAAGTCCATCAAATGCTCCCCCTGTCTAGAGTAATCCAGTGATTGTGAGAAGTAAGGAACATGTTCTTCAAATTTAACATCCCTTGAAACAACCATTTTTCTAGTTGTTGAATTATAGCACTTGTAACCTTTTTGGGTAGATGAATAACCTAGAAAGACACATTTGGCAGCCCTTGGGTCTAGCTTGTCACGATTTTGAGTTTGAATGTGAACAAAGCATGTACACCCAAAGACTCTCAAATGGGAAAAGTTGATCTTTCTATTTTTCAAGACCTCATAAGGTGATTTAAAATTCAACACTTTACTAGGCAATCTATTGATGAGATATGCCGCAGTAAGGACTCCTTGAGACCAAAACTTTTTAGGCACATTCATGTGAAACATAAGAGCTCTAGTCTTCTCAAGTAGATCTCTATTCTTCCTCTCGGCCACCCCATTTTGTTGAGGTGTTCCAACACAGCTTGTTTGGTGTAATATACCATGCGTGCTCAAGTAGTGTGACATGTTATGAGACATATATTCTGTGCCGTTATCTGATCGTAAAATATGAATTTTTGAAGCAAATTGGGTGGCCACAAGTCTATGAAAATCTTGAAAAACTTCCATCACTTCACTTTTAAATTTCAAAAGATACAACCAAGTAATCCTTGTGAAATCATCCACAAAAGTTACAAAATATTTGTATCCATCAAAAGACTCTATAGTTGGTCCCCAAACATCGGAATGCACAATTTCAAAAGGGTTACTAGCCCTAGACAAAGAGGAAGTAAATGGTAATCTAGTAAACTTAGAAAAATGACAAAAATCACAAGGACTTGTAACTTTGCACATATTTGGGAACAAGGTGGATAGAACTTTTTCAGAAGGATGTGCTAGGCGTTGGTGCCAAAGTTGTTGTTCTTGAGCTAAGCTTGAAGTGACTTGAAAAACCTTGGGAATTTGAATATGCTTGGAAAGATAGTAGAGACCATTTAAGAAAAATCCTTCACCAATCGTCTTCTTGGTGTCTACATCCTGAAAGATCACATTTTTTGGAGAGAAAATGGCAAGACAATTTAATGAGTTTGTGATCTTGCTAACAGATAAAAGTTGAAAAGGGAATGAGGGAACATAAAGAGCCTCAGACTCGACATCACTTGAGATCAAATGTATTTTTCCTTTTCCCACAACCATAGCATTTTTTCCATTGGCAACTGACACTTGGGATGGAATAGAAAATTTTTCAAATTTATGCAAGTTTGTAGACTTGTTAGTCATATGATCAGTGGCTCCAGAATCTATAATCCAATAATCATGCACATTACCAATGTTGAGAGCAGTTGAGAAGGAGTGTAAGATACCTGGGATGTCCCTTTGTACCACGCCTTCATTTCCAGCCAGGAAGCCAGCAAACTGTCCTAGTAGTGCAGTTTGATTGTTGTCACACTGATTTAGTGGTCCTTCACTATCTCCAAGACCTTGTTTCTTGTGAAGAAACATAGCAAACTCGTTGATCAGTGCAGCTAGATTAGTGGTGAACTTCAGTGCTCCATCAGAAGAAGTTGTGGCAACATGATTTGCCTTGTAAGAAGGGTTGTACGAGCCTTTCGAGACACCTTTGTTATCCCTAGGAAACTTTGGTTTTAACTCTGGATGAAGAATCCAGCATCGATCTCTTGAGTGCCCACCAGCATCACAATGGCTACATTTTAAGCCAGTTTTCTTTCCTTTGTAGCCTCTCTCCTCACCAAGTTTTTGGTTAGAGAAGTAAGCCCTAGCTTCTGGTATATTTGCCTTCATGTCCAAGGTCATGACTTTCCTTCGAACCTCTTCTCTTTGAATTGTGGCACACACACTTGAAAAAGAAGGTAGGTCGGGATTCATGAGGATATGACTTCGAAGATCTTCGAATTCAGGACTCAGGCTTGCTAGGAGTTGGAATATTTTGTCTTCCTCGGCTCTTTTAGTTAGCACAGCAGCGTCGATGGTGTGTGGTCGATACACATTCAGCTCGTTCCACATAGTGGTCAGCTTTCCAAGATGTTGCACAAATGGCTTCCCTTCCTGTTGCAAACCAGCAATGTTCTTCTTTAACTGAAACACTCTAGCCGCATTGTTCTGATTTCCATACATTTCCTTGAGATTTTTCCAAAGAGTCATGGAGGATTCAGCATAGCTAAAAATTTCTGCAATCTTACGATCCATGGAATTGAGTAGCCACGACATGACCAACTGGTCTTTGCATAGCCAAGCATCATACTCCGGTGAGGTAGTATCAGGCATTGGAATAACACCATTAACATAACCAAGCTTTGATCGTCCTCCCAGAGCAAGAGAAACTGCTCTCTCCCATGGAAGATAGTTAAACTCATTTAGCAAGACAGAACTAAGACGTTGATTTGGGTTGATATCAATATCTGAGTGTGGTGATGGTGGAGTAGCATGAAAGCCGTCTCCTTCCAAATTTACTAAGCTTTCTTCAGCCATGATTGAAGGACAAGAAGCTCACAAATCTCTCAAGAGAACATCACAGAGACAGGCCGGTTAGGGTCACTGCTCTGATACCATATTGAATTTTTGAATGTCTATATTTTGTATTATGTAAAACCAATGTACAAGGGAAGCTCATATAAATGAGCTTTGGAAGAAAGGAAAAGAAAAACAAAAGCCGAAAGAAAGGGAGGACAAGCATAAAACATGGAGCATAAAACATGGAAAAGTAAAGGTGAGGAAAACATGGAAAAGTAAAGGTGAGGAAAACATGGAAAAGTAAAGATCTTCCAATACAGAGTCATTGGAGATCCTTGCATTCCTTTACCCAACACTTTCAAACTTCAAACTCGAAATGCTTTGAGGCCGGAATGGGTAAGTGATTTGATTGATTTTGATTTGGGTGGGTGGAATATGGACATGGTACATGAGCTTTTTGATGAGGAAGAGTTAAAGTTAATTTTGGGAATACCATTGAGTTTGATAGGTTGTAAGGATAGGATTATTTGGCATCATACGAAACATGGAGGGTATACGGTTCGAATGGGGTATAAGGTTGTGATGGAGTTGCAAGCGAATGGGGAGTTTGGGAGAAGAGGTACAGCATGGCAAGTGAGAAGGTTGAAGGGGACGGGTTGTGGAAAGGAATTTAGGGGATTCATGTTCCTAATAAATTAAAAAAAAAAAATTATGTGGAGATATCGCAACGGTTCACTGGCGATAAGAAGGAACTGGCTTCGGAGGCGTATGAATGTGGATGGTAGGTGTGTGGTGTGTGGCGCTGTGGAGGAAACGGAGAAACATCTTCTTTTCATGTGTGAATTTAGCAAAGTGTTGTGATTTTCTACCCATTACAAATTGATTCGTTGTCTCTGGTGGGACAAGACTTTAGAGGATGTTGGGGGGCTTTGCTGTCACGTATAAAAGGAATGGCAAGGCAGGAAGAAATTCTCCAGGACATGGTCTTTGTGTTGTGGAGAGTTTTGAAGTGCAGCAGTGATGTGGTGTTTCAAGGGAAAACATGGAATCCAATGGAGGCAATTGAGGTATGGAGGAGACATGTGGGTGAGCATCAGGTAATTGAGAAGGAGGTGAAGGATTCTTTGGTTAAGTCAAAGAAGATTGGGGCACGGGAGGATGGTGGAGCAACTGAAGGGTGGAGGAAACCAAAGTTTGGTACTTTGAAAGTAAATTGTGATGGATCATGGAATTTGAAGAGGGGGTTGGGGAGTTATGGGTGGGTGATTCAAGATTTTGCAGGGTGTTTGCGGAAAGTAGGAAGGCGGGAAAGAGGCCTTTTAATTCAACAATCTTGGTGGAAGCGGAGGCCTTTCGTGCAGCGCTTGTGTTTTGCAAAAATGAAGGATGTACAAAGGTGAAGATTGAATCGGATGCCCAGGTGCTATTGCGAATGATTAACAAGGAGATTGAAGTGGATGCTGATTTGGAATGTCTTATCTTTGATATTAATTCTTTGGTGAAGCATATTGGAGATGTCAAAATAAGGTTTGTGCCGCAGGGTAGCAACCTGGCTGCTCACACGTTTGCCTCGTTTACTGCCAAACATGGTGGTCCATTTGTTTGGGATGAGATAGGCCCTGAATTTTTATTTAATATTCTTGTTATGGATGTAAACATTTTGATTAGATTATAAATAAAGTCTATTTTTTGGCAAAAATAAAATAAAAATAAAAAACTACCTTTTCTGTTGAATTATTGCAACCACCTTTTCGGTTGAATTATTAAGTGGGGACGTAAAGTTGTGGGAGGTGGATTGTCTGTCATCCCATTTCCATACTTTTCCTATGTCTTCCTGTGATGTGTGGTCATGATTAAGCTACGTCAATATTTTATATAATTTTTTATAGAAATAATAAAACAAAAAGTAATAGGAATATAAAATGTTGACGTGGCTTAACCGTGACCACACAAACAAGAGGGTATAGAAATAGGAGGGCAGACAATCCACTTCCAAAGTTGTGGCCCCAAATAAGCAAGGTTGCTGCACGCTAGGCTCACGTAATGGGCATGCATGCTTCTTTCACGTTTTTTGCAGGCCTTGTCCATCACGCCATCACCATTTCTCCAAAATTTTCTCCTTTCTTCACGTAGGCGTTTTGCTCTACTCTTCTTTCTTCTTCCTGTGGGATGAGGATTCTCGATTCTCACATTTTATTTGTTCATCGTACATCATATGACTATTTTTTTTTCATGTAATATTTGAATTTAATTTTAAATAAAAAATTTAAAATAATTTATAGCTGCACGTTGTATGATGAACGAATATGATCATCACAAAGAGAATCCGGATGAGATTCAAATCTCTTCTGGTGGGCTTTGCACGAATACAATATTAGGACCCCTAGGATCCTCACAAAAAGGATCCAAATGGGATCCATATCCTTTTCGGTGAGCTTTACACTCATCACATCATAGGGGAGCCAAATTTTTTAAACCAAACGATGTGGTTGTTAATGATTGGATTATTACTTAAGTATTGATTAATATGCTTATTTTCTATTGGTGACACATTATTTGGTTTGCAAAATTTAGTTTAAAATTTTAATCTCCCAAACATTATCCATAAATAATATGGGGTAATGCTACAAAGACTAAATTTGCAGACATTTGAAAACTAATGAATATCGAATTTGATGATTAGTTCATTACTTAAGCGTTGATAAATGTAGTGCACTGTGATTCAACAAATGCCTTTTGCACGTGGTTGTTTATTAAATATTATTTCTCAATTTTTAAACACTTAAGAGGTGCGTAGTGCTAGTTATAAAAAAGTCTCTCGCACACGCATAATAATGTGATTCAATTAGTTGTCAAATGATCATTTTTTTTTAACAAACAATATTATCTACACTAAAGGGAGGGAGTGGGCTTAACCTCACAATGGGTTAGCAATCAGTTGTTTATTAAATATTATTTTTTCTAATCTTAATGTAAATTCAATAAAATGTAGATGAAAATTGAAAGACTGTTTTTATTAATATGGATTCAGCTGCTTTGATTAGTTAAAAGATCGCTTTTATTAAATGCATTTATTATTCATTTCCATCTATATTAATAAATACATTTAAAACATGTCAATCACGCATAATACGTCGTGATTCAAAAAATACCTTATGCACGCGCGTGAGCGCATGCATGGAGGCTAGTCTATATATAAAGATAATGGAAAAGGTGAATAATGATTTTGGTGTCACCAAGCTTCAACAAAAGCTTTTGGACAAAAATGCCCCCAAGACAAAAACTTCAAATGCATCCCAAAATAATGCATCAAATAAGACAGGGGCATTTTCGTCATTTTAACAGTATTTTTTAATAATTAATTTTTTTGTGGTTTTTTTTTATTTTTTTAATTAGTACCTCACAATAGGCTAGCAATAATGTGATTCAGTTTCTCTATTTTTAAACACGTACATCTTAAGATGCGTGTAATGCCTGTTATAAAAAAAAAGTCATTCGTACGTGGATAATAATGTGATTAAATTGGTTGTCAAATGATTGTTTTTTTTTTTTTAACAAACGATATTATCTACACTAAGGGGGAGGTGGTGGGTTTAGCCTCACAATGGGCTAGCAATAATGTGATTCAATTAGTTGTTTATTAAATATTATTTTCTGTATTTTTAAACACATTCAATACATCTTAAGAGGCGTGTAATGCCGTTTATAAAAAAAAATTTCGCACGCAGATAATAATATGATTAAATTAATTGTCAAATGATTGTTTTTTTTTTTTTTTTTAACAAACGATATTATCTACACTAAGGGGAAGGGGGTGGGCTTAGCATCACAATAGGCTAGCAATAATGTGTTTCAATCAATTGTTTATTAAATATTATTTTTTCTTTTTCTAATGTAAATTCTATAGAGACCGATTTTATTATGTGAATTCAGCTGCTTTAATTGGTTTATCAGGGGTTTCTTTTAGCATAATCTAAAATTAGGGTAAATTACACTTTACCACCTCAGGTTTGAAGTCAATTTCAATTCCTTACAACATCTTTAAAACATTTCACTTTCATACCTCAAGTACTATTTTATTTCAATATAATATATCCGTTACATTTTTCATTTATTGATCTGTTAAGTGTTGACGTGACTGCCACATTTATGCTATGTGGCTACCAGATGTGGGCCATGTGGCAAAAAAAAATTTAACTTTTTTCTTAAAAAAAACCTTAATCTTCTATAAAACAAAAAAAATACAAAAGTTAGAAAATCTCGCGAAACCCAGATCCTATATCATCCCCCCTCCGCGAAACCAAGATCCCATATCCCCCACCACCGCCCCCACCCCTCGCGAAACCCAGATGCCATATCCCCCCCCCCCCGGGTCATTGACTTTTTATCAGAGGGGTTGACGTTCAGTTCTCTCTTCCTACATACAAGAGGAATTCATCTATTGATTGATTGGGGGGAAGGATTCACGCTACCTCCTGCTCCTACAGAAGATCGATTGGCGGGAACCAAAGGCGTTGACGATCGATTCCTTATTCCCCAGGTCGAAGCCTCATCATCTTCCATCCGTCCGCACCCATACTCCACCACCTCCTCCGCACCCATCATCGCGAAACCCAGATGCCATACCTCCCCCCCCCCCCCCGGGTCGGAGCCTTATCATCTTTCATCCGTCCACACCCATCGTCCACCACTTCTTCCGCACCCATCATTCACCTCCTCCGCGCACCCATCTTTCCCCTCCTCAACCCGAGCCCAACCTGCAACCCAGAAAGAAGAGAAAAAAAACAAAAAAAAAAAAACCAGCGCACCCACCCTTGCACGCATCATCTTCCTTCCTCTACACACCCCACTCCTTATTAGGGAAGACGGGATCTGGGTTGCAGGAAAAGAGAGATGGTTTTTTTTTTTTTTTTTTTCTTTTCTTTTCTGGGTTGCAGGTAGTGGGTGCGGAGGAAGAGGTGGAGGATGGGTGCACGGTGGGTTTGGGGAAGACATGAAGGAGAAGAAAGGGGTGGGTTGCAAGGAAGGGGAATCGAGGAAGATGGAGATGGATTTTTTTTTTACTTTCTTTTCCTCTCCTCTTCTTCTTTTTCTAGGTTGCAGGTTGGGTGGGTAGGGGGTTGTGGGTTCAGCTTTTGTTTTTGGTTTTTTTTTTTTTTTTTTTTTTTTAATTTAGAAGATTAAGGTTTTTTAATTTTTTTTTTTGCCACATGGCAGACATTTGGCAGCCACGTCAGCACTTAACGGATCAATGGATGGAAAATGTAACAGAGGTATTATATTGAAATAAAATAGTACTTGAGGTATGAAAGTGAAATGTTTTAAAGATGTTGTAAAGAATTGAAATCGACCCCAAAACTGAGGTGGTAAAGTGTAATTTACCCCTAAAATCATTCATTTACTTCAAATATTTGACTTTCCTATTATCAATTTACGCATATAAATATATTTAAAACGTATAAATTGTGTGCAGTATGACATGATTCAAAAAATAATTTTTGTACGCACGTGAGCGCGTGCATGAAAGCTAGTTATTATCGTAAGTGATAGAAGCTGGACTGAGGAGTTAAACAACAAATGAACTTCATTCTACGTACGTAGTCAGTACTTTTTTTTTTTAATGGAAATGATAATTCATACAAGGGTTTCTCTCTCAATTAATAATTATGAAGGCAAATTGTATGTCCTCCTGTTTGAGTGCCCTTCTCATTCCCTCATATTTTGTGCGGTCACGGTTAAGTCACGTCAACATTTTATATTAATTTTTTATTGAGATAATAAGACAAAAAGTAATAGAAATATAAAATATTGACGTGACTTAACCGTGAATGCACAAATAAGAAGGGATGGAAGGGGCATTCAAATGAGGTCATACAATCTGCCTCCAATAATTGTACCAATTTTATCTGACAGCTTTTGATGGTACATAGTATTATTTGGGATTTGGATCCCCTCCTTGAGGATCCCGGGGATCAAGACACAAGGACCGTTCATCAAAGATCGTGCGCCATAATTAAATGTTTTTTACGCAAAACAAGATTGCTTTACTTTTAAAAATATAAAAAACATTTAATTGTGGTCGCACGATCTTTGATGAACGGTCCTTGTGCTTTGATCCCTGAGATCCCCAAGGAGGGGATCCAGAGAGGATCCAAATCTGTATTATTTGAAAGATCTCAGTGAACGACTAGATACAAGCCACAAAATTCTCTTTTTTCAAGGACATCACATGTTTATTTGGTGAACGAAATGCACATTATTTTTATTAGGTGGAAATGCTATTGATTGCTATCCCTAATTCATGAGTAGCAGCCACCTCATGTGTGTTTTTCTGATTTTTTTCAAGAAAGTCTGGAGGCGTTTAAGAAAATATCTTCTTCTTCTTCTATTTTTTTTCTTTTTAATTTTAAGAAAAACTAATAAAAGAGTTTGAAAATTTTGAGTTTTAATAATAAATACAAAAAAAAGGATAAAGTGAATAGTACCAAGATTGATTTTTTAGTGTAAAAATGTAATTTTTTGTTACAGTAAACAGTACTGGAAGCTTTTCGTTAAAATTCCTTTGTTTTTCTAGAGTGTTTAATGTGTTTAAGAAAGTTGAATACACAAGATAAGGAAAAAAACAATCATCTGGTTTAAACAACTAAAAAATATTACAAAAAGGTACATCAAATTCAAAACTGGTAGTAATAACATTTGATATACATGCTTTGTTTTAATTTAGTTAGAACTTCCATCTATTTTTTGTCCCTTTAAACTCTTTATTTTGAATGAAATTTCTAACGGAGTTATTCAAAATGACACATTGTTCCACATAAAAACAAACTTGGGTATTAATACTTACAAACTTTTAGTTCAAAGACCAAAGATCGAACTATTATTGCTCCAATTTTCTCATATGAAAATATACATAAATGGAACTTTTCATAATTCCTTATATATATATAAGTAAAATTAATATTATACTAATGATAAACACCTCCTAGCTCGTACCATCGAGATTTTCTTAAAAAAGTTGTTAAATTGCTTAAAAATTAGAAGGGCATAACTAATACTTCAAGAAAAATGGTTGACAAGTTCTCTATCTATTAGATATTGGTACCCAAAAAGAAAAATGCAACTTAAAACTTTACCAAATGGTCAACATTCGCCTCTTTCCCAAAGAAAGGGAGATGGAGGACTTGGACTAATGTAGATGGAAATGAATAATAAATACATTTAATAAAAGTAGTTTTTTAACTAATCAAAGCAGCTGAATCCATATTAATAAAAGCGGTATTTCAATTTCCATCTATATTTTATTGAATTTACATTAAAATTAGAAGAAAAAAAGAATATTTAACAAACAACTGATTGTTAGCCCATTATGAGTCTAAGCCCACTCCCTCCCTTTAGTGTAGATAACATCGTTTGTTAAAAAAAGTGATCATTTGACAACTAATTGAATCACATTATTATGCGCGTGCAAGAGACTTTTTTATAACTGGCACTACGTACCTCTTAAATGTTTAAAAATTAAGAAATAATATTTAATAAACAACCGCATGCAAAATATATTTTTTGAATTACAGCGCGTTACGCACGACTTAGACATTAAAAATGTATTTATATGAGTGAATTACTTCAATATTTTTTATTTCGTTATTTTCTTTTTTTATTACCGGTGCTACACACCTCTTAAGATGTTTTGAACACAACATTCATGATTTTTCTTTTTTTCTTTTTTATTGTATTTTTCTTCCCCATCACGTGAGCACCATCAACTTTGTCATTTGTTTATTCTTTTCTCTCTTCCCATTTATATTTATATTATATTACCAAATTACCCTTACATGATTTGATATATTATTTTGGGTATGTTTTGAATTTTTTTGGCTAAGGGGCAGTTTAGTCTAATTACTTTTTTATTGAATCACATTATTGCTAACCCCATTAAATAAGGATAAAATGACAAAAATGTCCTCACTTTTTGTCAAAGCATTTTGGCCCATTGTTTATTAAATTGAGAATTCATGGTTTCTTAATGCAGTAGTCTAACTCTAAACTACTCTAATTTTGAAAGAGAAATAGGAATTCGAACTTGAATGTAGGCAGTAAACACTCTACTTTGATCAACCGATTGACCTAACCTACATCTGCGGTTTTTATGTTTTCTTAAATCCAAATTGTTAGAGACAAATAAGGTTCAAACTTTGTGTCGGTGCGTTATGATAGGAAGTCAACAAAATCTAAAAATTGATCTAACAGCAATTGATCATAAAGTTTAACATCACTTGTACAATCAAGTAAACATTTTTAGATGTAAAATCCAAAAGTTGAGAAGGTAATTTTTTGTTACCTCTCATAATTAAACGTAAAAAATTCAGTCCGAACTTTCTCCTTTTCGGCTCTTACCTTTGGTTCATTATATAAGATATGGTTTTGGTTCTAGTCGGAGGTGTACCTTGTATTTTCTTTTCTTCTTAATCTTTGTGACAAGAACATTCGACCAAAAATAAAGGTCCTGCGTTAAGAACAAAAAAAAGAATACAAAGCAAGGATGACGGAGAAGGTCATGAAGGTGAGCGTGAGGGATTCAACGATGGTGAAGCCGGTGGAGGAGATGCCTCCGAGAGCATTGTGGTTGTCCAACTTGGACCGGCTGTGTCGTGTCAATCACACGCCGAGCGTCTACTTCTACAAGCCTGATCAAAACTGTATGTCAAACTTCTTCGACCCGGCGGTGCTAAAGCACGCGCTATCCAAGGCCCTCGTGCTCTTCTACCCCTTGGCTGGCCGTCTCAAGCAAAACGGGGGCCGTTTGGAGATCGATTGCAATGCGGAGGGCGTGCTGTTTGTTGTGGCGGAGACCACCTCTGTTGACCTTGACTACTTAGGCGACTTTGCACCCACTGACGAGTTCAGCAACCTCATTCCCTCTGTTGATAGTTCCGTTGGCCTTTCCTCTTATCCCCTCCTGGTGTTGCAGGTATGTACTCTATATTTAAGCATGTATATTTGTTTTGGTGACACTTACACTCTGAGGTCCTCTTATCCCCTTCTAATTATTTCGAAGTCCTATGGGGATCGTCTGCTAATAAAAAAATTATTCCTGCTATGAGAATAAACAACTATAAAGTAAAGTTATTAAGTGTTTAGCAAATATTTTTTTTAAAAGTACTTTTAATAAATAAAATTAAAAAAAAAAACAGCGTTTGAGTATTTGGTAAACTTTTATATAAATTGCTTTGAATATGTTAAATGATTAAAAATGATATAGTATTTAATATAATATAATAATTGTCAAAAACAATAATATAGGGGCAAAGAGTATAATTTTGTAAAACATGTAGGGGTATACTTGCCATTTGAAAAGTTCATTAAATGAGCATTGATTACTATGCTTTGAAAAAAAAAAACATTTTTTTAGAAGCATGATAGACCCTACTTCTGCTTTTCTATGTTTTCTACTTTCATTGACAGCAGTTAAAAAAAAACTTTTTTTTTGTTTTACCAAACACATTTAATGTTCCAAATTTTTTTAATAAGTTTTTTTTTTTTTTAATTTTTTAAAGCACCACAATCTTAAACCAGCTCTTAAGGAAAACAAAAATTCTCTTCGCACACAAAACCATGTAAATTCTATGAATACAAACCATGTAGAATACCCTAATAGGCATATATAAGACGTAAACATTGGTCAAGCTACAGTGTAGCTACATTGGTTAAGAGCGGATGTGTGATTTGCTTCACCAAATGTACAATATCACTTCTATGAGAATAAAATATAAATAAATAAGCACAAGCAGCTATACACACACTGACACATATGAGTTTAGGAGGTATAGTCAATTTGGATTTCAGAGGATTTTAATAGATTTTTTTAAGTGACAAATTTCAAAGATTTTAATGGACTTACAATTCTATATTTTGACAAATTTATATAAATTTATATTATAGATTTTTATGGATTTGTATGGATTTTTATGGACTTGTAGTCTTTTCTTTTCATTTATCTTTAGATTGTTTTTATTTTTTTTTTATTTAATAACAAAAGAAAGAAAGAAAAAAAAATCTCCCTCCATGCCCTAAAACATGATTCTGCAGTTGCTTGCTTTTCAAGCCGGCATGTCAACTGAATTCGCAATTGGATTTGAGGTGCATATCAAATTCTTCTTCTTTTGATTTGATTTTTGACCAGTGGGTCCATATGTTCTTACGTTATAGATGATGGGTTTTGAATTTTGATCTTACTTTGCTGATTGGATTGGTAATCAAACTTCTGGGTTTGATTTGAAATGGTATATTTCCATAGCTCAAGTCAGTCTACAACTCTATTGACTAACCAACCACTTCCATGGCAAATTCAATGAGTTTAACCGACCCTTTACCAAATTGAGGCATAATATATATATATATATATATATATATATATATATAAATAGTGGAAATGCCCAAAGGTGTGTGAGTGAGTGTTGGTACACCAGTATATGGACCAGAGAAGTAGTTCTGCTCTTACAGCTAAGAAGTGAGAGCCGAAGAGAGAGAATGGAACATAAGCTTGAAAGAAATTCTAGGGGTTGAGATGGGATTGTATTTGGTGTTGGGTATATATACTTCATGCTCTTAAATCCAACGAAATTCACAACATCATGAAATCCTACTGAATTTTTATTTTTTGAATACCCATAGATTTAACATCATTCTAAAATTATCTTTTAAAATCTCATTTGACTACCTCTAAATTTGGATGTATTTTTAAAATCCTTTTAAATCCTAATTTGACTACACCATGATTTTAGAATCTTTTAAAAAAAAATTCTAAACTCTTAATTGACTACACTCTGATTTTAAAGTCCATGAAAATCCTGTCAAATTCTGATTTGATTGAAGCGAGAGAGAATATCCAATTTGAATGTTAGAGAAACATGCACGTCGAAGAAAAAAGATGAGGTAATGTTAGAGAGACTAAAATGATAGACTAAGGGCTCGTTTTGAAGTGCTTTTAAAATGACTGAAAGCGCTTTTGGTGAAAATGTAGCTAATCCCTTGTAAAAATCCAAATGCATCATAGAAAAACACTTTAAGTGCTTCCTGCAAGAACTAAATATTTAGTGTTTCTTCCAAAAAGCACTTTTAGAACCCAAAATCAATTTCACCAAAAGCGTTTTCAGTCATTTTAAAAGCACTTCCAAAAGAGCTCTAAATTTGTAAATTAAATGATGTGTTATCAATAAGAAATAAGCACGTTAATCAATACTTAAGTAATAATTCAATCATCAACTTTTATATGTGCCGTTTAGTTTACAAAATTTAATCTACAAATTTAATTTTCCTAGCATTACCTAAAGGATGCCATTCTCACTGTTTTATTTTCACACGCTTTTTAATGAAAATGTCGACGACAAGTTTAGTTCCTTCTAAATATCTTAAAAGGATCTAACCATCAACAAAAAATAATCTACTACACCCATCTGTCTCTCTCCATCTTAAATATGATTCAACCACTCTTTCCTGGAATTGCACAACCACACGAGACGAGAGAGCCATTAATGAAGAGAAAAAGAAAACAGTCAAATGTAAGAACTCACAACAACTCGATCTCTATAGATCTTAAATATGGCTTTATTCTGTATATTCAGGTCACACACTTCAAATGCGGTGGAGTGGCAGTTGGTGTTGGTATGTCACATTGCGTAGCTGATGGAGTTTCTGGTTTCCACTTTATGAATACATGGTCGGAAATGGCTCGTAGTAATCTTGATGACCTTACAAATATTCCACCATACATAGACAGGACATTACTTCGTGCCCAAGACCTGCCTCGGCCTAACGTTGAGTACCAACCTTTTGCAACCCTAAAAAAACCTCTCTGTGGCACAAAAGAAGGTGGTGTTGAGAGCACAACAGTCTCAATGTTCAGATTGACGAGGGACCAACTCAATATCTTGAAAGCCAAGTCTAAGGAAGATGGGAACACGATCAACTATAGCACATATGAGATATTAGCAGGTCATGTTTGGAAATGTGCATCCAAGGCACGTGAACTTCCCGTTGATCAAAAGACCAACCTACGTGTTGTTGTTGAGGGACGTTCCCGACTGCAACCCCCACTCCCACTTGGTTTCTTTGGCAATGTGATTGTCCCAGCTACCATTATTTCCACGGTGGGGGATCTCCAATCAAAACCAACATGGTATGCTTCAAGTTGTATTCACAATGCTATATCGCAGATTAACGACAATTATTTTAGATCAGCAATTGACTTCCTTGAGCTTCAGCCTGATATTTCAGCCCTTGCTGTCACGGCTGATACTCTTAGGTCCCCTAATCTTGGAATAACTAGTTGGGTTAGGTTGTCATCTTACGACGCTGATTTCGGATGGGGTCGACCTATTTTTGTGGGACCTTGCGGAATTCCATTTGAGGGAAAGGCTTTCGTATTAGGAAGTGCAACTAACGATGGGAGTTTATCAGTCGTCATTCGTCTGCAATCCGAGCATATGAAATCATTTTCAAAGTTGTTCTATGACATATAAACAAGCAAATGATAATTTAGCAGGGGACTTGCGATTTTAAAGATGCTGGATCTGAAGATTTGTTGTGTGTGGTTTTTATGTGTGTTGCTGTAATATTTTTTGTTGGCCATGTTATATCTTTGTATTGGTTGTTGAATGTTTTGTTTGTTATGACTGCTATCATGATCAGTGTTATGTTTATGTATTTTGTGTATTTTGGTGTATTTATTGTAAGGTTTGTTGCAGTTGACTTCGATCTTGTCCATATATAGTATTCTCATTATATTTTGTTTGCACCTTAAAGTTGTCGTTGGATGAAGTTTTGAATCTTTGATTAAGTTTTTCGATTGAACAAAGGAAATTAGTTATAAATAATTTGGTGATATCATGAGCAAGATGTGCTTTTACACGTGTAATTGGTTACTAGAGACTTTATACCCACACTTTTATACGTGTAACATGTGCTTTTTGTTTATCATGAGTGCTTGTTATGATATGCGAGCAAGTCCGCCCTTCACAATTGTTGTTGTCATATTATGAGAGTGGTTGTTTTGAAAATTTAAAAATGACAAATACTTATATAGAATTTAAACTTGAAAATTTGAAAACGACAAATATTTGCAACCTTCCTTTTTTTTTACATGCATGATGTTGGATCAAAAATCAAGATTTTCTGAACTAGTTCCCAACAGTATTGTCATTATTGCCACCAACGACACCACCTCTTAGGCTGTAAATGAGCTGAGCTGAATCGAATATCATTATGCTCAAATTTGGCTTGTGTAACTTTTTCTGAGTTCGATCTAGGTTTAGCATGGTTTTTATACGAGCCGAGCTTGAATGAGCTTAAAAATTCAAGCCTGATACCGAGCACAAGCTATTTCGATCTATTTCCAAAAATAAGTTGGTTCAATTGTTTTAAAAAAATTCGCAATATCGTGGTAGGGTGTAGGCTTAACAGTTGACTACCAGGTCAAATATTTTTAACATAGTGTTATGTGTAATCATGATGAAGTCAAGAAAGTTACTTGCTGAACCGAAGGCGAACTCAGCAAGTGTGTGGTAGAAATTTCGAGGACGTGTCTTAAGAGGGTAGATTGTTACAATCCGTCAATGATTTTCTAGGTAAAACAGTCTTTATTATTTAAATGACCAAAATACCCCTAAGTGGGTAAAATTCATTTTTGGTGGACTTTCGAACATGAGACACATCCTAGTCATTATCTAATTTATTTGAATAGTATTCGTCGTCACAAATGCATCAGCGCAAATAGAGTAGAATTTAGAGTTCCAACAATAAAGTTACAAATTAGGACAAATGGGGAATTTTGAGATGAGCTTTCTAGAAGCCAACTTCCTTTTCTTCCTCCTGGAGTGCAGATCAGGGGAGGGGGTCTGTTCTTCTTCTCCTTCCCCTTTTGCTCTCCTAAACCCACTCTCGTCATTCTTTTCCTCTCCAAAGTTCTGACGACAAAAAAGACGACGTCCAACAGAGCCCCATGATGGTGGCCTAACCGATTCAGAGGAATCAGAATGACGACGACCCTTATCATCGACTAGAGCACTGAATGGTAACATCGATTCGATTATAACTTTCGTTAATCGCATGGATAAATCCTGATTAGCTCTAAGGAAATCTTTATGAGCAATATTTTGGTAATTGGGTTCGGTTCAAAATTACATTTGTATTGTTAAATTACTTTGTGATTCAATTCAATCAAGTTAAAGTGGAAAATATTTCAGCCTCATCTTTTCTCACAAGTTTTTGTTGTCAACGGTGAGTTCTCAGCATCCTCTCGTGCCAACCGAAGGGAGAACGGGGGATTTAAAATTCTTGGACATGTTTTGAGTTTTGAATGTGTGTACATGTGCATGGATATAGAACATACCGGTTTAGCACAACATTTACACTTTCAGATGAGAAATTAAGAGGAGAAAATAATAGGAAATATAGATTTAGTTGAAAATTGATGAATACGAAGAGTTTGCCTCTAATTGAAACAATGAATATAACTCTTAAAACTTCTTCTCGTATATAAGAAGGATTCGACTTCCAGCATTTGTTCTGCAACAAATCAAATGAACTTGAATTTAGATACTTTCATGTTTAAATACATTTTAAATTATATAATTTTATTACCGTATTCATGGCATATCATATATCCTAGTTTTTAGAGATTTTTTATATAGTCCTATCGTGTCATATCATATCACCATATCTGTGTTCGTGCTTCATAGATCATCAATGATGATGCAATACATACAGGAATGTTGAAGTGTTGGCGTCCTAGACCTGGCTATCGCGTGTCGTTATGTGTTTAAGTTTCCACATAACGCCACATGATTAATTTTAATCACCACCAACATTGGCATCCCCGTTTTATAAGTCCTATCCAAGGATGAGATGGATCAAAAAGACCAGAATTCTTATCATATGGCATATCATTTGCTTTGGAGGTTCATACAGTAATTTGCTTTAAGCATTCAAATTTCAAACAAACAAATGAAACCCTTCAAATCTACACAAATTTTAAATATTTTTATTTTCTTTTTCATTTGATCACTGTCAAATTTGCTAAAGGTTCGATCTTTGTAATACTTTCACAACAAATGTATTTAACATATAAACCAGCAACACGAAAATCTAAAATAACCAAAATTAAGAACTCAACTCACCATATTGCTATCAAACAAAAAATTATCCCAAAAAAAAAGCCAAAAATTAGAAAAATTATTTTGCACATTTTTTTCTCCTTCATTTTTGTCCACTGATTATTCTTTAATTTAGTTAATTGAAAGGCAAACAAACAATAAGTTTGTACATGAAAAGCAAAAAAGTTGTGAAACTTATTTCCCAAACAATTAATATTGAAAACACGTAAAAATATATAAATAACATTTTAATCCAAAAATAATGGGGCACAATAACAATCAGGTTACGTTTGGTACGTGAAAAATGAGATTTGGGAATGAGAAGTCACTTACTTTCCCATGTTTGGTAATAGTGTTATTGTTTGTGTCCCTTTAGTTCTATTTCCCAAAAGTTGGTTGTCTCCCTCTTATTTTTTTGAGCGAGTCCTACTAGCACTCATCTTTCCCATTAATATTGGTGAAGGTAAGAAGTCACTGATATGCATTATTAACCATATACACTTATGCAGTGACATATTATTGTTTCAATTTAGATTTAGATTTTATCCTGTATCCACATATTTATTTTAAGAATTTCATTATTATTAAATTTGGAGCCAATAAAATTCCCAGATATTCTAATTGACAACCCTGCAGTTCTTCTTGATCTCGCCCTGTCTTCCTGTGAGGGCATCAATAGATCCCATTTTCACCATGGCTGCTCCTAACTTAATAGCCCATGCAGCACCAGATACGGCATTGTTCCTTACAATCCCGGCCGTCGACCGGCTAGTCAGAAGCATTTGATCCGATTTAAACATGCCCTGGTGGTTCTTAAAATCAGTATATATTATACTTATTGTCAAGCTTATGTGGTGTCAGAACATGAAACAGCACAGTTTTTCGATCGTCGGAGGGGTACCTTGTATTTTCTTTTCTTCTTCTTAATCTTTGTGACAAGTGTTAAAGGAAAAGAATTCACACAATCTGTACAAACTGGAGAGCAGGAATGTTGCATGTGGATGCCACGTCCTGGACAGTTTGGAATGATGCATGTGGATGCCACACCCTGGACAGCAGGGATTTGCACGTGGTTGCTGCATCATGGATTCATGGGCTTGGTTGCTGCATCGTGGGCAGCAAGGATGCCATCTGTTTTTGTATTGTTTAATGCATGCGTGTATGTATATGTATATATGAAAGCTGCTTCCATTTGCAGCTAAACTAATCGATCAAATTTATTTGATCCCAAATTTAATAACAAGAACATTCGACCAAAAAAAAGGGTCCTGCGTTCTTACAAAGAAAGGATGGCGGAGAAGGTCATGAAGGTGAGCGTGAGGGATTCAACGATGGTGAAGCCGGTGGAGGAGATGCCTCCGAGAGCATGGTGGTTGTCCAACTTGGACCTGGTGCGTCGTGTCAATCACATGCCGAGCGTCTACTTCTACAAGCCTGATCAAAACTGTAGGTCAAACTTGTTAAACCCCACCCTCAAATAATTTGTAATTCCATAATTTCCCCTAGAGTTTTACGAGATTTGCAAATTGGACCCCTATCCTATTCCAATCCAGACCCTCCATTTAGATTTCCCCTCCCCTGTCCGTTTGCCATGTGGCACCACTTAACTCATCCCTTATCGCTTTCTCTTTCCCCTCGAGTCTCTCAACTCACTCACTCCTTTCTCTCTCTCTCTCTCTCTCTCTCTCTCTCAGTTTAGCACTCTCTATCTCCGATCAAACCCACACACTGTGCACACCCTTAGAGACACCCAGACGACGACGCAGCAGCAGCACCACCTTCGTTGACCCTTTCTCACTCTCCCTTGTCGCTGTGAAGCACGGCGAAGCCTAGAAAACACTCCGGCGAACCCCAAGACCCTCGAGGGAAAACTAGCCACCTCCGACGTTTCACGGTTAATCGCATGTACCAACCTTTCCCTCTCGTTGCTATTTTTGTTTCGCTAGTTAGATCGGAGGTTAAATCGGTCAATCACCATCAACCGGAGCTTGGGAGGCTCTGGCTTCCTTCCCCGAAGAGAAACAAAGGCCCAGGGCCTTTGGGCCTAAACCCAAGCCCAAATCCTTGTTTCTCAGGCCTCCGGGGCATGTGTGGAACTTGGGTCTTCGGCCTGTGGAACTTGAGCCTAACCCATTTATTTATTTTATTTTCTAAAAGCCCAAAACCTTTTAGTTTGGGCCAGGCTTTCAGCCCAAAACCAAAGGGCTTCGGCCCGTGAGCCTTTGACCCAAAACCCTCAAACCTAGGCCTTTGGGCCTTAGAACCCAGCCCATTGGCTAAGCCCAGAGCCACTGAACCCAAGCACAAAAACCTAGGCCCAAAACCTGGTCCAAACCCTAGCCCAACCGCTTGTGAGCCTGCACGTGTGGGGTACATGCACCACGGTCCACAGCAGCGCTGGCAAATTTTTCGACGACCCAAGGCAGTGTGTGGTGGTGCGTGAAGGCACGTGGTCGTACCTGAAGTCCATTTTTATGTTTTTCGACATCTTGAACTCAATTATAACGTCTGTTTCTGAAATTCAATCGTTTAAGTATAGTTTTGATAATTGTACCATTTATGTGCTTAGGTGCAACTATTAGCAACGATTCCGTCATTCCTATTTCATACGGTTCTTCGACGACGGAATATATGTGAGTGGACCCATTCTAAAATGCATGTTTTAATAATAGAAATGCATTATGCATACATGAAAATCATGATTTAATGACTACGTTTTATGAGATATTATGTTATACTGAGAATATTTTAGAATATTATATTTTATCGAACTGATGTTCTTATAGTATATACGATGGATGACTATATACTATTTATGAACATGCTTTTACACACTTCTTTATAGTATATATGATGGATGACTATATGCTATGAAGATGTTTTTGAGATATATGTACCTATGTTTGGAAAGACTATGTTCAATGATTTTTTTTGTTCGTATCTAGTGGTCACTGTTCTGCCTATGAGCGAAGGAGAAATAAGGTTGAGAGAAATATATGGTTGGCAGTAGGTATATGTTAATGGCTTCGGGCCGAGAAATACTGATATTGATACCACTAGCTAGCACGTTATATACGAGATATGTTTCATGAAAGGTTTTATGGCATGCTAGGATTTTCATAAAACTTATTACATATTATGCTATTGTTTTCATTAAACTTTGGGGGTTAGTATGTTGATAACTGTTTCAGTATTATATATATATAAACTTGGTTCACTCGTGTTTGTTTTGTACCCTCAAGATATAGGAACGAGGATTACGAACCGAGCTACGAGGCATTCCCTTACCAGTGACATCGTGCCATCCCTTCTGCTTTGACTTCATTGTAATAGCATTTTCCGCTTGTACCCTGAATTAGAATACGCTCTGAACATGTCATGGACTATCATTATGTTTTCATTGTTGGTAGTTGAATTATTTATATCCCTATCTTCACGTAGAAATGAATAGTCACATCCTTTTATTTTGCTATAATTCATAAGAAAAATTTATATGCATGTTTCACATATTCTCAACATTTGCATTCATTAAATGGTTTTCGTAATCCTCAGATGTCGATCAGCATGTGACCATCCCTATGTCTCACGGACATCGAGATCAGAGCGTGTCTTGTGACAAGTGTTAAAGCAAAACAATTCACACAATCTGTACAAACTGGACAGCAGCAATGTTGCATGTGGATGCCACATCCTGGACTGTCTGGAATGATGCATGTGGCTGCCACACCCTGGACAGCAGGGATTTGCACGTGGGTGCTGCATCATGGGCAGCAAGGATGCCATCTATTTTTGTATTGTTTAATGCATGCGTGTATGTATATGTATATATAAAAGCTGCTTCCATTTGCAGCAAAACAATCAATCAAATATATTTGATCCCAAATTTAATAACAAGAACATTCGACCAAAAAAAAAGGTCCTGCGTTCTTACAAAGAAAGGATGGCGGAGAAGGTCATGAAGGTGAGCGTGAGGGATTCAACGATGGTGAAGCCGGTGGAGGAGATGCCTCCGAGAGCATTGTGGTTGTCCAACTTGGACCTGGTGCGTCGTGTCAATCACATGCCGAGCGTCTACTTCTACAAGCCTGATCAAAACTGTAGGTCAAACTTCTTCGACCCGGCGGTGCTAAAGCACGCGCTATCCAAGGCCCTCGTGCTCTTCTACCCCTTGGCTGGCCGTCTCAAGCAAAACGGGGGCCGTTTGGAGATCGATTGCAATGCGGAGGGAGTGCTGTTTGTTGTGGCGGAGACCACCTCTGTTGACCTTGATTACTTAGGCGACTTTGCACCCACTGACGAGTTCAGCAACCTCATTCCCTCTGTTGATAGTTCCGTTGGCCTTTCCTCTTATCCCCTCCTGGTGTTGCAGGTATGTACTCTATATTTAAGCATGTATATTTGTTTTAGTGGCACTTACACTTTGAGGTCCTCTTACCCCCTTCTAATTACTTCGAAAACCTATGGGGATCGTCTGTTAATAATAAAAAAAACTGATTCTGCTCTACTGTGAGAATAAACAGCTGTAAAATAAAATTGTTAAGTGTTTAGTAAACATTTTTTTGTAAAAGTGATTTTAATAAAAATAAATAAATAAATAAAAAACAGTGTTTGGTAACATTTTATATAAATTGCTTTGAATATGTTAAATGATTAAAAATGATATAGTATTTATATGTGATATAATAATTGTCAAAGACAATAATATAGAGACAAATATTGTAATTTTGTAAAACATGTGGAAGTATACTTACCATTTGAAAAGTTCATTAAATGAGCATAGATACTGCTTCTGCTTTTCTATGTTTTCTACTTTCATTGATAGCAGTTTATAAAAAGAAAAAAAAATGTTTCCTGGAATTGCAGAACCACACGAGACGAGAGACCCATTAATGAAGAGAAAAAGAAAACAGTCAAATGCAAGAACTCACAACAACTCGATCTCTATAGATCTTAAATATGGCTTTATTCTGTATATTCAGGTCACATACTTCAAATGCGGTGGAGTGGCAGTTGGTGTTGGTATGTCACATTGCGTAGCTGATGGAGTTTCTGGTTTCCACTTTATAAATACATGGTCGGAAATGGCTCGTGGTAATCTTGATGACCTTACAAATATTCCGCCATACATAGACAGGACATTACTTCGTGCCCAAGACCCGCCTCAGCCTAACGTTGAGTACCAAACTTTTGCAACCCCAAAAAAACCTCTCTGCAGCACAAAAGACGGTGGTGTTGAGAGCACAACAGTCTCAATGTTCAGATTGACGAGGGACCAACTCAGTATCTTGAAAGCCAAGTCTAAGGAAGATGGGAACACGGTCAACTATAGCACATTTGAGATATTAGCAGGTCATGTTTGGAAATGTGCATCCAAGGCACGTGAACTTCCCGTTGATCAAAAGACCAACCTATATGGTGTTGTTGAGGGACGTTCCCGACTGCAACCCCCACTCCCACTTGGTTTCTTTGGCAATGTGATTGTCAATGCTACCATTATTTCCACGGTGGGGGATCTCCAATCAAAACCAACATGGTATGCTTCAAGTTGTATTCGCAATGCTATATCGCAGATTAACGGCAATTATTTTAGATCAGCAATTGACTTCCTTGAGCTTCAGCCTGATCTTTCAGCCCTTGTTGTCGGGGCTGATTCTCGTAGGTCCCCTAATATTGGAATAAATAGTTGGGTTAGGTTGCCATCTTACGACGCTGATTTCGGATGGGGTCGACCTATTTTTGTGGGACCTTGTGGAATTCCATTTGAGGGGACGGCTTTCGTATTAGGAAGTGCAACTAATGATGGGAGTTTATCAGTCGCCATTTGTCTGCAATCCAAGCATATGAAATCATTTTCAAAGTTGTTCTATGACATACAAACAAGCAAATGATAATTTGGCAGGGGACTTGCGATTTTAAAGATGCTGGATCTGAAGATTTGTTGTTTATGGTTTTTATGTGTGTTGCTGTAGTATTTTTTGTTGGCCATGTTATATCTTTGTATTGGTTGTTGAATGTCTTGTTTGTTATGACTGTTATTATGATCAGAGTTATGTTTACGTATTTTGCTGTATTTATTTGAGGGGTTTTTGAACTTTAATCCTTCAAGAAGATTAAAATTTAATAAAAATCTGGTGTTAGATTGAATATTGATTTTAGTCCCTTAATATGTACTTAATTCAAATTCATATTATATTTTTGTTTTTGTATTTAATAGATAACTTATTTAATGTTATTACATTAAATTTTAAATTTATTATTATACACATTTTAATTCATTGATTTTGTTTAACTTTCTTTAATTAGTGTACCTAAATGTTCGTACCATAATATATTTTACTAAATTAGTGTACCGAAATGCCCGTACCTAAATATATTGTGGGTGTGCTGTTCTTCTTCTCCTTCCCCTTTTGCTATCCTAAAACCGCTCTCGTCATTCTTTTCCTCTCCAAAGTTCTGATGACAAAACGACGACGTGGCCTAACCGATTCAGAGGAATCAGAATGATGACGACCCTTATCATCGACACGAGCACAGAATGGTAACATCGATTCGATTATAACTTTGTTAATCGCATGGATAAATCCTGATTAGCTCTAAGGAAATCTTTATGAGCAATATTTTGGTAATTGGTTTCGGTTCAAAATTACATTTGTATTGTTAAATTACTTTGTGATTCAATTCAATCAAGTTTTTGTTCTCACAAGTTTGTGGTAAAGTGGAAAATATTTCAGCCTCATCTTTTCTCATAGGTGAGTTCTCAGCATCCTCTCGTGCCAACCGGAGGGAGAACGGGCGATTTAAAATTCTTAGACACGTTTTGAGGTTTGAGTGTGTGTACATGTGCATGGATATAGAACATACCGGTTTAGCACCACCTTCACACTTGAGAAATGAAGAGGAGAAAATATTAGGAAATATAGATTTAGTTGAAAGTTGATGAACACGAAGAGTTTGTCTCTAATTGAAACAATGAATGTAACTCTTAAACTTCTTCTTGTATATAAGGAGGATTCGACTTCCAACTTTTGTTTTGCAACAAATCAAATGAACTTGATACTTTCATGTTTAAATATAGTTTAAATTTTATAATTTTATTGCCGTATTCATGGCATATCATATATCCTAGTTTTTAGAGATTTTTCGTATAGTCGTATCGTGTCATATCGTATCACTATATCTGCATCCGTGCTTCATATATCATCAATGATGATGCACTACATATAGGAATGCCAAGGTGTTGATGTCCCGAACCTAGCTATCGCGTGTCATTATGTGTATAAGTTTCCATATAACGCCACATGATTGATTTTGATCACCCCAACATTCGCATCCCCGTTTTATATAAGTCCTATCCAAGGATGAGATGGATCAAAACGACCAGAATTCTTATCATATGGGATGTCATTTGCTTTTGGAGGTTCATACAGTAATTTGCTTTAAGCATTCAAATTTCAAACAAACAAATGAAACCCTTCAAATCTACACAAATTTTAAATATTTTTATTTTTTTTTTCATTTGATCACTGTTAAATTTGCTAAAGGTTCGATCTTTGTAATACTTTCACAACAAATGTACTTAACATATAAATCAGCAACACCAAAATCTAAAATAACCAAAATTAAGAACTCAACTCACCATATTGCTATCAAACAAAAAATTATCCAAAAAAAAAAAAAGGCAAAAATTAGAAAAATAATTTTGCACATTTTTCTCTCCTTCATTTTTGTCCACTGATTATTCTTTAATTTAATTAATTGAAGGGCAAACAATACGTAAGTGTGTAAATGAAAAGTAAAAAAGTTGTGAAACTTATTTGCCAACAATTAATATTGAAAAACACGCAAAAATATATAAATATTGGTCACAAAATTTTAATAAAAAAATGGGCACAATAACAATCAGGCTACGTTTGGTACGTGAAAAATAAACTAGGGAATGAGAATTCACTTACTTTCCCATGTTTGATAATCACTTTATTGTTTGTGTCCCTCTAGTTCTAATTCCCAAAAGTTGTTTGTGTCTCTCTAATTTTTTTGAGCGAGTCCTACTAGCACTCACCTTTCCCACTAATATTGTGAAGGTAAGAAGTTACTGATATGCATTATTAACCATATACACTTAAGCAGTGACATATTATTGTTTCAATTTAGATTTAGATTTTATCCTGTATCCATATATTTATTTTAAGAATTTCATTATTATTAAATTTGGAGCCAATAAAATTCCCAGATATTCTAATTTACAACCCTGCAGTTCTTCTTGATCTCGCCCTGTCTTCCTGTGAGGGTATCAATAGATCCCATTTTCACCATGGCTGCTCCTAACTTAATAGCCCATGCAGCACCAGATACGGCATTGTTCCTTACAATCCCGGCCGTCGACCGGCTAGTCAGAAGCGTTTGATCCGATTCAAACATGCCCTGGTGGTTCTTAAAATCATGCCAAATTCATGAGACATTGTTAAATTTTTCCAAATTTACTGGTGATTGTAAAGAGAAAAAAGTGCTTTACTTTGTGGGGTTTACACCGCCCCCTTGCATTGACATTCCATTGATTGTAGAAAACCAGCCACTGTCTTTTGCTGTTATTTTTTGGCCATGAATCAGGTCCATCTGGTGGCACTAATTTCCCATCAATCTTCACGAGAACAAAATAAAGATAAAAATTCAAATCAGGTTTTGGTTAAGGTAAAATTAAAGTAAAAAAATTATCAACCAAAATTTCTCTCCTAGATAATTCTATATAAAATTTCGAGATTTAGAAGGAAAGCTACATTACTTGAAATTTAAGGCCAGAACTACACCGTCTCCAATTGAACGAAAGATCTCACATTGACAACAATAATATTTGAAACACATGCTCAAGAATTACGATTCCTTAGACTTCCAATGCTGTAGGAAGAAAGAGGATTAGGGTAGAATTAAACTTGAAATCATCCAATTCGAACTTTGGAGCGTTGGTTGTACCTTATTCCATGACTTGGGCTGCAAGTAATGTTCTTAATGTCTACATTGTAACAATCAACTCCTAATGAGACGCAATCAACGCCTACATGAAGCATTTCAAGCCACGATAAGGGTGAGATTTCGAGATATTAGAGAGTTGAGAAAGACATGTCGAATCGGAAGCTGCTTTTGTGTAATTACCATGCGATATTAGTGAATTGTATAGTTTCACATTGTTTGTTCTATGTGAATTCCATTTGTGTTAGGACTCAAATAAGTAGGTGCTTTTATGGTAAGTGATTCTAGGTGGACGTTTTGACAGTTATCGAACCGGAAATGAAACTGGGGGCTGTTCTTAACTCTGAGTCCTTGCACTCTCAGATTGGGGCTCATGAAAAATCTTATGGCCTGCGAAAAAGAAAATTAATCTGCAAACATAACATTTCAAGCAATACTGAATAAAGCTCATATCAGAAATAGCAATAGCTCAGAAAGATACATTAGTTTTGTAAAAGTTAAACACCAGGTAAATTATTAGTTTCACAAATTTTATACGGTAGATAAATTATCTTATAAAGTTATATGATTTGTGGGGGTTCGTCTGATGTTCTTGCAATGGCAACACCAAAAGCATCAACTTAATCATGAAATGGAAGAAGTGAAAAGATCACAGCAAAATCCATTTCAGTTCTTCTTTTCTAAACCAGTTCTCAATCTGGAAACCGGGAGACTAAATGAAATGGAAGAAGTGAATACGGTAAGGGCAGGTCCCTTGCTCTTAATTATATCAAAGCTCCTAAAGAAAACACCGAAAAAATGATGATCGTGGGACAATGTTTCTTCGACGATGTATCGAAAAGATAGAGCACAAATAAAAGAGAACGGAAAAGTTCGTGTCTTTATCATCTTTGTGAGCCAAATGACGACTTCAGATGTGTAAATTGAGATTCTATGCTTTGTGAAATTCAAACTTAGAAATGCTAAAAACCCTTAAACGAGACATGCGTCACATTTGGATTTAATTTTAACGACATTATATATGAATTGAACCAAATTGTTATCAACCGAAATTATGATCTGGTAAATTTTTTTTGTTATCAATCACCACAACTGTTTATTACTTACTAAAATTATGAATAAAATTGCATGTAAATACAAAATTAAAATGTCAAAAATCACAGAATCAGATGCTTCACCTCCAAACAACTTTACCAAATCATGATTTTCCCGCCTTATTTTTAACAAAGCCCAGAATCGTTCCCGCCACGAGTAACTCCAAAACGACGCCGCAGAGCCCAAGCCCAACGCTTGTTTACATTTTCCCTCGCAACCAAACGACACCGTCGGACCCAAAACCCCACACCCTGACAAAACAAGACTCAATCCCCGAAAATACCCTCGTAGAAAATGGCAATGACTACAGAAACCACCCAAATGGGGAAGTAAAATTTCATAATCCTCAGTCCTTTTTCGTCACAAGGAAAAATCAGTTCCTTTAAAGCACCCGTTCTCCAGAGCCCTCGAAAACCATAAATCCCCCACTCACTCTTCTCCGATTCGAAAAAACCTTCCCTGCGATTTTTCATTTTTCCATCTCTCTCTCTCTCTCTCTCTCTCTCTCTCTCTCTCTCTCTCTCTCTCTCTCTCTCTCTCTCTACCTCTTCAAACTCTCTCTCTTTCTCTCTCATCCCTCGCTTCGAAACCCTAGGTTCTCTCTCTCCCTCTCTCGCTCTATCTCTCACTCTAAAATTTGCGTTTTGGTCAATGTATCGGGTACTTGTCGCCGCGAAGCCCTAGAGCCCCAAACTGAAACCCTATTCGACATTGCGGAGCCGCAGAAATTCGCAGAAGGCCGTTCCTGAAGGTTCGGAAAGGTACGATTTCTGTTTCTGTATAGCTGTTCATGGATTAATTTAGTGGTTTTCGACGATTTTTGTATGTTTGGGGAGGTAATAGGAACCCTAATTTGGTTATCGAGTTGGGGATTTTTTATTGGAAAGTCGAAAGGGAGTTGGTGACGATGATTTTCGGGGGTTTTCCGGATATAATTTTAGCTTTCTATGAATGTTGATGTTGTCGTGAAACCCTAGTAAACTTGTGCGAAACCCTAATTGAGATTTTTAGGACTTTTATTGCAAAAAATAAAAATAAAAATAAAAATTTGGATATTGATAAAGTGCGAATTTTGTTCTTGAGTTAAAAAATATATTTAATTGTCTGAAAGTGATAAGTTGATGTTTGTCATATGTAGAAACTGGTTGTAATGGCTGATCGTCGAAATGGAAATAGCCAGCCCGCTAATGGGAAGACTGCAGCTGGAGCAGGAAGTGCCTATAACATTGATTTGAAAGTCTTCAGTGAGAGATTGAAGTTACTTTATTCTCACTGGAATAAACATCGATCTGATTTGTGGGGTTCTTCTGATGTTGTTGCAATAGCGACACCAAAAGCATCAGAAGATCTGCGGTACCTTAAATCTTCAGCATTGAATATTTGGCTGGTGGGTTATGAGTTTCCAGAGACCATTATGGTTTTCATGAAGAAGCAGATTCATTTCTTGTGCAGTACAAAGAAGGTGTCTTTGTTGGAAGTTGTTAAAAAGTCTGCCAAGGAAGCTGTGGGTGTTGATGTTGTGATGCATGAGAAGACAAAGAGTGATGATGGAAGTGCTCTGATGGAGGCAATTTTCCGTGCCATTCGTACTCAATCGAAGGCTGATGGCCATGACACAGCTGTCGTTGGACATATTGCAAGGGAGGCCCCTGAGGGAAACCTCTTGGAAACATGGTCCAAGAAGCTTGAGGAAGCAAATTTTCAGTTGGGCGATGTAACAAATGGGTTGTCTGACCTGTTTGCTGTTAAGGACAATGACGAGATTTTAAATATCAAGAGAGCTGCTGTCTTGTCTGCTAGTGTCATGACCGAAGTAGTTGTTAAAAAGCTTGAGACTGTTATTGATGAGGAGAAGAAAGTCACCCATTCTTCTTTAATGGATGAGGCAGAGAAAGCTATTATGGAACCATCTAAAGCTAAAGTGAAGCTCCGGGCTGATAATGTTGATATCTGTTACCCCCCAATATTTCAGAGTGGAGGACAGTTTGATCTCAGACCCAGTGCTGCTAGCAATGATGAGTTGCTTTATTATGATTCAGCTAGCGCGATCATATGTGCTGTTGGGTCCCGCTACAAGAGTTACTGCTCAAATATTGCCAGGACCTTTCTGATTGATGCTACTTCCAGTCAGAGCAAGGCATATGAAGTTCTCTTCAAGGCCCATAATGCAGCCATTAGTGAGTTGAAGCCTGGGAAGAAGGTCAGTGCTGCTTATCAAGCTGCCCTTGCTGTGGTGGAGAAGGAGGCTCCTGAATTAGTATCAAATTTGACAAAATCGGCTGGGACTGGTATCGGCCTTGAGTTCCGTGAATCTGGGTTGAATATAAATGCAAAGAATGAGCGGTTGGTGAAAGTAGGCATGGTCTTTAATGTGTCACTTGGGTTTCAGAACTTACAGAGTGGTCGCAGCAATCCCAAAAACCAAAACTACGCTTTGTTGCTTGCGGACACTGTAGTTATTAGCAATGACAAGCCAGAGGTGGTGACAAGTAGAAGCTCTAAGAATCTTCAGGATGTGGCATACTCCTTTAATGATGGAGATGAAGAGGAAGCTGAAAAGCCCAAAAAACCGAAAGATGAGGCTAATGGAAGGGAGGCCTTAATGTCCAAGACAACATTGAGGTCAGACAATCATGAGATTTCGAAGGAGGAACTCCGCAGGCAACATCAGGCAGAACTTGCCCGTCAGAAAAATGAAGAAACTGCCCGCAGACTTGCTGGTGCTGGATCTGCACCGGGTGACAATCGTTCTGCAGCAAGGGCTTTAACGGATTTAATTGCCTACAAGAATGTAAATGATGTCGCTCCACCAAAAGGTCTGAATCAACTAATGATTCAGATTGACCAGAAGAATGAAGCTGTTCTGTTGCCTATTTATGGCAGTATGATCCCTTTTCATGTTGCAACCATAAGGACAGTTTCCAGTCAACAGGACACGAATCGGAACTGTTATATCAGAATCATGTTTAATGTCCCTGGGACTCCTTTTAGTCCTCATGATGCCAACTCACTGAAGAACCTTGGGTCTATATATTTAAAAGAAGTTTCATTTCGCTCCAAGGATCCAAGGCACATAAGTGAAGTGGTACAGGCGATTAAAGGGCTGCGAAGGCAAGTTGTGTCCAGGGAGTCCTTGATAGCTGAGAAGGCGACACTGGTTACTCAGGAGAAACTCCAAATAGCTGGTAACAGATTTAAGCCAATAAGATTGTCTGATCTTTGGATTCGACCTGTTTTTGGTGGCCGTGGAAGAAAGATTCCTGGTACTCTTGAAGCTCATGCAAATGGGTTTCGTTATTCTACCACCAGGCAAGAGGAGCGCCTGGATGTTATGTTTGCAAATATTAAGCATGCCTTTTTCCAGCCAGCGGAGAATGAGATGATCACTCTCCTCCACTTTTATCTGCACGATGACATCATGGTGGGCAACAAGAAAACAAAAAACGTGCAATTCTATGTTGAGGTGATGGACACAGTTCAGACCTTGGGAGGTAGTAGGAGGTCTGCCTATGACCCAGATGAGATTGAAGAAGAGCAGCGGGAGAGGGATAGGAAGAACAAAATAAATATGGATTTTCAGAACTTTGTGAATCGGGTTAATGAGCTTTGGGGGCAGTCACAGTTTAGGGACCTTGAGTTTGATCAACCTCTGAGAGAGCTTGGTTTCCATGGTGTACCTCATAAATCATCGGCATTTATTGTCCCTACTTCAACCTGCTTGGTTGAACTGATAGAAACTCCTTTCCTTGTTGTCAGTCTAAGCGAGATTGAGATTGTGAATCTGGAAAGAGTTGGCCTTGGGCAGAAGAATTTTGACATGACAATTGTATTCAAGGACTTCAAAAAGGACGTTCTCCGGATTGATTCGATCCCTTCAACAGCACTTGATGGTATCAAGGAATGGCTCGACACAACTGACCTCAAGTATTATGAGAGCAGGCTGAATCTCAACTGGAAACAGATACTGAAGACAATCACCGATGACCCGCAGAGCTTCATTGAAGATGGAGGTTGGGAATTTTTGAATTTGGAAGCGTCTGATTCAGAGTCTGAACAGTCGGAGGAGTCAGACCAGGGTTATGAACCATCAGATATTGAATCTGCTGAATCAGAAGAATCGGATGATGAGGATTCTGATAGTGAATCGGTTGTGGAGTCTGAGGATGAGGACGGAGAAGCAGAGTCAGATGAGGATGGGTTATCGTGGGATGAGCTGGAGAGGGAAGCAAGCAATGCAGATAGGGAGAAGGGGAACGAATCAGACAGTGAGGAGGACCGGAAGAGAAGGAAGGCGAAAGCTTTTGGGAAGTCTCGAGCCCCACCTCGTAGTAGCATCCCGAAGCGGAGTAAGATGAGATAGATCGTGTGATTGTTTCATGTCAGTCGCATGTTAATGTTTTAAGAAGTCGTCTGACGGTAGTTACTTGGAACTCTTAATTTTACTAGTTCGGTTTAAGTTATTTCGTTATCGCTTTTTGGACCGAATAGACTTATGTTGCAGATGCGGAGTAAGACTAGACCTTTTGCTTGTAAATTGTAGTATTATGCTGGAAGTAAAAGCTTTATCACCGTTTGTGTTGTCTTAACTTGTTTAGGTCTTTGATTGCCTCTGTTCTTCTTGTTTAATTTCCACAGTTGGAAGAATTATGAATGTTGCTCTATAGTGCACCTCATTTTTTTGTACTTTTGTTTCCCAAGTTAGAGAACGAATTTTTTTCGCAACACCGTATTGTTCTTAAAAATAAAATTGCTATTTACCAATGTAAGTTAGGTTAGTTGGTTAAAGACAATATGATGTTTAGATTATAATATCATTTTGCGCGTAGCTCCGACGTCCACCATTCTTTATCCATATGCATTCAAATGCATGCCATTTCTGGGGTTGTGGAGGAAGCAAGGGAGAATCGAACGATGTTATTGGTTGGAACGAAGGATAAGACGGTGAACGATTCAGACCAAAATCCATCAGTTCATGTCCAAATTCAAATTCATCCATCCATTCGCCCAAGTACAAGTTCAAGAACATATTCATTCCTTACCCTAATACAACCAAAACAAGCTTTGCATGCATCCGCAAGGGATATACATTTTACCCCGTTGGCGTTTCTTCACCTGCAAGTAACTTATTACCAAAAAACCACATTCACTACAGGATTCATAAAGCAACCAAAAAAAGTGCCAAAAGTTTGGTAAAAGATATATCCATGTGTGGGAGGATAAAATCCAATTTCGACTTATGGGCCAATACCAATCATCCAAAAATTGCGGTCTGCAAGAAAAACAGTGAGGAAAGCCCACAATTAGTATACAGATGCAAGGGAAACATGTCTAGATAACTACCTCCACTACGGAGGACCACTAAAGAAGAGGGAGAGGAAGACAAGTCGTGGTACTTGTTTCCCAAGCATGTAGTCCTATAAATGTGGAGAGGAGCCAAAGATCAAGGTTTGTAATTAGAACCCAAGAGAAAGCAGATAATAGAAAATCAATTGACTGACTTGAGCGTCGGAGTATCTCTTGCAGGTACCCCGCCCAGACTAGCTACAGAGAAAGACTGCCACCAATGTCACCTAAATTTGGGCCTCTTGGGCAGGCTGCCACCAATGTTCCTCTTGTCGGGAACTCGAGCCTTTCCAAAAGCCTTAACCTTCCTTCTTGCCCTCTCCTCTTCACTGTCCGACCCATTCCCTTTTTCCCTGTCTGCGTGGCTTGCTTCCCTCTCCAGCTCTTCCCATGTCTTTCCTTCGGCCTCTTCTGAGTCTTCTCCGGTTTCTTCTTCCTCATCATCTTCCGACTCCACCAATGACTCGCTGTCATCATCCTCCTCATCTGAACCTGAATCCGACTGTACATCTGAAGGCACATACCCATGGTCCGACTCCTGAGAATTGTCGGAATCCGAATCACTAATATCCATGTTCAAAAATTCCCATCCACCATCCTCTATGAACTTCTCGGGGTCATCAGTAATGGTTTTGAGGATAGGACGCCAGTTGAGATTCAACCTACTCTCATAATACTTGAGATCAGTAGTATCTAACCACTCCTTAATTCCATCTAGAGATGTCGAGGGAATAGAATCAATTCGGAAGACATCTCGCTTGAAGTCCTTGAAAACAATAGTCAAATCAAAGTTCTTTTGCCCTAGACCAACTCTCTCAAGGTTTACTATTTCAATCTCGCTCAGAGTAATTACCACAAACGGTGTCTCTATCAGCTCAACCAGACAGCTTGAAGTTGGGACAATGTAAGCTGACGCTTTATGAGGTACTCCATGGAAGCCAAGCTCTCTAAGGGGCTGATCAAACTCAAGATCAAGTGATTTGAATGGAGGTTGCCCCCACGAATCATTTACTCGGTTCACAAAGTTCTGGAACTCCATATTAATTTTGTTCTTTCGTTCCCTTTCACGTTGCTCTTCCTCGATCTCATCAGGATCATAGTTTGACCTCCTTCCACCTCCCAGTGTCTGCACTACATCCATCACCTCGGCATAAAATTGCACGTCCTTTGTCTTTTTGTTTCCTACCATAATATGATCGTGCAGATGAAAGTGCAGCAGGGTAATCATTTCCTTCTCAGCTGGCTGGAAAAATGCATGTTTGATATTGCTAAACATAACATCGACACGTTCTTCAGACCTTGAAGTCGAATACCGGAATCCATTCGCGTGGGCCTCCAGTGATCCAGTGAGCTTTCTTCCACGACCCCCAAAAACGGGGCGAATCCATAGATCTGGCAATCTTTTTGGCTTGAATTTGGCTCCTGAAATTTGCAGCTTCTCCTGCGTAACTAAAGTTGCCCTTTCAGCTTTTTCAGATTCCCTTGAGGCAACCTGCCTGCGAAGAGTTTTAATTTGCTGTACTACTTCACTTATATGCCTCGGGTCCTTGGAACGGAATGAAACTTCCTTTAAAAAAATTGACCCTTGAAACTTCAGGGTGTTTGCGTCATGAGGGCTAAACGGAGTACCAGGTACATTAAAGATTATACGGATGTAGCAATTCCGGTTAGTATCCTGCTGGCTGGAAACACTTTTCACTGTGGCTATGTGAAAAGGAATCATGTTTCCATAAACCGGCAAGAGGATAGCTTCATTCCTCTGGTCAACCTGAATCATCAACTCTTTTGGAGCAGGCAGATCATTGACATTCTTATATGCAATCAGATCACCAATTGTCTTCCCAGCACCACGATTGTCGTTAGCTGCAGAAGCCCCACCAGCAAGTCTTCTAGCAGTTTCTTCATTCTTTTGGCGGGCAAGTTCGGCTTGGTGCTGCCTTCGTAGCTCTTCTTTCGACATTTCATGGTTGTCTGATCTAAGTGTGGCCTTACTCATCGCACTCCCGGCACCTTTACTACTGGATCTAGGTTTTGCCTGCTCTTCTTCTTCATCATCATCATTGAATGAGTACGCCACATCCTTAACAGCTTTGCTTGAATTAGTCAATACTTCCGGGGTCTCCTTACCAACAATAACTGTATCTGCTATTAACAGTGAAAATATCTGGGTCTTAGGGTCTTTTGTCTGTGCCTGCACGTTCTGCAAACCCAGAGAAACGTTGAAAACCATGCCTGGTCTCAAAATTCGGTCATTCTTTGCATTAAGATTAAGCCCCGACTCACGAAACTCAAGGCCAATTCCAGTTCCAGCTGTTTTAGTCAAGTTTCCAGCCAGCTCTGGAGCCTCCTTTTCAACTACTGAGAGCGCAGCTTGGTATGCAGCACTTAACTTCTTCCCAGATTTTAAATTACTGATTGCAGCTTCTTGGGCTTTAAGCAGAACCTCATATGCCTTGCTCTGCGTAGAATTTGCATCAATCAGATAAGTTCGAGCAATATTGGAGCAGTAGCTTTTGTACCTTGATCCGACAGCACATATAATCACACTAGTAGAGTCATAACAAAGGTTCTCATCATTGCTTGAAGCACTTGGCTTCAGATCAAATTGTCCTCCACTCTGAAAAATTGGAGGATAGCAAATATCAACATTTGCTGCCGTCAGCTTCACCTTAATTTTTGCAGGCTCCAATATGACCTTTTCCGTGTCATCCATCAATGAAGAATGGGAAATTTTCTTTTCCTCATCAATGACCTTCTCAAGCTTAGGTACCACAAAAGTCTTCATCACTG
Source organism: Pyrus x bretschneideri (assembly GCF_019419815.1). Taxonomy (NCBI): domain Eukaryota; kingdom Viridiplantae; phylum Streptophyta; class Magnoliopsida; order Rosales; family Rosaceae; genus Pyrus; species Pyrus x bretschneideri. Next base: position 5,905,196 of record NW_025999402.1, read on the forward strand.
ATGAAGTCAAGTATGCCGCTTTCTTCACATATGTAAGCTCAACGGGGTCTTTGACGGCAAACAAGTCTGAGAACCCATTGGTCACATCACTCAACTCAAAATTAGCATTCTTCAACTTCTCACTCCAAGTCTCCAAAAGTTTCCCTTCAGGAGCCTCTCTTGCTATGTGTCCAACAACAGGAACATCGGAGCTCGAGTGGGCATTTACATCTCGGAATATGCTATCCATCAGTCCGGTTCCATCCTGGCCTTTGAGTTTCACATGCATCACCACTTCAACACCAACAGCCTCTTTTGCAGGCTTTATCACAACATCAAGGAGAGAAGCCTTTTTCTGGCTACACAAAACATGGATCTGCTTCTTTGCAAAAACCATGATAGTTTCTGGGAACTCGTAACCGAGCAACCAGATATTCATTGCTGAGGATTTCAGATACCGCAGATCCTCAGAAGTTGGAGGAGTTGCTATTGCAAGTGCATCAGATTCACCCCATAGATCACTACGATGTTCCCTCCAATGTGAATATAACATCTTTAACCGCTTGCTGAAGTTATTGAGATCAATGGAATATGCACTGGCGGTTGCTGTTGCGGTTCCTGATGACTTCCCATTCGCAGGTTTGACATTACCTTTTCGTTGCTCAGCCATTGATGACACTTCAGATATAGGTTGTACAACCTTGGAAAATCAGCCTGCTGAGTATGCTGATCAGCATAAACTGTGAGAAATAACAAATGTTTATCAGTTCGCTTCCCGCTCTCCACATAGTGAAAAGTTGACCTGAAAACTTTTCTTGATTTAGCTTTCTCCGTATACAATACCAATAGTACATACTAACACCAGCACATGTAAAATTCAAATATCACTCACTCTTGAGAACTTGGCATCAAAATTTATTACCTATATTGAGATTCAAGCTCAAACGGCAATAAGAAATCGTATATTGTTAACCGTCCTTTTCCACTAAAACTCGAAAATTTTTAATCTTTTCTTTGTTTTCCAACAACCCTTAATCTTGACATTCAAAATTTAATGCCGAAGTTATATTAAAGTTCAGATTTGCTTTCAACCAATTATCAGGAACGAAACAGAGTATCACACACACACACACACACACAAAAATTAAAAAAAGAAAAACAGAGGATCCCTCTGGAGCAGTCAACAATATCAATATAAATTTAACTTCTAATCATAAAAAATTAATAACAAATCGATTGAAATCGAAAACTTGTTTAAGTAATTACTTTGCGATTGATCGAAAAGATTTTGAAAACTTGTTCCCAGCTAATTTCTCAATCTCCCAAATGAAGCTCCCAGCTTGATGCATCATACCTGACCTGAAAAAACCATTTCCAATAAACCATTAACAAAATTATTTCCAAGTTGCTAAATTTGCTTCTCAAAATTTCAGATTCTGAAGAAACAAACAAGATCCATTTACTGATGGAAATTCAATTTTTTTTTTTTTTTTGGTAATTTTCGATGCAGAATCTAAACACAATCATCGGATTGACGAAGCTAAAGTCAGCTGCTTGGATATCAAATCCTCAAAATTTGAAGGAAAAAAGAAAAAATCAGTTGATCAAATTGAATAAAAACTTGAACTTTACCAGCTTTTGGTGGAGGATTCGGAGGAGGACTCGTTTGCCAATTGGGTCTCTGAAACTGGTACCAAAATAGAAAAGTGAAGCTGATTTGGGGGGAATTGGAGGATGAATTTGGATCGAAATGAGAGATTTAGGATCAATCTGTGAAGATTAAGAAGATTGAGAGGGGAACTACAAATAATTGAGAGATGGAAACAGAGAGAGAGAGAGCTGTGGATGAAGACTTGACCTGATTTTTACTTTGTATTTATAATTTCCATACAAGAACAAAAACGACGTCGTTCAGGTCGATGAAAATATTATAATCTCTTTCTATACTCAACTTAAATTTTAAATGTTAATTGTCTATGTTACCCTATTGCATAATTACTATTAAGTACAAAATGAAATTAATAATAAAACTCATATTTCTCAATAAACCCAGACACTATAATTAAACCCTAGCATCACCATTTGTTTATCCTAAATCTATCATGTCTAAAACCCTAAGGGGGCGTTTGTTGCGCCGGACTATCTCGGACTGGATTAGCTTTAATGACTAAGCTGGATTGGCTTAGACTAGACTAAACTGGACTAACTTAGTTAAGCGTTTGGTGCAGTATTGGACTAAGAAGCTGGATAATAACAAATTCTAATATTATATTATTTAATATATAAATTATTAATATTTTATTATGATCTTATCTTTTTCTTCATCTTTTCCTACAATTTTTGTCCCACTCTTTTCCTCTTCTCTCATCGTCCCACCCTCTCCCTCTTTTTTTCCTCTTAGACCTCTCAATTCATGTCTTTTTCTCATTCCTGGTCAAACTCCTTATTGATTCCAGTCTCTATTAGGGGTGGGCACGGTGCGGTTTGGTGCGGTTCCACCCCTAAACTGGAACCGGAACCGCAATATATTAACGGTTCGATTCGGTGCGGTTCCACTTAAATTTATTACTAGAACCTTACGGTTCGGTCTACACCGGTTCCGATTCGGTTCTCGCCGGTTTACGGTTCCTAATAATAAATTATTTGAACACCAAATCATTATGCATTCAAATACTAACTATCAATAGATTTGCGGGAAAATATTTTCCTTATCACCTTTTCTTCTTAAAATTGCCAATGCAACTGTTGTTTATTTGCAAGAAAATATACATAAAAGTGGAATTCCAGATAACTTAAACAATTGTGAGAGGAGAGGGAGGGGAACTATGCTTCTGATTAATGTTAGAAGAATACATCACTTACTTCTAAACAGATGATTCTCTAAGCTTCCTTTCGGCATGAACTCATACACCAAAAGGCGGTTCTCACCCTCCAAGCAGTACCCGATAAGCAGTACCCGACAACCTAATAATAAATTCCACTAACTATCAATAGATTCAATACTAACAAAAGGAAAAATATAAAAGTGAAAGATTAAGGAGAAAAGGTGATAAGGAAGGTGCTAAAAAAATTAAAGTTACATACATACCATCACTAGTAAAAGGTGATAAGTTAGGATTGAATAGCTTATGAATCCGCAATGCTATTGCTAGAAGTGCCACCATTCCTTTTTTCTAGAACATATAAAAATTAAGAACTCATTAGCAAATAAGAAAGTAAGCATGCAATAAAACAAGAGAAAAAACAAAAACAAAGTAATGAAAAATAAATATTCATACCTGTTTCAAGTGCTTCATAAAACTCTATATCTTCCAAGATTGTCTCATCGTCTAAAATTGAGATGTTATCTGACATCAACCAATTTTGAGTACAAATTAACCTCTCTACCATTAGAGGAGTCAATGAAGAACGATATGAGTTCACAATCCTTCCTCCCGTGCTAAAGGCAGATTCTGAAGCTACCGTTGAGACCGGAATTGCAAGAACTTCCTTTGCAATTAGTGCCAACACTGGGTATTTAATACCATTCAATTTCCACCAATTTAAAATATCAAAATCTTGACCTACTTCCACTTTTTCATTGGGATCTAACAAGTACCTATCAAACTCATGGTTCGAGAGCACGGCATTACTTGCTTCAACTTCTTTTATCCAACTTTCATCCATTTCAGCTCGTTTTTTCCCCCTTCCATGTTGAGTTGGATTAGCCCCACCAATAGTAGCTATAGTACTAGTAGTATTAGAACAACTACTAGCACTAGAACCACTTGGTTGGTTGGAAGAAGGAACATATTCATCATATAGTTTGAAGATTAGGCTTTTTATCTCATCCTTTTTAGCCATGGCTTCATCAACACTATACCCACGACGCTTCAAAATATGTGGCACATAACCCAGTTTATATCTTGGATCAAGCACAAGTCCGACAAATAGAAAAGGATTCACTTTAACAAGATCACCCCAATACTTATCAAATTTTACCTTCATGCTTCGTGCCATTTCATGCAATATCAAGCTTGTGTAGGTTTGAGTCAATAACACATCTTCTTCGATGAACAAATCAACTATCTCTTCATCAATTGCAAGCAAATCAGAAAAAGTACTATGACAAGCCGGATGCAAAGTAACACTCATCTTCAATGTCATTTGATAGAACACTTTCAAAAAATTGACAAAAATAGCAGCATTACTCCAATCTTCCATATTTGGTGGCCCATACCTCTTTTTACCATTGGAAGGTTCACCCACCCGTTCTTCTTCTTCCAGCAAATCTTCACCAAACCATGACAAGTATGCAATCTCATCATCTCCCATTCTCACAAAAGCTTTTTCAAATTTCAAAGCATTCGTTAACATCAAATAGGTGGAATTCCACCTAGTTGGCACATCTAAAAAAACAAGACCCTTGCATTCAATTTTTTCCTTCTTAACACAACTCCTAAAAGCTTCCACCCTTTGTGGAGAAGATGTTACATACACCAACGCATTCCTAATAGCTAAGATGGATTTATCTAACGTCCTCAAACCATCTTGAACTATTAAGTTAACAATATGAGCACAACACCTAACATGCATGTGCTTTCCATTGAGTATCATTCGTGAATTTTGCCAATGACACATCTTTGTCTTCAAATACTCTACTGCCACCTTGTTTGAAGAAGCGTTATCGACCGTGATGGTTAGAACATTCTCCAAACCCCATTCTAGCAAACAAACCTCAAGAAGTTTTCCAATGGAGTTCCCTTTGTGATTAGCTATGACACAAAAGTTTAGTATTCTTTTGTGCAACTTCCAATTACTATCTATGAAATGTGCCGTTATTACCATGTAGTTTACCTTTTGAATACTTGTCCAGGTGTCGGTTGTGAGGCTAACTCTATGTAAGGCTAACTCTGTTTTCAATTTTGCTTTCATTTCATCAAACATGAGGACAAAGTGTCTCGCAAGTGTCCTACGAGATGGTGGATAAAAATGAGGGCAAACAACACTACAGAAAAACCTAAACCCTCTCCCTTCAACATGTGTAAACGGCAACTCATCTAAAACAACCATTTGTACCAACGCCTTTATGCAATCCTCTTTCGTATTCCCCCTAGCCATAAGAGTACCAACACCATCATCAAAAGACAAAGTCTTTTGCCTTTTATCTAGATTTTTTCCCGGGTAACTTTTACATCTTCCTCCCTCAATATGTTTTCTAATGGTTGAAGTACCATTTCCAGAAGGGTTAGCTGCAAAGGTAGTAGAACAGTACTTACACCTAGCTCTCCTTCTAATTATTGTCTCTTTGGTCCCATCCGGCTTCACAATGTTTTCTATGTCATCGTATTCCACAAAATGCTCCCACACTGTTGACCTACGCCTACTGTAGCCAAGAGGAGGCAATGGAGGAATAGCATTCAGTTGAGTTGGTGATTGTGCTTGAGTTGGTGGTTGTGGTGGAGTTGGTGGTTGGGATTGGGTTTCAGTTGGTGGTGATAGTGTTGGACCCGGTAATGACGAAGGCGATGATGAAGAAACAGATGCAACAGAAGAACAAAAACCATGTGATGTTGATTGGTTCGTCATCCCTAAAATAAACAAAAATAGAAATGCTACTGTTAAACTTAAACTTAAGCAATGCAGATGCTACTGACCAAAACCTAACCAACAAAAGTAAGGTCATACACTACGCCTAATAACGTAAAGTCAATGTACTTGCAAGAGAGTATTGTGATGAAACTATCAACGAAGTTTACAAGATGCATGTACAGCTCTCTCTCTCTCTCCACGGAGTGTAAGTTGCCAGATAGGGAAGGACAACGAAACATGAACAATTAAGTTAAAGAAGATATTCAAAAAGGAAAAGGAGATTCGTGGGGTATATAACTCAGTCCCTTAGGTTCCTGCCGAGCCAAAATATTCAAAAACAGAAGAAAAGCACTCACACCATGAAAAATTTTATATATCCAAAATATCCAAAATATTCAAAATATTCAGTCACTTTCTAAATCCTTTTCCACATGTTGCTAGTCTAACGTTTTATCCTTTAACATGGGAGCAGTGACACGGTTTTTGTTTGTTGTTCTAAATGATGATCTGCAGACATGTTACCTAGTTTGCAGCAAGGGCAGGAGAAAATGTCAAAAAGTGATGTATCATCCTCCATATTCATGGAAGATGAAGAGGTGGGTTGCGAACTTGCTACTAGCCTGTTAGAGGTGAACTAAATTTTAAATTTCTGTGAGAATGTGCAGCTTCTATATGTATGAATAATGTGCAGCTTCTATATGTATGAATAATGTATGAACTTATCTGGTTGGTGATAGAATAATGTGCAGCTTCTATATGTATGAATAATGTGCAGCTTCTATATGTATGAATAATGTATGAACTTATCTGGTTGGTGATAGAATAATGTGCAGCTTCTATATGTATGAATGGCAGAGAGGCTAGGTTTTGTTAGTGAAGCTTCTATATGTATGAATGGCAGCAAAGCAACTCACAGTCAAAGAATGGCAGCAAAGCAACTCACATTACAAAATTTCCCACATCTTACTAAACAATGGCAGCAAAGCAACTCACAGTCAAAGAATAAAGTCACAGAAACCAAGCAATTGAAACAGAACACTCTTCAAATTTTCACCCAACACTGCAAAATTACGACTCTTCCAAAACCATTCAATCAACCAATCAAGCAATCGAAATCGAGGTACCTGGACACCGCCGTCGCCGGAGCGGCAAGGAACGAGGACGGGACCGGGCAGGGGAACGCTGAAGCCTTTGCGGGGAACGCTGAAGCCTTTGCGGGGAACGCTGAAGTCTTTGCGGGGAAGCTCAAGCCCTTTCGTTCGCGTAAGAAGCTTCTCAAGAAGCTCAAGCCCTCTCAATATGACAGTATCTCATCTGTGTGAAATCTGAAATGGGGGAGAATCAGGATTTAGGAATAGGAATGGGGGAAATCTGAAATGAGCGGCGTGGTGAAGGTCAGAAGGTGTCTCCGTGTGTGTAAGTGAAAATGAACCCTAATTGGGATAGGATCCTCTGCTTTGCAATTTAGTGAAACCAATTTTTTCAACTTATTATAGCACGACATGTGTGTGTGTATATAATTTATTTATTTATTATTAATAAAACGGTTCGGTTCGGTTCGATCGGTTCTTGATTATTCGAAACCGGAACCGGAACCGGTATGAACGGTTCGGTTCGGTTTTTCACTCAAAGTTGACTTTTCCGGTCAACACGGTTTTTTTCGGTTTTTTTTCTTACGGTTCGATGCGGTTTTGCGGTTTGGCGGTTTTTATCCCCACCCCTAGTCTCTATTTCTCTGTCCTCCCTCCCTCTCTAACTATGTGTTGTTCGAATGGAACCTTACGACTCCAATTTTCCCGACGAGTTGCAGGTTTCCCGATGTGTTTTCCGGCCAACACTCGTTAAATTGGATAAAGTTAGCACCGCAAAAAAAATCATCACCATCCCTAGACCGAGATCTTAACTTTGAATGCTCGAATCTTTCATGGATTTGAAGAAGCCCAAACAGGCCGATACTTCCAGGCCATTTTCCGGCCACATTCGACCACATTTTGGCCTTGATTCAGGTAAAATCGTAATCTTGTCACTCCCAGCTTCAATTTGGTATATTTGATATGAAAGTTGGTTGTGAAATGAATCTGAAAGAGAGTCGGAAAGTTAATGATTGATCTAGGTGACCGGAGATGACGAGGAGTCTGTCGGGAGTGGTCGTTGAGCATGACGAGGATGAGAAAGAGAGGATAGTCTTAGCTAGTCCCATGGTTATTGGGGGGTCTCACTAAGACCTCTTAGTGAAGGGTTTTGTCCATGCTAGTCCCCTTTAGTCTCATTAATGTTAGTTCCAGCATGGAACAAACACAGTATTGGACTAATAGCTAGTCCAGTCCAGTCCAGTCCAACTTAGTGAGGGCAAACAAACGCCCCCTAATAGTTCTAATAGAGAAAAACAAGTTTTTTTTATTGATGAATAATGATTTTGAAGTTTTGAATCCTTCAACTAAAGTATGACTCGATTTATGGATATTTTGTTTGTTTGCTTTTTCTTGGGATTAAATAATGAAACTCTTTTTGTCAACCAGAAAAGGGTGAAAAGAATACTTAATCTTTTATCACACAAAAAAAATGATGGGCAATAATGTAATTTCATAAGTCTTAATTTTACTGTTTTTTATTGAAATCTCACCTACATATGATATTAAAATATCTTCAATATTAAAAAAAAAAAAAAACCAAAAACAAAAATCTCACTCACCCACACATTCTCTCTCTCTCCCCCCTCTCTCCTTCTCATTTTCTAAAAAAATATGTTCATGCACACAAAGTATGTAGACAAATACTAATATTATATTGTATTTGTTTTTCTCTACCGTTTGTCTGCCCCCAACACACAATTACAATGACTTTTGATTAGTAGTGCAAAGACATATAACTTGATTCTTGGTGCAAATAACGATTATCCAACCTCATAAACCTTGACCACTCACTAGTGGGTGGAATGTCTCCATCCAAGTGAAAAGCATCAATGTCAAATGTTTTTCTGGCAAAGTGATGGACTCCATCGCATTCTCTAGCAAATTCAAATCTATGGAAGGATCTTGAATCCCCAGTACATGGATGGGTTTGGTAGTAGAAAAAAAAAAAAAGCCATGGAAATGCTATACATATGCAATTATACAAGAACAAAGGATGCTTATTTGAAGAAAAAAAACATTCAACTAGAGACGTTATTTTATAAAAGGAATGGATGTAAAAATAGCTTTACATTTTGAATTGGATTTGAAATGGTAGTTTAGATAATAAATTTGAGTTTAAAAAGATATTAATTATTTAATTAAAAAAATATAGGTAGAGAGTAAGTTATGTGTAGAAAAAAGTTTGATGGGTTGAAATAAAATTTTCCTTTTTCTTTCGTCTTTCTCGTATTTCACTCTCTCTCTAGACTTTCTCTCTCCTCCGGCTAGCAAAAGGTAATCTCTTCTTCCTCTCTCTCTCTCTCTCTCTCTGAATCTCATTTTGCCACTCTGCGATTAAATCAACCGAACGAGTCCTTCATCTCGGTTCGTCCGATATGGTTCACTTTTCCCTGCTTTGGGTGTCAAAAAATTTCCAAAATTCAACTCGCAATCTCAGTCGGGTCTGTTTTTGCTTCTAGTTTTTCATTGGGTTTTGCATTCGATTTCCATCGGTTCGCATACTTGGCTCTAATTTTCATCTGGGTTTTCTTGATCCAAATAGATATTACAAATTTGGGATTTGGGTAGTGCTTTTCTTTTCGATTTTTTTTCCGATTAAGATCTGCTACACTGTCTCTGTGTGCATGCTAAATTATGCTTTCTCTTTGTTGTATTTACGTTTTTTGGGCTTGTCGAATTGTTGTCTTTAGTATCAGCAATCATAAAGTTAATATTTGTGGTAGTGCTAAATTATGCTTAATTAATCACATTTTGTTTATCCATGTTTGGTCCATAATTGCTAATTACTAATGGTATATCGTGATCCATTGTGCACCGTTTATGATTCGATCATGTGAAAGTTAAACCTTAGGAGTTAAGAGTTAGGATTGGGTGGTTTATGAGTTTTGACCTTGTTAACTGTTCTAGCTGTTTAGGATTGCTAGTGGAATTTTAAATGAATTGTTAGTGATGCCCAAGTATAGTCAAGTATTGAAAATTCAAGATTAAGGATTCAAGCCGGCATTCTTGCTTGGGCTGCTTTATTAATTTTGTGAGACTAGACGAGCTTAGTGTTGACATAGAGGGTTTGATCTATTTTCGAGTTCATTATTTGCTTATTCCATCAGTATCACTTTGTTATGTTTAATGCAACAAAAAAAAAAAAAAAAAAAGGTAATTTGAATGGACGTCTTTGTGTTTATATGATTGCATACCGTAATGCTGCGAGTGTCTAAGCTGTGATGTAGTGACATATTGATGTTCTTGGATGATAAACCAAACCTCTTCTCTTGGCTGTAGGAGCACGTCTAGGCATGAGAGCATTGTTGCTACTGAAGTAGCAGGTGTTTGTAACTTATGGGGACTGAAAACCCTGGTCGTCCGAATTTTACTACAAGACCTGCCACTGCACCTTTTGCGGCTCCTCCTCAGAATGTGACGCCTTTTTCATCTTCAGGTCCCATGGTTGGACAGGAGGCATCTGGTTTTAGACCTCCTCCACCTGTCACTCAACAGACACCTTTTTCATCGTCTGGGCCCGTGGTTGGTTCAGCTGCCTCTAACTTCGGACCTACTCCACCGGTTGCTCCACAGACTAATGTGCCACTCTCGTCAACTGGATCTGCAGTTGGACCACAAGCCTCTCCTTTTAGACCTACCCTGCCAGGTAGGTTTCATGATCCATCTGTGCCTCCTCCGCCAACTTCAAGTGTCCCGCCGAGTGTTGGACCTTTGTCCCGTTTCCCAACACCACATTATCTATCAGCAGCACAAGCACCCCCTACACGTGGTCCACCTGTAGGCCAAATGCCATATCAACCTCCTCCAGGTCAAGCACCGTTTCAACGACCACAACAGCAGATACCTTCTGTGCCAATGGGACCTCCACCTCAAAGCTTTAATTCTGTACCACCAAGTGTGAATGCTCTTCAGTCTCTATCAGATTCATCATTCCCAGCTTCCCTACCAAATTCTCAGACATCTTTTCCTGGATTCCCCCGTAAGCAGTCTAGTGCAGACTCACAAGCCCCACCTGCTCAGTCTCCATTTCTTACTCATCAAGGAAACTATGCAGCTGCTCCACCAGCAATGTCCTCTCCTTTTGCTGCCCACCAAGGAGGTTATGCTCCACCTCTGCAAGGTGCAGCTCCATTGGGTATGCAGTCAAGGGACCACATGCAACATCACGGTTCTGGACCTCCTGTTGGTGCTGTCCAAGCCTTGACGGACGACTTCAGCTCACTATCTATTGGATCTGTGCCCGGATCAATTGAACCTGGACTTGACCCTAAAGCTTTGCCAAGGCCTTTGGCTGGTGACGTGGAGCCAAAAGCACTTGCTCAGGTGTATCCCATGAACTGCAATCCTAGATTTCTACGGTTTACAACTGGTGCAATACCAAGTTCTCAGTCTTTGTCTTCAAGGTGGCATTTACCTTTGGGAGCAGTTGTTTGTCCACTTGCTGAACCACCTGATGGGGTTAGTGCATGTGCATCTATTACTCAAACATTCAAAATGATCAAAATTGATTGAAGTTCGATTCACTGTAACTATCTTGTTCTTTGTTATCTGTCTAGGAGGAAGTTCCAATTGTTAATTTTGGTTCTGCCGGGATCATTCGCTGTAGAAGATGTCGGACATATGTGAACCCCTATGTGACATTTACAGATGCTGGAAGAAAGTGGCGTTGCAACATTTGTGCTCTACTTAATGATGGTAAATGGAATTCCCTAAGAATAAATTGAACTTATTATTATTAACAAATGTATGGAAGGATGCAGAATGTTGACACAAAATCTTCCTATGTTCAACTTCATGCTTTTCCATGTTGGCAGCATTAAGCAGCTGAGTTTGCCATATATTTTATTCATATTTCTTAGTTATACTTACCCAAATAGGATTTCTGTAATATATTGTGCAATATATGTATTGAATATTCCTGCTTGCTTTATAGTCCAAAACGTTGTTATTATATTCATTTTTTGTTTCATAATGCAGATATTTTCGACATTGCAACCTGTCATGCTAGAGTAGTATTTTGCATTTTCTAATTCTTAATAATTTTCCCTTAGTGCACTGAAGTTTCTAATATCATGATGAATGTACAGCAGCTTTGCTCTATTTTTAATCCTGGTTTTACCTGAATGTAATCAAGTTTTCTTGCTAGATACTACTTGTTTTTGGTTACTAAATATTAACCATGGTAGTGGGATGTCGTTTGGTTCTTGGTAAATATATCTTATTTAATATTTCTGGTCAAGCATAAAGTGATAAATTGGATTTACTTTCTCGTTCAGTCCCTGGGGATTACTTTGCTCATTTGGATGCCACTGGCAGAAGAATTGATTTGGATCAACGGCCTGAGCTTACACGGGGTAGCGTGGAATTTGTTGCTCCAACTGAATATATGGTGCGGCCTCCTATGCCGCCACTGTATTTTTTCCTCATTGACGTTTCGTTATCTGCTGTCAGAAGTGGTATGATTGAGGTAAACACTGTTTCTAATGCTTTTACGGAAACTCAACCTTGCATTCTGAAACCTGTTTGTTTATGAATTATTGCTAATATACAACTACAGACCTTTGGGGAGTATTATGCATGGTTCATTGATCATCCAGTAGTGCTAGTGTATATTGTTCTTGGTTGCCCCTTGAGAGTATAGTGTCAGAGGCTCTTGGATTGAGATTAGGAAGAAAAGATGATTTTATTAATATACAATATCATATCTAGTATGCTGTGTCTGGTTTTATTTTTGTGAAAAAGATAAAGTAGGCTGGCTCAGATGCCTAACTTTGGGAATTTTCTCATACATGACACTTATAGAATGGGTTTTGCTGAGATGAACTTCTCTTGTTTATGAAATAGTTTGTTTAAGGACTTTTAATAGTGTGAATCTCATGGCTGGTTGTGATGTCTTTTCATTTGAGTTATTTTACTATGTCTTTGATTGATTACTACACAAGGTCTGTCTACCTCTCTGTTGGAATTATTGATTACTACACAAGGTCTGTTTGCCTCTCTGTTGGAATTATTGAAATTTATTGATGAACTCTTTGCAGGTTGTGGCCCAAACTATTCGGTCATGCTTGGATGAGCTTCCTGGCTTCCCCAGAACACAAATTGGGTTTGCAACTTTTGACAGCACAATACATTTTTATAACTTGAAAGTATGTGTATCTGTTATTCACATAACTTATTATTTTCTGTTTCTTCCGACTACCAACATTTGTGTTGAGATCCTCTGAGTTTTATGTGCAGTCTTCTTTGACTCAGCCTCAAATGATGGTGGTCTCAGACCTGGATGATGTATTTGTTCCATTGCCAGATGATCTTCTTGTTAATCTATCTGAATCAAGAAGTGTAGTGGAGACCTTCCTAGATAGCTTGCCGTCTATGTTTCAAGACAACGTGAATGTTGAGTCTGCTTTTGGTCCAGCTCTTAAAGCCTCACTTATGCTTATGGTGTGTGAGTGTCTTCACACATAGCAATTCGAATTTTGCCTTTGGATAAAATTTATCACCAATTATAAAGCAGTGTGTTAATTTTTGTATTCCTTGAGTAATTGGCTATTAAGTACTTCATTATGCAGTTCCAAGAATCTGGTTGTTCATTTACTTTGCACTAACTTATGTCCACACATGCTTGTGCAGAGCAACCTTGGGGGAAAATTGTTAATTTTTCAAAATACACTGCCATCTCTTGGTGTTGGTCGCTTGAAGTTGCGTGGAGATGATCTTCGTGTCTATGGCTCTGATAAAGAGCATTCACTAAGACTACCAGAGGATCCTTTCTACAAGCAGATGGCTGCAGAATTTACCAAATTCCAGATAGGGGTGGATGTGTATGCCTTCAGTGACAAGTACACTGATATAGCTTCATTAGGTACATATTTATAGTTGTATCATATTCTGTTTCCCTTTCATAGAACTAAAGATCAAGATGATGTTAGCAGATAGTAGGATCTTTCGATGATACTTCTCTCCATTGATATGTTGAGAAGTCTTATATGATCCACCAATTTTCTAGTTGTTGCCCTTGTGGGGAAATATGCTTTAACCATGGTTTTCTCCAATTTATTGCATTACCTATTTTCCTAGAAAATGGTAGTCTCTGCCTTCTAGTGAACATTTTGAAGAAAGAATCTGAATTTACACATTTGAAACTTTTACCATCTTGTTTGTAGTTCTTGTTTCCAGCAGCTATTGATAGACCCATATCAGGGTGTGATGGTTATTGAGTTGTATGCTCTCGCATGAACTATATTTACCATGCAGCTAAAAAGTTCTATAGTATATAATTGCTGTGGTCTTCCAAATGTAGGTACTCTGGCAAAATATACTGGGGGTCAGGTGTATTATTACCCGAATTTTCTATCAACCATTCATGGAGATAAGTTGAGACATGAATTAGCCAGAGATCTTATTAGAGAAACTGCCTGGGAAGCAGTGATGCGCATAAGATGTGGAAAAGGTTTGCCATTGATGATTCTCCATAACAACTTTATTGTGCTCACATAAATATGTTGTTTCACCTTTGTCAGAAATATGCTAATGTTTTGTTGTCTATACTTTTAGGAGTGCGCTTTACGTCTTACCATGGGAACTTTATGCTAAGGTCCACAGACTTATTAGCACTTCCTGCTGTAGATTGTGATAAAGCATTTGCGATGCAGTTATCTCTTGAAGAAACGCTTCTGACTATTCAGACAGTATATTTCCAAGTTGCCTTGCTGTATCCTTCCACTTAATGTTCGATTTTAAGTTTTAACTAAGACATCCTGTATGGTATTGTAGTGCTTGTTTTTCTTTTGATTATTCACAAATCATTCCCTTCCGATATTCTTTTTCCGAAGTTTCCTTTTCAGTTGCATATAAAGTTGTTTTGTTCATTATACTTTGATTATTCACATACTCCCTAGTTTATGTTGCTTTGGGGAAAATTTTGGAATGATATTTTGAAGGTTATTGTGAAGTGTCCTTAACGTTTTAAAGATACACTGCATCCTGCGGAGAGAGGCGTATTAGAGTACATACAGCAGCAGTACCGGTGGTAACAGATCTGTCTGAGATGTATCGGCAGGCTGATACTGGTGCTATTGTCACCTTGCTTTCCAGGCTAGGTGGGTAATTGAAACTCTGTTAGTAATGTTGTATGTTTTGAATCTCAGTTCTTATTTTTTTTTCTGAATCAAATTGCAGCAATTGAGAAAACTTTGTCCCATAAGTTGGAAGATGCTCGGAACTCTCTGCAGCTAAGAATTGTCAAAGCTCTCAAAGAATTTCGAAATCTCTATGCTGTACAACACCGCTTAGGAGGGAAGATGATATACTCAGAGTCTCTGAAGTTCTTGCCTTTGTATGGATTGGCACTTTGTAAATCAGCACCTCTTCGTGGGGGGTATGCAGACATGTCACTTGATGAGCGTTGTGCGGCAGGCCACACAATGATGACCTTACCAGTTAAAAAGTTGTTGAAGCTCCTATATCCCAGTTTAATACGGCTCGATGAGTATCTTTTGAACGTAATACAATTCCATTCACTTAAACTTGAGCGGTTTCATTTCACAATCATTAAATTTGTTTCCACTTCTTGTATTTTTAGGCATCTTCTGAAGCTGATGACGTCAAAATCATAAAGAATAGGTTACCACTACTTGCTGAGAGCTTAGATTTCAGAGGCCTTTATTTATTCGATGATGGGTTTCGCCATGTTCTATGGTTTGGTAGAGTTCTTCCACCTGATATAGCTAAGAATCTACTTGGGCCTGACTTTGCAGCAGAGTTATCAAAGGTATGATAAAGCCCCTTGAAGACAAAGTAGAACAAAAGAAGTATCATGTTTAAACATCCATCATTACTTTCTGCGTATTCTTTGTTTTGTGACTTTTGCATGTTTTATATAAGATCTGTAGTTTAGTTTCTTAATCTCTGTCCCTGCTGCATTATGCTGGAATTTAAATATACCTGAGCTCCCTATTACAGTAAAGTGTTATAAGAAACATATAATTGTCGATATGGCTGGCTTATGCGCAGCTGACTAATTTATAAAGCTTCCCAAAAAGCCTTGAGAATGCCACCCCCTTTTCCTACCCTAGTTTATATGACTCTAGTATGTCACTCTCTTTTCTTTTATCATTTGGATAACCCATTACTAGCTCTATGGTTTTACGTAAGAACTTTATTGGATTCTTATTCTGTGATCGGCCTTTGGTTTAGATATTTTTGGAGAGATCTTTGTAATCCGAACCTTTCTTGAAGTTTCTTTGTCCCAAGAATTCTGTGCTTCCCCGCTTTATCTGATTTACTTCTACCTTGTAACTTGTTGAACTGGCATTGTTTAGTACTATCGTTTAGATGTACTCTTATTGTTTTGGCTGATCAGGTTACCCTTTGTGAGCGCGATAATCAAATGTCAAAGAAGCTAATGAGGATACTAAAGAAATTTAGAGAAAGTGATCCTTCATATTATCAGTTGTGTTATCTTGTAAGACAAGGTGAGCAGCCCCGAGAAGGCCATCTTATACTTGTCAATCTTGTTGAGGAGCAGATGGGTGGAAGCAATGGTTATGTTGATTGGATAATACAAGTACACCGGCAAGTCCAGCAAAATCCGTAATGTAGAGGTAATGATGGCATTTATTAGATGTTGCTTCACACTGCTGAACAGATTCGAAATGCTTGTGCTCTATGATTATCCCCGATGAACTCTCTTTTACTTTCGATCTGGTAGGACGTTTATTAAGCAGACTAGATGCCTCATCTGTAGAGTGGTTATGCATTATTTACCTGGAAAAAAAGAAGAAGTAATGGAGCATTATTTCGTATTCAGCCATGGGAGCACCCCATGCTGTAGAGTCGAGGATGTTGAAGAACGGGTGGCTACCATGCACAGATTTTTGGACGATTCGGTACGTCATCATCACACGACGGAATGATCAAAGGAGATGTTCTGTAGTCATATAATGTCGAGTCGTCGTCTTCGTGTTAGGAAGAAACACGCGTAATTTTTTTGTATGTGATATCTTTTCCCCCTCCGATCTGATTGTTTATTGAGAGGAGGTAAGTGGTGTGGTAAGGAACCACCATGTTTACAAGATTTGTCGGATTTTGTTGTATTTTCTTCTTCCTTGGTCAGACGTTGAATTTTGTTGAGATAAGATCCCATTTCAAGAATGCTCGAATTCATATTGTTTTCAGATAACCAAAAACGCTTGAATTCATATCCCATTTCAAAGAGTAGTGATTTTCACGCTCCTTAAGTTTCTAACATTTGATTGGGTAAATCAAACAAAAACTACTGATATATTATCGATTTGATGATTTACCAGAAAAATTCATTAGGTACGTGCTTGTTCTCTGCAATGTACATGTTTTCTTTCTTTCCCAAGTACTGTGGTGTGCTTGTTACTTATTTCTTGTTTTCTGTTACCCGACGAAACAGCCATGGTTGCTTACCAAATGTAGTTAAAAGCATTGTTGTCGTCCAGAAGTAGTCCTAACTCCAAACATTACCCTGAGTTCCAGAGTGGTAAAATTGAGCGATGCCTATTTTACTTGGTTTTGGTAATAGCAGGTTTAGAGAGAGAGAGGGTGTGGCTTCTTTCTGTTTTGTTTGGGTTGATTATAATCTAATGGCCATATAAACATGGTTGGACTAAAGTCTTGAATAAAATTGAGCTGAAACTTTTTCCCATTTGAGATTAAATACGAGTACTGATTTTCACACTCCCCTTTTCTCGACGTGCACTTCTTTGTATGTGTGTTTATAGCTTTAGGTTGAATAGAGTAATGGAAAAAATGGAATGCACAAAGAGAAAATGAAAATGTTAATATCACAACTTTAAATACATCAATGGAAGATAAATGTGCTGAGACTAGTATTTTTCATGTGTCTCCTCTCTGGCTTGTTGTGTTTTCACGTGTCCTCTCTCTCGCATGTAGTGTTTTCACTTGTCCATCTCTCTGTTCACTCTCTCTTTCATTTATGCAGTGCTTGTGTTCTCTTCCTTTTCTCTCAGTTTTCTCTTATGCTAACCTCCTTTGTTTTACGCGCCTTTTCTTCTATTTCTCCTCTTTTTCATTTCTAGTCAGATATGAAGCAAATCTTGTAGTGACCCTGTGTGGGCAGCTGCGAAGACATTAGTAGACTACAAGATGTGCTAGCTCTCGCACCTTCAAGGTAAGGAAAGATGAAATGCCTCGTATGTACAAAAATGCATCTCTTGGTAAGACGAATTTTGAGTTTGAAAGGGCTAAAAATAGATCCATATACTAGCTTAGCTTAAAACAAACAATATCTTACTATGTAGGTCAGGACGTGACAGATCTATTTGTTTTTTGTTATTATTATTTGAATTGTGAGCTAATGATGTGTGAGTTATATCAATTGATGAACAATTAGATGCAATTTTTTGGCTCGTTGATTCTAACCTTAACACTTATTCACTTTTATTTAGGAATTGTTTCGTTGGTTGCGGGTGGATCTTCAATCATGGATTTTGGTGTGGACAATTATTTAAGTATGAAATTTTAGATTTTCCTTTTTCACTTCAACTTTTAATTGCCTTTGTTTTATTCTCTATAAACAAATTAGTTATTGTTATTTTTTTTTTGATCTTAATTTTGAATTTTTTGTTATGATATCAATTATTTAAATAAAATTTTGCTCTATTTTCATAATAATCAGATGTAAATAATTTGCAGTAACATTATGTTATCCTTCGTATTTGGAGCTGCTTATTTTATCTTTTATTATCTCCAAATGATTTGCAGTAACGCCGTCATCAGCTTGTTGGCCTAAACTGCAATGCCTGAATTTGGCACATGTAACTTTGGATCAGGGATTCTACAGATGGATTTCATCGTCATGCAAGTGCATTAAAAGAGTTACATCTTCGAAATGTTCATGGCGAAATGGACATCGCCATTGAAAGTGCATCTTTGAAATCATTTAGTATTTACAGTGGAAACTTTAATCCTCGCCATTTTAAAATTTCTGGTGAGAAATTTGAAAATATACGCATGTATATATCATTTAGTAGTGTTACCTCGACAATCTACTATTTCGAAAGCCGAAAAGACTCACATAAGTATTTTAATCTCTTCCTGACCACCATCGTGTGACTCATCGATACCAGATATCGAACCCATATCGTGTAAAATATAAACTTGAAATTCATCATCAACCACTAAGTCAACCCCGTAATGATTAAACATAAGCATAATTGGAATATACCCTTTTGTTTCTTTAATGTGGAACTTGGCCGAAATACAACATAATAGGTCCAAATCCCAAATAATACTCCAATTGTTTAATCAGATAAATAAAACGTTGGATATAATAAAAAGAAAATGAATGAAAAATGTTTGAAAATTTTGAATTTTAAATAAAGGGTAAAATGAGATTTTTTTAGTGTAAAAATGTGACTTTTCGTTAAAATAAACAATACCAGAAAGTTTTCGTTAAAGTTACACATAATAAATTATAGGAGAGTGCTTATGTCTTTTTGAGGTGGGCGCCCTTGTTGTAAAGGAGGAGCGGCCAGAATAAATATAGTCCAACATGGAAGTCATTTTACTGTAGAAAAGATGGCAAAAAAGTGGCTTAACAAACGAATTTAGGGGCATTTTGGTCCGCACACTGCCCTAGAACAGTACCACCCGAGTTTGAGTTTGAGTACGTATATATAAATTTTTATTCCTGTATTCCATAAAGAAAAGAAACTCGGCGTATAGAACAATTATATGTACATAATGATTTGATAAGATAACACTTACAACTGTACAAGACCTTGCTATTGCACCAGCATCGTAGCAAAGCGTAAATTATTTTAATCAGGTACATACCAATTGGTTGTGAATTTTCTGACTGCAGGTTGTTGAAATACTAGCCACAACAATCTTAGCATCAGCCTCCTCCTGCAAGGAAATGAAGTTAAACTTAAAACAGATCAATCTGGGAACACATGTAAATAAAAATTAGGGTTGTCTAACTTCGTATTTATTTGGGGGTGAAACTACTGTAGAATAGGATTATTAAATGAAAAAACATTATTTTTGACAGATAAAAAGGAGAAGACTGAAAAAGAAATAAAAAAACATGTCCCAAAGTTGAAAAAACATGTAAAAAATCTTTGGTGTAATTTTAAGAAATAAAGTTAGTTAACAGACAATAATCATTGGTGGCTGATTTCTTAAGGCCACTGATTTCAGTGGCATCCCACTGTAAAGCCACCAAAAAATCGTAAGAGTAGTAGCTTTATATCTATGGCCACCAATTGCAAAGGGTGTGCAAAAAATGGTGTGCAATGAGCATAATTTGAGTAGTGTATGCTCCTACTCACCGTGAAAAGGAAAGGGTGCATAATTCCAATTGCAAATTTGTCTAATTCTCAAACAAATTTTTTTTTAGTACAGTGATATATTTTATAATAAGAGAAGGGAGAGTTCGGTTCGGTTAAGCTACATAATGGGTAACTTAATTTGATATCGAATTCGCCATCTACGAAATTTGAACATAAGACCTCTCACTTAAAATACCACCAAACTGTAGTATTGAATGACATTTGTTGAGAGTAGATTAAGATTAAGATTTTATGTCCTCGAAGTTCCTTGAGAGTAGATTAAGATTTCATCACAAGTGACATTGGTTGATGTCACGCATCATAATTCGGAAACACCGATGATATTAGTAATTGAAACGTAGGTGTTTTTTTTTTCCTTGAAATGAAACACTTATATGTTCCAATTTTTAATTTCATTTTCAGAATTTACTTCAAATTTCAAAAATTCCTATAGCATCGTATAATTCTTCACCAACCGACTTCACACTATTAGAAATGTCATGATCGAAAACTAATAATGTACTTGAGATGAACACCAATTTCTTTCACACTTCATATGTTCCCTTCCTTTTCTACAATGTGCACTTGACATTTTCAAAGATATATCTCGTATAGATATACGAAAGGGAACTACATGTGCAATGCGTGTGAGTGAAGTTAAAGAAGAAGTTATATCAAAAGAACAAAACGAACATATGAGACTAAATGGTAAAGTACATTACTAAATGACGCTACAAAAAATATGAACATTGCGCACAATAAATTATATGTGTCCTTTGAAGCCAAGGAACACAAACTTATGTGCTCATAGACCAATAGCAATAGTACAGCAACTGTTGGATAATGCTATAAATTGTTATTAGACAATGAGGTGCTTTTTAGCTGGAGAGAGAGAGAGGTTGTCTTTCACAAAATGAAGTAGGGAACAGTGTGTTTATTTTATATATATATATATATCCATGTAATCAAACCAACTGAGCATCAGATAATTATTATTTAAGAAACTTATGAACGATGAAAGCTAATTTCCCTCCGACTCCGAGTATGGAACTACTGCTGACATAGCAAGCCCGCATGGTCCGTCTTTAAGATTGACACCTTTCGGCAGTCGGATGTAGCCTCCGTCACCCCATTGTGGACCCCAGGAGTTCTTCACAACCCACCACTCACTAGTAGAAAAACATGTTTGCGCGACGGAATCTTGCGCGACGGAGAAAATTTTGTCGCGCAAAGTCCGTTTGCGCGACGTATAACACAAAACGTCGCGCAAACAGACTTTGCGCGACGGCACTTTGCGCGACGACGAACACGTTGCTCAAAACGCCTTTGCGCGACATAGGTGAACATATGTCGCGCAAAGCAGTTTTGCGCGACGCCGTCATTCGTCGCCAAACTTTTGGCGCCAAACGAAAAAGGATTTACCGCTTCTTTCGTTGACTTTGCGCGACGCAGGTGGGCATACGTCGCGCAAAGATGTTTTGCGCGACATATGACCACCTGCGTCGCGCAAAACATCTTTGCGCGACGTATGCCCACCTGCGTCGCACAAAGTCAACGACTTTTTTTATTTAATTTGATTAGTTTGGGAGGCAGAAACTGCAAACCCAGTTGCAGCAGCTACCTCCGTCTTCCATCTCTCTCTTCAAAATCGTCTACCAGATCAGGTTTGAATTGATATTAATTCTTTATGTTTTTTCGATTGCAATCCTTCCCTTGTTCTTAAACATGATGTAAACTGAATTAATAATATGTAGATCCTTCATGTGATTCATTTACGAAATTGAAATTGTAAAATCAAGGGAGATAACTATCTTGTTGATTTTCTTTTTCTCTATACACCAGGTAGTTCCAACAATACTTTAACTAGTAAATGTGCTTTGAAAAATATTGTGTTACTAACCTTGTTTCTACTAGTGCTCTTAGCATATGAGTATTTCTAGGATCCTTTCCATGCTGTTAATACCAAAAATTAAGGAAATTATCTACCAGAAAGTAGTCATAGTATATGAGATAGACATTCATTTGATGCATATAAAAACTATGAACTTAATACAAATATTGTGTTCTTATATTAAATAAAATGCTGAAAAAATGAATTTAAGGAGGAAACATGTAACATTATATATTATCAATCGTGTGTGGCTTAGAAGCTTCTTTAGCTTACATACAGAAAGTTGAGCTAAAACATTATCACCTAACTAACATTGTTGTTGATTTTTGCTATATATGTTGCTATTTGCAAGTGTTAGTGTTGTGGTGGGAAAAGATATGAGAGTTGATTGGACAAAACCAACAAATTTAAATTTGAATGCAAATATAATTGCTTAACCCGGATTGAACATTGGACAAATACATATGACGACTGGAGAAGTTTGAACTCTAGCAACCAAAGGCGCTACAAGAATCTTATGCATACGTTATATTTTTGGAAAGTGATTTCTACGCACATTATAAACTCCTATTTATTTATGGCCAATTATAAACTGAATAAATTAGAAAATTTTCAAACTAATCATATAATACTCAATTGTAAACCATAAGGCACATAGTTCTACTTCCTCATGATTGAGAGTTGAGATACATATAAACACTAACTCATCTTTTAAACTTCCATTTCCAATTTGTTAATTTATGTATACGTTCATATATTTGTCTCGTTACTTGATATCTGAATGTTTGTTTTTTGCAATTTTTGGCGTATGCGATCTCGAAGCATATATAAACAAGTTTGACGGTTGGATCGTTGAAATTAGTTTCGTAGGATGTGTATCACATCAAAACGATAGATTCACTAACACTTAAGAGTTTATTTACACTTTCATCAAGTATAACATAAGATTTTGTGGTATCTACTAGTGTAAATATTTTAAATAGAAGATCGAATTCATTCATTGTATTTGTTTAGGGTCAAGGAGTGTAGCTGTAAAAAAATCATCAAAATCGGAGTTAAAATAACCGTTAAATCGTGATTTTTCGTTTATAACTGTCGAAAAGTTTTGTCTTATTACTTGATCTCAGAATGTTTGTTTTTTGCAATTTTTGGCGTATGCGATCTTGAAGCATATATAAACAAGTTTGACAGTTGGATCGTTGAAATTAGTTTCTAAGCTGCATATCCCATCAAAACGATAGATTCACTAACACTTAAGAGTTTATTTATACTTTCATCAAGTATAACATAAGATTTTGTGGTATCCACTAGTGTAAATATTTTAAATTGAAGATCGAATTCATTCATTGTATTTATATAAGGTCAATGAGTGTAGCTGTAAAAAATCATCAAAATCAAAGTTAAAATAACCGTTAAATCGTGATTTTTCATTTATAACCGTCGAAAAGTTTTGTCTCGTTACTTGATCTCTGAATGTTTGTTTTTTGCAATTTTTGGTGTACACGATCTCGAAGCATATACAAACAACTTTGACGGTTGGATCGTTAAAACTAGTTTCGTACAATGCGTATCACATCAAAACATTAGATTCACTAACATTTGGAGTTTATTTATACTTTCATCAAGTATAACATAAGATTTTGTGGTATCCACTTGTGTAAACATTTTAAATTGACGATCAAATTTGTTTATTGTATTCATATAGGATCAAGGAGTGTAGCTGTAAAAAATCATCAAAATTGGAGTTAAAATAACCGTTAAATCGTGCTTTTTCGTTTATAATCGTCAAAAAGTTTTGTCTCGTTACTTGATCTCTGCATGTTTATTTTTTGCGATTTTTGGCTGATGCGATCTCGAAGCATATAGAAACAAGTTTGACGGTTGGATCTTTGAAACTAGTTTCATACGATGCTTTTCTTATGAAGTTCAACCGTATATATATTTACTAAGTAGATTTTAATTTATTTATTTATTTCGTACTTATAATACTTAAGAGATTGACTGATATATATGAAAAAAAAAATTATTGTGGGTTTTTGTTAGAAAAATATATTATTGTGGGCTTTATGTTTAAAAAAATTTGAATTTGAAAGGAGGAAAGTCACATTTTCGGTAATTTTCATAATACTTTTTTTTTCCAATTAAATACTTTGCGTGACGCCTTAGTATGATCGTCGTGCAAAACAACTTTGCGCGACGTCGAATTAAACACCTACGTCGCGCAAGGTGTGATAATTTTGGCGGTATAATAGTGAAAAATAGGCGCTCTTTTTCAATTTTTCCAAAATTTTCCACTTTGCCCTCTTTATCTCCCTCAATTCGAACCCAAATGACAGCCCTTCTTTATCTCCCTCTCCTCCTTCTATTCAAACCTAACCCAACTGAACCCTCCTCCTTCTATTCGAACATAACCCAGAAATCTTGAACCATCCCTCTTTATCTCCCTCTTTCCTCTTCACAAATCTTGAACCCAGAATCCTGTCCCCTTTCTTTTCCCGTAGACCCCAAATCTCCTTCTCTCCTCCCAACTGAACCCTCCTCCTTCTATTCGAACATAACCCAGAAATCTTGAACCATCCCTCTTTATCTCCCTCTTTCCTCTTCACAAATCTTGAACCCAAAATCCCGTCCCCTTTCTTTTCCCGTAGACCCCAGATCTCTTTCTCTCCTCTTCACGCAAATCTCGAAGCCGACGCGAATCAAGTCCCAAAATCAAGGTAAGGGTTTCTGATTTTCAATGGGTTTTTGTTATTTAGGGTTTAGGCTCAAATTGCAAGTTGATTTCTGAGTATTTTGTTGATGTATGTGTGTTTTGTGTATGAACATGAAATTGGCTTTTATTAATCTGATTTTAATTAAGGATGCATATGCCGTGTTAATTAAGGACCTTTTTAACAGGCCGGCGGCTGATGAACTTAAAATGCCTTCAATGACAAGTACAAGATGATGTTTATTAGGTACATGTTTATAGTTTTATCATATTCTGTTTATAGTTTTATGCATCACGGAATTTGTCTTCACCCATTAAAGCAAGTCTGCATTTCTCTTTTATTAGGTACGATGCTTTTCCGTGATATTATGCCTTGCAATTGTTGTTTGATAAAGTTATTAATGTAGTTTGTTTTGTAGTTTGTTTTGTATATTATGCCGTGAATTCTTTCGTATACCAGTTTGAAACATCCGAGGAATTTGAAAAAATTTCAACTAGCGAGGAACGCCAATCCTTTATTGGAAAGCTAGATGAGGTAGACATTTCTTTATTCAACCCAAAATTCAGCTTCATCATATCTCTGTCCTAAGTTTTCCATTTAACCTGTTGTCTTTTTCTTAGGTGCAAGAGTGGCTTTACACCGATGGTGAAGATGCTATGCTTCAGAGTTTCAGGAACGCCTAGAGATGCTAAAAGCTATTGGTGATCCAATATTCTTCAGGTATATTCCAGTTTAGTTTGTTTGGTTTAAGTTTAATTGAGGGTAATACTGCATTCACCAAGAAAAAAGAATTGGGCAGTGATGTATAATTTTCAGATGTAATTTCTACAATTTAAGTCCTGTGTCAAGTCAATGCAATGTATCTGATCTGATGATTTTAGCTTCATTAGGTACATGTTTATCATATTCTGTTTATAGCTTCATTAGGTACATGTTTATAGTTTTATCATATTCTGTTTCACTTTCATAGAACCAAAGATCAAGATGATGTTTATAGTTTAAATTATGGGAAGAAAATTTAAATTTTGTGCACTGGAGAAGCACGCTACTTTTTCAGACGATACTTTGACAGATAGCTTGGTTTTGACGAGTGTCCCTTTGGTTTTGGAATTGCTTGCCATCCGTTTTCTTTTTCTTTTTCAGACGATACCTTGACTGCATAAGCAGCAACAACTTCACTGGTATTTTTCCTTGATGGTTTTTACCTTATTAAGTGTTCCGTGTCTGTGGTATAGAAATCTCACTGTTTTCGATCAGGATTTTGCTTACTTTCTTGCTTTTTATCTTCATAATTTCAGAAAAAAGACTAATTATTTGGAAAAATTAGAGGCGACCTCATACAACATTTTGATTCCTTTAATGATTTATTTGGAAAATTTTAAGAACTAAAATGTATAAACTTTTGGTTCAGGGCTGAAAAGTTTCTAACAATGTTCTAAAATCCAACTAAGACCAGCCATGTGATACCCTGGCTTTTCCTATATAAATGGAGTATCCACCTACATGCACAGGGTGACCTAATTTATTAAGTTTTGGTCAGTTATATAAAGTCAATAACATTTATAAGGAAATATGGCTAATAACGTAGCCATATCATAATAAGCCTCATGGTCAAAATTTTCTCCAATGTTTTGTAATGATATATATATATATATATATATATATCTAGTTGTTCTGTATTTATGTAGTTGTGACAAGATTGGGACACACACACACATATATATATATATATATATCGACCTGGTCAGGAGATTACTGAGCAGTTTCATGTAAGTATATGTAATTATTATTATTCTTATATGTATGAATCATTCAAATATTATTTATATTTTGTTATTAAACATTATATGTTTTTTCTTTATTATTATAGGCTACTATGGTGGAAAAGAGCACTTCTGTTCTCCAAGAAGCAACATCGCAGCTTCCCCCGGAGACCCCGATCGAGGACATCACGATACCTGAGGATGTAGGTTTTCAGATCATGACTGATGTCCTGGATCAGAACTTAGGTCGTCGTCGTGGCAAGGTTGTTCGGTGTATGGGGAAAGCACAGATTCGTGAAATGGGTGCCTCTTCTTCCAGATCAAACGCAGAGGTAGATGCATTGAAGGAGGAAGTGACAACCCTAAAGGCCCAGGGCGAGCAGATGAAGGAGCAGCTGAGGGCCCAGGGCGAGGAGATGAGGTCATATGGCGGGGCGTGGAGAGACCTTGTACAAGCCATACAGATGTCCGGCCTTCAAATCTCACTACCAGCACTTCATCTTGGTCCACCTTCGACCTCAGAGCCACCTCGCCCTGCTGATACCTAATAGCTTGATGTATTAAACCTAGTTCACTTTTAGTTTTTTCTTTTTTGTTCGGATCTTGTATGTACATTTTCATATATTTTATAATTAAATACTTTTGCTTGGTTAATTAATTATTCTTTCGAATTTAATTACAATATTTATCAAGAATTAAAAAAAAAAAAAAAAAAAAAGTTTGACCAAAACTACTCCCCACTTTGCACGACCAATCACTTTGCACGACGCATGGCTTCGTCGCGCAAACCCACTTTGCGCGACGCACGCCCCGTGGGCCGTCGCGCAAACCCTAGCGTCTCAGACTTTGCGCGACGATTAATGCGCGACGAAGGTTGCGTCGCGCAAACCCTTAGGCAACGATTTTTTACTTTGCGCGACGAAAATACCTACGTCGCGCAAAGTGTTTTTTTTACTAGTGACTCTTGTCCGATAAAAACATCACCGCCATATCCGACGACAAGGACGGCATGTGTTGTGTTCTGGCCACAGTGCCCATCGTACACACCAGTTCTGTAAGTTTTAAATTCAGGGTCATGAAAATCCACCAGAGCAGAAACGGGCTGCCGGGAAACTTCTATAGCCAAGGAGGCTTCATTGGGAGAGACAAAGGCATAACCGGTAACAGTTATAATGTCGCTGTAGTCGCCTTCTGGCTTCGCTAAACAGATCGGTGACTGTACGCCCTTGTACGGGTATTCCTCTTCCGTATCAATGCTTTGTTGGATGTCAGACATGTACTTCATGGCTTTGTCTATATAGCCACCACTGCAGCCCTTATTGTACCCATGAGTGTCACAGTCGATGAGTTGCTGAACTGAAAGGTCGACTAAGTCGTCGGTCTTGATTTTGTTCAGCCCTTCCACGGCTCCTACTGCACTAAATGCCCAGCAGGACCCTGTCTCACAAACAACATAAAGTACATTTTAAGTTCCCCAACAACTCGTTGAACAATTATTGTGTTTTATTTTCCTTTCTTAACAAATAAATAGTTGCATATATAATTGAAGGGTTAACTACTTGTTCAAAACTTTCTAGAGGGTTTTGATGGGTTTTATTAAAATATTAAAACTTGATCTGTTTAAATTTACTAAAACATGATCATTTTATTAATGCAAAAAGCTGAAATCCTTTAGTTTTTTTATTGAAAAAAACTAAAACTTTAAACAAAGGTGAAGTATTAACTAGTGTAAGAAATTAAGCATAGTCTTACCACAAAGGCCCTGATCCTTCACCGAGGTCACAGCCCCAGCATCCACCCAATCCACGTATTCTCGCACATCCTCAAGTCCAGCATCGTCAATGTAGATGGCGTCGTTGGTTGGAGACGAGTGGGGGGCCACTCTTCCACCTGCGCAAGTAGCCAGTCTCTGAAACTCATCGTCCGTGAGGTCCGATAGAGCGTTGAATCCAGAGGTGTATGTCTTGCTTGTGTCTTTGTTGGAAGCCTCAATGAACTTAGCTGTAGCCTTGAAATTTTGGCCAGAGGTGTATGTCTTGCTTGTGTCTTTGTTGGAAGCCTCAATGAACTTAGCTGTAGCCTTGAAATTTTGGTAGCGCATCTCCCTCTCCTCTAGGGTGTTGTGCACTCTCCCGTGTTCCTTCATCCACTTGATGTGCATCTCCCGCATTGCTTCTTCCTCATCATGATTCTTCCCCACCTCCTCATTGCCATGAAATTGGCTAGCCGAGGAAGGAGAGGTTGCCAAAGTTCCTATGGTTAGTGCTACAAAGAATATTGTTTTGAGGGGAGACATGTTGCTAGCTAGCTTTTGATCTCACTGAGTAATAGTTTGCACAAATGAATGGGTTTTTATACTAACTCACACACTTGTAAAGTGTCAGCGTTTATCTCTCCCATTAAACTCTGATGTACCTCACAAATTACCAATAATGCACCATATTTTCCGTGTAAGCAACAGTGTATGAGGTTTTGAGAAAAAATGTAAAGGGAACACAATATTGCAAGTGTGAAATGAAGAAATTGGTGTTGATGTAATTTGAAAACTTTCAACTGCCCAAACAATATTTGTCCGATTGATTATCTTTACATCATTCTAACCATTCACATCCCATTTGCATTATATTTAGGCACTTAGGCTAGCTTACTGTTTAATTTCATGTACCAAAAGAGAGTCCCATTGAAATGAAGAGATCAAGCTGACAATTCGTGGTTTTGTTATTATTTTAGGAACTTAGGCTAGCTTACTCTCTTAGTCCAGAGTTGAATCATTACCTTAATTTCTTTTTATCATTTGAATCAATGATCGGTTCATTTTAACATTCGTCGTGTGATGTGGACTGTGAATAGTGTGCGAACACAATGTTGATTGGGAATATATATGATGTGAACTATTTATTTATGCAGTAATGTCAACATAAACTTGTTTTCTTGGGCATCAAGTTGCTATACATGTGTACAAAATTTTTGAAGGATCAATCACAAATGAGGAAAATAAACAGATTCAATCTAAAGTAAAAACACGCTAATTTTGAACTAGTTTTGGTATAATGCATAATCAGAAATGTACATGAAGGAGGACCGAATTGTGATCAAAGCAGATCTCAAATTAGATAATGAAAATTTTGAAACGTACACGTATCCAGTAGACGAATTTTGACCATTCAATAAAGCTTTGGGCACTTAATTCTGATGTTTTCCTCTACTTCAACCATTCTGATCTATCATATGCTTAATTTGTCTCTTGCATTTCTTCGGGTTTAATTTTTTCTTTTATTTCGGTAGTATGAATAAAGTTGTAGTGGTTATATGAAGTCTACCTACAAGATTGCCATATTTATTTCAATAGTTACGTGGTGTTTTGGTGGGGAAAAGAGGTAATGGTGGTCGGGGAGCGTCGAATCCGAATGAGGATGGACACAAGAGTACTGATTTTCACTATATGTGATGCCAGCCCTCCTCACAACATTGCCAAATTTAAGAACATTGATCGATCAGTCCATGAGGCCAAGTTCGATGAATATATCAAAAAAGTACTCATTTGTCTCTTGTATTTCTTCCTAGGTCGGCTCTGGCTCAAGGCAACCAAGGTGACTGCACGGGAACTCAAAACGTCTAGGGCACAAAAACTCAAATTTAATTCGTATTATTATATTGTTATGTTCAATAAGCACATCAATAATAAAACTCAAGTTATTTATCGTAATTTGTTAATTGCAACAGTGTTTTTCGTTTACTTGTTTTTTTTATTTATGAATCAATTCATTTTTGGTTTAGTTTAAATAAGTGTAAAATAATAGCTATATTTCTATATGTTGTCTTTGACGAAAGTGGCTTTTATAAATTTGTTTTCAATTAACTGCCACTCTTTGGCAAAAACAAAAGAAAATTAATAGCCACCCAAGTTCAAATCCAAACGAGGGCCTTTTTCTTTGCAACAATGATGTTATGTTTCAATATAATGTTAGGGTTTAGAGGGTTAGTTTTCTTTCTTGTACAAGAAAAAATGAGTAATTAACATATATGTGGTCTTTGATACCGTTTGGTACGTGGGACGGAACGGAGCAGAGTGAGACAAGGCGTTCCGTCCCACGTTTGGTGCGCCTAAAACGGGTGGAACGAGTTGTTCCACGGGACGAGTTTTTGGTGAATTTTCGTTCCACCTCACTCCCCTGGAACGACTTGTTCCACATCCGTGGAACACAAAATTGTAACCTCTCCGTCTCCTTCTTCTTCCTCCTTGTTTCCATCCGAGAGCATTTTTGCTCTCGCTCCGTTCCGTTCCGTCCTGTCCCGTCCCGTCCCATCCCATTCCGTTTCGTCCCGTCCCGTTTGCATACCAAACGATACCTTTAAGAACATTGATCGATCAGTCCATGAGGCCAAGTTCGATGAATATATCCAAAAGTAGATAAACACCTTTAAGTCTTTCTTGATTAATGTGTGAGGCCATGTTCAAATGGTTGTGTTTAATTAAAGGGCCACTTACGTTAATTTCACATCCTTGAGATTTCTAAATGCTTTTCCAATTGAATTACGCTCTTTTTTATTTTTATTTTTTATTTTACTTTAAAACTCATCGTGTCAAGTTACTTGATTAACTGCAAATATTTAAAACTAATGACGTGGAAAGTGTGAGGCCAATTTCTAGATTGACACGGATGCCACACCATGCCTTTATCATGTAGACAATCATTAACAAACAACTTATCTTCAAAATTCTAATCTACATGGGGTGAATCTATTCCACACATTTGTAAAGTCATCAATTTAACCATAAATGTTATATCCACGATGAATTGCTTACACGTATATTATATATCTGCATGTGAGGGCGAACCAAACCATGTTCCATTGAGGATTGTGTGAAATGCATTATATTGCGTTTGTGCGCGTAGCGTGACGATTTGTATGTGATACCGTTGGCGTATTCCTAAGCTATGGTACTACGTATAGCGATCCTTGTGAATCGTTGTAGGTAGAGTAATCTCAAATAATACAGGAAAGAATCTAGTAGAAATCTAGCATAAGATGGGCAATTTTCTAGGGAAAATCTGGAACAGTTGACCACCAATAATAAGAGCACTACCAGCTGTGCCAAATGAAGCTAGAGCATCAACAACTTGATTACTGAGAAACTTTAGCCACAAGTGTTTCCTGGAAAGTTTATAGAAAGCACTTTCGGCTAAACTAACATAATTGGCTGATAATGTCAATCAATTATGAAATCTTTAGTCGCAAAGGTGACACCATCCATATCATTCATCGTATTTGCCTTATTTCTCTAACGAAGATCGAACATCCATTCTGTAGCTGGACGGCGGATATCTTAAGACAATTGAATCTTTTGTTTAGGTTTTTCTTTTTTTTCATTACTGTAATCTAAATGTCAAGTCGCTGTAAATGGGGTTAGCCAAATCCGAAAGTCATGGAGACCATGAAAATTTCATAATAAACTGGTGAGGAAGTTGGACCTTTGAATAAAGTAGTAAATAACAGATCGATCTTTCATGAGGGTCATTCCCTTATACCACTCAATTATAAGTGAAAAATTATTAATTATTTTATCTTCTTGGTTGCATTTGGGTCCTGAAGACTCAAATATACCCAACCAAATGAGGATGGACACAAGAGTACTGATTTTCACTATATGTGATACTAGCCCTCCTCACAACATTGCCAAATTTAAGAACATTGATCGATCAGTCCATGAGGCCAAGTTCGATGAATATATCAAAAAAGTACTCATTTGTCTCTTGTATTTCTTCCTAGGTCGGCCCTGGCTCAAGGCAACCAAGGTGACTGCACGGGAACTCAAAACGTCTAGGGCACAAAAACTCAAATTTAATTCGTATTATTATATTGTTATGTTCAATAAGCACATCAATAATAAAACTCAAGTTATTTATCGTAATTTGTTGCTTGCAACAGTGTTTTTCGTTTACTTGTATTTTTTATTTATGAATCAATTCATTTTTGGTTTAGTTTAAATAAGTGTAAAATAATAGCTATATTTCTATATGTTGTCTTTGACGAAAGTGGCTTTTATAAATTTGTTTTCAATTAACTGCCACTCTTTGGCAAAAACAAAAGAAAATTAATAGCCACCCAAGTTCAAATCCAAACGAGGGCATTTTTCTTTGTAACAATGATGTTATGTTTCAATATAATGTTAGGGTTTAGAGGGTTAGTTTTCTTTCTTGTACAAGAAAAAATGAGTAATTAACATATATGTGGTCTTTAAGAACATTGATCGATCAGTCCATGAGGCCAAGTTCGATGAATATATCCAAAAGTAGATAAACACCTTAAAGTCCTTTTCGATTAATGTGTGAGGCCATGTTCAAATGGTTGTGTTTAATTAAAGAGCTACTTAGAGCATCTCCAAAAGAGATGTCAAAAGATAAAAGTCAATAGTAATTGGATGGTTGATGTGGCCATGTTAGATTTTCTATTTTTCTAACCGATATGTTTCTTTGTTATAGATGATATTTGTAGGACCTATTTTAAAAAGAAATCAATTAAAATACATTTTCAATTTCTATAATTGGTGCATTAATAGGACCCATAATAAAATAATTAAAAAAATTGACATCACATTTTCTCATATGTCAAATTTGACATATGAAAACTCATATGTCAATCCACATAAGATTGCCATATCGATTGGAGCTCACTCAGACCTTCAATTTTGATTACATGGAATTCCAACTAGGATTCGACATCTCTTTTGGAGATGGTCTTACATTAATTTCACATCATCAAGATTTCTAAATGCTTTTCCAATCGAGTTACGCTTCTATTTCTTTCTATTTTTTATTTTACCTTAAAACTCATCGTGTCAAGTTACTTGATTAACTGTCCATATTTAAAACTAATGACGTGGAAAGTGTGGGGCCTATTTCTAGGTTGACACAGAAGCCATACCATACTTTCATGCTATCTTTGAAGAAAATATATGCATCTAATATTAAGCATACCTTCAAGCTACTTCTACTCTATATCAAATATAGTATGAGCAAAAGTGCTATTTTTCTGTCAATCAAACGGAAAATCCCCTCTTCCACCTCTCATGTATCAATATTTTTCTCATCAATTTGCCCACTTTCCACTACTACATTGAAATTTTTGTAACATTGAAATTGTGATACATCGTCATTTGAAATCATCTCATTATCAGATTGGGTATAAGCCATATTATAATACGGTTCTCTTAGTTGTTTTTTAAGTTGCTTCAATTAGAATAAATTTCTATCTCCGTCCCAAGAAAAGATTTACAATTTGAATTTTTGTTAATAAGCTGACATAAGATGATCATTTCTTGAAACAGTGACCTAGTAAAGATTTACAAAATTGGCGAAGGAACATTCGGAGAAGCTTTCATGGCTGGTGGCTCTGTCACGGCCCTGACCCTAGTTCATATGGCACCTGTTATTCAATATCTAGCGACTTGAGGCAAAATTTTCTGACCATTATGAGGTTCAAATTAAGTGTATTTGGATTGTAACTAGAATGGAGTCACTAAATTATGACACGAGGCAATAGATTAATTTCTGTTGTTTTCAATTGAAGTTGTTAATAGAATAAGATTGGTTTATATGATCTTTGTATATCTTCCTACTTTCCCACTTTTCACATTTTCTTATTATTAGTCTACCAATGCTAGCATTTTTTCTAAATTCCATATTAAAAAAAATCAAGTTTTATAAAATTAAAAAAACCGAAACCGTATCAAAATCGAACCGAAGAAAATTGAACCGAACCGAAGTTTTGGTTCGGTTTCGGTTTTGGCAAAAAACCAAACCAAAATGAAACCGAACCTACCCCTAAATGTCAGTTCACTTAAGCTTTCATTCCAACCCATGTAACGAGCCTTAAGTCAATGACTCCCAATCCACTAGGGTTTTAGGGAACCAGGTGTAGAGCACCCTTAAGGACTTACTAACTTGAGTTGAAAAGGCTACAAAACCAGCTAACCACTCTGCCCCATGCCAAGACTCTATTGTTTGATGCGAGAATCACTGCTGATTAGGCAAGACTAGCCCGGTTACTAATCAAAGTTTCAGGTGGAACAATTAATACTTTATTTTATAAAAAATACCAAAATTTATATTACTTGAACAAAAATTAAAAAATTAAACGAAAAATAGGTCTTCCAATCTCACTCCCCACATACCATTTTGGTGTGAACGTGCAAATTTTCAAAGTATAACTCATGGATTAGTGTTTAAGCAATAATAAATAGAAAAGACTTTAATGTGGGATTAATCATCACCATGCCCATTTGTTCTAATGTTTAAAATAATCTATGAATATTAACTTAAAAAGAATGAAAATTTTTAACTGACTCAAAAATTAGAAGCCTAAAAAATTATTTTGTGACATCCCATATCGCCCAGGGGAGTGATCCTTAAATGTATATTCCAATCCCTACTTAGCACGAGGCCTTTAAGGAGCTCACTCGCTTCGGGTTCCGTAGGAACTCCGAAGTTAAGCGAGAAGGGGGCTAGAGTAATCCCATGATAGGTGACCCACTGGGAAGTTGCTCGTGAGTTCCCAAAAACAAAACCGTGAGGGAATGGTAAGCCCAAAGCGGACAATATCGTGCTACTGTGGTGGAGCGGGCCTGGGAAGTGATCCGCCCCGAGCCGGGTTGTGACATATTTCTCATCCCCAAACTTAAATCACAAATTATCCTCAAGGTGTGGAAAATAAAATTAAACAAAAAAAAAAACTATAAATATAATGTGATGTTCAGTAAGCATATATAAATAAAACCCAAGTTATTTATCATAATTTGTTATTTGCAGTAGTGTTTTTGCTGACTTGTTGCCTACGTTTTTTTATGAATCATTTCATTTTTGGTTTAAATAAGTTTTAAAATCTCAACATTACTCTTAATCAAGACAATTAGATGTTATAAAATCTAGTGATTAAATACAAAATAGAGTATTTGTCAAATATAGTAAAAAATTAACTTTTAATTTCAAAAATGTCACTTTTTATAAAAACTTTCAAATATATCCGAATTTTCATTTATATAGACACAATTACCCTCAGTTTTAACAATTAAATAAATTAAAGGCTTTTTAGCTACTGTCGTCTCAAGCTCTAGTCCAACTTCATCCTCGCTTCTACACTCCACCATCACAACCCTATCCCCTTCGACCCCCTCATCACCGACATTGAGTGCCGCTACGGTTACCGCAAGTGGTAGTAGCATAATTTCAATCATGCCTTCAACACTTTTTTTCTAACTAATATCATTTTTAGTTTTAAATATAAAAATAGTTTTTAAAGTTAATCCGTGAGATCCACGTGGCGCCACATCATAATACTAACAGAGCAATTGTCAGATGTTTCATGAAAAAACCAAAATGATCACGATTGACAAATTCAAAGAAAGACTAAAATGATTCACGATAGACAATTTCTAGAACACTACTATTGATTATCATTCATTGTTAAGGACTAGATTAAGAAGTTATGTCAATTTCATGAATCATTTTGGCTAAAAAAACCTTTAATTTATTTGATTGTTAAATTTAAAAGTATTTGTGTCTATTTAAATAAAATTTTGGATATATTTGAAAGATTTTTATAAAAAGTGATATTTTTAAAATTAAAAATTAATTTTTGACTATAGTTGATATATTCTCATACAAATATGTGTCAAGTATTTGTTTGTTCCTATCCCGAATCTCCGACGGAGTCATCGATTCATCAGGCATGGCATCTCCTCTCAAACTAATTTCCTGCTCGCTGTTTTTACTTTTTAGCTTTATTTTCTGGTCCAAGAAGCCGCCTATTCACCCCACCATCATCGCAAAAACCCTAACCACTCCTCCGGTCCAACTTCCAGTGATATCTAGGGATAGGGATTTGTCAGATTTGAGAATTTTTGTCCGCAGCCAAACAGCTGCCGCTATGAGAATCACAAAGCCTTTGCTTCAGTCCGAAGCCAAGGACAAAAACATGGTGTTCTCTCCGCTGTCCATCCACATCGTTTTGAGCCTGATCGTGGCGGGGACAAAGGGTCCGGCGAGGGACCAGTTACTCTCTTTTCTCAAGTCCAACTCCACCGCCGAACTCAACGCCCTCGCTGCGGATATAGTTCCATTGGTTTTGGCAGATGGATCTGCCAGTGGCGGTCCCCGTCTGTCCTTTGCCAATGGACTTTGGGTTGATGAGTCTCTCTCTATCAAGCCTTCTTTCAAAGAGGCGGTGGCCGTGTTTTACAAGGCAGTTGCGGACGAAGTCGATTTCCAGAACAAAGCGGATGAGGTGAGAATCAAAGTGAATTCTTGGGCCCAAGGGAAGACTGGTGGCCTGATCAAAGAATTTCTTCCTCCCGCATCAATTAACGGTGCAACAAGGCTCGTGTTTGCGAATGCATTGTACTTCAAAGGGGTTTGGGAGGAGAAGTTTGATGCGTTGAATACCAAAGAGCATGACTTCAACCTCCTCGACGGGAGCTCAGTTCGGGCACACTTCATGACCAGCGACAAGTGGCAGTTTGTAAGGGCGTTTGACGGCTTTAAAGTCTTACAGCTTCCTTACCGACAAGGTGGAGAAGAAGAAGGCAAACCTCCTCGGCGACGTTTCTCCATGTACTTGATTCTGCCTGATGCGGAAGACGGACTGCCAGGTTTGGTGGACAAAGTTTGTTCCGGATCTGACTTCTTGAATCGACATCAACCGTACGGTAAAGTTGAAGTGGGCGACTTCAAAATCCCAAGGTTTAAGTTTTCTTCCGACTTGGAAGCGTCCAAAACTCTCAAGGATTTAGGATTGGTGTTGCCTTTTACTAGTGAGTTGACAGAGATGTTTAACTGGCTTCCTTCCGGCGATGCTTTTAGGATGCTTCACAAATCCTGCGTTGAAGTTAATGAAGAAGGCACTGAAGCGGCAGCTGTTACTGGCATTCTTGCGGGGAGTTCGCTTAATCCTCCTGACAAGATAGATTTTGTGGCCGATCATCCATTCATGTTCGTCATCAGAGAAGAAATTACTGGAACGGTGTTGTTCATTGGGCAAGTGCTGAATCCGCTCGCGGGTTGATCTATCTATTTGGGTTATATATGTAAATTCAATTTGTAGTTGGCTGTGGTCTTCATTGCCTGCCTGGGAGCTTAACATATGAAAACTGAACGAACTAGACCTTTATGATTATTAATAAAATTCCCAACTCTTTTATTTAGGTTGCATTTTTGATAATTTAGTTTGCGGTGGTTTTGTTCTAAAAATTGTCCACATCCAATACGAAAATAACAATGTTTTCGGATGATTAGGGTGTATCTGAGATTTTGAATCATGAAGAACAAACCGTTCTGCTCAAAAGAGAATTCCAAAGCGGAACCATCCAAGTACGTTGTTTGATGTTCCTGTTGATGGAGTAAAGTTAGCAAGTCTCTGTATTGTGGAAACAAAGTCTGAAAATAAGATCCAACAAAATAAGGCTTGCGATCAGAGTCAAGAGGCCTATTGTATAGGTACTTATTGTTGTATAGCCTAGCTTTTAATGCATATGGTCTATTGTAGCTTAACCGAACCAAACTCTCATTTATCTTATTATAAAATGTATTGCTATACTAAAAAAAAATAAAAAATTTGTTCGAGAATTAGACAAATTATTTGCAATTGGAATTATGCACCCTTTCCTTTTAACAGTGAGTAGGAGCATACAATCCCATCCGGATTCTCTGTTTTCCTCTTATGTCTAGGGTTAGGGTTTGATTTACTTGTCTTATTAGGCTTTGTATTCTTGTGTGTCAAGGAATCCTACTTCCAACTTGCACTCAGTTTTATTAATAGTAGTGCAGAGAAGCACAGAAATACAGAAAGAGAATAACAGAGAGAGAGAGAAAGTAATTGATTACATTGATACTGAATTAATCTTTACAACTATGAGAATACAGTTTATATAGCCATCATGACTAACTTGCAGCCTAAGCTATTTAACTAACTAATTTTGATAACAACTCTAACAACCTTTGGATATTGTCAACATCCCCCCTCAATCTCAACTGGGATTGCCCAGTTTGAGATTGAAGCAGACCATCCAGCAATCAACTTCTTACAATTACAGAAATCAAGAAACACAACCTTCTTTAGCAATCAGCCTTCAATGAAGAAAGGGAACAAGAACTGCACTCCGGCAATCGGCCTTAATGGAGTTGCACACAATAACAACAAACAAAATTTTTCAAGAACGTTACTCCGGCTATCGGCCTTTAAGGAATAACACACAATATCTGAGACAGAACCTTTCACTCCGGCTATCGGCCTTATGGAGGAAACAAAATGCATTCAACACACTCTTGGCAATCGGCCTTTTTCGAGTGCACAAATCTGAACAAATCTGAAGTATACGGCTATCGGCCTTGACACTTCCAAAATTCCCAAGAAAATTCTCACTGAAACGTTATAAACCAGTTCATATCTAGCCAATTAGAAAATGAACTACTAGTAACAGAAAGAATTGAATCAAAAACAATCTTCATTAATGAAAGAATGACTGAGAAGGGATAGTAAAACCTTGACTGAGAAGTGGTATAGCTTGAGCACCAAAAACCAACTGTGCAACTGATCGGATACAGAGAATGGTTATTCATTCTGCATAAATACTTTGATGACTTTCAAGTGCCTGACTCATTGATTCGAATTCAACATCTGATTCTACTATTTCCATGATATCCACATCCATGTTCACTTCTTCAAAGTCAATTTTCTCTTCTCCATAATCACCAAGTCTCAAGAATCACTCAATAATGAAAAAGCAAATGAAGTATAGACAACAAGACATGGTTGAAGCAAATCGTCGAACACCTGGTGTGCGAAATTACCACGGATATCTACTTGCATCACTAACCCAATCATGAATCCAGAAAATCAGAAGAAGCGACGGAGAAAGCACACAGATTTCAATTAGTAATGGCTTCGTGCCACAACTTTCACTTCCCCAGCAAAATGGAAAAAAAAAATTTAGAGTACACCACTTCAAAAAATTAACCAGAAAGAACAATTCCATATTTTGCAGAATTTAGAATGAACCAAGAATTCACATGAACAAATCCTCAAGAAAGTGAAATTGAACCAAGAAGTCAGAATGTAATCATACCCAAACTCCAAATATATCACCTTCCTGAATTTTTCATTGACGAGTAGGATCGAACAGGCAAGAACCCATTAACCAACTGCGTTCAAATCACGCTACGATTTCAAGACCCGCTACGATTTCGAAAACCCAGATATCACTTCATTTCTGAAATCACAGATTACGCACGAAAGATGAAAAACCCAGATGTGATTTTGACGTTGCTGAGTAAAAATTGGGCACCAGAGGGACAATTGGGGTGAGCAGTGCAAGGCCTTGATTGAAGGGTTGAATAATGCTCCTTCTTGGAACCCAATGGTAGTAGAAATACCAGTAGCAGTCGCCGATTGAGATGAAGGGATTCCACAGGATCCAAAAAATTGCTTGACATCCCATCTTCTTTCCTTGTATTAAGAACTCGATGAAAATCTGAAAAATTCCCGACTTCAAGAATTGAAAAGAAAAACAAATTGCCACTTCTATTTGGCCTGAAGAAACAATATTCCTCAGAACAATCAACCAACAATCGCAGAAAAATCAACCCAAGCTCGCGGAAGCACTGAAAATTTAATGGAAATTTGGAAAGAAACTAAACTAGGAAAGAAAAAAAAAATTTGCAAACTACTACGAAGAAACCACCAGAATCCATGGCGTGAGCCTGGTGGCTCTGATACCATATTAACAGTAGTGCAGAGAAGCACATAAATACAGAAAGAGAATAACAGAGAGAGAGAAAGTAATTGATTACATTGATACTGAATTAATCTTTACAACTATGAGAATACAGTTTATATAGCCATCATGACTAACTTGCAGCCTAAGCTATTTAACTAACTAATTTTGATAACAACTCTAACAACCTTTGGATATTATCAACAAGTTTACCTCTGTATATATTGTACGATCAAGATCAACTTCACTATATTTTACAAGTTATCAAGAGAATTCCCTTCCCCAGTTAATTCTATAGTACAATTGCTACTCCCTGAGGAGATGGCTAGCTTTCGATCGATCTGCTTGGCGATACTGCTCGTGCTACTTTTGGTGTTGTGGTCGTCGTAAGAATCATCTTACGCTCGGCAGAGAAGCACATCGGAGATCTTCGAGAAGTGGATGACAGAACACAGATGAGTTTAAAAGGATGCACAAGAGAAGGAGAAGCGCTTCAAGATTTTCGAGGCTAAATGGGAGAAGAATTTATATTACCTAGGCCCCAATCACTTTTCGGATTTAACCGATAAATAATTTATCTCTACAACTTGTTAGTT
Organism: Pyrus x bretschneideri; assembly: GCF_019419815.1. Taxonomy (NCBI): domain Eukaryota; kingdom Viridiplantae; phylum Streptophyta; class Magnoliopsida; order Rosales; family Rosaceae; genus Pyrus; species Pyrus x bretschneideri. The sequence continues at coordinate 5,945,930 of NW_025999402.1, forward strand.
AGGAGTCCATCGAACTTGAGAAGAAACACATGGAGTTTAGGGTTTGGCCAAACAAGCTAAGTATATATAGTTTTGAGTTTATTATTATTATTATTTTTTTAGTACATCGATATTTTTACACTAATAGGAGGAGGAGGAATGCAGCTAAGCCATACAATGGGCAACCTATTTTGGTATCGAATTGGTCATCCAAGATATTCGAACTTAAAATCTCTCACTTCACCAGCATAAGGTAGTAATGAATGACAAATATAGTTTTGCGTTTAGTTAAGGTTAGAGTTGTGTGCTCTGCCTCTTCATAGATGTTATATTCACTTGCGTAATTCAGATATAATATAATTATTATTTTATATTTTGTTAAAAAAACAAACGGATAAATAAATACAAGCCGAGTAGATGGACTGTATTATTTAGAAAAGTGCTCTTATTTTCATCCCTCACACATTTTTGTTAATATTATTTAATTTATTTGTTCTTACAGTCGAAAATTAAAAATGACGTGCGAGGACAATGGGTCGGATTGCCGCTTTGGATTTGACCCACAATATAAAACCCGCGGACTAAACAAAACCAACAGAACAAAAGAGAGTCGGTGTTCGTGAGCTTCAAATTCCAAATTTCAATTCAATTCAAATCTCCAGAAGTCCAAAAGCTTAAAACCCCAAATTTCAAAACCCTAATTGTGATCGGAACCCCCCCTTCTCTGCAAAAAATGGGGAAGAGCCAACCGCCGCCGCCGCAGCAGCCACCGGCGTGAGAGACACAGTTTACAAGCTCCAACTCGCTCTCCTCGACGGCGTCAAAACCCTAGACCACCTATACTTAGCCGGCTCAATCATTTCCCGCTCCGACTACAACGACGTTGTCACGGAGCGCACCATAGCCGACCACTGCGGCTACCCTCTCTGCCCCAATGCCTTGCCTCCGGAATCCTCCCGCCCGGCCACTATCGCATTTCGCTCAAGGAGCACAAGGTCTACGACCTCCATGAGACCTACATGTACTGCTCCTCGAGCTGTCTTATCGAAAGCAAGGCTTTTGTTCAGAGTTTGAGCGAGGAGAGGTGCGATGTCTTGGATTATGGCAAGGTTGAGAGGGTCTTGAGGGCTTTTGTGGATGTGGATTTTGAAAAAGGGGAAGTGGTGTTGGGGGACATTAAGGATTTCGAAGTTGAAGATCAAAGAAAAGAGCGAAGTGGACAGTGGGGATTTGGGATTTTTAAGTTGAAGATTGAAGAAAAGAGTGAAGTGCAGTTAGGGGATGTGGGCGTCGTTGGTCCCTCTAATGCTATTGAGGGTTATGTTCCACACAATCAGCGGATATCCAAGCCATTGGGTTCGAAAAAGAGCAAAAAAGGTATCTGCTTTTTTGTTTTTGTTTGTGAATCTGTTATTGCTACAACTGTATTATATTTAAGTTGAAGAGCCTATCTCATGGTTGCTCAGGTTTCTTGGATTGTTTTGTTTTTTTTTTTTTTTTTTTGGTTGTTAATGTGTTCCGTTAGTGTTCGCTAAAGTGAGTAAGTATTGTACATTGTACTGTCCAAAGGTAAAGAAGCGAAAACAAGTGGCGGGAAAGATATGATCTTTAATGAGATGGATTTCATGAGTTGTATAATCGCTAGTGATGAATACAGTGTGTCCAAAATCCCACCAAGTTCTGGGGAGAATGGTTGTGAAACTAAGGTTAAAGAATCAGAAGGAAAAGTTTCTCATATTAAGAATGATTATGAAAAGAAATCCAGAAAATCAAGAGGGGAAAAAAGTACGATTTCCAAGGAAGATGATGTTGGTGTTCAAGAGGCGCCTTCAACATCAGAGACTTCTCAAACTGTTTTGAATATAATTATTAAAGAAGCAAGAGAGGAATTCCATGGTGATAAGGCTTAGAAATCAAATGAGCGAATGCTGAGATCCTCTCTTAAACCTTCAGGGGCAAAAAAACTTAATCACTCTGTTACTTGGGCTGACAAGAAGGTGGAACATAGAATGACTGGTTATGATACATTTGGCAGCAACCACAAACCTTTGTTTAAACCTTCAGCAGAAAATGGAGTCAGTTGCTCTGTTACCTGGTCTGATGAGAAGATTGATAGCACTAGGATTAAAAATGTTTCCGAGGTTAGAGAAGTGCAAGGTGCAAAAGAGGGTTCTGGTGTATTAGGGAATTTGGAATTGCAAGATAATGAACGTTTGGAATCTGCAGAATTCTGTGCCATGGCATTGAGGCAGGCAGCAGAAGCTGTTGCATCTGGAGAATCTGATGTCAATGGTGCTCGTATGTCATTATTTGGTTTAAATGTATTTAGTAGGTAGGATATTACATGGTGGTGGAACTTGGTCGTTTGATATGTAATGGTGTTTCTTTCCACGTGTCCTTTTCAAATATCAGTTTCGAGTGCTGGAATTATTTTATTGCCACGTCCAGATGGTGTGGTTGAAGAAGAGCCTAATGAGGATGTTGACATGCTTGAACCAGAACAAGCTCCTCTGCAACCAAGAAATCCTGGAATTCCAAATTTTGATTTGTTTGACTCTGAGGATACTTGGTTTGATGATCCGCCAGAGGGTTTCAGCTTAACTGTAAGAGTGTAAATCTAAGGTCATTGCATATTATTTCTCTTTGTAAGTTCTATGCTGATGAAACCTTTCATGTGTTTCAGTTATCACCATTTTTAACAATGGGGAACTCACTCTTTACATGGATAACATCATCTACGCTAGCGTATATATATGGGAGGGATGAAAGATTTCATGAAGAATTTCTCTCTATTAATGGGAAAGAGTATCCCCGTAAGATTGTCTTGGCTGGTGGCCACTCTTCTGAAATCAAGAAAACCCTAGCTGAATCTCTTGCTCGGACTCTACCAGGAATTGTTTCCCAACTCAGGCTTCCAACACCAGTATCTAGTTTGGAGCAAGAAATGGTATTGTTTTTAATCTGTTGCGTGTTTTGTTTGAATTTTGATGAAAATTAGATGAATGGATTTGCTTTAGTGTACCTTATTGTCAAATATAATTTGTCATGCTTAACCGTTTGTTTATAATTCTAGTTACCTCCTTATAATACACAATTGAAAACTTTATATGTGTTGGTTAAGTATGTGTTATAGCCCATAACAAAACTAAGACTTGAAGCCTTTTGGCTGCGTAGGACTTTGCATTTTCCGCTTGGCGCCATTGTCAGGCATTTAAACTTAAAGCTTACTGCTTTATATACATTTCATATTGAACGCAAGTTTTATAGGAATACATGCAATTTTCCTCGTTGTTCTACTTTTAGGTGAAGCACTTGCATTTGTGTTTATGTGTAATTAACCACGTAGAGGATTCATTTTTTGAGGATACATAACTCCTTTACATCCATGGGTTTTGACCATTATCCAAGTGAATTCAGTGGAGTTTACAACTCCAACTATATGTGTGATTAACGAGGACTGGGAAAGATATCTTTTCACCTTATTAGTTCCTAGGAGCTACTTCCCACATGTTGATTTTACATGTACCATTATTTACTTGTATTCATTTCTATTCTACTTAGTAGTGCAAGCTGACAGTTTGCAAATGTTTTGTTATATTGGCATGACTTTTTGTCGGTGTGCTTTAATCAGTATAAAAGACCCTGCAGTGCAACCAAATACTGTGTTAATTTTGTCAACTTGACGTGATTATTATAACTTATTTTAATTTTGCATAAATAGATTCATTCCCTATTGTTTGGCAACATGTGACCTAGACGTTTCTGTACAGAGCCGCATGTTGGGGACGATGACTTTTGTTGATGCACTACCAGCATTCAGAATGAAACAATGGAAAGTGGTTGTTCTTCTTTTCCTTGAGGGACTCTCTGTTTGCAGGATCCCTGCACTTGGTCCTTGCATGCCGGACAGAAGGATGCTGTTTCACAAGGTAAGGCCTCATATATATATATATATATATATTTTTTTTTTTTCCGGTCTCAAACTTATTTACCTTACATACAAGAGAATATAAGTGTAAGTAAAGAAAAAGATTTAGACAAAAATTTGTTTCGATTTTCTTATCAGCTATCTTTAAGTATGCATATATGTTTAGACATTGTAGTAATTAACATATTAAATATTGAATCTCAATTTTTATATACTGTATGTTCGCGAGTTAAAACAAAGCGTTAATCTGTACATGTGGTTTTGGTTTTGGCCAAATAGGTGCTGGATGGTTCCGAGATAACTGCAGAACACTACGAGCTTATGAAGGATCATATAATACCCCTAGGCCGAGCACCCAAATTCTCAGCTCAGAGTGGTGCTTAATGGCATGGAAGGCTGACTTCAAATTGTCTCAGCTTACACATCATATATGGTAACCGTCGTTTTCATCTAAATATTTTGCGGTTTCAATTTCTGGAATCCACTCGTAGCCTTGTATTTTGATCGTAGACTTGAAAGCTGTTGACTGCAAAAGTAGCAGTTGGAAGCACCCTGTCTATGAAAGTGATTGGAGAAAAGCCATCCACCGCTGACTCTTTCAGAGCTGGAAGAACGATGTTGAAAGTCTGAAGCTTCATTGTACATGTTTTCTGAATATATATCCGACGGAAAATGTTTCTGTGGATTGCGTTGGGGGAAATCTACCAAAGCTGGGCAAATAAAGGAAGACTTATGGTAATTTATACAAATGCTTCCTGCCAAAGTTGAATTCCAGAATAGGATGGAGAGATGGCCTCTAGTGTTTTGGGTTTTCTTTGGTTCTAGTGATACTTTAACCTAATCGAAACTACATAAATGGAGATTCGAACTCGAGTGCAGTTGGGTAGAGCACATTGTTCTAGTCGAGTATTCTAATCTAGTCGAAATTACATGGATGGAGATTTGAATGTGGGTAGAGAGACATGGGGACCATATCGTTTTAGCCAACTTGGCTATGTTTATGTCAGCTCTCTAAGAGTTTTCAAACTTAAAAGTCTTATTTAAGCATTATTGAAGGATTAGGATAAGGAGTTGATATTATGTTAATTAATAATTGTTAATCCTTAATTTTGACTAATAGGCATCAAAGTGTGCTTGTTTTTTGGACACGTTGATGTTTTGAGAGTGGGTAAGTATGAAGTTGTTAAGAGTCAATTCGTAGGAGGATGATGGGTTTTGTTTGGCCTTTTCTTTTACCGGCAAAGTATATTCGCATGTTGGACTATATTTATTCTGGGCGCTCCTCCTTTACAACAAGGGCGCCCACCTCAAAAAGACATAAACACCCTTCTAGAATTTATTTATAGGGAACTTTAACGAAAAGTTTCCGGTACTGTTTATTTTAACGAAAAATTATATTTTTACACTAAAAAGTCAATTTTGGTACTATTTACTTTACCTTTTATTTTATCTTTATTGTCAAAATTCAAAGTTTTCAAATTTTTTTTGATTAGCTTTCCTTTTATCATATCCAATGTTCTATTTAACTGGTTAAACAATTGGAGTATTAACTGGGATTTGGACCTATTATGTTGTATTTCGGCCAAGGTCCACATTAAAGAAACAAAAGGGTATATTCCAATTAAACTTGATGTTTAACCATTACAGGATGATTTAATAGTTAGGGATGAATTTTAAGTTTGTATTTCTTATGACACGTCTGGGGTTTAATTTCTGATGCTGATGAGTTATATAATTGTGGTCAGAAAGTGATTGAAATGTTTTTGTGAGTTATCCCGATCTTAAAAGGTGCCGTGGCAAAGTTAGTTCTTTTTGTAGTAAAAGTATTCATTAATTATTTCCTTATATATCATCCGCAACTCTTCGGACCATTCACATCAAACTTTAACTTAGGTTGTATGCCTTAAGGAAAATTACTAAACCAAATGATTATAACGTTGTTATACATTAACAAATTCATATATTGTCGTATTTGTTTTCACTATAAGGATTTTAGGAAGGGGTGTGATATTCACACATATTTTTTTACTTTTCACACTCTTTTAATTTTCGGCCGTCGGATCGAATGTATTAAAGAAGATCAATGAATAGAAATTACCAATGAGTGTGCAAGAATTAAAAAAGAATGTGTAGATATCACATCCCTTTTAAGAAATGAGAATATGATTGTCAAAAAATTTCAAATTGAATGTTTTGAACCAATGTGCGCATCACTTTTAAAGTAAAACATTTTGTTCAAGCTTAATTTAATACCCAACAACCATTTAGTACTACAGTCTAGCTGTATTATTTTTAACTTGTGAGTTAAAGGTTTTAGGTTCGATTCTCGTTAAAGGTGAATTTGAATCATATTATTACTAGTTCATTGTGAGGCTAAGTCTACACTCTTCTCCTTACTGGAGATAATATAATTTGTTCAAAAAAATAAAAAAATTTGGTAACCCAACATGCTTCGATGATGTCTTACATGCATGCACAAATTTGGACATAATATGAACTAAGATTTATTATATATATATATATATATATATATATTATGATATAATGGTTTTTTTTCTTCTTATTTTCTTGTAAATGGATGTGGGTGCCCTTATGCAAAAAGTTGCCAAAAATCCATATCTTTCGCAATTTTGAGGACATGTGATGATCAAATGTAGATTAGCTGTAAAATTATATTAGTTTAGATAATTTGTAAAATATTTGAACTTAATATTAATCTCCAGCAATAGTATTTGCAATTGACGAAATTTTAATTGATAAGAATTTAAATTATGTCATGAAACAAAACTTTGTGCATACGTGTTTAAACTAATATAATCTTGTGACTAATATGTATTTAAGCTTTCACATGTCCTCAAAATGAGAACTGTGGGAGCCAATTAAAAGCAAGCTAGTAAGGTAAAAAAACAACACAACTAAAAGCAAGTTTGAATGGAGTCATTTAGTAATACTATAGTTTATAGTTTAGTGGTATTACTCTTTTTTTTATTATTATTAGTACATCGATATTTTTACACTTAGAGGAGGGGGAGTTCGATATTCCTTTTCACTTAGAAGAGAGAAGTCTTAAACTCGATTCTCACTATATTTGAACCATATCATTACCAACTTACTTCTGTACCCTTTTAATGTCGATAATATTGTTTGTTTAAAAGAAAATATATAAGCAAGTTTGAATGGTCAAAAAAAAAGGCCAGAGTCTTCTCATTTGTCTGGAATTTATTTTTAAAATATAAACTTATTTTTCTGTTGGAATTTTAAAATAAACTTTCTTAAATTTGTAAAATTAATAACAAATTAAAAAAACTAGGAGCCAATTAAAATAAAAGGGGTCTCCTTTGACTGTCCTGTGTTCCCAGCGCATCACAGCACCACCACACAGAAAAAGCAAAAATAAACAAAACACACAAACACTCGAATCCAAAAGAGGAAGAGACCTAGATCCTCTCTCTCTCTCTCCCTCCCCCTCCTTCCCACCTCTCTCTGATCACTGATCATGGATCTACGCCTCTGATTCCACCTCACGCCCTTCGTTTTCCAGATGATCCTCCCTTGATCTTCGCCAGTTTCTGCTTCGTCGGTACGATTTTCTTCCCCTGACACTCTTCTCATATAAAGTTACCTTTTTTTTTTCTGATTTTTTTTTTGAATTTTTTTTCTGTGATATATAAGGAGGGTTTTGTTTTATTTTTTTCGTTTTGGGTGTTTAGATCGGCTAGTTTTGGCATCTGTGACTGGCCCTTTTTTTTTTGGTGTGGTGATGGGGGGTTGGTGAGGGAGGAATAATTGTTATGATTAAATATTTCAGGTAGTTGTTTGATTTTTCTTTTGTGATTTTTGGGTTTAATTGTTGGATCTCTGTGTAAATGTTGATTTGTTTGTGGGTATATATAGAAGGTCAAAGAGTTGCCTTTACTAATTTGTGGGGTTCGTTTATTGTTCTTTTTTGTTGTGCAATTCATAAAATTTGTGTGCTTTGGTTTACAAGTTTTGATTTTTTTTCATATTTGTATATGTATGTGTATGTGTGTATATATATATATATTTATTTATTTATTTATTTGTATATGCTGGTAGGTACTGAGTTTGATTTTCAGCTTAAGCTCAGTTGATTGGCTACAAATTGCCTTTGCTTTACGAATCATAAAACTTTAAATGGATCTTTGTGTGGATTGTGGATGATGGCTGAAGAAAATTCTATTCGGATTGTCAATGTTGCATTTTCACAGTCAAAATTTTAATTATCGTTGCTTGATTGATTGATTGCAGTAGGTTGATGGTTGATTTTACCAAGGCTAAACCATAAGAGAACAGGGAATGGCTTCAGTGGGTGTGGCGCCTACGTCAAGTAGGAGAGAACCCAGTGGTCACGTGGTTGGTGTGGATAAGTTGCCAGAGGAGATGAATGACATGAAAATTAGGGATGACAAAGTACGTAAGCCATTAGTTTAAGTGCTTTCTTATCAGAGTATTTTCTCCTTGGTACTTTTTTGTTTTTCGTTTTTAGGATTATCGTATATTTGGTTTTGAGGACTTATGGTCTGCTTCACTTGTGTAGGAAATGGAATCCACAGTTGCAGTCGTTGATGGTAACGGAACAGAGACAGGCCATATAATCGTGACAACTATTGGTGGTAGAAATGGCCAGCCAAAACAGGTATAATATTTCTCTTTTGGACATTAGTCTCTAGTTGATGTGGACCACTGATATGTTGTTTTCCTTTATTATTTAATTGCAAGTTTCCTCTAACAAAATGTTGTATATTTTGTCATAATAGACAATCAGTTACATGGCTGAGCGTGTTGTCGGACACGGATCATTTGGAGTTGTGTTCCAAGTAAGACTCTAGTCTTTTGCTTTACAATTCACTATGGAAAATGAATGGCCCTTCAAATCGGTAGCAATTTTCATGTCTTAAATTCTGAGTTCTTATTTGTGCAGGCAAAGTGCTTAGAGACTGGTGAAACTGTGGCTATTAAGAAGGTTCTGCAAGATAAGAGGTACAAGAATCGTGAGCTACAGACGATGCGCCTTCTTGACCACCCAAATGTTGTTTCTTTGAAACATTGCTTCTTTTCAACGACGGAAAAGGATGAACTTTATCTTAACTTGGTGCTTGAGTATGTTCCTGAAACGGTTCACCGTGTGATTAAACACTACAACAAGTTGAACCAACGGATGCCCCTTATATATGTTAAACTCTACACATACCAGGTATGATGCCAACGAATGTGTCCCTTTTTTATTTTTCTCTAAGTTGCATTTGCATAGTTTTAATATTGTAAAAGGAACATTTCTTTCTTTCTTAGGAAGTAGATAATTTTACGTAAATTGTGCAGTATGTTATATACCATATTTACATAAATTGTGCAGTATGTTATATACCACATTTAAGAATTGAGCTGTTGGACTAAAATCTTACTTCTTGAACCCAAGGCTTAGGCTAAATTGAATCTCAGAATTGCTCATTAGGGCATAATGTTGTTCCTGCTGCCCTGGAGGGTTTATGTTCTGAGTTGCTGAAATTTGCCTCATTTCATCCATATTTGGCAGATCTTTAGGTCGTTATCCTACATTCACCGCTGCATTGGAGTGTGTCATCGGGACATTAAACCTCAAAATCTTCTGGTATGTACTTTGATTCTTGTATACCTATATGCCTATTAATAACTTGTTAACCCTATTGTTGTGGGTGGCGGTGTTTATGGAGTAAGTAAACAGAAAAGGTATAAAATTTGGTTCTTATTTTGTGCAGATGAACCCTCGTATACCTATATGCCTTTTAATATCTTGTTAAACCTATTGTTGTGGGTGGTGGTGTTTATGGAGTAAATAAACAGAAAAGTTATAAAATTTGTTTCTTATTTTGTGCAGGTGAACCCACATACCCACCAAGTAAAGTTGTGCGACTTTGGAAGTGCCAAAGTTTTGGTATGTTTTGTTGTTTTTGGTGTCCTTTCTCTTTCAATGATACTCATCGTGTCGTTTGCTTCTGTTGGATTGACATATATCTATATACTGTGTTATTGTTGTGCAGGTAAAAGGAGAGCCAAATATATCTTATATCTGCTCTAGATATTATAGAGCACCGGAACTTATATTTGGAGCAACTGAGTATACTTCAGCTATTGATGTTTGGTCTGTTGGGTGTGTTCTTGCTGAGCTATTGCTCGGTCAGGTACGTGCTTTGACTGTTGTATTTTATGAAATAAATGTTTAGTACGATTCTAATACAACAGCGTTTTCTTTTGCATCAGCCTCTCTTTCCTGGTGAGAGTGGAGTTGACCAGCTTGTTGAGATTATCAAGGTAATTCATCATTTATATCGTTTTGGCAGTAGTTAAAATCTTATTTAATCTAAAGGATATGGATTACTCTTTTTTACTTGGTGTTTTCATGGAATCTTGAACTTTAGTCTTTTATTACGGTAGTGATTTATGTGTTGCTTTTTCTCTTGGTAGGTTTTGGGCACTCCAACACGGGAGGAAATCAAATGCATGAACCCTAACTATACGGAGTTCAAATTTCCTCAAATCAAAGCTCACCCGTGGCACAAGGTAATATAATGGAAGATATTATGTATGATATTATATTTCATTCACCAGATAGCATATTTATATCTGTTATTTTCTTAGATATTCCACAAGCGTATGCCTCCAGAAGCTGTTGATCTGGTTTCAAGACTGCTGCAATACTCTCCTAACCTGCGGTGCACAGCTGTGAGTACTAAGTTTTTAATTTTTTTTTTCATGTCCAAATAGTAAAGTTTCGCGGATTTACCTTTCTTATTAAAAAATTTAACTGATAAATATGTGCTATTAAAAGAAAATTCAGTAAAATTCCCTTTATTTTCAATCATGGTTCTGGAAAAAAAATAAATAAAAATTCAATCGTGTGTCCGTATACAGCTGGATGCCTTGGTCCACTCCTTCTTTGATGATCTTCGTGACCCGAATACCCGCCTGCCGAATGGACGCTTCCTTCCGCCTTTGTTCAACTTTAAATCACATGGTATGATATTGTTCTCAGACAATTTGTTTTTTCTTCCAAATTTGTTTTCCTTCTCCATGCCTTTTATCAAATTTCTTACCTTTTGATGTTGCGTGTGCTATCAATCAGAATTAAAGGGAGTGCCTGCGGAAACTTTGATGAAATTGGTTCCAGAACACGCGCGAAAGCAAGTCCCGTTCTTGGCGTCCGATTAGTTTGTGAAATGTGAGTAACCCCATGCGTGGTCCCATATTGAAGCTCTGTGTTCTCTTCTACCTGGCCTGCTATTTGTGTCCATCTTATTTAATTTACCTCATTGTATGACTTTGTTTTGTAAAATTAGATGTGTTCTATTGAATCTTGTCATGTCCGAACCTCAAAGGGTATTTATGAGTACCGTACCTCTTCCCTGTATCGCCGAAGATTGTAGCTTCGCACAGAAGACGAACGCCAGCTTTTATCAAAATGTGTCTATCTGTATTCCTAGTAGACAGACCAATGTACCAATGTACCAATGATCTGTGATTTCGTATTTCCGTGTAATCGAGGTTTGTTTGTGAGATTTTATTGAAGGGCCAAGTTCCCTGTCGTGGTAGGAAGTAGCAAATCTCCCGTAGGTTAGTGTACAAGTGGAAACGTTTGATTTCTAATTGACGGGTTGTTTCATGCGTGACGAATGTGTCTTGTTCTAAAGTTGCATCAGGTTTTGAAAACTACAGCATTTTGTATGCCTCGAAACTAAGCCTTCCAATTTGTACTGGTTACCTTGATTTCATCAAACTGATGAACGTGCTGGCAAGTGATTTTCGTGAACTCTTTTTATGTCCATCAGTACCAATGTTTCGTGTTTTAGTTTGAACTAAAAGGCGGCTATTATGGTTTATGTTCAACCCTCGTTTTCAAATAAAAGGCAACTATTATCTCATTTTCAACCCTCGTTGCGTGCAAATCATTACCAAGTTTATGTTCTCTTTTTGACGATTCGATATTTTAGTTTGAACTAAATATATTGAACTTAGGCACAAGAGGGCGGTTGTAACAAACTTCGGCATAAGAGGACGGATAAACTGCTCTGATCTGCTGATCTAATGCACAACTGCGAAACGCCACAACTGAATTCTTCTTTTTAAGGGTTTTTGGGTCATCACCTCAAACTCAGAAATACGAACAAATCTTCAACACCCCCGCTATTCATTTCTGACTCCGGTTGCCATTGATTGCAGATCCCAACCATGCTGACCCAGAGAGCGACCAAAGGGGTCTGCAACCGCTTTTTCAATATGGTAATTGATTTCTTTTTGTCAATTTAATCGCGTTTTCATTGATTACCCAGTTGTTCATTGCTTATTGAATAATGAGTTGGAGACAGATTTTGATTTTTCTTTGATTAGCTTAAGTTTGCTTGGTATAGAGTAATGGGTTGGAGGCAAGAGTTTGTGTTTATGTTTGTTTAGAAATACATGTGTTGGTTAGGCCAGTTGACATGACAGTGTGCCCGCCCTATTGGACTTAAGTTCAAATCACCCTCTCATAGATTAGACTAGTTTAGAACGTCGCATTGTCAAAAATGATTTGTTTCTGCAGATTTATATGTTCTCCTTGGTATGGATTTTTAGGGATCTTGCTCACATGGTGATTCTTGTAAATACCTTCATCCCAATAACAGTCAGCAGAATACAGTTTTGATTGATACTAATCAATCTTCGACTTTTCAAGAGAATCAGTCGGTTGGAGGCAGCTCCTTGCCAGGTAACTTCAAATTGTATGTTGCTAGTTGACCGTTGGTGTCTTCGTTTTTGTTTTTCACAAACTCGACTTCAGATGTGAGCTAGTCCGACTCCTGAAGTTAATGCTTTAGTTCTAGTGCTTACTTTTCCTCATTATGCTTCACAGATGTGGTGGTCAGAGATCATACGGGAGCGTCATCGAGCAATCTACCTCCATCCCTAATGCCTCCTCCAGAGGGTGGACATCCGCGGCTTCCTTTTGTAGGCTGGGGATAAGTTCAACTTTTTTTGTACGGATAACTTCCTAGATCCTAGTAAACTTGGTTTGAACTAGTTGACATACTTCTAGTTAAGTTTCATCAAGGCTTGTAGGATTGTACCTTGTGTTTTATAGTACTGACTGAAACATGTTGTTCATATCATTTCCAAAGAGAATGTGTTGTATCTTGTACTATAGTTCCTTTTTCAAGAAATGCTTGTTTCGTTTGATTCGTGTCTGAGTGTTTATGCTGCGACGGACATGCACCTTTTCTCAACTTCTGTATCGTGTCTGACTTGTTCGAAAACTAAGACATGGGTATCGAAATTGATTCGGTTCCCGACTTCTCTTGCGATTACTAACACCAGCCCAAAAAATTTGTGGCTTGCGTTGCAATCCGGAATACAAACTTGAAAACGAGAAATTATATTGATTAAGGAGAGTAGTTGATTTCATACTCATTTCTTCTTGTATCTTGACTTGCGCAAATGTTGGATTAGAGAACATGTGATAACAAAGATCATAGTAATGCCCATGTTGAACTTTGACCCGTTTCGTATGTAGAACTCTTTTTATTTTTTTTTTGTTGATAATCCTTTTGTTATGAAGAAAGTTAAGGCAGTGGTTACACTCCTCAACACAACATTCGTTTCCAAACAATGCGAGATAAATTGCCAATGCAAAGAATAAATAACGAAAATTTAACCTACAATTCGGTTGCCAATGGTTTATATCTTAATGGTTTTCTTCAACTAATTAAAGAGAGTTGTTGTTACTCTATTAAAAGAAGAGTTTTTGTTTGAAATAGTTAAAGAGAGTTTAAAAGACTTGTATTCTTTTAAAAAGAGTTTAAAATTGAGGGGTTAATTTTTTATTTTATTTTATTTTTTAACAAAAGGAAGACATACACACTTTTGAGGCCACTTGCATCTTTAATGGAAGATGCAAAATACCTTGGAATGTGTATTTTGCAATTTGTGTTGGCCTAAACCTTCGAATAGAGAGATGTAAAATATACATCTTAGTTGGAAATTATAAACAAAAACCTAAAATATACATATTTTTTTGCATCTATTGGTGGTGGGTTCTGTAAATCAAAGTCAGAAAATTAAATAGAATCTTAAATTTACATCTATCTTATTGGATTAGAAATCTTAGCATATTTCGAAAGTGTAAAATAATTAACATGTAAATATAATTTTTGTATCTCAAATTTGCATCTCTTCATTGAAAATGCTCTAAGGCAGTAAATGAAAGAAATGTAAGCCATGAATTATGGGACTGCATAACTGAAAAATTAACATAAATACACAAACAAACAAGTTGTAGGAAAAAAAAATACAAACAAAAAAGACAATTTAATATGCAAAAGGGTGCCATTCATAGAAAAAATTACAATTTAATATGCAAAAGAGTACCATTGATAGGAAAAGTTACTATGCAAACAAAAATATTACTTTTACCATATTTTCATATCATATTTGTACCATTTTTCTAATAAATATGGAACTCATACACATGTGTTGATGCCTTGATGGGTGCTATCTCCATTAGAAATTTGCTATAAATGTAATATAAAAAATGTGATAAGTGTAACATTACTCTTATGCAAATTAATGAATAGGGTCAAATACCTCTTAATACCATTAATAAAAGAAATAAAATAAAATAAAGAAGAGCTGTTAGAAATTGAATAATAATAAAAATTCAGTGTCAAGGTAGGAGAAAATCTCTCAAGACTCACGTAACACGTACCGTGTAAGTAGGAAAAGAGGGGATATATATTTCAAGTGAAGGTATTTAGGGTTTAACCGTCGAAGTAGTGTCAAGAGTAGTGGTCACAGACTCACAGTTTCTTAACTTCACAAAAGGGTCGCAGTTGATTCTGATTTGAGCCAGCATCTACAGAAATTCTCCAGAGACTTTTGTTTAGGGTTTTGTTTTTTGTTTTTTTGTCTTCTTTATTTTGCTGGTGTTTGTCTTTTAGCCGAATATGAATCCTTTTCTATTCTCATTTTATTCAATGCCAAATGCAGCAAACTTGGCTTCTACATGGTAAACAGATCAAACAATTTGTTCTATAATTTGTCACGCACAAAGAAATTTGAATAGGGCACACTTCACTAAACCCTAATTTTTAAGCTCAAAGCATGATGAAGCTCTCTCGTTTCTTCACGCTGCTTTTTGTTGTGCTTTTAGTGTTTGTCATTGTTTTCCTTCAAAAACGACATATAAAACACAAAGATTTGCACATAACATCTCGGATATTAAATTGGCCATGGCCATACCATGTACCGAAAATATGGCCGCCATATTCCTCCCCATCCGTCTACCCTAAGAGTCCATCGGTTCAAATACCAGAATCTCCACCTCCAGATTACCCTGAGAATCCTTACAAGTTGCGGGTTTTTAATGTGTTGGACTTCGGTGCTCAGGGGAATGGTGTCAAAGATGACACTGAAGCATTCCAGGACACTTGGAATGCTGTTTGCCAAGCTGAAATTAGCACTGCTGCCATGTTTCTTGTTCCTAACAATTTATCCTTCTTGATTCAACCTATCGTTTTCGAGGGGCCTTGCAAATCTAGGCTTGTGTTTCAGGTAATTTTAGTAATTAATTATCATGTTACAAGTCGTTTAGTTGTAACTATTTGTATGTTTATATGTTAATTAATGGATGAGATCAGATTGAGGGAGCCCTTATGCCTCCGGATGGACCCGATCAATGGCCCCCAAACACCAAGAGGCAAGACTGGCTGCTCTTCAAAGAAGTCCATAGAATGCTAATGCAAGGGAATGGTCTTTTAAATGGGAGAGGAGAGAAATGGTGGGACCTCCCCTGCAAGCCTCACAAGGTATGATGATATCAATAATTAATTACGTGCTTTTGACCGGTTGGTAAGGTCAGTGTGTAACACTCGAATTTGAACTCTCTTCTTGTACACGCAAACAAGTAGTTTAGAATTGGCTTTTTAAAAAAGTTTCTCATTTAATTTTTTTTTTCTTCTGATAATTATATATTTAATCTTAGAACTACATGCCTATTGATGATATTAATTTTGTATCAATGTTGGAACAGGGAGGAAAGGGTCCTTGTGATAGCCCATCTGTAAGTGCTCACCACAGAAGTTATTATCATGATTTAACAGTTGAAAATAGCCCTCTTTATGTTATTAAAACCTTATTAAAAATCAAATATTCAAGCAACCATTGCTAATAATTGTATATTTGAATCTTATAATGCATGCAGATCATAAGGTTCTCAAAAGGGTCAGATTTGTTTGTTCGAGGACTTAGGCTTGAGAACAGCCCCAAGATTCATATTCGTTTTGATAGTTGTGCACATGTCAGTGTCGAAAGCATTAGCATAATTTCACCTGAAGACAGTCCCAACACAGATGGAATCCACATAGAGGACACAACCAATGCCGAAATACACCATTCAACCATTTCCACGGGTAATTATTTACAACTCGCACATTTTTTAACATTGAAAAGAAAAATACGACTAGACTATAATCTAGTTGATTGTGCTTTCTTGTGTGTGTGCATAACTCCTACATTTCTATCATATTGAAGCAGAATTTTAATTATTTGAAGGCTCATTCTTCTCTACCTCAATTTCATATGTAGGCGATGATTGTGTCTCGATTGGAACGGGCTGCTATAACGTGGATATAAGTTACATGACGTGTGGTCCAAGTCACGGAATAAGGTATTAGACCATTGAGGTTCAGGATGATTAATATCAGAATGTGTATGTTTAAATTCACAACTTAACAACAAAAGTCTGATGAGAGGATATTTCCCAAATTATATATCTTGATATAACTAAATATTCTGTTTCTCTTTGCAGCATAGGTAGTCTTGGCAAAGGAAACTCACAAGCCTGTGTTACAAACATCACAGTGAGTGACTCCATCATCAAGAATTCCAACAACGGTGTTCGGATCAAAACATGGCAAGGCGGCTCCGGCATGGTATCTAAAGTAACCTTCAAGGACATTCACATGGACACAGTTTTAAACCCCATTATCATAAACCAGTTTTACTGCCTCAAGAAACAATGCTCCAACCAAACTTCTGCAGTATTGATTGACAGTGTTCAGTTCTCAAACATAATGGGCACGTATGACAGTAGAAAGCCTCCTATGCATCTTGCTTGCAGCGATTCACTGCCATGCAAAAATCTGACCCTGTCGGGAATACACTTGCTTCCTGCTCAAGGAGGGACTCACTTGGATCCATTTTGCTCGCAAGCTTTTGGTACTAAGGATGCATTTTCCACTCCACAGGCTCCATGTTTGATGACAGGTTACCCCAAAGGGCTGGAAAATGAGGTGGATAGGTCATGTTTTTAGTAAATGTGATTATGCGAGGGATTTCGGATTAGAATCTGTAATGTAAGTCTCCAATAAAATCATGTAGACGCGTCTCTAATAGAAGTGTAGAAGTGAAATATCCTACCTTTATTAGTGACGCTGTCCGTCTACAATATTCAGTAAAAGTGGTTTGTGTACCATTACTCATCTCTCTCAGCCTTTTTTCAGGAACTTTAACAATAGCAAAGATAAGGATGTAGTGGTTCATAATCATTTATCTTTGCAATTGAACTCAACAATAGTTTGAATAACATTGATAAATAAGTGTTAAGGAATGTCGGTACTACAAGATAAAGAATGCACAAAGTAAAGTAGAAAATGGAAACCAAGAATTTATGCCCACGTCCACGAAACAAGGATCAATCTTCACTATATGAAAAAGATGAGTACAACAAGAGCAGTCTTACCAAGCCAAAGACAAGGCTTGATGGATATAAAAAAGTATAATACACACTTTCTATCACTCTAAACTTCACTCACACAATGTGTAGTGGAACACTCTCACTCTCACCCTTGGATTGGAACTTTAGCCTTGGACTTGATCCTTTTCTACTCACTCTTTCTTGATTGGTTACATCACTACAACATCACACCCATATTTATAGGTGAGGGCTTTGCATTCTACTAGTTCCTAGTTCCTTCTACAAACTAGAACTAGTTTCTAGTTTCTAGTATATTCTACAATCCTCTAACTTAGATAATTCTATACTAGCCACAAAAATGTAGCTTCTAGATCTTTCCATTTTGCAACCAAAGAAGCTAGTACTTTCTAGCTTCTTCCACCAACTTAATAACTTGCTAGAATTGTCTAGCATGCTCCAACCACCTCACTTGCTTACTAGAATAATCTAGAACATTCACCATGGGTTGGACCATATACCAACAATAAGCGCATAAATCAATTGATTCTCCATTGCTTTCCTACTTTTTCTAGACAAACAAACAGATCTTTATCACCAACTAATGTATTACTAGATATTATTATTATTAGGGGTGTGCTATCCACACACCCTTTTTACTTCATACACACCCTCTTTAATTTGCGGCCGTCGGATCGACTGAATTAAAAAAGATCAAATGGCAGAAATTAATAAAGGGTGTGTGAAAAGTAAAAAGAGGTGTGAATAGCACACCCCTTATTATTACTATGTGACATCTTTGAATTTCTTTACTACTTTGGAGGTGATTCGAGCTCAGATATAAAAGAGCAAACATCATGCACTGTACCATAACCCATATCTAATATGTATGTTAATATAATAATGAGTTTTCAATCCGAAGTATATTTTGTGTCCTAGTATAAAATTTTATTAGTTAGTAGATTTAAAACGCTCTTACCATTTATTGAGAGGCTTATAGAATTTTTAAGTTGGAAAAAAAGAAAAATCAATAGAAATAACACTAGCTGGCGAGAACATATCCAGAATGGAGTATAGTCGACCTGAACAACTTCAAATATTCTGCATGAGCTTGTAGTGCATCGATAACTCCATGAAAATAGGTTGTATCAATTAATGACCAACTTAAATTTGGAAGGAACGGATTTTTTTTCTGAATAATGTGATTGTTAAGTATTTGTAAAACCTTTTGATTGCCCTGGGTGTAAAATGTAATAATAAGCCATTTAGAAGCAGTAGTTTTATCATTTATTGAGTAATATAAGTCAGTTTTTTGTTGAAACTTTTAGCTTGAAATAGTAAAATCATTATAAAAAATTAGTAAGGCCTAGAATGGAACTAGTACAGAGTTAAATCGGTAAAAAAATCTCAGGAATGTCTTACAATTTTTAAGAAGCTTTTATAATTCTCAAAAATAGGTTTTATGATGATTATTTATTGCAGAATTGACTAAAAACTGTTAGTTTTAACTCTCAATGTTTGTAACCAACGGACACAACTAAAAATACCAAATAGGCACATGTCCAAGTAAAATATCCCAAAACTTCATAAAACAAATTAATTCAACACTTGTGAGCAAGATGAATTAACATGTTTTTGACACTGATCTATGCACCATACCAATTACTTTCATGGTGATTTCCAAGACCTGCGGGCAAATAGAAATCCTCACAACTGAGATAGTACATAGACCATGTCATGCCATTTAAAATGCAATTTGATAACAACTTGATATCCGATATATATTTCATCAGATAATTGACTAGCACATAAAAATGTGACTTAATGAATCCAATTGGAGATTAAATTGAATACATGGATTCTATACATACCTTATAGGTCATCTGCAAATATAAGGCATTACTAAAATGAAACTCAAGCTCCCACTAATCTGCTGCAACATTGTTACTTAATTTGCAAATCAATACTTAAATCATATTTTTGAAAATATGCCTTTGGGAATAGCCTTTCTCAATCAATGAATGCATATTACCTTAATGAAAGGTACAACTAAGCACGGAAGCAATCACCACTGTTACAAAAACATGCACCAACAACCATCTTATATGTATTAATAATTCCACATTTATGCTAAGTCCTTATGAGCCTCAAGACAAATGATCAACCGAGAAATCTAAATGATTGCAAGTAACGTAAAAATGTACGCATATACCAATTATTCATTCGTGCAACTTAAATATATTATAGACATTCGAGTAACACAAATTCATGGAAGATAAAATAACGCTTTAATAGATTCATGCAAGTCCACTTAATGCTTAAAATTTTAGAACAACTCCCACTAAGTTTTCAGAGTTTATACTTGCAAATAAGTTAATGAGTGTGAAGCCCAATTTTCGTTCACTAATTCTCCCACATGGGCAAACACTCGTTAATATATTCTTTCAAAGATGTACCTAAGAAAATTGCTTTATATTTTAGACATAATAAATAGACATCACAACCAACATAAAGTTGTCAAACAGAATTTCAGTAATGAGTTACACTTACTTTAGAATTCATCATAATTAATTTACGAGCTTGATTGCTACCAAAGTTATACTGATCAAAATAGACATACTAATCTTCATAAAATAAAAACATAGAGCTGTTTTGGGTCAAAATAGTAGTCTAAAGTGACGTCTCAAAACGACCAACACAATCTGCCAGTATAACACTCTATACAAGCATGGGTTACTAGTAAATTCACCATAATTAAAATACATGGCGAAAAATTACCAAAATTTGCAGACACATAGTAGACATATATATTTTGAACATATTAAAAATTTAGGTCATTTGGTGACCATTATACGTGTCATTCATCCGACTGTAATCAAGACACACAATCTGCCAGAAAAGCTATGTTCATCTATCATGAACATAAACATCTCTAAAAAATTCAATTTCACGTTATTTCAATTTCGATGTCCAAAGGACACTCAAGTAATCAAATTTCATCCTCTAAACAGACATCATAGTTCAAATTGAAAATATTTACAAGCATTATACTTAAACAATGCATACCTTAGCAATCCTTGATGAACCTTCATGGGTTCAATACTTTGCATCAACAAGTCTCATGAAGAGACACAAAAATATGTCATGATGCGACCAATTTCCATGCCTTCAAACCACAACCTTTTATGGGGCTCATTGTAGAAATATTTGTAACTAATGGCATGGAACTTTATCCCAATAAACTTCATGAAACTAAATTAATTTACACATGTAGGCAAGAAAATTAACTAGTTTCTAGTACTAGATTTTATGTCACAAAAGTACCTTCATGAAAAAACTTCAACACATGTAGGCAAGATGAAGATTTTCACAACTTCTGTGAAATAAAACCTATACCATGCCATCTTAATTAAACTAAAAGAAATAATCCACACATGTGGGCAAGAAGATTATCCCTCTTATTCTAATTAAGATGCAATGTTGACTGAAGTAATTAAAAAATACAGTCTCATCGTCAACTAAGCCGTTGTGGCTTGCTTGATTGAAAAGCCATTGATCAACTCCTCCCTGAAACAATTCAAGAAGTTACATGGATTAATTAACTGTAAGTGACAAAATATGATAACCTGATTTGAGCTTCGAGTCCTGCCAACAAATGGCACTAATTCCTTCATGACTCCCTTTGACATTAAATTAATCTCAAGAAACTTGATAACATACTTGAGAGATATTAATCACATATAGAACAAGTTTTATTCCACCACAAGAATGTCAATACTTACCTTTATGGAGTCAATTACTTAAATTAGAAATACTTTATGTAATGTGAGAGAACAATATATTCCTTTAATTTAAAAGCTAAATCGCTCAAATGTTTTCTTAAGTCAAACGGGTTCCTTTCCTTTTATATATTTCTTTCCGTAGTACAAAACTACTAAAACATAGCATTAAAATCATGCATTAGCTTTGTAAAAACCAAATTAAATAAGAGGAACAACCAAAATTGTTTTCTTCCATAGAAAACATCTCCAATATATGCCCTACATTAGCCTTGAAAAGTTTCTTTTCTTCTCCCCTTATGGCACATAAAAATTTACTAATCAAAGCACTGTTTAAATTCTTTAGGCAAACCATATACAAGTTTGAAAACTTATGCTTATCTATTTAGTCACATGCTTTGAATGAAATACATACCTCATGCCTTCATATGTTCACCACTTCTTTATAAACATGTATTTATAATCACATGACCAACCACAATTCTCATATAAATAGATAAAAATACAAATGAGAATTGTCACATAATTACTGCAAATCTCATTTTATTTGTATATTGTTCTCATTCTTGCCACCGGATGCTTTCTGCCATTCTCAGTCAATTCACAAGTTATGCATCAATTTCATAATTTCTAGCCATGTACAATTGACTATACTAAGATATGAAAGCAAAATTGTAGACAAAACTAATTTGATTAGTCATGCATATTCCGTATGAGTTAATATCACTATGACCATAAGCAACAAATGTACTGCATAACTATTGCTTATCTGCGATTATACATATATTGGTGTCTTTGTATGGGATCATCTCAAGCTTAAAGCAACATATGACCACCCAATCCTTGTTTAAAAACACGCCATATGTCCATTTCGCTACATGTTTGCAAAACTTAAAATTTTAATCCATGTTGATTATTTCCAACAACAACCATTAACATGGCTATTACATTCGGTCTATATATATTTCCTGCATATTATCATGTAACACAACTGATTGGAAAATTTTCCATGAATTTATATTTACCCATGAAAAACAGAGCGATAGATTTACTCATGTACTAGTGCCGAAACACCCAGACCATTTTGACAGAATATAGTCTAAAAAACAAGTAAAATCATTTATGCATATTTACATATGCTTCTCGGTATGCCTTTTATATGCATATAATAATTTATCATGTTCAAAGCATATATTTTCTCTCTGTTATAATTATCAAGTTCAAAGCTTAATAATCAAAACTAACCATATGTATGATCGACTAATTCGTACTTGACATATATAATGATCAACCCCGTTTGCTTTGATAGAGGACTTTACCGAGCTTGCTGAGTGAGACGCTTCATCAGTATTCCTTGGCAAGGTTAGAACAAAAGTATATATTTGCATATGCTTACAAAATTGACAACGACATTAGCCGAAAGTGGTTGTATCTGTCACTAAATTTATTCAACCAAAACCATTAGCATGAAAGTTGAAATAGAAAACTGAAATCATGCCATATTCCTCCAGTCACAATTAATTTAGTAAAGATGAACAAACTGTTCCAATCTTTCTTCATGAGAACTGAATACGAGAAAAAAAACTTGAAGTGCTTGAAAACCTACCGTTCAACAATTATTAGTTTACCAATTCAAGAGTGATATATCTGATAGCAGAATATGTGATTCCAAGGAGATGTGATTCTCTGCAAGGCTGCACATGCCTTGGGAGGTGACGTCCATGACTTGTCCTCCGTTGGACGACAGTGTCTTTATGCCTCGACACGGTTCGTTAGCTTTATCCGCTCTTTAACCGACCTCTTCTGGTTTCTTTTATATTTAACTAACCCTTTCTAATCATAAGATCAAAAGGAAAAAATCATACAGGATCTCATATGTCGATGCATATATGAACCTCCTCATTGGGCTCACTGATCATCTCAAAAATTCTCCAGTGCAAGAACACATGACTATTTCAATTCAACCAAAATAATAACAAGAACATTGAAATAGAAAACGTTAAGCACTATGGTAATTCCAATTAGGAAAATTTTATCTGAATCCATGTTATGTATCTCTACACCCAATTAATAATTCTTTCCTAATAAACTACCAAACGTGCCCTTAGGTGAATGGAAAAAAAAAATATTAGAACACAACCCACCAACCATCAACACACGATCTTTACACCCAGTCTCTCATTTTTGTCGGTGAACCCAAACCCAAACGCAGTTAACCACCGTTGCTCTCATCTCTCTCTCTCTCTCTTTCTTGTTAGGTTAACTTTTTCCGGTGCCTATAAATTTGATAAACTAATATATATGCAACATTATTATTAAGTCAATTCGGTCAATTTGAATTAGTACTTTGGTTTTGTTATCAACTTAAACGTCAACAGCTTGGGGAATAAACAACGACTAATGAAGGGAAGCTACAGGTTCCAACCGACGGGCTGACGGAGAAAGAGAGAGAGTTCGTAAGTTGGCGCAGTAACATACATCGAAATCATTGTCGACAGCAAAGCCGGTGGAGCATTGCAGTTCCATTCGGTTCGAGAGGAAAGAGAAAAAGGGAGCAGAAATAAAAATAAAAAGTGGAGGAGGATGGTGGCCGTCGATGACATCGAGGAGAAGTAGTTTGGTTCACCGGAAAAAAAATGGGGGAGTGGGTATAAAGATAAACAAAGTGTGTCGACGGTCGATGGGTTTTGAGTTCTAATATTTTTTTTCTTTTCATTTCCATTCATCGAAGGACAAATTTGGTAGTTTGCTAAAAAAACTTATTAGTTGGATGTAGAGATACATAAATTAGATTCAAATAAAATTTCTCTTTCAATTATACAATTCCATAAAATAATGAACCAACTATTTCAATCTTCCTTTATTATAGTTAATTCAATATCATCATTAAGTGCTTCAATTAGAAAACGTTTGGATTTGAAGGGTGGTGGCGGTGGAAGAAAACTTGAACTCAATAGGCACCACTCGTAGAATCTAATTATATATAATCGTTTTATTTAACTTATAATTTCAGTCTATAAGACCAAATAGGAACTGATGTAAAATATGTGATGTGCATATCTGTTTGGGCCCAAAATAATATTGTTGGGTCGAGTGTAGGTTTGTGCTCGGCCCAAAGCCATGTCAAAAGTATTATGGGCTGTCTGGTGATTCTGGGCCATTCAGCAGGGATGGTCGAGTCCTATCACAAGAAGGAGTAGTTCAGATAAGCAAAGGGGACGAGGAAGTCCTAGTGCAATTAGGATTCTCGACCAACAATGAATAAAGCCCTAAAAAGGGGTGAGTTCAAAGTCCTAGTGGGAGTGGGGTTGTTCGAAGCAAAGTTGGAACAAAACAAGGAATCCCAGTCAAGATATGAGTTTAATTCAATCTCAAGAAGGAGTTGGTGCTATAAATACAAGACATCATGCAACAATTCGGGACCTTCAATTCAACACACAATTGCCCTACGCAAAACCTCTCAAACATCTTGAGATTTTTTATTTTCTTTTTCTCGCTGACACATCTTCAGTTTGGATAAACAGCACTGTTAAGGTAACCGGCAAACACCTTTAGTTTGGATAAACAGCACTGTTGCCGTAGAATCAGCCGACCGATGAGCACCTTCAGTTTGGATAAACAGCACTGCGTCGAGGCCAACTGGTTACCTATCCAACTCTCGGTCGAGAAGGGTTTTCGAATCCTTATTGTCAGAGGTCATCTTATTAGCCTTTTCGGCAAAGTAAGGTGTTACGAGTCACGACATTCGGCGTATTGGACGTCGAGTAGTTTTATGATTGGATACTCCCAAGTGAGTTTCAGAGTTCGGCATTCTGACAGCCGAACCACATTCACCATCAAGACATACATCACCTTTGAATAATTGTGTCCGTACAGTCTGGTGTCGATTCAACGTGCTTACTTACGAATATAATCATTGTGACCGAATCAGGCGCCGACGATTTGTGAACTTCGTAGAATTAGCAGCCTTGTCTTCAGGCTTGGGAATCCAAAGGCTGAGATTTGTTCCTTCCTCGGCCGCAGTCGCAAGATAAAGAAGTCAGCAACACGCTCAATGCAACATCAACAAGTTTTACTCCTCGGCCGAGTTCAGCCAATGAGTTGGCACGCCCCGCATTCAACCGAATGACGTAGTTAGCTTATTAGTTACTCGGCCTGCGCGCCACGTAGGCTTTGTAATTTTTAGGGTCAACAATATCATATTAATATGCCAAGTATGTGCAATTATATGTGGAAACGTATTGATACCGTTTCAAAGGAGGTCTGACTTGGTGGTGTTGCCAAGCATATGCAATCACAACTTGGATTAAACACATGCAGTTCACGAGAATATTGTGTAATCCAACATTAAAGCTAATAGGCTTTAATTATATAACCAGTGGCTCTGATACCAACTGTTAGTATTGATGTGTTTTGAAGAAAAAAAAATGTTTATGCTGTGCTATGAGAATGAATTCATTTTTGCTCTTTCACGTTTTCAACTTTTTTTCACCCAAAATTGTGAAAATAAGTTGTTTTTAAGTGTTCACTAAACACCTTTTTGAGCTCAACATTTTTTTTTATACCAATTTTTTTATAATAGCATCTTAGTACCAAACTAGTACTTATAAGGTTATACAATTAAACACAAATGAATGAGTGACTAACCTGATTCCAACCGCAGCCACGGAAGTCGAACACAAAAGAAGTAGCACACGGCAACACCAAGATCTTCTATAAACACCTAGCCGGATACAACTACTCTATGAGAAGCATTATGCTGTGTGTTCTAGGGCTTATAAGGACCGGTGTTTTATATAAGCTAAAAGTTGGGGTTTCAATCCATAAAGAAAACCTAAACTTACTTTCTTAGTCTCCAAGTCAAGTATCATAATCATATTCAATTAAGGATTCCATCAATCCTATTTCCAATATAAGACACTTTATATAGGATTGATATCTTTAAGAGATCAAATCACAATCAACATTATTCTCTAATATTACATTCCTATTACATGCATGTAGTATATCACTTAAAGGTTGATTTATATTGGATAAATCCAACAATTTTTGCTATACTTTTGGGATCGTCAGTAATTCCTGTTTCAGGCAGACAAGAGAGAACGTGGACGTATAGAAGTGTCCACAAAAGAAGCCTTACCAGACAGAAGCCAGAAGCTACTATTGGTAAGCAGGTTGAGTTGCTTCAAAGCATGAAATAATTTGCTTTCTGCTACTCCATAATAAAACCTTAAAGAATAATATTTAATTGTTCCTGTCTGGTTCAAGACTGCAAACCCTATAAATTTATAAGGAATATAACAAGACCTTCCGAAAATGGCCAATTGGCTACTCTTTGCATCATGCCATAAATTTCTCGTCCAACAGCAACAAACTGCCGTTGGAATCTGATGAAATGTGTGAATATAATCATGGAAATACCACAATGGGATCCTTTAAATATCCTAAAGCAATAACTTTTATTGTGTGAAATGGGTGCATGTAATCATTCAAAATCTCTTCAAATTTTAACCCACCCAACTTTTTTTCTCATTGGCCGGCTATAGCTCCTCGCATGCAGACTCCTCCACATTCTTGCCCAAAAAGCCGAAGCTAGCTCTAAATGGAACTGGTCGGTCTCGCAACATTATGTCAGTGTGTTAGCTAGGGCATGGACCGACCTTCAAAAATAGCCTCCCACTAATTCCTAGTATGAAGGTGGCCTACTTGCACTTCAAACTTATCATCACTCTTGTGAATTACCCCTCATCTCAAGATTGGAGAGAAACTTATCTACACTGGGATCAAGATCGGAGTCATCCTTACACTGTAAGCTGTAGTCAGTGCAAAATTGGGATTAATGAAATTTATGATGCTAATTTGTATGAATTAAATCCATTAGCCCACCTTAACAACTTCTAAGACAAGTCAGTCACTGAACCACATGTGCTCGATAAAATTGAAAAACAAAAATTATAGCTCACATTGCCCGTAATGTCAATGTAGAAGTATTAATTCCAAACCAATCACACATTGTTATGTGTTAAACTTTCTCACCAGGCAATGCATGATTGATTTAGATACCAGCATCTCGGGTGTAGGCAAGTCTTCCTCTCCCACAGCAGTAGTCTTCTAGTGTTATCTCTTGCAAGTTGTTCTGGTGCTCGAAGTGGTCACATACACAGCGGTTTAACTCTTATGGTGCTTTCAACTTCCTAAGATCGTGGGTACCTTCATTCTATAACCCTATTTAAACCCCTACAATGCCTAGCCGACGAAATGACAAATTACGTGTGAAAAATCCCAGTTGCATTCTTTGAATTTCAAAAGTATGAACTTGGCTACAGCTACTGAAAGTTAAGGCCTACTAACACTAGGTACAATAGAAGCACTTCTGTTCTATAAGTAGCTTAAAATTCTTTCATTCCATTTGCTCCACATGCATCTAAGTGA
Source organism: Pyrus x bretschneideri (assembly GCF_019419815.1). Taxonomy (NCBI): domain Eukaryota; kingdom Viridiplantae; phylum Streptophyta; class Magnoliopsida; order Rosales; family Rosaceae; genus Pyrus; species Pyrus x bretschneideri. The sequence continues at coordinate 5,973,765 of NW_025999402.1, forward strand.
AGGGCTCCATATGTTGAGCATGATATTTGCTAGGGTTCGTGTGATCCTAATTTGCTTTTTCTCTTTTTGTTTCTTCTTTCCTCCCACACACGGCAGACTTCAAAGTCCTAACACTAGATATGATAAGGATTTGAACCCGATATCTCAGATTTCATTGCCACCTTCTCCTTCACCTCAAGCTGCTAGCCCAAGTTACAATGCTATTTCTGTTCATGGTAATACTGTTTTCAATGTGAGATCTTTTGGTGCCGTTGGAGACGGTGTTGCTGATGACACACAAGCATTCAAAATGGCTTGGGATAGTGCTTGTCAAACTGAAGATTCAGAAGTTCTTGTTCCTAAAGGCCATTCCTTTATGATACAGTCCATGATCTTCACAGGGCCATGTAGTTCTGGCCTCAAATTTCAGGTAATGTGGCTCGTCTGTTAAAGTTCAAAATTTTACTACATTATCTCATAGAGAAATTTTGGATGAGAATTTTTTACTTTAATTCTACCTTAACCAAAATATGATGAGAATTTATCTTTATTTTGTTCTCGTGAAGATTGATGGGACATTAGTGCCACCAGATGGACCTGATTCATGGCCAAAAAAGAACAGCAAGAGACAGTGGCTGGTTTTCTACAGAATCAATGGAATGTCAATGCAAGGGGGTGGTGTAATAGATGGGAGAGGAGAGAAATGGTGGGATCTTCCTTGTAAACCCCACAAAGTAAGCACTTTTTCGACTTTACAATCACCAGTTTGTGAAAATTTAATAATAGCCTCATGAATTTAGTACCTTAGTCCAATTTGTCCCTGAACTTCCAATTTGGTTTTGAATCCTATAGACTTTCAAAACTTGTCAAATAATTAACCCCTATCACCAAATTCTTCAATTTTTTAACTACAAATCAAGGGTTGCTTTCGTCCATCCAAAAGGAAAACTCATTTCCTTATATTTGACAACATGCCAGTTTCCCTGTAGTACCACCAAATCTGTCAATTTTTCCTTCAGATTAAAAGGATATTTTTGTCCATTCAAGAGGGGGGAAAAACAAAAATGTAATAAATTTGATATTGGGGAGCAAATTAATATTAAGGGCTCATAATTTAACTCAAAGTTGATAGGAAAAACTGAACATATGTCATAAGTTAATGGGGAATTGTTAAATTCTCCGATTTTTTTTTTTTAATTTTTTTAATTTTTTAATTTTTTTAATTTTTTTTGTAATACAAGTTAAATTTTTATAGAATTATAGCCAAATCCCTAAATTTGATATGTCTCGTAAAAATTTTAATTGAAGGTACTTTGATACAACTTTCTTACTCTTTCAATTATATGTAATGGACCAGGGAATTAATGGAACAACGCAGCCTGGCCCTTGTGATAGCCCAGTTGTAAGTCACACCGGCAGTCAAAATTCTTTTGAACTATTGCTATTTCTGAAGTGAGCTTTTTTCAATGTTGCTTGAAATGTTCTGCTTACAGATTAATTTTCTGTCGCAGGCCATAAGATTTTTCATGAGCTCCAATTTGAGAGTGCAAGGACTCAAAGTTAAGAACAGCCCCCAGTTTCATTTTCGGTTCGATAACTGTCAAAACGTCCACATAGAATCACTTACCATAAAAGCACCTGCTTTGAGTCCCAACACAGATGGAATTCACATAGAGAACACAAACAATGTGAAACTGTACAATTCACTCATCTCCAATGGTAATTACACAAAAGCAGCTTCCGATTCAACATGTCATTCTCCGCTCTCCGATCTCTCAAAAACTCAGCCTGATCTTGGGTTTTAATTCTTCATGTAGGTGATGACTGCGTCTCAATAGGAGCTGGTTGTTACAATGTAGATATTAGGAACATTACTTGCGGCCCAAGTCATGGAATAAGGTACATCCAATGCTCCAAAGCTCAAATAGGATGGTTTCTAAAGTTTAATTCTACCCTAATTCTCCTTCTTCCTACAGTATTGGAAGTCTAGGGAATCTCCATTCTCGAGCATGTGTTTCAAATATTACCGTGAGGGACTCGATCATCAAGCACTCTGACAATGGGGTTCGGATCAAAACTTGGCAAGGCGGATCAGGGTCAGTGTCAAGGATAACATTCCACAACATTCACATGGACACCGTTCGAAACCCGATTTTATTAGATCAGTACTATTGCCTCACCAAGAACTGCCCTAACCAAACCTCTGCAGTTCAGATATCTGATATTTTGTACACAAACATAAAAGGTACATACGACGTCAGAAGCCCGCCAATGAATTTTGCTTGCAGTGACTCCATGCCGTGCACAAATCTCACTCTCTCTGAAGTGGAACTGTATCCTGCTCAAGGAGTATACGTGGCGAACCCTATTTGCTGGAGTGCTTATGGAACAGTGCAGAGCCTTACAATTCCACCTGTTTTCTGCTTGTTGGGGGGGACACCGCAAAGGTTGCCACAGAATGATAATGAAAGGTGTTAACTAATGTGGATCAAATTGTAATGCCAAGTAAACTTAGATACATATATATATATATATATATATATATATATATATATATATATATATAAGTCATAGCTATATAAAATTACAAGTGACTGAGAGTCTATAAATCTCTCTTATATAGTAGCATATGGTGTGGAATGTTTAAGGGATTTTTCCCTTGAATTATATTTTTGTGCGTTTGTACTTAAAATCCAGCTTGCTATAATGGGTTTGATCTATTTGATTTAAATTAATTAATTGTTTAGCCCAATTCCAAGAGTATCTCCAAGATATAGTCTACAAATTTCCTTACGATAAAACACCGTTGAACATAGAACCTCAGACACAATTGTTAATGATCTTAACTGGCTGAGCTTTAAACTTCTTAGAAATAGTAGAGGGATGTTAATGATATACTATTGTGAAAAATTTATATCCTAAACGCATAAAGTAATTAGAAATGACTTTAAGAAAAAGTGATTCCACACAGCACTTTTTTTCTATCTGCAAACCGCTTTTATTCATTTGCTGAAATCATTTCTCATTTTTATATTAAGAGGTAGATCGGGTTGATTCAATAAAATTGGTATAAATAAGTGACAACTGCATCTGTTTAACTAGCTGTATTTAGCACATGATCATCACATGATCATCGTAGATTATAGTTGACTAAAAAACTAGCCCCGGCCCCCAGTCTAATTTAAGAATGTTGGCTCAAAGAGGGTGTTTAGATTGGTCTAAATGGGGGACCATAGGGGCTGGAATAAAATGTAGCATAGGTCATAAAGGACCACCTCACATATTATATTTCTAAGTAGATAAACCACTGCCATTGCCATAAAGGTAGTAGATTTGTCCAGCCATGGGGCATATAATATCTTCTCTCCACTCTTCTTATCAACTCATACAGTAGTTCTGATTGTTTATTGCTAAAGTATTGCTACATGGAAAAGTCTTTGCCTTTGCTGTTTCAATTTGTTTCCATTCCCGTCAATAATTTAGGGGCCGTGTGATAGCCATTACGTTTCAGTAAAATGAAAACTGAAAGCCAATATGATTACTAAACCGGCCCTTGGTCATTTGATTTTGGTTCCTTCACTTATTTTACCCTTTTTTTTTTTTTTTATCAATTAGATTACACTGTAAAAGATGGAGTTCATAAAAGTAGTGGTAAGCTCATGAGCAGACTGGGATGTCATTCACAAACTGGATTCGAATTTCGGCATGTTACCGAAAGTTTCTGGAAAAGACATGAAAATACATCATAATTAAGAATGTTCTTTCAATACAGTTTCTCTCAGATTACGCCTTCTGATTATTCGAGCATTTCTATTTACGAAGCGTTGATCCACCGTAATTAACATGGCAACTCCAAGCTGGCTTACAATCAAGCTCTTTGGCATACAGGTGTGGTTGGAGGAGTGTACTAGCATAATGAAGCAAGTACCTCTAGCAAGGAAGCAGCAAACTGCATTTGGGTCTCCACGTCTATGGTCAAGAAGAGAGGCACATGAACAAAGAGTGACTTGATCCCGTTTTGCTCTGCAAATCGAAGGGAATGGTAGTAGACGTAATTGCACACAAACCGACCTGCATCATCCGAGGTCATCACCTCATAACCCTTCTTTGCCAAGGCCTTCGTTATTTCCTCAACGGGAAGAGAAGTCTGCACAGAATCAGAACAGAAATACCTTCAAGACTGATGAAAATGAGGAGTCATGCACTTATCAGTCATACACGAATACCAAATAAGACCTGCGAATCTACGATTGCATTAACCATCATTATAGTATTGAAGTTGTACAACCATTCAGGGTATAGTCATCACTTCGCAGTTTCCTTTATTCATCATGCACAGGAATGACTCTATTCCAAAAGGGTGGCTCCATGCCATCACACTAATCCGGAAAAAGAAACGAAATAATATATGTTCTATGACATCCTTTTCATAAAAACAAGTTTTATATGGAACAAGAATCCCGACACAAAAAGATTACTCATGATTGTAGATACTGTAATCTATGGGCTTCCAACAAGGAAGAAAATGCTTTAAGGTATAAACTCGACCTATTTTTAAAGACAACTTAAGTTCTCCAAGCAGGTATTCTTTAAGTAATCAACCTGAAATTAAAACGATATATGAAAGTCCAGGAGAAATTACAAGAAATTTCAAAGAAACATCTAATCAAAGATACATGACCACTCATTCTACCTCTCGTATATGTGCAATTCCACCATCTGAAGGAATAATCGGAACTTTCTGCAAAACAGATGATTAAAGTTTAAAAAATCTGAACAATGTTGAAGACCTCTAAAATAAAATCCCAATTAACTAGAGAACAAACCCTTTGAGTTCTGTCTAACCTGAGGCTTCCATCCCATTTCATCAGGGCAACGGAAAGTAGCTTCATTGACCGCTTGGTGCTCGAGAGCAAACTTTGTTGCACCACTATTAACACCAAAGTGTAACTATACAAAGATAGTCCAAATTAAGAAAGGGTAAGATAAGGGACACATGAATACATACACGGAAGTACTACGCTCAAACCAATTAAATTCTCTCGGACTGATGTTATGGGAAACTTTGTTATATGTTAAAAGTTCTAGAAAAATCATTAATATATTGCACACATGCATTTTCTCTCGGACAAAAAATTAAGAAACAATGGAACAGACATGAGAGCAACTGACCCAAATAGTTCTGCTGGAATTTGAAGTATCCTGCTCACTGATAGCAGATCGCAATGTCTGGTACAGGGTGACAAGTGCTCCTTGTCCTGCAGTCTCAAGAATGCTGCAACTTCCAAGAACCAGACCTTTTGGTGAACCCTTCTTCTTCACATACTCCGGGAGATTACTGACAATTGTCTCAGTTGGATTCTCCGAAACTCCGTGGAATTTCTTAAAACCGGTCACATGAATAGTTACTGGCGAAGGCCCTTCAGACCCCATTTGTCAGTTTTTAATATGTAATTGATGTATGTGTTATAGCATCAAATCAGAAATATATCTAAGTACCTGTATCAAAAAATCAAAAATGAGCAAACGAAATGGAGAGGTATAACTATAAACACACGAGCACGTTTAGAAAGTTTTGGTCTGCAATCAACATGCTTTCCTAAACAAACACATGGATTCCATTTGTGTCATTGAAAGAATTCACAGCCCGTAACGTTTTTATTTATAAAACTCATTGGTCACTCTAAAATCTGAAAGCTGATTGTTAACATCATTATATCAACGCTCTTCCTCAAAATTTTGCTCGTATTTTACTAGTTAATACCCTGATGGCACCGTTAAACAGTTACATGATTTCATTTCAAATCATTGAAAGAATTCAGACCTCGTAACGGTGTTATCCATAAAACTCATTGGTCACTCTAAAATCTGAAAGCTGATTGTTAACAGATGCATTATATCAACCCTCTTCCTCGAATTTTGCTTCGTATCATACTAGTTAACACCATAATGTAATATTTAAACAATTATATGGCTGGATACTGCAAAAGCAGTTAAATTTCAATCAATCGATAGTCTAGCAATCACAACAGCAATATTTGATGAGACTGCATTCAAAATTTGAAAAACAAAACAAGTTTCGATTCGAAAAGCAGCAGGAAATGCAAAATCGGGAATTCAACATGGCCAGAAACTAAACCAGCTGACAAACAACAAAAAAATTTAATCCAAGAAAAACAGGAGAACCCAGTATTCAACAGCAGATGAAGATCAAATATCAAGGGCAATCAACAAACTTAAAAAACAAGATGATATGAAATTATGAAAGCAATCAGAACCCCAAATTGTACACAGAAAACCCAATTGGAATCGAACAGATGATGATATATATATATCGAAGAACCCAGAAATCTACCTTGAAATAAAAGCATGCATGATTATATATTCTGAAAATTATACAACATAAATAGATAAAAGTTGGAGAGTTTTTTTTCTTGCCTGTAATCTTCCCAAGCCTCTCACCCACCAGTCTTATCTGCTCAAAGATGATTTATTTACAACCCCTCTAAGATTCTAAATAGATTGATTAGAGGAAGGGGGGAGAGAGAGAGAGAGAAGGGGAGGAGAGAGAGACAGAGAGAGGGTAGAGAGATTGAGGAACGTGTTAGTGGAGGGTCACTATCAAAGAACAAAAAAAACAGAGTAGAAATGATTATAGATGAAATTATTGTTAATTGAGATTAAAATATTTGGTAGTGAAGGACTTCGGATAGTATGCAATGGAGACATTTTCTGATGTGCATGAACGTTGAACAATTTTTTTACGGAAAATTCAATTCTAACCCTTGTCTAAGATTACTTTTTGAATAAAAACTTATCTAAGATTAAAAACTAATTCTTATCCTTGGCATTTAATTGTAATTTTTTAATATTAAATATGTTGTAATAATTATTAAATTTTTTGTTTGTAGGTTATATATTGATTCCCATAAATAATAAAAATGTTATTTATCATCGATAGTTATTATTAAGTGCTCATAATAAGAAAAGTCATATATTATCATGTATTTTTAGATACTATATGAAAATCATATATTTCTCCATATATATGTATATGCATATTACGTATATATGTATGTTTAGATACTATAGTTACGTACCGATACATTTATACCGACATATTTGTACCGAAAGTTATGTACCAATATATTTTTTAACAAAACTTACGAACCGATACTTTTGTATCTATGAGTAATATAAGGTACCTAAAATTATGTACTGAAACTTATGTATCGATACTTCCGTACCTATGAATAAAATAAGGTATCGAATGTTATGTATAAATTGATTTTGTTTTGTTCTTGAATTTTTTTAATAATGAGAATTTGAATTTTGAATAAATTTTAATCTATTAATATGATTAGAGCACAAAATAAAAAACATAATTATGGATGGGTAAAGAATTTTCGATAAGTTTATAAATAATAAATGTGTTATAATTACTTAAATATGGTAAGTTTTAAAAATAGAGATTTATATTAGATTTTGAAAAACCATTCAGGTTAAAATCTAAAAACAATCTTATTGAAGCCCTAAAATCTAAAAGCCCTTTTTTTCTAAGCGTTCTTTCACTTATATTATGACATATAACATGTGCGTTCATATTTAGAATACACTGAAACTAATGCAGCAATAAAAAAGCGAATCAGTTGATTAATAAATCTGGATACCGATCCTCAAATGGAGAACAAATGTTAAAACAAAAACACATGAAATGCATTATGGATGGGTAAAGAATTTTCGATAAGTTTATAAATAATAAATGTGTTATAATTACTTAAATATGGTAAGTTTTAAAAATAGAGATTTATATTAGATTTTGAAAACCATTTAGGTTAAAATCTAAAAACAATCTTATTGAAGCCCTAAAATCTAAAAGCCCTTTTTTCTAAGCGTTCTTTCACTTATATTATGACATATAACATGTGCGTTCGTATTTAGAATACACTGAAACTAATGCAGCAATCAAAACGCGAATCAGTTGATTAATAAATCTGGATACCGATCCTCAAATGGAGAACAAATGTTAAAACAAAAACACATGAAATGCATAACTTTTTCTTGCAGATTCGTTGATTGTCAAAGACAATACCGAATTTCACAAGTCCTAAACCTCTTGTTGATTCACCAAGAATACCAAGAAGTTTATCACACGAGTGTGGTTGATTCTCTGCACGAGAATGGCCAATGATTGTTGGGGTGTCTATACCTTATTAATTCTGTTGGAATATCCGAGTTGATAGATTAATAACTAAAATGAGAAAACTATCTCAAATTGCACTCAATTTTCAATTCAATTCATCATAATCTTCCCCCCTAGAATACAAAATACTCATAATTTATAAAAACTCTAACCCCCTCTTAATAATTACTGATACATGCATCATTACTAAAGTTAATGAACTTATTAATATCAACCCCACTTAATTTACCCCACCAACATATATTTATTACATTAAATAAAGATTGAGTCATCCTGCATCAGAAACTCTCTCCATGCCATGCACCACATATTTGCACAAATTCTTTATTGGTTTTTGACAACTGTTAAATTAGGTAAGAAACTTTCTTTTTTGTTCTACCTCTCTTTGTTTATCCAAAGATTTGTCGTTTATTGTTGTTATTGGGATAATTTTGGACCTACCGTCGAAAAATTAGTTGCTAGACTCAAAGATTCCTTCTTTGCTAACACCAATTATTGTACTGAGAACTGTTTTGGGGAATAATGTATCACAGCCAATATGTATTATGTAAGTTTGTAGCTCATGAAAATGATTGAAACTCATAACACATCACTTTTCTAATCTTCGTCTAGCGCCGCCTAGCTTCCACTCAAGCGTTAAACGGCTGATCATCGTCTCGATTAATCTCTAGGCATTTGAAAATTAAGAAAGCGCACCTCGACCTCCTTAGGCATCAGCCTACTTCGCCTAGGCACCTGTCTTCCCTACCTAGACCCTTCTAGGCACCCGGCTAGGTTGCTACTCTCACTTTGACAAAAAATCGATAAATTTCATTTGCATTTTATTTTATTTTTGTTCAATATATATATGTCTTTTTATTTTACAATTTTTGTATCCCAATATAATGATTTATTTTTTTAAGTATAAACAAACACTTATTTATATGATATACATATATATACTTAAACCCACCTAGACCTTGCTTAGGCGCTGCTAAGCCATAGTCTACCGCCCGACTAGCACCTAACATCTTTTAGAACCTTTAGCACATGTGATTTACAATAATTGATCGCACCAACTTCAATTAGAAAAATAATTGCTTATCACGTTATAAATACGTGAAAATACGATTGTGAGAGTGCATCATATGAGCTTGTTTCATGTGAAGTTTTTGATATCCGTATTTTAAATTAATTATGCACTGTTATGTGTTCGTATTTTTACATTAAAATACATAATTAACTTAAAACATCACCAATGTAAACATCTCATAAGTTCTCTCTTTAGCAGCATGGAGAAATTTTTCATTATGATCGGAACATGGATAGTATATCACGTGTTTTTATATAAGTGGTGAAAAATTGTATTTTTTTAAGTTATTAACTTTTTAACACATATATTCCACAAGTTGTATAATGACAAGTGGTGTACCACCTGTGTTCCGATCACATTGAAAAATCTTTCAACTGCATGATCTATTATTACAAAGGAATTTTAATAAAATATTTCTGATACTATTCACTTTAACCTAAACAACTCCTGCTCACGTGGTGCAAATGTGCCCATGGAATTTATTGAAGAAACCTACAACCCAACCCAAACAACTACTGCTCATCCAATTCAATGACAAATCCCCCATTTTTCCTACTATTTTTTTCCGGACAAGGACAAACCAACAAAGCCCCTAGCTTTAACTAGACGACAAATCAGAAGTACGCGAACATGACGTATCCAAGACAAGTAGACAACTATGACTATGACAGATAACGTAGTACAGACCAAATCTAACAGTCTCCCTCCCATCACAGCCGTCCATTTTCTCACCTGGCCCAATCATTTCCGGGTTCATCCCATCAGCATATATCAACCGTACGATTAACCCCACAGAGTCACTGGTCGTTTTATCCGGTGCATCCGAAATGATAAACGTTTGGTTACAATCGTCCCCTTTATTTTTTTCTTCGGGGACAGACAGTCACAGAACAGAAGCTTAAACGACATTAAAAACCGAGCTGTGGTAAAGGAGGTCAAGGGATGTCAATGTCGTTTTCAGCTGTCTCATTGCCATCCTCAGCTTCAAGGCCACCAAGCAATCTCTGCTTCACTGCTTACCAATTCTCTTTTGGGGTGGGTTCTTCTCTCAACCGTCGATATATATTTTCCTGTATTTCTATATTTGTATATGCTGCTCTACTTTATTCTTTGTGTGTATTTATGTCGCTAAGTGTTGTGCTTCGTGAAACGGGTGTTTGGTTTCTAAGAAAATAGGAGAGAATCAGTGAAAATTTTGGATTTTTAAGACTGGAAAAGGGAAAATTGGACATGGGAAATTTTCTGTTTGTTTTCTTGTTCTGTGTTTTTTTGGAGGGAACCAAGCTGAATTGATGAAATGGGGTGTTTGGTGTCTTGGAAAATGGGAGTGAGGCAGAGAAAAGTCTGATTTTTCAGACTGAGAAAAGCAAAAAATGGATGTCAAATTTGTTTTTCTTTGCTTAATCCATTGTTTTTTGGGAAACCTAACTGAATTTATAACTCAGGTAGTGGAAAAAGAGGACTATTGTGAATGGGGTGGTGAAATTTTTAGTCTTTGAGGAAGATGGAGTGAGGTCAGGATGGTTTGAACCTCGGTTTGGCAAGACGATATTCTAAACTACTCTATTCGACTCTAATCTTGGTGCGTATTTATCTGGTTTTCTTTGAAAATGAAAAGAATCATATTTGGTCTCCTTAGATTCTAGAGGGAATAAGAAACTGAAAAAAGGGATTTTGCGAGGATATTTGGTCTCGTGTTTAGTTGCTTCATTCTGTTTAATTAGCCAGAAGAAGGAATGGGGCCGGGCCGGGAGTGTATTATCCTAGGTTTTTCAGGTCTGTCCTAACCGGGTTTCATCAGTACAAATGTGAAAGATGAACACAGATAAAGCATGAAAAGAAATGAAACTAAGGAATTTTGTTTCTGTTTGGTTGTATATAGGCTCCAGCAAACTTCTTCCGTTCTGGATCAGGTGGGCGAGTTGTGCTCCATGGAGGGCCTCACCATTTCTGCCGAAAATTTTGTGGCTTAAAACGATGGATACTAGAAAACCTACACAGTCAACATCATAAGATGAAAATTGGACCTACAAATGAGTATAAGAGCATAAAAAATGAAGTCAAAGATCACTTAACGGATCATTCTTATTCGACTTTATCACATGAAGGTATGCTCTATAATTGGTTGAGGTCCTTGAGGATTAGTAATATAAGAATTGGTATTTTTCAGTTACTTATCTTTTCCTTCCATAGTGAAATCTTTTTAGATTCTACTTGTGTCTCCGCAGATTCCAATGATCGAACTACAAAAATAACTTTGCAACTTGAAGAAAGTTCTTTGCCAAGTTCCAAACCACATGATTCTGTAACAGGGCCTACTACTTCTTTAGAATCTCCTTCCATACCACAAACACATTCCTCCGAGTTTCTCATTGAGGGTGGTGCAGAAGCCTCACTCTGTATTGCGGTCATAGGAGCAACTGGCGAACTGGCGAGGGGAAAAATTTTCCCGGCACTTTTTGCTCTGTATTACAGCGGCTTTCTTCCAGAGGTATGATGACTTTGATATCTATGTAAGCTGGGCCTTTAGCATAAGAGTAAATATAACATTGGTATGTACACTGAAGATCTTGTTTGGTGAAGAATAAAGTTATCCAAACTTGTTTGACATTTCAATAAGTGAAAAAGGGCTTTGGCTTCTCACTTTTTTTTAAATTTGGCTGCAGAATGTTAGTATATTTGGTTATTCAAGAAAGGATATGACAGATGAAGACCTGAGATCCATGATTGCGTCAACTTTGACTTGTCGTATCGACCATCAGTATGCTTCTTGTGTATCCGCAAATTCCATGCCATCTGTTCTAGTCTTAAATTCTTTTCATGTTTAATTGGATCCATCCACAAAGGGCTTAAATTTGTCTGAATATTTAGCTTACCATGGTAAGTACGTTCAAATTTTCCTCTCAGAGAAAACTGTGGAAACAAAATGGATGTCTTCCTTAGTCGAACACACTACATTAATGGAGGCTATGACAACAGAGAAGGGATGTCAAAGCTCAATGTGCTGATGCAGCAGTTCGAGGTAAAAATTATGCTCAGATATTAAGAAAAAAAATTCTTGTCTTATGTGGATCTTATATGACTTTTGAAATTACTAGGTGGATGCTTTTGATAATTGGTTCTTTAACAGTTAACCTACCTCAGGGAAAATCTGAAGCAAACCGGATATTTTACCTTTCTGTGCCGCAAGAAGCACTTATAAATGTTGCGTGTTCACTCGCTGATAATGCGCAAACCCTGAAGGGCTGGAATCGTGTAATTGTTGAGAAACCTTTTGGCTTTGATGTATTATCATCTCATCGGTTGACGCAGTCTCTTCTTTCAAAGTTTGAAGAAAAACAAATCTACAGGTCTTTGGCACTCCGTTTGTCTTTTCTACACATCACACTGACACGGATGATTAGTGTTGTCCATTCTCGTATTGATAGTCTCTTATTTCAGGATTGATCATCTTTTAGGAAGGAACCTTATCGAAAATCTCACAGTTTTAAGGTTTGCTAATCTAGTATTTGAGCCGCTGTGGAGCCGTACATACATACGCAATGTACAGGTAACTTATCTCAATAATATATTCATCTAATGAAACCTGATGTCTTTGATGTATATAAAACACTTGGATCGTGTTGCAGGTCATTTTATCAGAAGACTTGGGTGTCCAAGCGGGAAAGTAATCCTGATGGCTGTATCGTTGTTCTTTTAATACATATTAACGCAATTAGAACCACCTATGATAATTCATTTTCTTGTTTTTTTATGAAGGTACTTTGATGGTTACGGCATCATTCGTGACATAGTACACAGTCATATACTTCAAACAATAGCATTGCTTGCCATGGAACCACCAATAAGTCTGGATGGGGAAGATATACGAAATGAAAAGGTACTTGCTTGTTATACTCATTTGTAATGCCGATAGTGTTTCTTATGACTAGCTAATTCCTTTCAGGCCAAACTTTTGAGATCAGTTCGGAAATTGGAACCTAGTGATGTTATTCTTGGTCAATATAAAGGAAGTACTAAGGATGAGGTTGATGTTTATATGAACAGCCTGACGCCCACATACTTCGCTGCTGCATTGTACATTGACAATGCACGTTGGGATGGCGTACCTTTCCTGATCAAAGCTGGCATGGGACTCATCCAACACAGGTTGCATCTATCTCAGTGCTTCTTTATACTAAAACTTTATCATATTAGTCAAAACATTTATAGCCCACTTCCCGAATGCTCTGAGTTCGATGGTTCATAAAATGCAGATTTAAAATTAGGATGTTATACTGGTTAAAATATTCTGTTTATGTTAAGAGCCATATATATGTCCAGGGAAGTTAGAAATCTAGCTTAATTACGGTGTCATCTCAGTCAATTCTTGGAAGTGGATAAATATAAGTTTATTCTTAAAGATAGTTTTGGTAGAGAGCCGTAGGGGGGCGAATAGACTTGTTTTTCTTTTTCTAGCTGTGGCCTACTGGGACATATATGATATATCCGTAGATAGTAAATTCCAAAAGTGAATATATTTCGTTTACATGCAGCTTTTAGTGTATTGATTAGTGAAGAGATAAGATTTACCTTAACAATTTCTAATCTTCTTACTGAATACAAACTGTGCAATGCAGAGTGGAGATACGTATACAGTTTCGTCACGTTCCAGGAAATCTTTATCGTGAGCGTATGGGGCACAATATTGACCGTGCTACCAATGAGCTGATTCTGCGTGATACCCCTGATGAGGCCATCCTAGTCAGAGTTAACAATAAGATTCCGGGATTGGGGTTGCAGTTGGATTCTCCGGAACTGAATTTGCTCTACAAGGACAAGTAAGCACTCTAATATTTGCATGTTTTACTACAATTGTAGTTGGTAACTTGGTATGATTTAAATTCATGTGCTTATTATTGGTCATGGCAGGTATAATGTGGAAGTGCCTGATTCATATGAGCATCTCCTTCTTGATGTCATTGACGGAGACAACCACCTCTTTCTGAGAAGCGACGAGCTTGCTGCTGCGTGGAACATTCTAACTCCAGTTTTGAATGAGATAGACAAGAAAAATATAGCACCGGAGCTGTACCAGTTTGGGGGTCGAGGTCCGGTTGGAGCTTACTATCTCTGGGCAAAACATGGGGTTCCGTGGGCTGAGGACTAGCAACCTAGAACTTCTGTTGGTCTTTTCCTCTTGAACAAACACATTATTGGCATTGGAATTTTTTTTGGATTTTTTCTTCACCTTGTGGTATTTACCTTCATTTCTCGGTGTTTCAAAATACTTAAATATGCCCCCTTCAAATCTATAATTTCAAAAATGGCGAAGTTTAATGAACTAGGGCTAAAATGGTTAAAATAAAAGCTAAATTAATTGCCCACGTTTTGGTATGTTTCTACTAAGGTTAAGGTTAATGTTAGAGAGGCTCAATTTATAGATACAATTTGCAGAAACCAATTGATGCGTCATCAGTAAGAATTTGATTTTTTTTATTCCTTTTTAGTGTCATATTTTTATTAATAAAAATCTAAAAAGATGGATAAAATAACGAAACCAAAATAAAATAAAATAAAAAGGAAAGAACTCCAAAATAAAACAACTTGTGGTAGTGGCAGCACAATAGATGTGTAGCCATGCACAAGAAATCAATCTTCAACGGTTTCTCTGTTATTTCCACGCAAAACTCTCTTCTACTTTCTGTTTCGCATCTTTTCTCTAGCTCGATATTTCCCTCCACATCTCTCATTCTCCGATCTCTCTCATTCTCTCTTCAATACTTTGGCCACTCTCTCTGTCTCTCTGTGTGTCTTATTTACTTCAGAAAAACCTCGACGGTAGGAGAGGGAGTTCTCTCTCTCTCGATTTCTCCCTCTCTGTAGTACAAATTACAAGTAGCTAGGGTTCTGTAGAAATGGCTGCCTTTAGCGCCTACATGCCATTCATGGCCATGGTGTTGGTCCAAGCGAGCTATGCAGGAATGAACATTATTTCAAAGCTTGCTATTGAATCTGACATGGACCCTCTTGTTCTTGTTGCTTATCGTCAAGTTTTCGCGGCCGTTGCCATTGCTCCCTTAGCTTATTTGTTGGAATGGTAAAGTGAACATCTGTTAGTCTTGTTGCATGTCACTAAATTCTCTTAGGGTTTAAGTTTGATTTCATGCACCAACGACTCTTTCAAAAATTTTGTTTTCTATCTGGTATTTGTGGCCGAATGTTTTCCTTCTGTCGAACGCAAGTTTTAATGGAATTTTTTGTCTCCTGCATGTAAGTTGCTTAAGTTTATTTGAGTCAAATAGTCTCAAATTTTCAATATATATGATAAGTCTTGGCCTGGATTTTTCTATTATTCTTAAAAGAACAATTTTTGTTATATATAAACAACTAATTTTTTTTTATGTTCGGTTTGTCTATATATGTTCACTGAAAACAAGTAGAAGAAAAGAGGAGAGAATAGAATGATCAGATTTTTATCTTCTTTTACTTTTGCTATTAACAAATAGAAATTTAGCTTTTGAAATGATATAGAAATTGTATTTTCAGTTAGAGTAGCCATTTTTGCACTCATTTTTATTATTATTTGCACTTTAAACTAAAATGGTATGATACTTTCTCTGCACACATGAGGATTGATTTCGTTATTGGATAATTTAGCTTAGGCTAAAAAAGTGTTAAAAGTGCCTAAGCCTTTCTTTCCGTCCTTCACTACTTTTTCTCCCAACTTTCGATCTGATTTCATTACCTGTGGATTTTAATTTTACTCAAATAAAAAGCACTTAACTTTTTAATTAAAAGTTAATTAGGTCTGATGAACTCTGGTGAACGTATTTAATTAGGTCTGAACTCTGGTGAACGTATTTAATTAGGTCTGATTTTGGCATTGAGCTAGGCACGCAATAAACGCAGAAAGCCAGCCATGCATGAAAAGTGTGTCAACTTTCTTTTGCAGTCTTTTTTGGGTGCTTAATTTAACGTGGAGATGCTTCCAAAAAAAAAAAAAAAAAAAAATTAACGTGGAGAAATTTTTCAATGTAATCGGCACACGAAGTGGTACATCATGTGTCACTATACAAATGATGGGATATGTGTGTTAAAAAGTTAATAACTTAGAAGATAAAATTTTCTATCACTTACATAAAAACAAGTAGTGTACCACCCGTGTTCTCATCACAATGAAATTTTTCTCTTTAATGTGCCACTCGTAACTGGCTCAAGGTGGCAGCACCCTTGCATGGTTGCCATGTCATGTTTAACCATTTGTCCCTTCCTTCTTCTTTGCTTAGCTCTAGGCCATAGCTACTTACTAGCTTGGTCCCGACCTCTCATGGCTGCATGCTATTTTATTAGTAATCTTATTTCATATACACAGCTGGTAAATCAGTAAGATTAAGGCTTAAGCATCCACCGATGGGATGCATTGATGCGACACATGTCCACCATTTGCGATATATGTATTTTAATTAAACAAATATTATAATTAAACTCGTTTATGTTCTTAATCATCATTTATGTTCACCTCTATGTGACTATGTCATAAAAAATATACAAAATAAATGAATGTTATTTGGTACCAACAATGTCTATTTGTTTTATGCATACAAATCACTAAATTGATTTTTCAATTTAATCAATACTTAATAGAGATGATCTATAGATGGATCATATTAAAAAAAAAATGGTCTCCATTATGAAATTTTTACTGGTAAATACGTTGGTTGCAAAAGAGTGAATAAGGTGGTGTGCAAGTATTTTCTTAACAATAATATAAAAGGAGAAAAAGAAGGATATGATAATTCATAATACCAGTTTCTTTAATTTTCTTATTACAGTTTAGAGAAAGTTTCTTTACACACATCATGTTTTATACGTTCTTTCTTAATTTCTAATAGGAAAACAAGACCCAAGATCACATTGGCTATTCTTTTCCAGACTTTTCTGTGCTCATTAACTGGGTAATTAAGTGTGTTAATTTGTTCTTAATTTAATAATATGAAATATATTATGTAGATGTGCATCACTGCAAAACAGTTAATTCACTTAATTAAGTGTATTAACATGAATTAAAATGCAGGGCCACTGCAAATCAGGTTTTTTATTTTCTCGGTTTGAAGTCTTCGACCGCAACGATTGCATGCGCATTGACAAACACACTTCCAGCCATGACATTTATCCTTGCAGTCATTTTCAGGTACTATATATAGTATTACTACTAATTAATATGTTATTTTTTTAGCTTAATTAGTTATTAGTTATGTTTAACACTAATGGAATGTTTAATTTAATTTTGCAGACAAGAATCTGCAAAGCTCAAGAGCAAACCAGGGCTATCTAAGGTGATGGGAACAATTGTGTGTGTATCTGGAGCTATGTTACTTTCATTTTACCATGGACACATCATTGGTCTAAGTGAGTCCAAAATTCACTGGACTTATGCTCAGAGAATGGGAGAGGCAAGTTCCAGCACCAAATCAAGCTCCTTTATAGGCCCCCTATTTGTCATCTTAAGCACCTTAGGTTGGGCATTCTGGTTCATAATCCAAGTAAGTAACTGATCATCATCACCCTCTTGCATTTTCGTGTGTTATTAGTTTCGGCATGTATAGAAATAGGAATGATATGTACTCGTCTGATGACAATCAATGTTGTGATGAGCATTGTCATCATTTATAGGTGACGAACAAAAATGAACTCTAAAATTAGTGCTACAATTTTTATTTAGCTAAATTATAGCTATAGACGCTAATATATATTGGGAATTGTTTTATTGTTGTTGAAATCGAATATTAGCTGTTCCCGTCCTCCAATATAATTTCAGGCTAGAGTTGGGGAAAGCTTTCCAGCTCCTTATACAAGCACCACATTGATGTGTTTGATGGCCAGCTTTGAGTGCGGGATCATTGCTGTAATTGCTGATCACAAAGTGGCTTCATGGTCGCTAAAAGATCCCACGAGACTTATTGCATCCCTCTATGCTGTATGCACTAACTCTTCTCTTGCTTAAACTTATTCTTCAATTTTTAATCATTAGATTATTAAGGTACAAGTGTAATAAAGTTAGAAATACAATTAGAAAGGTTGTTAGTATTTGGTTAAAGTAGTTAGGATTTCTCTTATAAAAACAGTGCGTGTAATCTTCATTTACTTAGTTAATACAAATGTTATTTCTCTCTCTATACACTCTCTCTCATATCTCTGTGTTCATCCTTTTGTTCATCCTTTCTTCTTGATTTTCCCTACAATTCCCAAACATTGCAATGTAGTTAACATAGATTAGCTAATTAATTAATACTAACTAATTCATGAGCACAAAAACTAATATTTACAGGGAATTATGGGTTCTGCACTAGCATTCTTCCTCTCTTCATGGAGTATTCAGCAAAAAGGCCCTCTTTACGTGTCGGTGTTTAGTCCCTTGCTCCTCATTATTGTTGCCATTGCAAGCTGGGCTTTGCTTGAGGAGAAATTATACGTTGGAACGTATGTATACATACAGTTTCAGTTTCATTTTTTTGCAATGAGCTAAACCAAATTTCCTATTAATTAATTGACTTGGATAATCTCATATTAAGATACTAATTAGCTTGGTTCATATTTTACTTGATTTAGTGCTGTAGGGTCGGTTTTGATTGTTGCCGGGCTCTATCTTGTTCTGTGGGGGAAGAATAAGGAGACGAAGGATGAGAAGCCAGCAAAAGCAACAGGCATGACAAATATGACAGATCAGGCCAAGGCTTATGAGAAAAACGACTTGGAGCTGCAGCTGCAAGGGCATTCGGAAAGCAACCGTGACGTTATGGAATAGAGAGAGGAGATCGATCAAGACAACAGATTACAACACCAGATCCGAAAGCTCACAATCTGTTACATTGTATCTCTATGCCACCATTTCATTTCCATCAAGAAGTCGTCCATGAATAGTCCTCCCATCACAATATATAGCATGGTAGTATATAGTATAAAGCCATGCATCATGCATTTGAAAGTTTCTGTGATGAACTTCAACGAACCCTAATCTCATCTCATGTCAATCATTTATGTTACTTCGAACGATTAAGCACCGCAACTTGTAGACTCAAGTGACTCATAGGAGGCGGAACACGAATGTCCTCAACGACGAATGACCATCGTCTCATTCGTCTCGTTGTCCATATCTTATCCAGTGTTGAGAGTAAAATTTCACTCTTGTCGTTGTAAGGGTTGTGGATGATGGCTTTGAGTTCCTTATCGTCCTTAGTGTAGGTGTCCTTGAAGATAGTCCGCTAGCAAAGGATAGTGTCGTTATTGTTGCTGTGCATGGAATTTGAAATTGGATGCTTGGCTACAAAGTTAGGGCTATTGATTAAATCTTGCAACGTCTTGCTTGTGCATTTGAATCAGGTTAAAGATTTAATTAGGTCACAATCTTAACAGGATTTGCACCATCATTTTTTCAGGCAATTTACACAACTTTGCCGTCTCTCCTCTGATTTTTTTTTTTTTTTTTTTTTATCTTCAAACTATATTCTGTTTGTAGGTGTCACATTATACATGTACACACATCAAGAAGTTTCATTTACTATACATCTGACTTTAATTAATTCAATTGTTGGACTGAGGAAATCTTAAAAATTAATACAATGGATGATCAATTTGAGATAATGTCACAGTAAGATTTTCATTATAAATAAATTTAAAAAAAAATCCACACTGTGTAGCTGTGTGAAAAGTTTTGAAATTTTATGGGAGCAAATGAGTAGAGAAATGTGGATTAGTTTTGTTTTATTTTGGAGAGAGAAAAAAAAAGTTCAAAAACAACTCAATAAATTATTCACAAATAGTTGGAGTCTTATGAGCTCCTGTCATATCATCAAATAAATAACTCCAATTGTGAAGACCGTCTAACACAAAGTTGTTCTTCTGATAGGCATGAACCAACTCGCAATCTGCTATATATATCATAAATTGCAAGTTATAGACCAAAATAAAGCCTCAAAAAATACTTTTGTTTATTGCAAGTTAGAAACCAAAATAAAGACTCGAAATACTTTTGTTTATTGCAAGTTACAGACCAAAATAAAGCCTCAAAAAAATAAGAGAACGGGCTTCTGATTATGGGCTCCGTTGTAGTCAACAACCCAAATCAAATTTGTAATTCAAACAATCTCCAGGGGCAAAATCGGAAGTTAAAAAAACCATGATTTGCTTTCTTATATAAAGGCTTTAACCCTAATTCTCTCCTCCCTGGTACATCAACGGTCGTCGCGTTCTCTCCTTCTACTCTTCCATGAAAACCCAGCCCCGTTTCTCTCTCAACCATTTCTTCTCCGATTGCCATTGATTTCTGATTCTGCAGTGATGATGAATGATAACCCCCAGGCTTTATGATTTATAGGTCAGATTTGATTTGGTTTAGAATTATTTGGTCGGTGCTGGATCTGGTCTTCGATTTAGATCTGCATCTGATTCTGTTTCGATTTTTTTTTTTTTTTTTTTTTATTTTGTATGAAATTTTAGGTCCGGATGTTTTTAATTTTAATTTGATGAGTAGCTTTTAGGGTTTGGTGCGAGGTCTATAGTTGCCGTGCTTGTTTGGATTTTGATGAAATTTCAGGTCTTTAGGAGATTTTGAGGTCAGTCTGTACTTTGCGTGCAAGCTTGAACGATCGTTCAACTTCGCCAACCTTTTTGTTTGCAATGTTGAAGTGGAATTCTTCTGTCCATATCATTTCCCCCTTTTTTTTTTTAATGGATTTTATGAACTCAAGCTTTTTTACACTAAGGTCTGGCCCCCTTTCGCTGGCCCAAGGCCCGCTTACCCGGTCGGAGCGGTCCGACGCGGTTCGATGGTCTGACCCGGTTCGTCCGGTCGGCTCGGTTCGTTCGGTCGGCCCCGGTTCGTTCGGTCGGCCCCGGTTCGTTCGGTCGGCCCCGGTTCGTTCGGTCGGCCCCGGTTCGTTCGGTCGGACCCGATTCGTTCGGTCCAACCCGGTTCGCCAAGCCAACTGTCCGGTTCAGCCGGTCCGACCTCGTTCGCGGAGTCAACCATTCCGTTCAGCCGATCCGATTAGTTCAACGGGTCAACCATCCGGTTCAGCTGGTTAATCGGTCAACCATAAGTCAATGTACCAGAGATATCATGGAGACTAATGTTGCTAGATAGAATTGCTAGGATTTGGATCCTGTCCTAGTCAACTAGTCGGGATCCTCTTGACCAATGTTAGTGGACCGTTGAATTTTTATCCAACGGCTACAATTATTATAACTTTTAAAGGTTCATAAAAATCCAACGGTCTACTAATCAGGAGGATCCGACCAGTTGCATAGGAGAGGATCCAAATCCGAATTGTTATACGCACGGCATCGTCGTTCATTCTTTTTTCTTTGTTACATTTGAGACTTTCGAACATTAGACTTATCCGCTTACCACTGAGCTAATTAATCCCAATGACCTAACTGTTATTCATTTTTCAATTTTTTGTTTTAAGCTCGTATCAGAGTAACACAAGCTGTTAGGTGTCAAGCTTTATGAAATTGGGTTACAGACGTCATTGACTAGTTACTGTTTGTTCTTGCACGGTACAAATTCCACCAAATATTCCTAGTGGCAATGCGACATCTTGTGGTAAAAAAATATCTAATCAAACTCATACGGTGCAAATTCATATCAATATATATATTAGGAAGAAAATTATAAAATGACCAAGCTTGCCGTTGCTACTATCATATCGCTACGCCACCACCATGCCTTGCTGCTCCACCACCTGCCACGGCACCGCCGCTCTGTCGCACCAACACCTCAATAACAATCCAATAAGTGGCTTGTTGATTTTGATTTCTTCAATTAATGGTTTTTGCTAATCTTAACTGGGGCGGTTGCCTTGACAAAGCAGAATCATGACTAACTTCAAAGCCAACAAACCCATTGGAAGATTCCAATGGTATGACAAGGCAATATTGGTGGAGCAGCAAGCCGCTTGCTGGTTGTGAAGGTATGATCCGACGTGTATGATCGTTAGGGAGTTATTTGCACGCTAAAAATAGGATGCATTTGGTGAGTAGTGTTATTGCACGCGTAGAAGATCCCATGTCCGTTTTTGCATGTAAAAGTTTTGGTCTATAAAATCCCATGCAGATACCAATCCTAGCTAGGGCAAATTCTTTAGCACACTAAGATTTACCTTTACTCCAACTACGTCCTTACCATCATGGCTCTTCTCATCACAAACCAAGGCCAATCCCTCTGCTTGGCCTCATTTCTCATGCTCGTTTTGGCCTTCTGCTCCTCAAAAGCACTTTGTAGTCGCCAACTTTATGGCGACAACAAAATCACGGTTGTCAGGCATGAGGAGTGGATGGCTCAACATGGACGCACTTATAATGATGCACAAGAGAAGGAGATGCGTCACAACATATTCAAGAACAATGTGGAATTTGTACAAGCTTTTAACAAAAACAAGGAGGGAAAAAAGTACACGCTCAGTGTCAATAAGTTTGCGGACAAAACTAACGAGGAAATTCAGCCAATGCGCAATGGCTACAAGAGAAAGCAACGTTCAGGGTTCATGTCCGACTCTTTGATAGCATCTCCTTTTCGATATGGAAATGTCAGTAATGTGCCATCTTCTGTGGATTGGAGATTGTCTGGCGCTGTGACCGCGGTCAAGAACCAAGGATATGAGTGTGGTATGCATGAATTCTTGCCTAATATCTAGTTATCTACACGAAATTATACATGCATATAACGTAATTTTTTTCTTCTAATATATACTGATTATATGCAGACAACATAAGATGTTTACGTTTCCAGATTTTCAATTTAATCAGTGGTCTTGGTTTCAATGACAATTTATCTAATTCAATGATATTTACAGGGTGTTGTTGGGCGTTCGCAACAGTAGCAACCATTGAAGGACTTAACAAACTCAAAACAAGAAACCTAATTTCACTATCAGAACAAGAGCTAGTTGATTGTGACACGAGCAGTTACAATCACGGATGTAATGGCGGTAATTCAAAGGTTGCGTATGACTACATGATCAACCGCAACAGGAGCCTTGTAACTGAAGATAATTACCCTTACCAGGCTAAAGATGGAGGAATTTGCAAAACTGCTAGTGCTGCTCCTGCATCTGGTGCCATAACCATAACCGGCTACGAGAATGTGCCTGCAAACAACGAAGATGCATTGTTGAAGGCTGTTGCGAACCAGCCGGTTTCTGTTGCCATTGATATTGACGCAGAGGAATTCAAGTATTATTCGGGTGGCGTGTACACTGGACCATGTGGTACAAACTTAAGCCATGAAGTGACTGCAGTTGGGTACGGTACTAGTAATGATGGGACCAAGTATTGGCTGCTCAAGAATTCTTGGGGCAAAGATTGGGGAGAGGGTGGATACATGAGATTACAAAGAGACGTGCCCGCCAAGGAAGGGTTATGTGGCATTGCTATGGAAGCTACTTATCCAACCGCATAATAACTTAAACCACCTGCAACATCAGCATGCTGCTAATTTGTGATAAGTGTGATGGTTTAATTAAATTAGCTGATTTATTATTTTCTTTATGTTTATTGTTCATCGGTTGTAAAGTGCTGTTGTTTATAAATTAATGGATAATAATTGCTTTGAATTACGTACATTCATGTTGGTATTTCCTTTCTCTCAAATACCTCAATTAATCCAAAACCGTCATGAAATTTAGAACCTGAAATTGTGTACATTAAATGTGGACATTCCGTTTGGTGACATGAACTTTATTTTGCTTGATTCTTTGATTTTAATGTTTCCAGTCAAATACCGTTTAATGTTCCAGTTAAATTTAGAACCTGAAAAAAACATTCCCAAAAAAATATCCATAACACTAAAACGTTCGAATCAAATAAACACAATGAGGATGAAGTAAACTATCAAATCAAATACTGCATAAAAAAAAATATATAAAATCTAATACAATTGTAGTTCAAGATGTAAAGATCACAAAAGGAGGGTCTTACAAATAAAAAAACATCATAAATGGTAGAAGATAAATGAGCTATATTTTTAGTACATACGATATAATGATTATTTACACTAAATGATGAGTGAGTAAAAAAAAGAAACAAGTTTTTGTTGTTATTTTTGAAATTAAACCCATTTTACACCCTAAAATAAAGATGGGGGAGTTTATTGCACGTGTAGAAAATTCTTGGCCATTTTGCTTTGCATGTAAAATTTTGTGTATAAAATCCCACGCCATGCTGAATGTGTTGTATACCAAGATAACTTATCTAAAGTACTCCAAGTGCTTACCAATATCATGGCTCTACTCATCACAAACCAAGGCCAATCCCTCGCCTTATTTCTGGTTCTCGTTTTGGGCTTCTGCTCCTCCCAAGCTTTTTGTAGTCGTCAACTTTCTGAGGACGAACAAATCATGTTGGAGAGGCACAAAGAGTGGATGGCTCGACATGGACGTGTTTACAAGGATGCACAAGAGAAAGACAGGCGTTACAGGACATTCAAGTCCAGTGTGGAGTTTATAGAAGGTTTTAACAAGAAGAGCGAAAACAAGTACAGGCTTGACATCAATAAGTTTGCTGACCTAACTAACGAGGAATTTCAGGCGACGAGTCAAGGCTACAAGAGGATACACCTCCCAGAGATCATGTCCAACTCTTCCAAAGCAGCTCCAGATACCAATTTTCGATATGAAAATGTCACCGATGTGCCAAAATCTAAGGATTATTTTTCAATTGGCGCTGTGACCACGGTCAAATACCAAGGGCAATGTGGTAAGCATGCAAGATTAAGCTATCTCTATGAGGTTTTACTTTCATAGATCATGTAATATGTGTTCTTGTTTGATTGTTTGAAAACATACGACGGTTATGTTTCCAAAATCTGAACCTGGATAGCGCATTCAACCAATAATTAATATGTTTATAGTTGATATGACCCTGCTCAAAAGCCAAGGTTATGACTGTGGTAAGCAATTTCTAGTCATTTGCACGAGATAATACATGCATGTAATGTAATTTTTTTTCTTTCTTATACTGATTATATTAAGACAGTGTAAGATGTTTATGTTATGTTGTCAGATTCTCAATTTAAGAGAATTTTAGAGATAAGGGTTTGTCAAAGATTATTTTTAGAATATAACTTGGAAGGTTTTCAATAACTAAAAAAGATCTTGAATTCTAATGCATTATGACATGTCACTTACAATAAAACCACAAGTTTTACTACAATTAACAAGAATGCCATATTTATTGTCTACAATGTAACCTCCACCATCAAAGTTTGAAAAGGTAACCATAGGTTCATTATCACCCATAACCTCCATCTTCATTATCTAAAAAATGATATCTTTATTGTATATAACTACCTACTTTTTTTTTAATTTTTAATTTTTATATTTATTCAAATTTGATATTGGGTGAAGAATGCACTAATTTAGGTCCGATAGTTTCGGTATAGTCAATTAGGTACATTATATAGTTTAGGTATGATAGATTCGGTACAGTCAATATTGTGCGATTAGTATTTTTTATGTTTTAGTTCACTAGGTTTGATAAATTAGGTACGTTATATAGTTTAGTTCTGATAGATTTGGCACGGTCAATTTGGTTCCAATTTGTATTTTTATGTTTTAGTTCAGTAGGTCAGATAGATTCAGTACGATCAATTTGGTATGGTTTGTATTTTTTATGTTTTAGTTCATTAGGTCTGATAGATTCAATACGATCAATTTGGCACAGTTTGTATTTTTTATGTTTTAGTCCATTAGATCCGGCCAATTTGGTACGGTTTGTATTTTTTATGTTTAGTCCTTTAGGTCCAATAATTTCTACATAGGCCTTATACATTAGTTATGATTTACAAAATGCTTTTTAATTTTTCTGCATGTTTGAATCCCTTAAAAGGGTAATATAGGCAAACTAAAAGTACAATAAATTCATAAAAAAGTAATTAAATTCTAACATGGAATATATAAGATGACATGGACACAAGTTAAAGGACTATTGTTAGTTTTTCATCTTACATACAGTACTATTAAAAACTTGGTCTTTTTTTGGGATTAAAATGAAGTTTTTAAACAATTTATCTAACTCAATGATATTTACAGGATGTTGTTGGGCGTTCGCAACAGTGGCAACCGTAGAAGGGCTTAACAAACTCAAAACAGGAAACCTAATTTCACTATCAGAACAAGAGCTAATTGATTGTGACACGAGCAGTTACGATCACGGCTGCGACGGAGGTAATTCAAAGGTTGCGTATGACTACATGATCAAAAGCAACAAGAGCCTTGCAACTGAAGATAATTACCCTTACCAGGCTAAAGATGGAGGAATTTGCAGAACTGCTGCCGCTGCTCCTGCATCTGGTGCCATAACCATAACCGGCTACGAGAATGTGCCTGCAAACAACGAAGATGCATTGTTGAAGGCTGTTGCGAACCAGCCGGTTTCTGTTGCCATTGATATTAACGCAGAGGAATTCAGGTATTATTCGAGTGGCGTGTACACTGGACCATGTGGTACAAACTTAAGCCATGAAGTGACTGCAGTTGGGTACGGTACTAGTAATGATGGGACTAAGTATTGGCTGCTCAAGAATTCTTGGGGCAAAGAGTGGGGGGAGAGTGGATACATTAGGTTACAAAGAGACGTGCCAGCCAAGGAAGGTCTATGTGGCATTGCCATGGAAGCTACCTATCCAACCGCTTGATAACTTAAAAAAAGTTTTTTTTTATTTAATTCTTGAAAAAGATTGAAATTTAATAAAAATATGATGTTAGATTATTGTCCTTGATGTGTTCTTAATTCAAATTAATTAATGGGTATTTTATTTAATGTCTCTTATTAAATATTTGAATTTATTAACATACACATTTTAATTTATTTTTTTATCAATCTTTTTTATTTATTAATTTTATTTAACATTCTTTAAATTTGAAAGGCTCAATTAATGTACCTAAATGTATTTTTTTTTAACAAACAATATTATCTATCCCTAAGAGAATGGGAGTCGGCTTAATCTTACAATGGGTTAGTAATAATGTGATTCAAATTCGCCTTTGTCAAGAATCGAACATAAGAAGTGAAGAGAAATAACATTAGACTTTAATAGTAAGCGACGATTAATGTAACAAAATGTTAGTACTGTTCATTTGTATCGGGACATCAAACCCGGAGAACGCTACATCTCGCCGCCACTCTCCGCCGAAATATGAGAGGTTGCCGGAGCCGGTCAAGGCTGTGTCGTGAAACGCCGACCTTCCGAGCACGTGAACCATGTGGAGCTCGACCATGTGCTTGCCGCCCAGGATCTTCAAGATCGTGGTTTTCCCCGCGCCGTTGGATCCGATGAGGAGGCATTGGTCACCGGCGTTGAGGGTGAGATTGAAGTCCTCGATCAGCGGCTTAGATCCCGGCAGCGGGTGGCTGTTAATTCCTGGGTGGGTGAATTTTAAGCCATTGATCTCGATCGATGGCTCGGAGTTTAGCTTCACACCCGTTGGCGATGAATTTTTAGGGAGAGGGAGATGAGATTAGGAGGGAGCAAGTGTGTGTGCCGACATGAAAGAGTCGTTAAAGCTTTCGGCGATGGACGAGTTTGGTTGTCGACTCAGTGGAGGAGGCGTGGATAGTTCCCAGTCACAAACTCGGAACTCGGAAGCTACGAACTCGGTAGTTTGCCATGTCATCCACTGACAAGCAGAAACGTTGCTGCTACTCACACAGGCAAATAAGGCGCCAACTAACTTGGAGGCTCCGGATCCGGTCACGGGGTTCGGGTCGGACCCAACTTCTACGTCACGAGTCCTCTCTCCAATACTCATGAATCTGGACTGAAGGTGTTTTTCTTGGATTCCGAAATAGTCCTTGGAAATGGCAGCAATTTACAGTCTCTACATCATCAACAAATCAGGCGGCTTGATCTACTACAATGTAACAATACCCTAGAGATTTCAATTTTCCCATTGATTTTCCTCTGTTTTCTCAGCAACCAAACATGAAAGTTCACGAATTTCGATTGTTCTTTTGGAAACAAAATTAGGATTACGGATCGGCGGGAAGGATGGACACGAACGATACCTTGAGGGTTGCCAGCTTGTGGCACTCGATGCACGCCATTTCTCAGCAGCTGTCGCCGGTATCGGGCTGTTTCGGAATCGAACTCCTTCAAGCTGACACCTTCGATCTTAATTGCTTCCAATCACTCACTGGTACATTTCAAAATCTTGACCTTTTTCCCCTTCTCTAGAATTTGTACTGTAATTTAACGGGTTTCGGTCCCATTGGCAAAATTTGGTGAATTTTGTGGTTAACAAGCTTGAAAGATATGTGTTTAGGACTAATTTGCAATTGAAATATTGAAGTCTCACTTAAATTTAATTGATTTCAAATTTGCAGATTGTAAGTTTTGTATAGAATGTACAAGGTAAAGTTAGTGAGCCTTTGAATTGGGTAAGCTTAAGTTGAGAAGATTTTGTATCGCGGAATAAGTTGGCTATCTATCTGTTGCTAGTCCTATTTGTGAATTCTGTTGTGCATTGCAGTAGCTCAGGACCAATTTAGGTTGTAATCTGGCGGAGAATGCTCAACATTGTCATCGAGCAAGTTGATTTCCGCAATGTCTGACACAGCTAATGGCAGTGCTCTTGTAAGCCATTTAGTGTAAGATTTAGGCAACTTATATCTTGTGGTTCTGTAATTTGGAAGATGGGTACGCAACGAGTGTTTCGCAAGTGAGGTGACTGCTAAATATTGGGATTGAGTGAGTTGATCTGTTAACTGACACAACTAATCGTGGTGCTTTCGTACGCCGTTTGGTGTCAACAACAACATCTATCTTGCGGTTCTGTATTTTGGAGATGAGCTATGGACACGAGTTTTCCTCTACGTAATCTTGTGTGATGTTATCGATTTCCACATAACTAGGATCTTCTTTGTTCTGGTTATAGAAAGGGTGAAACTTTTTTTTTTTTGCTCGTTCTAGTTTCTCTATGCTAGATCCCAACACTGTACATCTTACACATCTTGACAACCACTATACTTGAATTTCATAAGGCGGATGAGTTGGTTTAGTATCCTGGATGTTGACTCGGATCCATCTGCCTGGTTTGGAATTTGTTCAGCCCGAAGTTACTGGTTGTTTGAGTGTTGACAAGTTTTATTTTTTCTGATTTTAGAGTAATTGAGTCTCTGTTACGTTAGGCTTGGCCTTTTCATTCCTTTTGAATCGAGACATTCTTATCGAGCAGGATGTTGGTTTCAATTTCCTTATGCCTATGGCTGTTTAATTTATCCTGGGAAGAGAACATTTTTCTAGAAATTTTGAAGGTGTCTTGGATTGTGAAAGTGATGATATATATTTTCACTATTTGCAGGGACAAAGTTCTTTGTTGTCTCTGAGCCTGGGACACAGCACATGGAAGGTCTCTTGAAACACATCTATGAGTTGTACACGGATTACGTCTTGAAGAATCCCTTCTACGAGATGGAGATGCCTATACGATGCGAGCTCTGCGATATCAACTTAACACAGGCTGTACAGAAGGATCGTGTCGCATTGTTGGCCCGATGATCTGCCGGAGAATTTGTATGGTATCTGTAGTTTACAATCAATATCTTTAGTATGGTTTGAGCTTACCTCGACTTTGGTGTTCATAAACAATCAGATATGGGCATTGACTAACTCAAGTTTTCATCCCAAATCGCCGTGTTTTCATTTCCAGTTAAAGATTACAACGGCTGTTATGTGTTTCTGCGTTTTGGTTAAACCCAAAGAGGGTAAAAAAACAATTTGATATTCTATCACAAAATAAAATCATGAGAAGTAATGTAATTTCACACATTAAATTTTAGACTTTTTTTTTTTTTTTTCAAACCTCGTCCACATGTAAAATTAACTCACATTTTCTCTCACATTTCTCTCAAACGTCTCTCTTTGTCATATATTTTCTTCATTTTAAAATTTTTATATTCACACACACCTAGTGTGTGATTTTCATCTTTTTTTTTGGGTCTGAAAAGTAAATTTCATTAATCCGAAAGAAGGTTATAGGCCAACACATAGCAAGGCAAAATAAATCCAAATGTATTGGAGGGAAATGGATACATAAAAATCCAACCCAATTAAATAAGCAAAAACGAAAATCTACATCCCTAATCTCGGACCGCATAATGAATAAGTAAATTAATTGTCAAACACAAGCATACATGTCAAAGAGAGCAACAACGTGTAGTATTGTGTTATTTCTCTTAAGATCAAACTAATATCAAAGAACAACGATTATGTCTTTGAAAAAACAATTATGAAATTAGAAAACCAATAAATGGTTGCTTCTAGAAAACCCTAGTTGAGCTGCTTTGTCATGCACAGCATTTAAAGCGATGACAATCAGAATCCTCATCTGATTATTTCTTTCGGTCGGTGGGTTCACAGGTGGCTTCTGCTCTCGGCGTCCCAATCTCAGAATTCTTTCGTAAATTAATTTTTTCGATTAAATTTGCAAATTATATAATGTGTTACCAATAGAAAATAAGCACGTTAATAATAATCTAATCGTCAACAATCACATCATTTGATTTATAAAATTTAGTATAAAAATTTAATCTTCTTAGTATTACCTTTGTAATAAAGGTGAAACCTATTGGTTTGGTACTGCCTATGCCGGTTACCGATCACTATCAAACTGGAGAACTAAGATAGAAGTTCATCCCAACATTATCCAACGCCCAACAGCCCACACCAGCTGCAATAAATTTTCTAGCTAATTGGATCAAAATTGTTGCTTCATTCAAGCAGAGTATCATGAAATCTTCCCTTTTTCCTTTCATTACATCTGAAAACGACTTGTAAACCTTATTATGACCGTCCCTCATTGGTTGTCCGCGGATTCCATGATCAAGAAATGTATCCACAGCCTCTTGTACCAATTTTTCCTCACACATTACTAATTCCCTTGGCGTAGATCTACTTGTCGTTAAGAATTCATTATATTTCATAAAGAGGATTCCATTTTATTTTAATCCAATTATTTTTACTAGGTTTATTTTTAGTTACACCCTTTGGAACTTTATTTTGATCTCACATTGCCTTGTAACTCAAAAGTCACTAGTTTGCTACTTGAAACTCAAAATTCATTCAATTTTGACTTGTGAACTCTCTTTTCTCCCCGAAACTTATAGTTCGCCTCCTAAAACATACGTAGAACAATAACACTATGCACATGTGCAAAAAAAAATTGGCTATAAATCTCCATTCTGCGTTAACTTTCAACAATTAGAGAATATTAAGTTTAAAAAAAATTGAAGATATAAAAAAATATATATATAAATTGGTTATCCTAGCGCACCCAAATCAAACCACATAAGAAACTAATAGATCTAAGGCAATGTGAGCGAATTTTGAGTTTAATAAAGACGACTTTCGAGTTTCAGAGGGTAAAATGGAATCAAATCGAGTTCCAAGGGGTAAAGTGGAGTGAATTTTGAGTTTCAAAGAGTAAAGTGATAACTTTTAAATTACAGAGAGCAAAATGAGATTAAAATCAAGTTCTAGATGACATTTCTAAAATAAGTCTTTGTATTAATTGAACTGTTTACCTTTTTGGCAGCTTTGTACTGATGTTTGAATTTACGCAGCTTTTGGCTCTTCCCTCCAGAGCGTTGAAGGAGCAGAGCAAGAACATAGCAGCCAGCAGTCTCAAAGACCCAAAACAGATGAAATTTTAGCAAGAATTAAAATGAAAAAGAATTCGTTTTCGTAAATGGATTATAATTTGGGTACCCAGATTACTGGATTTTTCTTTAAACCTATATTACAACATGGACATCCCCCCACCTCTTTTTTCAATTTTCCAATTTTTGTTACCGAAAAAAATAATATTACAACATGGACACTGATGAAAAATCGACACCGATAAACGAAGAAGTATCTAATATTTCAGAAATTTAACTGTTTATACGGTGGTGATTGTCATTGTCACTATAGAGGAACGAAAATAAACAAAAGTATAGTAAACCTTGTGAAAAAAGTATTTTAACGAGAAACTCCTCATTTTTTGAGAAGTCAAGTTAACTCAATTTCAGTACAAAGGGTGAGTCTCACATGTTTAAGATGAATCAAGGCTCCCGCTAAGCGCATGCGAAACCATAATTTTTCCTAAAGCTAAACTCATGCAATGATTCGATAGACTTAAAGGGGCATTTACCAAATGATGTTTGAAGAAAAAGAATCCCTAAAGCAATTGTCGTAACACCCGACATGTTGCTCTAGGATAAGAGATGCTTCCCACTACATTAACAATTGTAATGTAGACTGTAGATCCACAAAAAATAGCAATACTTTGCTGCTCAATCCTCAAATATACTATTGGGAAATATCGTCTCTAAAAAAAAAAAAAACATAGATTATGTTAAAGTTCACCAAAAAAATAACTCTGAACTTTATAATTGTTTGAAATGAAATGACTCTGAACCCTTTTTTTATCCCTTCCAGGCATCGAAAAATAAAAAAAAATATAGTTCACGTATTCTAGATAATTTACGTATTTAAATTCTATCCTATTTCATCACATTTGTTTGAAATGAGAAGTTCAGAGGCTTTTATTAACTCCAGATTTTAGCAATGCATGTTTTGTTCATTCGGTTCTTGGTTTTAACTTATATCGGGATCGACTAGGTTGCTTTGTTTGGTAGTAGCAGGTTTGTTTTATTTGCAAGATAATACAAACCGTAAATGTCACGTCCTGATCCGGACCCCCATCACATCTCGAGCTTGACTTCATCATAGTACGATATTGTCCGCTTTAAGCCCCGACCACGCTCTCACAGTTTTGTTTTTGGGAACTCACATGAGAACTGCCCAGTGGGTCACCTATCCTGGAATTGCTCTCACGCGAACTCGCTTAACTTCAAAGTTCCTACGGAACCCGAAACCGGTGAGCTCCCAAAAGGTCTCATGCTATATGGAGGTGGGCATGTGGGTTGCTTTGTTTGGTAGTAGCAGGTTTGTTTTATTTGCAAGATAATACAAACCGTAAATGTCACGTCCTGGTCCGGGCCTCCATCACATCTCGAGCTTGACTCCATCATAGTACGATATTGTCCGCTTTAGGCCTCGACCACGCCCTCACAGTTTTGTTTTTAGGAACTCACATGAGAACTTCTCAGTGGGTCACCTATCCTGGAATTGCTCTCACGCGAACTCGCTTAACTTCAAAGTTCCTACGGAACCCGAAACCGGTGAGCTCCTAAAAGGTCTCATGCTATATGGAGGTGGGCATGTACATATAAGGAGAGGATCTAACAATCCACCCCTTAGGGGCCCGACGTCCTCGTCGACACACCCCGCCATGGATTGATTTCGATACCAAATTGTCACATCCCAGTCCAGGCTCACCACATATCGGGCTCAACTCCACCGTAACCCCAACCATGCTTTCACGGTTTTGTTTCTAGGATCTCATATGAGAACTTCCCAGTAGGTCATCCATCCTAGGATTGCTCTCACGTGAACTCGCTTAACTTCAGAGTTCTTACGAAACCCCAAGCCAGTAAGCTCTCAAAAGACCTCGTGCTATATAAAGATGGACATGTACATATAAGACATAGAAGATCCTCTCTTCTGGGAGATGTGGGATCTAACAGTAAATCATTCAGATGCAAACTTGGTGTAAGATTTAAACAAAATAAAGAGTGCAAGGTGACAGAATAAGATATATAAATTCAATAATTAATATATTTCTAACCTTTTGTTCACCAACTTAACATTTGGAGGTAGAACTAATAAACATAACAGGAGGACTTACAAAGCTCCTCTCTCGGGAAAAGAAAAAAAAAAAAAAAAAAAAAAAAAAAGGTGCCTCCCATTTCAAATAATCCAGGGAGGCAACAAAAACAACCCCAATACTATTATTAAACAAAAAAACAACGCCCTGTATAATTATATAAACTTGAATTTCTCATCAGGCCAGGCAACCGCAGGCATCAATTAAGCGGCAGATGGGGCGGTAGCGAAGTCGGGAACGCCAGCCTCCGATAGGGCCGCCTCCTTGAATGGCTGCACATCAGCCTCAGTTGAAACCACGGTATTCTTGCAGTCCAATGACTCATCGTCGTAAATATCCCACCATTTCTTCACCAGCATCTTAATGTCTTCCCTCTCCATGTTCTCCTCCTTCCCGGTGTATCTCCATGGCTTAGAACCCTGAACAAAAAGTAAAATGTGTTACGATTTTATAAATAGTAGGCAGATATTAAAGCAAGAGCGGATGTGCATTGATATTGTCAAAAATGAATTTGTATTTTAACCAGTACTCACGTTGGCACAATAGTGAACAACTTTTACTTGGTCAAGTTGAATGTTCTCAGGGTGACGCCATAACATGGCCAACACAAGGTTGTAATTTGAAGGGATGGGCTTGTATTTGTCCCTGAAATACACGTTCAAGAAGTCCTGCAGGGAAAAACGAAATTACAAACTTAATAAATAATTATAAAACAATTAAGTAATGTTTTTTAAACCAAAGGTTTTTGTCGGTCGAATGGTAATATTTTACCTGCTCGGCAAAAGATGTGGTTGGAGAAATCTGGAGGGTTTTGAGGAGGTCATGGTAGACCGGCAAGCTTGGCTCATACACAAACATGCCAGCATTGAAATAAAGGGGAGGCCTGGGGCCCAACTTAGGGTCCCACTGGACCTTATTAGGGCACTGCTGGCAGTACCCTATCTTATACTGTGGGCTACTGCTCCAAGTTGGCTCACAGAAGCAGTCCTTCACGGCATAGAAGTAGTTGTCCGGGTAGTCAAAGAGGTGATCGATGTTCTCAAAAACTTGAATATCTCCGTCCAAATAGATCATCTTGCAGTACTCCACAAACTGCAAAATTTGCATTGAAAAATTAGGATCACATATGAATATTATCTATAAAATAACACGAACTAATAAAATTGATCACAACCTTTTAATAACCTAACCGACAAAAAGGACACGCGTCAAAACCAGTTAACCTTGAAACATATACGTGTTAAAAAGGGCAAGAAGACACTGAGAAATTTTTAGTTGCAACGGAAACACGGGTAGTATACCACATGTTTTTGTGTGTAACTAATGGAAAATTTTATTTTTTAAGTTATTAACTTTTTAATACACATATCGCACTATTTATATAGCGACACGTAGTGTGCCAACTTGTGTGAAGGTCACACTGAAAAATAGATTCGAAAGCACTAAAAGAGTTAAAAACGTTACCTCCCAAATGCGAAGCTTGGAGTAGTTGATGACGTAGTAGGCCATGGCGAACTGCGTCTGGTTGGGAGGAGGGTACACAGGCTCGATCTCTCTGAGCACACAGCCCTGAGAGATCAGAATCCGGCGGTGCTCTTCGGGGACGTCGGGCAGCATGGCCACAACAAGCGGGTACTTGCTCATCACTTTTCTTAGCCCCTTGGCCAAGCCAACAACTCCTTTCCAGTAGTCTCCCGCACCGGCCAAGAAGGTGACGTAGGCCCTACTGGGCCCGCTTGGTGGTTTGGTGGCAGCGATAGCGGCGGTGGGGGTGGTGATCTCAGGAGCCATGGTGGTTAGGCTGAATTGGGTTTTGGTTGCGAAAAGGTTTGAAGTAGGAAAATGGAGAGAAATATTAAGGCTTTTGGTGTTTGTTTGGAAGAAAAGGTTGTGTTTCTTGCTTCAGGAAGGTTTAGAACTCAATGTTTTGGTTGATGAGTTGGGGTAGTGGGCTGGGGTGGTTTATATACAATGGGGGAGGGGGTAATTTCTAATTTTTTTTATTTCATTTTTTGGATGGGATAAATATATAGGGTCGGTTGGTCAATTATGGTAAAAATGTGAGATTAGGGTAAGTACTTTAATGTTGCTTGTGGTCTAAGGTGGAGTCACGTTTTCCCATTGGGCCCATTGGTCATTTTATACAATATTATTCAAAGATCTTGAAGACGTTATCTAATTAGTATCAACATCAAATAAATGTAGGGAATTAATTGGGCAGTTTTAGAGAGGATTATGGCCCTTGATGAAGCATGACATGAGCTCCAAATTAATTAACGAATAAATTTTGATCCTGTAGGCCGACCATTTAAAATTTCATAGACGATAATAACCTTTTTATTTCTCATTTTTTACACAACTATTTCAGAGTAGTGGACGTCGACGCGCTTTTATTTATTTATTATGGGAATCGACGTGCTTATAGGGATTTAAGGGATCATATTTCTTTGTGGAAACATAAAGCTCGTTTAGATGTGCTTTTAAATTGACTAAAAGCGTTTTTGAGGAAAATATTTGTGGAATAATCCTTAGTAAAATGCAAGTAATTCCTGGAAAAACACTAAAATTGCTTCCTGGAATGAGCACATAATTGGTGCTTATTGCAGAAAGCACTTCAAGTACTTTTGGGACCCAAAAATAATCTCTAAAAGCGTTTTTAGTCATTTTAAAAATACATCCAAACGAGTCCATAATTTATTTTATCTTTGGAGGCTCAAGCGGAGACCCGTTTACTTATGTTTTCTCATATGAACCTCTTGTCTCCAACTATTGCTTTTTATTATTTAGAATGTTTAATATATGTTTGACATCTTCTATGCGAAAATGTTTAATTTTCATAAGAGATCTTGACTGTTATTCAAAAGGTCCAATAACGTATGTATATTGGACCTTTTGAGGCAACTATAGATGCTGTGGAGCAATTCTGATTGTCAATAAAAATATAGAACATCATATAAGTTATCATGCTTGCATATCCACCATTTGAGTCTCCAACAGTTATCCCAATAATTACATATCCAATTTGACCTATGGACGATTACGCAAGCATATGTTTCATGCTTGTTTTTATTAGTGGGATCATATTTCTTTTAAAGATAAAACACATAAAAAAATGTCTTAGTCAATCATCATTTTCCATATTAGGTGCCACGCAAATTTTGGAAAGTATAATTAGAGGTATTTATTCTTTTACATTTCATATTATCCGGAACTTTAATTACCATGTCGATCTAGGAAAATCTTCTACATTATGTACATGGATCTCAAAATATATGGTGAAATGAAACAAATGAAAGACATATTTTACCAAAAGAAATAAAAATTTTAAATGAATAAATACATTTTTATTACATGTGATATTGTTACTCCACGCTGTATTTAATAAAAATCAAAATAAAAAAGAAGTCAAACAACTTAGGATTAGAGTCCTTTCATATGAGGCTGAAAATTTGAGTTTGATTTCAATTTTACAAAAATCAAACTCCCCTCGTGGAAGAGTAAAATGAGAATAATCAATAATATATTAAGAAATAGATGGTCCTCATATGTATTAAACTCACACAACTATAGTAAGTGTTACAGTTTTATCAAATATTCATAGAGACAAGTCACTGGCCTACTCCTAATTACACCAATATTATAATCGTTAATCAATCTATTGTTAGGTGTTGTGTTTTTTTTCACAAAAAGCTCGATATTATTAAGAATGAAACCATACACTTATGTTTTTTTTTCTTTCTCAATTCCTCGATGTGGAACTTATATTCAATATGCCCCCTCACGTGGGACCACAACATAATGGACCACACGTGCAGCAATCCCACATCGCACATTTAGCATAGAAGCATGGTGTTACATTAAATCCAATAACGTGGGCACAACACAAACTCACGATCAAACCCACTATGGTTTTATATCAGATTCTCAGAAAGACAAGTCATCCATCCACTCCTAACCATATATGTATTGTCTCATCTTAATTTCCTATTGTTATGTGTTATGTTTGTCAATTCTCAGACTTATGTTCAATAAGTTCTTCATGATTTTTTTTTAGAAATATTCATACTTTTCTGATTTTATATGTTTAGTAAACATATAAAAATTCATAAGAGATGAGTGATTTTGATAAATCACATTTTAATAATCGCGTTGAAAGAGTAAGATTATATCACTTAAACAAGCTACGTGCATGAAGTAGACATCCTCAAAATTGCAAAGAATAAGAATATTCGTGCGTACAAAAGAGAAAAAATGATTAATTTAATTATTTTGTTAAAATAAACTATTATCATCCCATTTATTTTGATAAAAAGCAGGGAGAAAATGGTAAATTCAAATTAAACAATACGTAACGTTTTGCGTGTCCACTTTCCACCGTCAGAAGTTGCTAAGACTCTCACCAAACGAAGAAATACCAACCTCTAATCTCATCACACGACAGTCACACCATTTTCGCCACGTGTAAGATCACAGATACGTGGCGCGCTCACAGCCGCCTGGATTTACTAACGCGGGGTCCACCTACTAAAACCGAATGACCTTTTCACCCCAACTTTTACACTTTTAGGATATTCTATAGAACTGGGCCCCCCCATTGAAGCTCTTACGTGTCCCGCAACCGTACGGGAAGATGCCATGTGGCCGCGCCGCGTGGCAGAGGTTTCTAGTTATGTTAGTTGGTCCAAATTAAAACGCGTTTAAATCTAATTAGCGCGCAGATACTAATTTGGTGTGGCAGTTTGAGACGGTGGGCCCGGGCGGGCCCATTAGTTTATAGGATAACGTTTACCGACCAAATCTTTGGATAATGTTTTGGTCTTTGGAGGGAAAAACGTTATAAGATAATGTTCTTTTGAGGGTCCACTACTACACTATTTTGACCCACTTCGTAATAAAATAGGAAAAAGAAATTACGAAAAATGTTTTTAAATTTGAGGAATATTCGGTCAATTTGGGATATTTTCGGAAAAAATAATAAAGAATTTTGGGATCTTTGATTTAACGGTCAAGATTCTATTTGTTTAATGCCCTGATTTTGAGCCGCTGATTTTCAAGTACCTTTATTTGGCACTTTTTCTTTTTCAATGTAGGAACCTTCCTTGAATTGATTAGGTGTATTTGGATGGAAAATTGGGGACTATATGGAATGTCTATTCTCATCAACTGAGAATCGAAATTAGGATATCATAGGTCTAGAATTCGACTCGTGTGAAACTACGTACGATAGAAGTTCATTTCTTCATAATTCTCGTAAAGCGGCGAACCTTTTTAGCTTGGGATTGTCTTCAGGTCTAGAATTCGATTAGGGCATAATTGGTTTAAGGTTCAATTCTCTCGATTGACCAAAAATCTAGAATACAAAAGAAGAAAAAGAAAAGGCTTCGGCAACAAGTCGATCGTTGGATTGTGGTTTAGGGAATTGGGGTAGGCTCAAAACTGAAAATACACACCTTGTCACACCAAAAACAGCCCAAAATATCTCTACAAGACTGCCCATATTCGCATGTGGCCCAGAAAGAACATGTGGGTTGAGAGTGGAAGAATTTTGGCATTTTTTCGGTCAGGTGATGAGACAGATCGAGAATTCGAGAAGAGAGAGAGAGAAGGAAAAATATAGCCGTGACATGTAAGTTTCTCTCCTCTTGCGGCCTTTACTTTTGCTCCAATGTCCCTGTTGAAACCGATTCAGCGACGCTGTTGAATCTGGCTGTTTGATTTCCTTGAACTTGTTCATCTTTGCATTTAGAAAAATATAGAAATGTCTTTACCCCAATTGGAACAGATTCAACGAAAGATTAGTCGCAGGGTTTAATTTTCAAATTACATTTTTGTGGACTTTGGACTAAAATACCAACGAAATATATTTACGTTTAACGATTTAGGTGAGGACAAGACTTTTGCCAAGAATGATGTCATCTGTTGAGAAATCAGCAGCTTTTCTGAATGTTCCTCTCCCAAAGTCTAGGTTGTACGAGTCTGCAAGACCTTCAACCAGGCCATATTCGGGCTTCCATCCGAGCACGCTCTTCGCTTTGTCGATTGATGCAAAGAAATGCTGCGTTACATGATCCAAGTTGGTTAATCAGGTTCCGGCTTCATGAAAGTAATAGAACAAGTTTTGTTTAGCTTCTTATCGAATTCTTAAAACGTCTCTGAGACCATGTTTACCTGATCACGGAATGGAAAGGCCTTCTTCTTGCCAAAATCGAACTCTTTAGGGTTGTAGTGAACGATCTCCGGCTCAGGAAAACCAGCAGCCTAACAAATATGAAAACATATGAGAAACTCTAGTTTGAGAAGATTATGAATATTTGTCTGTCTAGAAACTTATTCAGCAAGCAATTACCTTTGCGCATGCTTTCGCTAGTCCGTCAAAGGTGACATATTTGTCTCCCGAGATGTTGAATACTTGTTTGCTGGCCTTCTCGTTACCAAGAACCTTAATGAAGGCTGTCGCTAAGTCCTGCAAAACGAACTCACATAAAAATTTGCCTTTAAATGATGCAATATAGAAATCTAAAGAAGTACATCATGACTGACTGACACTTCACACTAACCTTGACATGACCAAGCTGTGTAATTTGTATCCCCGAGTTTGGAACTGGGATTGGGCGGCCAGCTTTCAACCGGTGGAAGAACCACTCTTCAACAGGGTTATAGTTCAATGGTCCATATATGTAGACTGGCCTTATTGAAGTCCAGTTAACACCCTTTGATTCGAGCAAGTTCTCTGTCTCGAGCTTTCCCTTGTGCCTGCTCTTTGGATCAACTGCATCGGTCTACCACCAGGATTCGTCAAGTTTAGAATTATCGAAAGACAAAGAGAATGAAATAGAAAGGATAAAAAGTAATATAGAGGAAAAACAAGTTAGGAATTAAGCTCGAATTTCCACAATGCCATGACAAGAGTGATTTGAACCACAGTACAAGAGGACCGAAAAAATGAAAAGTAAGCCATTTGTAACATCAAACATACCTCAAAGTGAGGTAGCTGATCAGATTTGAGATAGACACCGGCTGAAGAGCAGTATATGTACCTGAGATTTCAGCGGAATTCTTAGACATTCCAAAATTTTCCATTATATATATGTATGGAAAGTTGGAAAGAAGTGCACTTTTTAAATCTTTTCTGCATCAAACATTAGGCCTACCATGTTAGTATTCGATTAAGTCTTAGAATGTTTTCAAACGAACTATAAGCATCAGCTCACTCTAACTACAGTGTTACCATTGGTCTTCTGTACACCTCAATAATGTCAGCTGCTTTTTCTCGTTTACAACATATTTAACAAAACACGGGTTTATTATCGTCTGAGATAACAAAATGGCAAGCTGCAGTCAAAGGTACTTGTTTTGTTTAACCATTAATTTTGATGTAAAAAGCCAATATTGCGTACGAAGCATCACATGCTTGCTAATTTAGAGTTTACTTCTACAACCAGTCCTAATCTCAAACTGTAAGAGTATAAACATGAGATAAGATGATCGGGCATTAGCTATTCAGATCCAATAAGGATAAGAAAGTCTTATAGAAGATGAATGTCAGTTCCTGTCAATAAAGGATTTTATTGCAGTAGGAAACTGATATAGGAAAACACAAGTTGTTTCCCACAAGGATTTTAATAGGAAATCCTCATTGGATTAGGAGAGGTGTATGTATATATATATATGCTGTAATCTCTGCTCTCGGGGACACGCTCAGTCAAGAACTAAGCCCTATTCTTAGTTAGAGCATTAAGAGTTCTGCCAGAGAGGAGAAGAGTTGCAGCATACAGAATCTGGACATCCGCTGCAATGGCATTTTCCAATGGAGGTTCATCAGGTTAGTGTGATTATGTCTGTTCATGTCTAAACAGGTTTTGTGCTCTCTTGATTGTGTTTATTGTGGCTTTAATCTGGATCTTGGCTATGTTAATCTTACACAAACCATATCCAGGAGAAGATTACCTGGTACTGGAGAACGCCCACAAAATAAAGGTGAAATAATTTCAGTTGCTTTACTAATAAGATAAACTAATTCAACAGAGGCTGTTCTTACTGTTCTAACTTCGGTAGTCCCTCAATTATCGGCACAACTTCTTCTGCCTCTCGTCCTGAAAATTTCCAGGTACAGATTATGAAGCAGAACTGTAAGCTATATTACACAAGAACTTTATTCTAGTGCGGCAAATTCAAATTGCAGAGGCCAAATGTAAGACCATGCGCACCATTTATATCATAAACAACATCATAGCCTTCAGCTGAAAGACTGGATTTCACAAAGTCATAGTCCTTTCTGTCTCCTTTCAAGTGCAAAATCTAGCAAACATGATCACTAGAAAATGAAAATCTGGGAAAGCATTAGAAGTTAATAATGGACTTTCAAAGCTTAGTGACACTGTTATATACCTTTGAAGCGAAATCTGTGTAATCCGCATCGGATTCTCCTGGTAACTGCTGAGTAATGGGTGCTTTTCCTCTGGTAAACAGAGTCACCTGCAAAAGTAAACTCAATTTCATATCTTATCGATGTATCAAAAGGAAAAGTGTGACTGTCACACTACTGCTGCGTGACATGACTAATTCACGCACTCTCACTAATTCCATGACAGGATTAATAATTTCACGTAGCAGCGTGATAGTTACACCAAACTCATAATGATGAGTGCAAAATCATAGTGGGAAAATGATGAAAAAATCGAAAACTTGGAAATTTAGAAAGAGAATAAGGATACCTGATGACCCTCTTTAACAAGGAGTCTTGACAAGAAGACGCCGATGAAACGGGTTCCCCCCATTATAAGAATCTTCTTTGCACTCGATGCTGAAACTTGCAGTGCCCCTCCTCTTGGCTGCGATGCCCTTCTTTTACACTGCAACAATTAACACATGGGGTTCTAACTTCTAAGTTGAAAACAATGACATGCAAGTAAAGTTATAAACTTTCCGGCAAATGGGTTGATTTGATTCACCAAAAAGGAAAATTTGATTCTACCCATTAAAGAAAAGCATCATAAGAATGCATATTTTAGAGAGAGAGAGAACCTGGAGTTGGGAGTGGAGGAGTTTGGTGCCATTGAAATCAGAGAGAGAGGAAGGAGGGAGGAGAGAGAACGATGGGTTTCTCTGCTGCGGTTGCACAGCCACCAACCTTGCCATTTCTCTCTTCTATTCCACAATTCTCTATCCAATCTTCCCCTTCTTCTTCCTCCCTCTCTCTCTCTGAGTGTGGGGTTTTCTGAAATGCTCGAAATATGTCATGTCCTCGTCGTCTTCTTCCTCTTTCTCTTGGCGATCTCTCAGTCGAACATTCAGCCACAGGATAAGAGGGTATGACCCACCACCACTCCTTTTCGGTTTGCCCATATCCACAGTCCAGCCACTCCTCGGCCTCTCATTCCACCACCCTCAACCTCCTAAAACGACGCCGTGAAGGTCAAAACTTTCGCGCCTTAAAGAGCCAAATGCCCATTTGTAAGTTGGGTTTGGGCTTTTGAGTTGGGTCAAGTTTTGGGTTTTGGGCTTTTGAGTGTTCTCCAAAATCTCCAAAATCTGAATCTGAGAAGGAGAAGGATACGAAGAAGAAAGCTTCTGCTGTCGCAGAGTTGAAGAGCTAAAGCTTCTAAATTTCGATTTTATTTTTTTGGAATTTATTCTAATTATTTTTCAGAGAGAGAGAGAGAGATGTTGCAGTGCATATTTCTGCTATCGGATTCTGGGTAAGTCACCAATCTTTGATTTTTTTTTTTTTTTTCCTCCATTTGATCTAAAAATTTTACTTGACGAATTTTAGTAGGTCAAGCAAATTTCGATTTTTTTTTGTTAAATTATGGGACTTTTCAGTGAGGTAAT
Source organism: Pyrus x bretschneideri (assembly GCF_019419815.1). NCBI lineage: Eukaryota > Viridiplantae > Streptophyta > Magnoliopsida > Rosales > Rosaceae > Pyrus > Pyrus x bretschneideri. The sequence goes on from NW_025999402.1 coordinate 6,017,596, forward strand.
GCTGGAGAAACAACTTACTGGGCAGCGTGTGGACCGTTCGATATGCACATGGTTCTGGGAGCATACGGTTTCTCAAGGTGATTCCCCCAAGGTAGCCATTGAAATTTTTGATTTTTTTGCCAAATTGTACATTTTTAATTTTTTTAGGCAGTCATGTAGTCACATTGGCTAGAGAGGACCGGATGTGTTCTCTATGCACCCGGAGTTTGAATCTCCCTCCCGTATTTTAGATTAGTTTAAAGTAGAATATCGCCCGAATTAAAAGACTTTGTGTCTGTTAGATTCATTCAAAAAATTTCATATCTGGTTTTCTCATACATTTATGAATCTTTCAAATTGGGCTTGTTATCTTGTATGTAGTTGTTCCTTTTTCTCTGTATTTATGTATACAGTTAAGTTGATATGTAGATGGTTGTGTGTTTGTCGTTCCATTTCTTACACCCTATTGTGATTTTGTTATTAGCTGCAATCGGTAATTGCTTCGCCAACGCATTATCTTTTCCAAGTTCTTCGCGAGGGGATAACGTTTTTAGCTTGTACCCAAGTTGAAATGCCGCCTTTGATGGGCATCGAGGTGAATATCATGGCGAAATGTGCGTTAGATTGTATGATTTGATTGTGTATGCATTGAACAAGATTGAACTTTAACCGTTGGACTTATAGTTTCTGTGCAGGGTGGCTGATGTCCTGACAGATTATCTCGGCAGCTTGAATGAAGACTTGATTAAAGATAACTTTGTCATTGTATATGAGGTAATTGTCTTGATTATACTTTGTCATTTTATCATTTCTTCTAGAATGTGTCTGTTGTGCGGACAAACGTTTGCATTTGTATCTGTGATTGTTGTGTAAACCACTTATAATGTAGAACTAAAATCTCAACAACAACATTAATAAGTCCAAAATTTTACCTCCGTGACTGTGATTGTTTACTGACTAGAACCTGGCCGCTAATTAGTCATCATCTACTGTATTCGATGTTGATTTTTTCTTCGGTTGAATTTACTAAAATCTTTAGTGCTGTTTGCAGCTTCTGGATGAGATGATTGACAATGGCTTCCCTCTCACGACAGAACCGAATATTCTGAGGGAGATGATTGCTCCACCAAATATAGCAAACAAGATGTTGAGTGTAGTCACTGGCAACAGTTCCAACATGAGCGACATACTTCCAGGTGCAACATCATCTTGCATTCCATGGAGAACAACAAACCTGAAATATGCAAACAATGAAGTTTATGTTGATCTTGTTGAAGAAATGGATGCAATTATAAACAGGTCTATCTTTTATTCTTTTCTACGAGATTAAAAGTTCTGGGTCTCAGAAGTTGATTCTAATATCACTTCTTCATGTTATACAAGTCAATTGGTGTTTACCTTTAACAGTTTAACCGCTCGAAATTTTATAAGACGTTATCATTTATGGATGGTGATGATTATTGTACGAAATTTGCAGATTTTGTAGTTATAATTGAATGAATTATATCTCAATTTTTTGTACTAAATATTTCCGCATGCTGCTCAGGGATGGGGTCCTGGTGAAATGTGAGATATATGGTGAAGTTCAAGTAAACTCCCATCTCTCTGGTGTTCCCGATTTGACTCTTTCATTTGCAAACGCTGCTGTTCTTGATGATGTAAGATTTCATCCGTGTGTTCGGTTTCGCCCATGGGAAGCCCATCAAATTCTGTCTTTTGTGCCCCCTGACGGACAGTTTAAGTTAATGAGTTACAGGTCAGTGGTGTTAAAGGGACGCTGGAATTCGGAGCTTACTTATGTGCAGTATTTCGGTGTCTATGTCCTCGTTTTATTTTCTAAATAATTCTACACTTCCTTTATGCAGGGTTAGAAAGTTGAAGAGCTCTCCAATCTATGTAAAGCCCCAGCTAACCTCAGATGCTGGGACATGTCGTGTTAGTGTGTTGGTTGGAATACGAAATGATCCTGGAAAGACGATTGATTCAATAACTGTGCAGTTCCAACTTCCTTCCTGTGTTTTATCAGCTGATCTGAACTCGAATTATGGAACTGTGAACATTCTTGCTAACAAGGTAAGAACATAGGATTTTCATATCACTCATAACCTTGGCATGATGACTAGCCTGAATTTCAATTATCAATTGTGATACGACGTAGATGAAATGGAAGTTCAGGTCTTTTTTTCCTTAACAGTTATTCTTCACTGTTGTGGTTGCAATTTCTGCGGTTTTAAAGGATGAGAATGCGTAGTTCTCCTGGTCGGTTTTGGGTTTAATATAACGAACACTTCTTCTTCTTGTAGACTTGTTCATGGACGATTGGGAAGATTCCTAAAGACAAAGCCCCTGCATTGTCTGGGACATTATTGCTTGAAACAGGATTAGAGCGCCTTCACGTTTTTCCGACATTTCAAGTGGGTTTTAGGATCATGGGCGTTGCTCTCTCTGGCTTGAAAATAGATAAACTGGATTTGAAGAATCTGCCAAAACCACCTTATAAGGGTTTTCGAGCTCTCACTCGAGCAGGGGAATTTGAAGTCAGGTCATAATGAACCGATATGAAACCCTATTTGTGAAGATTGCTCGGAATGAGTCGTTTGTATATTTCTTTTTGTAACATTGCATCTCGGTCTTGAGAGTGCCTTCGATTTTAGCTGAAATGAATTTGTAACGAATTTTCTGTTTTACTGAAGGATTGAAAATTACAAAGTGTTTTACAGAACTAGACCGCAATTGGCATTTGAAGCAAAGGAATAAGAACCTTTGGATGACAAAATTTTGTAAGATCTTACGGCACCTAAACAGCAATCTTGTTCACTCTGAACGATTCCATAACCCGGCGAAGGTCACTTTCTTCCTCCACAAACACATTTTCCGGTGTCTGTAATCTCAACTCGTATAACTGGTTGTTTTCGACTCCTAGAACCGAAAGGTACCGCCTGTCCCATTCCAAACTAACTAATCGATCCTTCGGCATAACAGCCAACTCGTTGTTGTTTGCATATGACTTTATGTTCACCTAGAAAATCCATGTCAAAACACACTTTCTAAGTCATAATGCAGATTATGTCTTATCTAATAAGTGCTAAAAATGCATAGAACTGACCTCAATTTGATAATACAGCTTCCCATCATCAGCAACTCTCGAAGAAGTGGAAAGAATTTTGGATTCACGCCTCACGCCAAGTCTGGTAGACATGAACTCCGTCAGGTACTGCTTAAGCACTTTCTTTCCGGCTAGTTCAGGCGGGCCTAGATCTTCGATGCTCTTGTAGTTGGAAGATGATGGAGACGAAAACTCCACGGAGATATTTTCATCGAGAATGTAAGGGTCTCTAAAGAATATGTCTGCTCCGGCGCCCTTCACTTGGATCCAGTTTTTAGGGTACTTGAACGAATATCCATCAAAAGTATCTACATATTCTCTTAACCCTACAAGAGACTGCTGAGCAAACGCAGCACTCCCAAAACCGCCTCCGGCGAAGATGTAAGCTGACAAGATTAAGGCCATTGCATTTCTCCTAGGAACTGCAAAATCTTTAGTCTGATTATATATTAGAAATATATGGAAAGAACACAACATTGTGGAAGTCGGTAAATTTCATGTCAATTTCACTAATGTGTGACTCTCAGCATACCTTTGAGGAACTTTCAACACAATCCCTATCTGATTCACGTCGAAAGTGCTCGGAAACCGGCGTCTTCAGTCTGCTAAACAAACTCATCTGCTAAAACAAATTCAAAGTCAAGTGTGTGAGATATGCAAAAGGATCAAATTTTGAAAGAATATAGTAAATACCTGACTACGCTCTTTGGAAAATTCCTTTGCGTTTGATGCTGCAACATGTAATGTTTCTTTTGGCCGTGAAACCGTTTTCCTAAACTGCAGTTGATTAATGATGTATCGATGTTAAAAGCAATACCACATGAATTAGCGTCCAAGCTCAGAGAAGGAACCCATCAAAGCTAGTGGACAGTTTTTGTTTTTACGAGACGATATTCTAAACTTCTCTAATTTAGGGAAATGGAGACTCAGGTTTTGGATGCAAGGGGGAAGGCAAAGTATCCGAACTAAGTGGCCTAACTTACGACTGCAAAGTTAGTACAAAGTTCAATGAATTTCTATGATCATATGAACAACTTATCCATTTATTAGACTCCCAAGTGTTGGAGTTCCACGAAATTCACCTTATACATATGGTGCATGAATATCATCATAAATGTTAACATTATGGAAATGACATATTAGTTCGACTTTGTTGTTGGTTTTTTTTTTTTTTTTTTTTTTTTTTGACAAAGCGATATTCTAAATTACTCTAACTTACAAGTTAGAGAGGTGAATTTTAACGGTTTAACTCAGGTGCAACAAGGCGGGCACACTCCTCCGGCCAACTGACCTTATCTACGTCTACAATTCTACTCCATGTTGTAGGAAAATCAACAAAAGCTAGAACAGGTAGAATGAAAGTTAAATTGAGAGATTCACAACATTGTGAACCATGGAAGAAAAAGTAGAACAAAAATTGCAGAAGCAGAACCTGGAGTTGAGAAGTGTGGAGTCTGGTGCCATTGAAGTGAGATAAAGAGGAGGGGAGAGGAGAGAGAGAAGGCTGTCTCTGTTGCTGCACCACCACCAACCTTGCCATGTTTCCCTATCCACTCCCTGCTTTCCTTTTCTTGGTTCTATCCACACTGCCCAACCAATCATTCATATCATCTCATCAAGATTTTTGAGTACTGAAAACACGATTTTGTACATCAAGTATAACACTACAATTATTAAAAATTTGAAAAAAAATACAGCTAATTTTAATATTACATTTAGATAGTGAGCTGTATTCTCAACACACTGAAAAATTTATCGATCTCATTAACTTATTTACTTCTACCATTCATGCACAATTGCACATCCCCAAATCAAGCAACGTAAGAAGAAAAACATGACTTTAAGGCCCAATAACCAAGACAGGCCAACAAAGAATGGACCTTATCTCCAAGCCCATTTGACTCATAATCATGTTTTAAGTAAGGGAAATCATGTTTGCCTGTATTTATTTTCGTCCATTGGTTTTCTTTTGTTTTATTCAATTTGAATGAAATAAATAGCATAAGGTCATCTTTAATGGTTGGGCTAAAAGTCAAATATTTTAGTCTAGAAAATTTAGCTTTTAGCCCAGAAATAGCTTTTTTGCTTCAACCGTTCTAGCCTAAAATTTTAGCCTGATATTATTAAAGAATGAACTTAGGTTATTTTTTTTTCTTAAATTAAATTAAAAAAAATAAATATTTAGACTATTGTAAATTAATTATGAACATTTTAATCTAAAAAAAATTAAATTTCTATAAATATTGAAAAATCACTAAATTTTCCACAAAACAATCCTTCAACCAACAGTCCTTAAAGGCCAGCCATAGGATCAAAATTATAGCCGTTGGGTTTTTGTGGGTGGCCGACACACGCCTGACGGCGGAGTCCATCCCTGTTGGGAAACCTTTGCAAGCGCACTGTGTGGGGCGCGTTGGAGCGTGGGCGGGCTGAGATTGGCCCAACAACCTGCAAGTCCACTCGCATGTGGGGGGGGGGGGAATTTGGTCCAGCTTTGATATTTGACATTTAGCCCAAAGTTTTAGCATGGGTTGGAGAGTGTTTGGAGATGGGAGAATTTGAAGAAAAATTTAGCATTTGGTCTACCATTGAAGATAATCTAAATGCGATAAGTAGAAAAATGACGTGTGGATATCATTTCCGTTTGTTAATCCTTCGTAGAAATACACCATTCAAGTTTTTTTTCTTTGGTCGATTTTCACTTGTTTGAAACTCGAGTTTTAAAAAACTCATGCATTTCTCGAAAAGAAGTAGGCATGATATTAGTGGTGTACAAGATTTGGGGTTGGTCAAAAGCAAAATGACATCTATGAATATATTGAAAATTAGTGGATAACAATAATGGGACACGTCACCAACACTTATCCCTCTTTATGTCCAACGTTTCCATACACTTTGCAAAATTATTATGGTTCCAGAGCATTACATCCACAGATCAATTCTGAATATAAGAGTCGGATAATTTAGAAAAGCAGTGCGCTATTCACGCAATTTTTTTTTTTTTTACGCAATTATTTTAATTTTCGATCACTGAATTAAATGAAATGAAAAAAATTATAAAACAAAAATTAGCAAAGCATTTGTAAAATTCACATTTGTATTTTAGACATTTTCTATTTTTTTTTTATCTTAACCTTAAACTCTAAACCCAAAGAATCGTTTTATTAATCAAATTGGTCTAATTCACATCTGTATTTTAGACATTTTCTATTTTTTTTATCTTAACCTTCCTTTTTTGGTAATTTAATATCTTAAAATTCATGTGACTTTACTATTTTGCAATTAATTATAAAAAATCTTAGAGTGCTTAAGTAATTAAAAGATCCAATTAAGAATAAATCTCCCAATTTTCTTTGCCGGGCGAGCCCTTTTCTCCGCCGTCTTCAAGGCGGCACCCTTCATGTATAAAAAGCCATCTTCCCTATTTACTTTTCTGAGCCAATTACCATTTCAGACACCATTTTCTTCTTCTCCAGTCTCTCTATCTCCTCCGCCGATGAACGCCTTCTCTCTCTCTGTAAGTTTGACGAGAATCCCAACTCCGTAATCTGCACCTCAATCTTCAAAGGATCAGGATAGCTGTATATCTGTATATGCATATTGATATAGTTCCAATTTTGTATTTTCTGTTGTTTGAAGATTTGATTTTGCTGAGCAATTATATTGCTTAAAATCTTTGATATGAATTCCCTGAGTCTTCTTTGTCACGCAACAATGAAACCCACCTGTAGAATCCTCAACAGATGTCGAAACTCGGCGTTTTTCGGGTTCCCACAGCCTGCAACATGGCTGCATGGTTTGACAAAGACTGGAAATTCGTCCAGTTTTTGTGTCAATTTTGAGCAAAACTGCCAATATCACGCCAACCCTTTTCGTATTTCGGGGTTTGGAGGCGTTTTCGATGATGCCCGAAAAGCCTCTCAGGTTCCCAGTTGGAGTCTTGGCCAATCTGGGATAATATCTAGGTCTTATAGTGCTGGCGTTGGCACAGCTAGTAGGGGTGTTTCTGTGATTGCTAGTTTGGCATCCAGGTTTCGGAACCTTTCAACGTCAATTGAGACCCGTGTGAATGATAACAATTTCGAGAAGATATATGTTCAGGGTGGTATAAATGTGAAGCCTTTGGTGGAGAGGATTGATAAGGATGAGAACATTGTGAGAGAGGAAGAATCGAGGATAGAAGTTGGTGATGGAAAGAAATCAGAAAGCTTGAATGAAGCTACGGTTGTGACTTCGGAGAGAGAGTATTCGGATATTGAGAAGGAGGCGTGGAGGCTATTGAGAGATTCGGTTGTGCAATATTGTGGGAACCCTGTGGGGACTGTGGCTGCAAATGATCCCGGTGACAAGCAACTGCTGAATTATGATCAGGTCTTTATCCGTGATTTTGTTCCATCGGCACTTGCTTTCTTGCTTAAGGGAGAAGGGGAGATTGTGCGGAACTTCCTCCTTCATACATTGCAATTGCAGGTAATGGTTTGCCACTTATCTTGGTTCCTTTCTTTTCAAGCATTAATTGTGCCGGTTTTTTGGTTTTTAATACATGGTATCATGAATGGAAAGTTTCAAACCTCACTTATATATAGTTTATCAATTAACTAGTTTTCAAATAATCAAAATTTCCTTGTGAGGTCGTTTAAACTTTGCTGATTTGGAGTTCCCGACTTGACACGATTCCTTTTACTTTCTTCCAAAATGAAGATTCCATTGGTTTTGGCAGACCTTGACTAAGTTTTCATGTCGACCCTGGTTTTGTGTAATGTACCTTGAATTAATGAAGGTTTCTGGAATTTCTGATTGTATGTTTCTAATATTGTAGAGTTGGGAGAAAACTGTGGATTGCTATAGCCCAGGACAGGGATTGATGCCTGCAAGTTTTAAAGTTAGAACTGTACCTCTCGATGGAAATAAGACTGAAGAAGTTTTAGATCCAGATTTTGGTGAATCAGCTATTGGACGTGTTGCACCTGTAGATTCTGGTAAGTACATTATAACTATATTGATTCTACCAATAACAAATGTGATTCTTTATGGATGGTGCACACGGTCTGCTGTTGTTGCCATCCAGGTGTTATTGGCTGCTGATCCTGTGCATTTCGTAACTCTTCTTAAAAGCAATTTTTTTTCAAATGACCTTCCAAAGTTCCTGCATCTAATGGGTAATGGTTTGTTGATTGTGTAACTTCTCTGACAGGATTATGGTGGATTATTCTGTTGAGGGCTTACGGAAAGATAACTGGTGACTATGGATTACAGGAGAGGGTGGATGTTCAAACAGGCTTGAAAATGATTCTGAACTTGTGCTTAACTGATGGGTTTGATATGTTTCCATCTCTTTTAGTCACTGATGGCTCCTGCATGATAGACCGGCGGATGGGTATCCATGGTCATCCCCTTGAGATCCAAGTGAGTTACAAGGCTACTTTGAATATTTCTTAAGGATGCATTCATCACTTTATGTTCTTTCTGTATTCTGCAAAGTAAGAGGCTACTTTGCTTGGTTTTATTACCGTAAGTGTAACCTTCTTGAACATGAATTCTGAAAATTGTTAAAACTAGACTTTTTAAGCATACTGGGCTGTGTCCTGCCCGTGCCCTTTTGTATGATATTACACCAGTTTTATGGTCATTTTTATTCTTATTTCAGCCTTGTATTATGAATTTTAACCCTCCGTAATAAAGTTTGTTTATGGCACCCAGTGTTTGGCTAATATCATTATGCTGAATGATTCTTTAGGCCTTATTTTACTCGGCTCTTCGATGCTCTCGTGAGATGCTTGCTGTAAATGATGGATCCAAGAATTTGGTAAGGGCCATCAACAACAGACTCAGCGCTTTGTCATTCCACATCAGAGAATACTATTGGGTGGATATGAAAAAGATGAATGAGATATATCGATATAAGACAGAAGAGTACTCTACGGAGGCTACCAACAAGTTCAATATCTACCCTGACCAAATTCCTCTATGGTTAATGGACTGGATTCCAGAAGAAGGCGGGTATTTTATTGGCAATCTACAACCAGCCCACATGGACTTTAGGTTTTTCACTCTTGGAAATCTTTGGTCCATTGTTTCATCATTGGGTACTCCGAAGCAAAATGATGCTGTATTGAATTTGATTGAAGCCAAATGGGATGATCTTGTGGGCCATATGCCACTTAAGATATCCTACCCTGCCTTGGAGTTTGAAGAATGGCGTATAATCACTGGCAGCGACCCAAAGAATACGTGAGTTAGCTGCCTGTTTATATTTGCTAGTTGTCTTGTTCTAGCATCTAATTTGTTCATGATCAGTTGATCACTGAAATATGTTTGTCTTGACTCCTACAGCCCATGGTCATATCATAATGGCGGATCCTGGCCGACGCTCCTGTGGCAGGTAACCCTTGCTTCAATAACACTATAAATATTTTGTGTGATGCTCAAGAATAATGACTTTTTATGGAATTAGATGTCATGATACTATCATCGGCCTCCTTTGTTATTTGGTCGGAAGCTGTTACAGTTTACGTTGAGATTTTTGTTCTTGGTTTTCCCTCTAAAATGCTTTTTCTATCCTATTTCAGTTCACATTGGCATGCATCAAGATGGGCAGAATCGAACTAGCTCAGAAAGCAGCTGCTTTGGCTGAGAAGAGGCTTCGTTCGGACCGCTGGCCCGAATACTATGATACAAGAACAGGGAAGTTTATTGGAAAGCAAGCGCGGCTTTACCAAACATGGACCATTGCTGGGTTCCTTACAACTAAAATGCTGTTGGAGAATCCAGAGAAGGCGGCCTTGCTATTCTGGGACGAGGACTACGAACTTCTTGAGATCTGTGTTTGTGCACTTAGCAAGAGTGGCCGGAAAAAATGCTCCAGAGGTGCCGCTAAGTCTCAGATTCTTGTATAACGAGTCCCATTCTTTCAAGGGCAAAAAGTTTGGCCTTTGTACTGTACAGCGACACATTTAGGATAGTGTATGAAGAAGTTGGATAGCGCAGAGTACTCTGATTCAAAATATAGCATGAAGGTTGTATTTTTTTCATGCATCTGATGCTTATTATTTGTTTGGTCGTCCGATTAATCGGTCTAAGTTGATCGGAATGCACATTTACAGTGAGAAATGTGTACTTTGTAACAATTACCACATGTCTACTTGTATAACAGTTACATGACTCTATCTTATACATTACTTTTTGGTTATTGTTTATTGATACTTTTACCCGAGTTGTTTTATTTTTTCACTTTTTTTATACAAGCGATATTAAGGCATGGAGAATTCAGCTTCAGTCTAAGATTTGTTTGAGTCACGTTAAACTTCAAATTTGCTAAAACAAGACGATTGAGATCCGAAGCTCCATAAATGATGTGAGAGTGAAAACCCGCTTTATTTTGTTTTCCACGACATCACTTAGCGCTAGTTACCTATATTTATAGTTTTAAGCCACTGTGGTTCGGTTGTGGTTTGAAACTAGGTGTGTTGATTGTTATGAAATAAGGTTCGAATGAAAGGGCTCTCCTCTCTCCCTCGGTCTCCCTCCTCCCTCACACACACAGAGGCGCAGATTTGTACAACAAACAATACAGTCCACTAATATTTATAGTTTTGTTCGTCAAAACAAGTCTTAACCCCAGAAAAGCGACTTCCCCCAATCTAAACAAGCAGAGCTTACGGATCAGAGCGAAGGCGGTGCATCTCCTGCAGTCTCATATAGTCCTTAATGGACAAGGTCGAAGCATGCCTCCTCCCTTCATCCAGCACTCGACGCCCGACTGTTGCTTCGATCCTTTGTTTCCTCTCCATGTATGCAATCCCAGCGCCCTGAGGTCCACCGTACTTCTGCAGTGGAGCCAACGAAAATGGCAGCTCAAAGTTGTGCAGCATATTTGTTTCTGTCCCTTTGTCCACAGGAGCATTTGTATCAACCAACTTCCCTGCACCAGCTGCTGCTTCCAATGCTGCCTCTGTTGCTTGCATACCAAGCTGCCCTGCTACATTTGCCTTTTCCCTGTTGTTGCCCATACCGGTTGTTCCATCTGTTGCCTCAGCAGCTTCATCACCTCGTTCAGCAGCAGCTCCATCACCTCCTCCAGGCCTTGCAACATAATAATTTCTCGATTGAGTCCATCTTCTCGAGAATGGATCATAGCCAGCCTCCCCTGCTTTCAGTTTCATATTCACCGGTTTCAACCCTGAAGCATTTTTAAAATTCTCGAACCTGTTCTTCCTGTTCATTTCAGCTAATCGAATAGCTTTGCTATCTTTCCCATGAGTTTGCCTGGATGCTTCTAATTCCTGGAGCCTTGTCTTGATCCTCTTAGCTTCTTCCTCATCGCCTTTACTTTCTGCAACATCCAACTGCCTCCTCAATCGTTCCTTCTCAACTGCAATGTTAACGGGCCTTGCTGAGGCCTTTTTCTCCTGCAACATTTGCTTCACAGTAGCTGCCGAGTAAACAAATGTATTTGATTTCTGAAGGGCCTCCTTCTTTTCTAATACTTCCTGTTTACTTGGCATTTGGCCAGCGGTATGCTGCACTTCCTTAAACCACTGTTCAAACTCGTTCTCCTGTGGAGGAGAATCTGAGACATTAGCCATCGGCCATTTGGAAGCAGAACTTTCGCTGCCAAAAATACAATTCAAATATTTATGTGTGACTTTATCCTCTAGCTTGTACTCCCGGCCAGGATTTGTGGCATCCACATTCTGAACCATGCAGAGCCTGTAGACAGGACCTTCTGGTGATCTGCCACATCCAACCCTAACAAAGCAGCCCTCGATTAACTCCTCAAAAAATGGTTCCATGACCCATTTTCCAAGTTTTGACCTTGGTATGGTAATATCCTTTATGTCCTGAAATGTCGGTGCCTCTGAATGTTCCTTATCGCTGTCAAAGAATTCATCATCTGCATTGAATGCTTCCTCTTCAGTAGGCAACCTCTCCAGAGTCTCAATTTGACTGGAGTGACTCATATTACGTTTGCTTGGTGATATATCCTGGCTACCTGCGCCTCCTTTGGACGCGTCCCTCAACTTATGGTAGTCCTTTGAGTCTTGTTGCTTCAGACGTTTTGCTCGCAATTTATTCAATGCATCATCCATAGCAGCTGACTTGTCAGCAGCCCTGGCTGATGAGCGTGCACCGCGAGAGAATGGAAGAGGATCCTCTTTCCTTGATTGCGTGGATTTTGCATCGCCTCTTTTTGATCTCAACTTTTCCATGAAATCCTTGCCGCCTTTCTTCTCTGCTCGACTTGTCAAAATCATCTCTCTTTCAAGTTCACTCATTAATGCAAGCCGTTTCCGGTCAGTATCATTCTTGTATAGATCGGGGCCAATATCAGATTCATCACTACTTTCACCCTCATGATCAGAACCATCATCGCTAGAATCATATTCTTTGTCACTACCCCTTTCAGTAGGTTCAAACCTCTTCTTCAGAGGTACTTGAGAGGGCTTCTTGCTTCCATGATCATCATCTTCATCCATGGAGTTACTTCCATCATCAGAATAGGAACCTCCATGTTGCTTTCTAGAAGATGGAAGCCAGTCCCGCTTTTTCCCAGCTGAACTAGTTCTTCCTGCGGCCTCAAGGAGGTCACTTTCCAATTCTAAGTCTGACATCCCCACTGTCGGTGTCTCTGCTACAGATGTCTCTCCTCAATTGGTTGTAAAAGCGACTAGTTCAGCCACAAGAAGAAAGATTAGCATATACTTGGGAGATGTTTCACTAATATAACATAAGAACAAGAAAGTAAACTGCCAAATAATAATCGTATTCGAGTTACAATTGATGATGGTAATCTATGCCCGTCTAGGAAAACCAACTTGTTGCAGTATTAGAGTGGCATGCAGAATCTTTCTCAAAGTCTATGATAGCAATGCAAGTGAAGTTGACATCACACTGAAAGAAGATATTCAGTAAAAATATCGTGCACATAAATATGAATCCTTGATCCTTTCATTTAAGAAATGGTCATAACAATTCCGTTACACAAACAATTTAAAACATCTTAGCAATTCCATAATTTGCACTTAAAGGATAGATCTTACCAGTTTAAGCATTGATCAAAAACTCATACACACACTGTATATACGTGCACAAGCGCGTGCACACGCACCATAAGAAAGCGAGGTAGAAAGCAGGTTAACAATGCAACCGTTATCTCACTACGTGGTTAATCAGAACAAAAATCTTTATGAGACTAACCTAGACTTTCTCAGAAAAGAACAATACGCAGCTTACCGAATACATTCTACATGCTCTTTTCTCTCATAATCTATTGACAAAATCATCCCACGAATCCCACCTCATTCAACTGATAAGGAAAGTGGCAAACATGACAAACAGATACTAGTTTCTAATTCGAGATTAATTCACTTTCCACATAATTTACTCTCTTAAGAGGATTCCAAATCCGAATGGCCCTTCAATATATCCTAAAGTCAAGGTTTTCCGACATGCTAATCAAAATGCCACCTAGGTTGCTAGCAAAAACAGTTTTCTCAGTTTGCCTAACGAATATTACAAAGACAACATCAGAAGGAGAAAACAAAAACAACATCAATAATTGCATGGATGTAAGAACAAATTGCAAAAATAAAAATAAAAATCCTTTCTCGGACAAGAAATCGGGGAAATTATAAAGGTAGCCAACTTTGGGACTTGTTGAACACTTTTTGCCAACTTATGCATTCATGCTCTTCTCTCATAAGTTACTAAACAATCGTCCATGAAGTCTACCTCATTCAACCGATAAGGAAATAGACAACCAAGACTCTCCAAATGCTTACATACTAATTCAATACAAATTCTAAATTGCATGCCCCTTTTATAAAACATTAAAGTCAAGACTTCCCAAAGTATAATCACAATTCCATCTAAATTTCTAGCACTAACAGTTTCCGAAATTCACCTACTAACATTAAAGAGAGAAATTTAGCCACCTTCTTTCGGATTTTAGAACTTTAACCACTCGAAGGGGTTTCATGCACTCGAGGGCACCCGAAGGGAATGCCTATATTTCTAAATCTTCAGCAAACAAAAAAGAAAGGATAAAAGTCCTCAATTTGTTTGCAAAACAGGTTAGCTTTCCAAATTTCTCAAGACATTGATATCACTCAAGGTAGGAAAAAAAACACAGAGAAAATAAACCAGATTTCTCAAGGTCTCATTATGCACAAAACCACAACATAAAAAGAGAATTGCATGCAGGGGTTAAAAATCTACAACCTTTGATTCCAGCACAGTACAAGAACTAAAAACCCATAACCCTTGTTTTGGTTTGCTGACAAAATTAAAGGGAAGGAAAAAATGCTACCTTTATGATCAGAGGGGGCTGAGAGAACAAAATTCCTGAGAAACCAAACAAATTTGGGTTCAGCAGCAGCAAATGGGCAGGACTAAGTAGGGCACATCACGGTATGTTTCATGTTTGGCAGCCGAGAAAGTGCGGGAAAGTGATGCCTTCGTGTAGCTGTTCTGTGCGTGCAGTCTCCTCCAGGCGGCACGTACGAAGTTGCAGCACTCTACGAGGGTGGCGAATATATCGTGGAAAAACAGTGTAATCTGCAGCATAAAATATAAAATTAAAGGGCTGTTTGGTGTGGCCCTACACAATCTACTAAAGTACTAATTAAATATTAACTTAAGACAAACAAAAAATTAGAATCTTGGGCCCTTAGCCCATCCCATGAAACCTTTTTTAATGTGCATGTGCTTTTGAACCCATTATTTAATTGGGCTTTTGGCTGAAATAACCATTTTCGAATTTTAGTTGCTGAAATGTTACGTTTTTAGTATGTTGTCGTTATTTCTTCATTATGTCGTTGATATGTGAGCCATATGTTATTAACATTTGATTTTGATCATTTTAACAACTAAATGCAAAATATAATTATTTTAGCTAATTGCCTTATAGAATTAGAAGTGTGTTATCCACATATATTTTTTTACTTCTCACACATCTCTTGTTAATTTCTGTCATTTGATCTTTTTCAATTCATCCGATTCGACGGTTGAAAATTAGAAGAATGTGTGAGAAGTAAAAAGTGATGTGTGGATATCAAACACTCATAATGAAACTTGAAAATTTTAGGTTAATTTAAAAAAATCCGGAAAAAAAAAATCAAAAATAAATAAAATAATTGGTTTCCGACCATGTCATCGATTGTGTACCTCTTACAAAAGTATGAGACTCTTTGTATTTTAATTTCACCCAACTAGACTCTGTCCCAACAGCCTTACTTAAGTTTCTTTTATATATTTTTTTTTATTTTTTATTTTTAACAAATGATATTCAATCTTAAGATAATATAGATTAAACGACAGAAAAGTAATCCATAATAATTAGATAAGAAACTCGCGATCCAAATTAGTCAAACCTCAAACACGTCACTCAAATGAAGAAGAATATCACTCAACTTACTGACAGTGAGTGGAACACCATAAATTTGAGTTGAAAGAAGACTTGGTCATGATCAAGTGCAACACAAATGAGCACAAAAAGACTACTAGTACTACCCATAACTCTTTTTCATCCCATACCACCCATAACCAGAAACTCACTTCAGTGGGTCCAGGACTTCACCACCCAATCAACCCCACCATTTTCACCAAAAATCCCCAACATTTTAGCCACAAACTTAATCAAGTCACACTTTGACAAGGGCTTAATCAAAGAAGCACGCCAGGTGTTCGATGAAATGCCTGAGAGAGACGTGATAGCATGGACTGCTATGATCGCCGGGTACACGTCTTGCAGTCACCACAACCACGCATGGGCGATGTTTTGTGAGATGGTGAGGAATGGGATGGAACCGAATGCTTTCACTTTTTCCAGTGTGCTCAAGGCTTGCAAAGGCATCGGAGCTCTTTCGTGTGGCGCATTGGTTCATGGGTCGGCTGTGAAGCGTGGAATGCAAGGCTCCATCTATGTCGAAAATGCACTCGTGGACATGTATGCTACTTGTTGTGCAAGCATGGAGGATGCGTGCGTTGTGTTCGATGATATTTGTGAAAAGAATGATGTGTCGTGGACTACTTTGATCACTGGCTTCACTCACAGAGGTGATGGATATGGCGGGCTTCGAGTTTTCCGACAAATGTTGCTGGTAAGTGGATGCTTCATCCTCGCATTTCATTAAATGAATTGGGTTTTCGAAGAATGTACATAACTGTTTGTAATGTACGTGAGATGTTTGAATGCATTGGCAAAACAGGAGGAAGCAGAGCTGAATCCGTTTAGCTTTTCGATTGTGGTTAGAGCTTGCGCTTCAATTGGCTCACAGTCTTTTGGAAAGCAGATACATTCAGCAGTGATTAAACACGGATTCGAGTCCAACCTTCCTGTCATGAATTCAATACTGGACATGTATTGCAGATTTGGTTGTTTATCAGAGGCAAATCAGTGCTTCCATGAAATAAGCGAAAGAGATTTGATTACATGGAACACCTTAATTTCCGGATACGAAAGATTGGATCCTAGAGAGTCCCTGCGTATATTTTCGCATATGAACTCAGAAGGCTTTAGTCCGAATTGCTTCACATACAGCAGCGTTATATCGGCATGTGCTAACCTAGCAGTTTTGAACTGTGGTGAACAAGTTCATGGAGGAATTATTCGGAGAGGCCTTGATAAGAATTTGGCGTTGGCTAATGCACTTATCGACATGTATGCCAAGTGCGGAAGCATATCAAACTCGCACAAAACTTTTAATGAAATGTCTGATAGAAACCTAGTCTCCTGGACTTCCATGATGATCGGATATGGGGCTCATGGATATGGAAAAGAGGCTGTTGAAATGTTTGATAAGATGGTCAAATCAGGCATAAGACCCGATCAAATCGTGTTTATGGCAGTTCTGAGTGCTTGCAGTCATGCTGGCCTCGTTGACGAAGGCTTGAGATATTTCGAATCAATGATAAGTGATTACAAAGTTACTCCGGATCAGGACATTTATGGGTGTGTGGTGGATTTGCTAGGTCGTGGGGGAAGAGTTGAGGAGGCTTATAAACTAATTGAGAGTATGCCATTTAAGCCGGATGAGTCTGTTTGGGGAGCACTGCTCGGAGCTTGTAAAGCACACGAGCTTCCACAGTTGCGAAAAGTGGCTGCTCAGAGGTTATTAGAGTTGACACCGAATATGGTTGGCACGTATGTGATGCTGTCAAATATTTATGCAGCTGAAGGTGAATGGGGGGAATTCGCAAATACGAGGAAGATGATGAGAGGTATGGGGAACAAGAAAGAGGTAGGACGGAGTTGGATTGAGGTAAGAAACCGGGTTTATAGTTTTGTTGTGGGAGATAAGGTGGGTTCTCATATAAACTTGGTGTATGAGGTTTTGGAAGTTCTGATTTCGCATATAAAAGCGGCAGAGCACATAAATGATTTAGACTGCTCTATACATGACCTACATGACGGAACTTGAACAGAAGCTGGCTGAAACACGTTTCTGACAAACAGAAGGATATTATTTGAGTGTCCTAAGATTCTAGTCAGCGAATATGATACTGGACAGCCTAGTGAGTACCGGGAAGGATGCAAATCTGGTGCACAAGTTATTGTGCCCACAGTAAACGCTGGGTAGCCAAGTGTGGGCAGATAGCTGCTGAAAGCACAAAGTCAGTTCAGGGCATTCTTGCGAAGGAGACTAGCTTTGCTTATTTAAAGCCAATAGAAGCAAAAGGAATTGTGAAGAAAAGGAAGAATTCGTTGTTCAATAAAGTTGATAGCTTTGTATAAGTTCAGATGTAAAATATGCAATTTTTGGTACCAGTTAGTACTTCGGCTGCCATCTGAACAAAAAGAATTGAGAGTTCTTCATTGACAGCTCTGGCAAATCTGCAACGTTATAAGAGCAGAACGAACATTAGCAGCAATAAATCTGAAAGAATAAACTAACAACTTTTTAACATCTACTGTAAAAAATTGCCTCGTTATCTCACTGCAGTACGAGGTCTCTTAAAAGCAACGCTCACCAGTTTCTAAAAGTAAAAAAGGGTCGCGATCCCACGAGGGTGAGCTAACTCCAAAAACCTGACGGTAAACGCTGGGTAGCCAAGTGTGGAGCGGATAACTGCTGAAAGCATCTAAGTAGTAAGCCCACCCCAAGATGAGTGCTCTCCTATTCCGACTTCCCCAGAGCCTCCGGTAGCACAGCCAAGACAGCAATGGGTTTTCTGCCCCTGTGGGGGTGGAGCGACAGAAGTTTTGAGAATTCAAGAGAAGGAATGGTGCTCATCATTACATTGATTTGATTGCAATCTCTAGCATGTTGCAGGTAAAATCATCAAGTAAAAGTTTTGCTGATATATACCAAGTCAGCTGCATTTTCTAGTTGTATTGTGGCCGTAAGTAATTAAATTGTGACTTTTGGTACTACTCCGATCATTCTGTTTGTGTTGTGTTTTTTGAACTCCCAGTGTTCATCCTTTTATCCAAAATCATATGCGTGTGTGGAGGCTTGGAGCTAGTATCTGATTGATCCTCTTTGCCCATGAGCCATGGTGTGTTGTCTCTGCACCTTGCTTGAGTGAAAAAGCATAATGATGGTGTCACACCATGTTTTTGCAGTTCTAGGTAGAAATGGAGAAGTTCTTCTAACCAACTTCGGTCTGTCATACATTCTGCTACCAGAAATCATTGCAAGAGCAAGATCCCTGCTTAAAGTGGTGAAAGAGGTGCCTATCCCTCACCACAATATCACGATCAAAAGCTTTTGAGATCAACTTTGCTGCCATGTGACAATCATTACATATTCGCAAATTCTTCATTATTCGTATAGGTGATGGTGGACTGATAGCGATAAGCCCAAACGCAATTGCGAGTTTCTCACTATGCCTGGACAGAGCGGTTTCCTTCTCTTCATCATCAATGTCAAAGGAAACCTCATTCGTATCTGGTGCGTAACCTTCCTTCTTCAATCTCTTAGCTATTTCATCCAACATAGCGTCAATCTCTTTTATTCGAGGGTGTTTCTTATCTCCTGCTAGAAATTCATGAACTACACCGTCTGCTTCAATCATGCTACAACCCGGAGTCTTTACAACCCCATTTTGCATCATTATTCCCCTAATCTCATGAACATCATCCCAGTTACCTTTTGAAGCACATATATTGGACAACAACACGTGGAACCCATCATGGTCAGGCTCTAGCTCAATGAGCTTTCTTCCTATCCTCTCACCCCTATCATGGTCTCCGTGTTTCTTACAGGCCCCTATTAAGGCACCCCAAGTAGCAACATCCGGCATCATAGGCATACTCTCAATGAGTTCCTCTGCCTCCTTGAGCATACCCGCACGTCCCAAAAGATCAACCATGCATCCGTAATGCTTAACATTGCGTTCTATCTTGTGTTCTTGGACCATGGAATCAAAATGTCGACGCCCCTCATCTACTAACCCCATGTGTCGACAAGCTCCAAGAACTCCCATAAAGGTTATCTCATTAGGTGCCACACCACATTTCTTCATCTCTGAAAATGTTTCAAGCGACTTCTCCACCAAGCCATTCATCGCCAACCCAAGAATAAGAGCATTCCAAGAAGAAACTCCCTTTTCTGAAGTCCCCTCAAAAACCTCCAAAGCGTTTTCCACGCACCCACATTTCATGTACATGTTTATAAGGGTTGTGCCCAAAAAGACATTAATCTTGAGACCATTTTTCCTAATATAAGCATGAATCCACTGGCCTAAGTCTAGGGCGGCCAATTGAGTGCAAGCTGATACAACACTCACCAAAGTGGTCTCATCAGGCCTGATCCCAAGAAGCTGCATCTCCTGAAACAATGCCAAAGTTTCTGAGAACCGGTCTTGTTGAGCATAACCTGATATCATTGCACTCCAAGACACGATATCCTTCTCAGGCATGGAATCAAATAAAGTCCTAGCGTCTTCGACTAGACCACATTTCAAGTAGCCCGATATCATTGAGTTCCATGATATCTGATCCAAGTTGTAGGCTGCATTGAACAGTTTTTGCGCAGCCATTATTTCCCCACAACTCGAATACATGTGAATAAACGCATTTTGAAGATTGACATAAGTTTCAATTCCAATTTTCACTACTAATCCATGGATCAATTTCCCTGTCTGGACAGCTAACAAGTTTGCACATGCTGAAAGAACGGTGACAACCACAACCTCATCCACCATAACTCCATTGGCAACCATTTCCAGAAACTTAGCCAAAGCCTCCTCATGCATCTCATTCTGCTCATAACAAGAAATCAACGCGCTCCATGAAACCATATCTTTCTCGGGCATTTCCTCAAACAACCGGCAAGCCTCATTCACGCAACCTGTCCTGCCAAACAACACGATCATAGAATTCGAAGCAATGGTGTTCCTCTCCGGCATCTGATCATATACAAACTTCGCCGTCTCCACATCCCCCGCCCTCACATACCCCGCCAGAATCGAATTCCAAGCCACCGAATTCAACAAAGGAATTTCATCAAACAACTTACGTGCGTCCCCCATGTTATCACAAACAGCATACATATTGATCAACGTGTTCTGAACATAAACATCCGAATCAAAACCCGTCCTGAAAACATGACCATGTATCTGTTTTCCTTCAAAACCCGAAACCCGAATAGCGCAGGCTTGCATTAAAAGCGGGTAAGTGTAATGGTCAGGACCGGCATTCTTCTCCAGCATCAGTTTATAAAGCTTCAAAGCCTTTTGAGGACGGTTTCTCTGTACGTAAGCTCTCATCATGGTGTTCCAAATAAACCCATTTGCGTCGTCGATTCGATCGAAGATTTTCAGGGAGAAATCGACGTGGACGAGGTGTGAGTCGGTGCAGAACTTGAGGATTCTACTTGCGGCATATGTGTCATTGATGAAGCCGGTAAGGATCATCTGAGAGAGGATTGGATTGAATTGCTTGAGATTTCGGCATTTCGGCAAATGGGTTTCCAAGATTGAGAGATTTATGCTTGGCTTCGACATGGGTTTGGGATTCAAAGTCGATTTCGCGGCTAAAGTTAGCGGCTTTAATTTGGATAAATTCATGAGGGGAAGAAAAAGGTTTGAAGAAAGACCCTAGTGTGACAGTTCTTGATAATACTTTCCGTCTCCTTTTCTTCAATCCCGCAAATCTTCATCCATTTAAATATTGACACGTCCAGTTTAGTAATCAAACTTGATTCATTGGTTGCGAAGTAGTAAATGATTTATATGAAATCAACATTATTTCTAATTAATCAAACTTGATTCAATTTTGATTCGGATAAACTAAAACTTATATGAAATCAACGATATTTTATTTTTACTATTAACGATGACACATGTATACTATTATAATAAGTTTTCTACTCGTATCACACACATTAGGGGATGAATAAATTTGATACCACTTTTTATAAACAATTTTTGGCACACGTTTTTATGAGGTTCATTTCGTAATGTATTTCAAATATCATGATTACCAAAAATCACTTAAATATGAAATCAGATGATTGTTGGATTAACGGTTTGAGGTTTTTTTTAGTAAAAGCGTAATCATTCATTTTCTTCACTACAAATAAATGTTTTAATAATTTTAAATTTATTTAGTTAAAATACATTATGAAGTAAATTCAATTAATAAAAAAAGGTATGTCAAAAATTATTTTAAAAAAATTGGTGTCATTATCTAGGAAGCAGAAAGTGAAAAGGCGACAGAAAAAGCTAAACAGTGAACTTTTTCCGACTCTGAAATTAAGCATCGACCCAAAGAACCCCAGAATGCCTCCGAAACGCAGAAACAAACCCGACCCGCATTTCGACACCCGATCCCCCTGCAAGAAACGGGCAGCTCCTCTGGAAGAAAATGGAGGAGAGGTAATAAAATCCTTTAAGTTCTGATTACTTGGTTTTTTCATTGTTTTTGTCTGTAGAGTTATTTTCTAGGCTATGCTGCATGCTGGTATCATCTGTTTGGTTTGAAAGAAAATAGCCCAAAGAATGTATTTTGTCTTTCATTTTGTTGGAAATTGACTGAGGAGTGAGGACTCAAACTTTTTTCCCTGCTTTCAATATATCTGGATTTTGTAAGCATATATGATTTTTCAGTTTTTTAAACGATCAATTGTAAAAGGTGAAGGGTGGAAACTTCAAGCAGAATGTATGTTTATATAGCTAGAAATAAGTGGGAATTCCTGTTCTTGAGCTTTAGTTTGATTAAATGTAATTTGGGTAAAAGTTTGCAAGGGATTTCTTGAATTGGGAATGTGGGATCACTGATATAAAGACAGTGATTGAAAATCAGTAGAGTAGGACCCGAGTTTGAATCCTCCTTCGTGGATTAGGGTAGTTTAAAATATCGCCTTGTCAAAAAGAAAAAGAATTGAGGTTCGATTATTTGCTCCATTAAACTCGAGCATTCGATTATTGTCTTGATATTTGGATGATTATGATTCAAAAGACTATTGAAAATGATAAATTTGCAGTCTTTCGAGTTTTTACCTTGCCAAATTTGGTATGTAAGACTGCATTTGCAAAAAGTGTCAGATTTTTCGGGGCACATTGTTTTCTTTTTACTGTTGGAATTTTTATCACATTTATGTTTGATTCACATTTCACAAGCCCAAATTTTCTGAATTGCAGAAAGTGCCGATTGTAACTCAAGAGAACTTTACCAATGGAACACCGGTTGAGGTTTGCAGTGATGAAGATGGTTTCCACGGTGCTTGGTTTGCTGCAACCATAGTGGAAGCAGTGGGCGGTGACAAGTTCCTTATCGAGTACCAGAGTCTGAGGACAGAAGATGATTCGGCATTTCTGAGAGAAGAGATTGATACCCTGCACATACGACCTAATCCACCAGAAAATGCTGTTGAGCATTTCAATTTGCTTCAAGAGGTTGATGCTTTGTACAATGATGGCTGGTGGGTGGGTGTGATCTCAAAAGTTCTTAGCGGCTCAAGGTACATAGTCTACTTCAGGAGCACTTGTGAAGAAATTGAATTTCAACAATCTGAGTTGAGGCTTCATCAGGACTGGATTGGTGGCAAATGGGTTATGCCTTCGCGGGTATGAACTTATACCTATCTAATTTCAGCCAATGCTTTTATTTCTGAGAGAAACCAACCTACTTTTATCACTGAGGATGCTACTGTGGAGGTATTCGAAGCCAATCAGCACTGCCACCTGTTTTAACCTTCCTACATGACTGTGCGTGATTGGCTTGAGATACCGCCGGAGTAGCATCACCATTGCATGGAAGATCTACTCCTAAGTGATTGGGTTGGGAAACTACCACCGTGGCATCCCAGGTGTAGGTAGTTTATGTGAATCAGTTCGAGAGTTGGGAAAATGGTTGAGTTCTACTTCTGTAGCATCTTCCAAAAACACTTGCCAACTTGCTAAATATAAGAAAGTGAACGAAAATTTGAATAAAATGAGAAGGGACTTGTTCAAGTTACCACACTACATTTTTGACTAAACAAACTGTGGTCCAGGTCTCAAGTGTTAGGTCCAAACCTGAAACCAAAACTTAAAAGCTAACTTCTATAAGGGTGTATGAAAGTTGGTTCAAACTTGCCCTTTCGAGCTAAGTGATGCATCACATCCCTGTTTCCATTACGTATAGCATATGGATCCACATTTGAGCTAAACCTGGAGCCCTTTGCCTAAATATTGATATATGGAGAGGCGCTTTTAAATATGACCAGCTGAATTTTTTTGTTCATATATGAATAAAGATTTAAGAGATGCAGCTCCACCTGCCAGCTGAAAACCACTCCATCTTCTTGTGTGCGGTTTCAGCGCCAAATGCTGATGATAGTAATGGCTGACTATGAGCACGGTCAAACATTTCGTTCTTTCAAAGATATATGTATTTGATTTGAGCTTTTGACTAATTGTTGGCTGATTGTGTGTTCTTGACAGGCTTTAAAGTTGTGATTAGTAATGACTAATCACTGATTACGGGTGAAAAATGAATGATTTCGTAAGACTACTTGGAGAATCAGCTACGAGATGATAGTGGGAGTTCACCTTGACTTGTTATATATGGTAGTGGAGGTTAAGTTTCCTGTCTTGGCCATCTAATCTAAAAAACCTTGAACTTGTAGCTGGAGATGTAATTTTTTTTTTTTTTTTACCGGCTATCGGAATTTGGTAGACTGTAATTTCCATTTACAGGATCATTTGTTCTAGCTTTCTTTCTGCATATGAGAAGGGCTTGCTGTTGCCTCCTTGTCTTTCACTTTGTGGCAAGTGTTGACTGTTCCGTCGGTTAGAACTTAAAAACTTTCCTTTTATTGTGGTTACATACTTACATGCATGTCCGTCTTTGAATTTATTGAACTGCAATAATTTCTGCAATTTAGTACCAAGCATTGAATGGGGTAAGCACCATCCTCAAGTAATGTTGGTGTCCATCACTCTATTTATCATCGTTGGATGAGTTTGAACTTCGAGATCTGTGGAGGAAATAGACATAAATTTCAAAAGTTAAATCCATCCAATGGTACTAAATAAGGTGGTGAGCATTACCACTACTTGGGAGTGATGAGCAAGAATGCACCCACATTTTTAGATCATATTTGTAGATCAAATGATGTAGCGGTTGATAGTTGGATACATTCGTTAATGATTTAAACAAGGAATTCAACCATAAACTGTTGCATCACGTGATCTACAAAATATAGTTCAACTAGATGGTCTCTTTGTTAGCGGAGGTTAGTCTTTTGAACAGGTAATTAAACCATTCAGTGCAATTAGCTTGCATTTCTTATATGCAAAATGTTAGTTAATTTGTGCCATTCTATGGTCCAAAATTCAAATTTTCACTTTAATGGTTGTTAACCATTAATTTGAATGTCACAGGGAATTAATGCTAATCAATAAGCAAATCATCTTTCTTACTTAACAAGGCAAAGGGATACCCCTCATTCGGTTACTGCAATTTATTTCAATTTATTTTTTACCAAGGGAATTGTTATTAGCACTTGAAAAATCTCATTTCGCACTCCAAACTTTCTATAAATAGAAAGAAAAATACACTTGTGAATAATGTAGAATGAGATTTTTAAAGTACTAATAACAATTCTCTTTATCAAACACTGCAATTTAATAATGCTCTGTTCAGATAAGAAAAGTGAAAACAGAGTAATTTTATGTATTTATTTATTTATTGCCCGGAGATGGAGCAATTTAAAGCAAATTCTCTTTAGACCAAATTATCAAAAATAGACGTAGCATTTGTTGTCTTCTTCCACCGCTAACCAGCTAACGTAACGTCTTAAGGGCAATTCCAACACGACTACACAAGCGCGTGATCCGTCGAGTCAGTTGATTAAGGCAATATATTAATCTAGTCAGTTAGTTGATTTAGGCCATGCATTACTCAATTGACTAAAACAGAATGTTGGTGCTCTCTAACTCAAAGCATGATCTTAATAAATTAAAACAATTTAAAATATGAAAATTATAATGAAAAACTCTTGATACTGTTTATTTTAACAAAAAATCATATTTTTATTCTAAAAAATTAATCCTTATATTATTCATTCACAACACATTTTTATTATTTTCATTAAAACTTAAAAATTTTAAATCATTTTCATTATTTTTCTTTTAAAATATCGCATAAAGGCCACTAAAACAGTATGTCTTTGCTCTCTAACTCAAAGCATAATCTCAATAAATTAAAACAGTTCAAAATATCGTCTTAGAAAGGCCATAATCTAAGAGAAACTTAATAAACAAAGAAATTGTTCATAAAAAAACAACTTTAAATATTATTAAATATTATTTGATTATAAAGTACCCCTAGTAAAAGGGCTTTCACACCAACAAGAACAACATAAGAACAACAGAAAGGCACGAAGGCCTATAAATCCCAAAGACCCAAAGGCCCTTCACCTCATCCCTCAAACCTCCACAACTCCCTTGGCCTCCTCCTTCACCTCCTTCCCCTTCCCATCCTTCCCAGAAGCACTTTCCTCAACCTCAAAAGCACTTACAGGAAAAGTCCTAAACAACCCAGCAGGGGTCTTGAAGGTGATCTTCCCAGTTGGAGGGTCATCAACGTAAATGTCACTGAGCTGCACCCACACCAGAAGCTCCTTGGTCTTCACCCCTGTCAGCTTCTTGATCTTGCCCTTCTCAACAATGGCTGTGACCTCAGGGGCATAACTGACCAACTTCCCAATTTTCTCAAACTTGTGGGTGTAGCTCTTCTTCTGCTTGAGCCACACAAAGCCAGTTTCTCTGATAATCCCACACTCCTCAATGTCCTTGAGGGGCAAGAGGCCATTGGGGAGGAAGATTTCTGAGAGAAGCTGCTTTGATTTTTGTTGGCAGATTTCATCTCCATGGTAGAGCTCATCTGCTTTGGACTTGATCTCTGCTGTGATGAGAGAAGACATTTCGGTCTTTTTCTAATTTTGTTGGGGATTGTTCTAGATTTTGTGAAGTGGTGATTAAGTTGGGCTTGGGATGTTTGAAGTGTGGAAAGTGGTCGGGTTTATGTAGGTGTGGAGATAGTACTTTGCCCTTGTAGTTTGTCTAAATCACCAAAATGCCATTGGAGTTTTGTCCTTGTATATCTTAAAGAATTGCAAGATGTGCCCTTGGTTGTTTTTTTTTTTTTTTAACAAACGATATTATATACATTAAGGAGGAGGGGTGGGTTTAGCCTCACAATGAATTAGTAATAATGTGGTTTAAATTCGTTTTTGAAAACATGGATTAAGAATTTGATCATGGAAATCAAATATGTTAAGTGTGAGTATCATTTTGATTTTTGACAAATCGTGCATTTACTAAAACATAAGAATCACAAAATACGTGGGCTCACATTAAATTCAATTATCGCATACATGAACAATCAAAATATCAAGTCACCAAGGTGTTTATCTTATGCATAAACAACCATGTATTATTTGGATTCATATCGACTTTCTTAGTTTCACATAAGTAAGCATACCATATCTTAGGTATTTATTATCCTCGACCACAACGGGAGGTCAAGTGATTATGAACGAATTTCAAGTTCATATTCCACACGGCACGTTCTAGGTTTGATTTCTAGTACTGTTGAATCACACGATGGTGGCCAAATGGAGGTTGAAATGTCTCTGTGAATCTTTTCAGTGCCCGAAATAGGGGACTGATATTGCAAAGCCACCAGTTGATCTGTTTGAAAAAAAATATTTACCATCCTTACATTCATGCAAATGGAACGTGAAATCCATCCAACTAAATGAAGACAAAGGATAACACTCTAAAAATGTTATCATACACTCCTTGTTGTACAAATTTCTTCATATTATCACTAAACCAAAAGCTAATTGGTGATTGATTTGAGTTAAGCCCATGCAACTTAATCCATAAACATCTAACTTAATTCACAGTGGTGGAAAGGTATTGTGTCATTGCATGACGACGTGGGTTCGAATCCCGTTGGTAGCTAATTTAGCATATAACTTACTAATGCTATCACTTGACTCAAAAAAGAAAAATTTACAAACATGGGCACCGTGTAATTATGGTGAAGAGTAGGGGCCTTTAGGACCCATCATTCACACATTTGGAAAGGGATCCTCTTCGGATCCCTTTCTCTTAATCCACAAAATTAAGGAATTTGTGCCGTTCAAATTTAATCAAACGGTTAAAGTTAATATAACTTTTAAAGTGAACTCATATTTATAACAGTTGGATCAAATTTTAATAATACGGATTTTCGGATTTGATGAATTAAGAGGAATGGATCTGGAGATGATCAATTTCCCACACATTTATGGTGGAGTTGGGGAGAGTTATGGCGAATTTAAGGTTGGGAAGAGGGGGGTTGAGGTGTAGCCACTCATATAGCACCACGTGTATTGTAGTTGGGGAACGGTAACGAGATGGGAGAAGAACCATGAAACAAAATCACGTCCTCTCACCTGAACTACACTGCTTTAATTATTCTTTTTTTTTGTTTTTAAGATTTTGGTACATGCAACAATAAATAATTCAAATTGGGTCCCTTCTTTTACTTCAATTTTGCTACTGCCTACCATCCAACTAATTCTTTATTTGGCATTTAAAGATAACTATTTACAGGAAAAAAAAAAAAACAATGTCAAAGAAAAATGTAGTTCAGACACATTTCTCATTCTGGTCACTGTTCTAAAAGTTTATGTCTAACGTCGGTTAGATCTCGTCTAGTATTGCTAGGTGACTGACTACTATTATGATTTTAAATTTCTATTTAAAAAATAAGCAAGGGCGTATAAACATGCTTAGACGCTCACTTAGTCCACCTAGATAGGGAGCTTTATATATAGAGACCAAAACTTTCACTATTATTAAAGAACTCCACTAGTTTTTAAATATGTCAAGGAGATACAAAAACATAAAAACAACTAAAACTCAGCCCAAAAAATGGAAACAATGTTTTAAATTATTACTCATACCCTAAGACCTTAGAATTATTAATAGAATCCAACCCTACAACAAAATTAATATGTGTCATAAGTTTAACCCATCATCGAGTATTTCTGTAGAATCAGTTTTGAAACTATGTGCACAATCAGTTTGTATCATTTATTACTAGAATCAGTTCAACCCATCATCGTCCATTTTTGCATAATCAGTTCAATCAGTTCTCGACCATTTTTGCAGAATAAGTTCAACCCGTCCTCGAACATTTTTGAAGAATCAGTTCAACCCGTGTTCGATCATCTTTGCATAACCAGTTCAACCTGCATTCGACCATATATGCAGAATCATTTCAAACCGTTCTCGACCATTTTTTGCAGAATCAGTTCAACCCGTGTTTGATCGTTTTTGCTAAACCAGTTTAACCCGCATTTGACCATATTTGCATAATCAGTTCAACTTGTCCTTAACCATATTTGCATAATCATTTTAACCCGTCCTATACCATTTCTACACAATCAGTTCAACTCATCTTCGACCATTCTTGCAGCATCAATTCAACCCGTATTTGATCATTTTTGCATAATCAGTTCAACCCGTATTCGACCATATTTGCAAAATCAGTTCAACCCGTTCTCGACCATTTTTGCAGCATCAGTTCAACCTATATTCAATCATTTTTGCAGAATCAGTTCACCTGTCCTGGATCATTTTTGCAGAATCAATTCAACCTGTATTCAACCATTTTTGCAGAATCAGTTCGACCTGTATTCGAACATATTTGCAGAATCAGTTTAACTCATCATCAACCATGTTTGCAAAATAATTTCAATCCGTCATAAACTATTTTTGCAGAATCAATTTCAAATAACAACCTAGAAAAAAATTATTTAGTTAACACAGCTGCACTAGTCTAAGTAAATAATAAACAAAGAGAGATCCTTAAATCCTGCTGACCCGATGACGAAATCTGATTTCTATTCCAAGCCAAAATACTGCTACCACCACCATACTGTGTCATTAGATTTTTAGCTTTCTTCACCCTCCATAATACTTTATGTAGTTGAATGGTATTATGCATGACATTGAGAAATAATAATAATATTCAATAATTTAATAGAAAAGAAGATTTGTTACTGGTTTTGTTATTTAAGTCTCCATGCTTTTCTTATACGAACTAAACTACTAAGGTTACAACAAACTACATATAAATCATCAGTTCAACCTCTCCTCGACCTTTGTGTAGAATAAGTGTGTATTGTTTTAGTAATCAGTTTGTATATTTTCAACAAAACTACATATGTGCTATCAGTCCAACCCGTTCTTGATCAATATTGCAAAATTAATTTCGAAAACATGTAGAATCAATTTTGCATAGAAATCCATTGTTCTCCTGGAAGCATGAAGTCCATCGCACCCAAGATGAGAGGGGAAAATGAGTTCTTGATTGAACATTGCCTGGTCTAAAGCTTGCCTCTTTCCTAACTCGGATTCACATATTCATCCGGAAGAACACTCAAAACATGTTTCGTTTTTTAATACTAGACGACAGGGGCATACATTTGATGCAAAAGATCAAACTAGTTTGGAATTGTGATGCAGTTGTCGACTTCTGAAACTAACTTGGGACTGTTCAGATGGATGCAAGTAAGAGAAAAACGAAAATAATAAGAGGACGAAATGACATTTTTCCCCACATTCACAACATTCAAATTGGGTTATTAAATTATGAACAGGTTATAGGTGGCTACAGATTAATGAGCTTTGAGTTGTCTCATAGATTGAATAAAAGAGAGGTTAATTTGTTGACTTAGACATCGGATTGGGGATTTCAAGAAGCCTTTTTTTTTTTTACTCTTAATTAACAATTTAATATATTGTAAGATATAATAAAATAAAAATAAAATAAGAAACGGGTTGATATACATTTGAGCAAAAATGGCAAATTTTGTATACAGATAAGAAAACTAGGAGCATGGAATTTTGGGAACCCTAGAAGTTACATTTCAGAGAATTCCTTACTTCCATTGCAGGCTCAGTGGAGATCTCAGCCAACCAAATATGGTGAAGGAGGTAGAAGTCTGAAAAGAGAAAGAGAGAGAAGGGAACACAATGTGAAAAACCTTTACCACTCTAAAAGGTATCTTCATAACTTAAACTCCAGCGAAAAAGAAGCCAATGATGTCATCTTTCATATGTATTAATTTTGTCTCTCCTTGAAATGTTTTAAAAGTGTTGTCTTAATATAAAATTAAGTATTAAAAGTATACTCTATGTGTAATTTTTCCCTGTTAGATATTTATATGAACACTCATTATATGTTTGCTCTTCATGTTTTAAATATGCTCTAAAATTGTAAAATTGGCCTAATCAGATAAATAGTCATCGCGGTGATAAGGTAATCAGAAGATAGTCTTCATGGTAAAAAAAAAAAAAAAAAAAAAAAAAAAAATTTAACCCTTGTGGTGTCGTCCTTTAACAAATTTAGTCCAAAAATAATTTTTTTCGTTAAATATTCATTAAATACAAAAATAAAAATGTACTTATGTATTGATAAATTAGTTTGTTACCTTGGAAGAAGACTTCTAGTTAGCCAATGAAACTCTGTAAACAACTCCAAAAAGCACCTTCACCCCAACTTTTTCCCCAAAACAAAATATCCTGCAAACCCGATCATTCTAGGAAGATCAAATGTTTCGAATTAAATTTGCAAATCAAATGATGTGATTGTTGATGATTGAATTATTACTCAAACGCTGATTAACATGTTTATTTTCTATTGCTGATATATCATTTAATTTGTAAATTTAATTTAATTTTTTTATCTTTTTACCATTATCAAACCCACAAATATCAACACAAAACCCACTTCAGGATTTCAATCAAAATCCACAATTTAAACAAAAATACGGCATGCGCTAAGAACCGGAACATCACCAGGGGCCATGAGCGTCAAGCCATCAGATTTGGGGACTAGTGTTTCTGTATGTGATGTCGCCGCATTCCATCACCGTGCACGGCAGCCCCAATCCACATCCAGAAACTAGTCGTGGAAGGCGTGAACACCAACGGCGTTTTGGAAATTGAGATTGTGAATCTCAATGAACTAGGTTGCTGGCATTCAAAGGTGAGTTTGGTTTTGAGTTTTCTGCCGAGAAATGGGGAGGTGCCTTTTGATTGGTAAGGACGGAGCTTGGCCGCTCCGATGAAGGAATCCATGTGCTTGCTGATATACAAGATGCAAAATACAACATCCTGAAATGGAAGAAAGTGAAATTAGAGAGAGGGAAGAGGAAGGTGTACGGGTCAAATTACATTTTTATCCTGTATTTAACGAATATTTAACGAAAAAATCAGTTTTGAACTAAATTTATTAAAGTTGTACATCACGAGGAAAAATGATGTTACATTTTAGGAGGAGAATTCGAACTGGGACATTTTTTCATATTGGAAGATGAATTTTAAAAGACTAAATATTTGTCGAAAGATAAATTCAAATTCAGATGCATGACGATACAACACATTAATTATAATAGAGTTAGTCAATTACGGTACAAAAGTTGGGCAACTTAAAAAATTGAAGTTCAGAATCTATTCCATGAGAAAAGGTCTACAAAATTCAAATTCCCCCATTTTGCAAAAAGTATTACGTAAACAAAAGTATGGGACAAGCTTGTAAACTTGGTTTACCCAAAAGGATAAAATGCCCCATCTCTATAAATTTTATCTCCAAAATATTTTCTTTAAGTGCATGTATTCATAAAGTCTAGGATGATGTCTTAACTTTTCTTAATTTGTAAGATTTTTTTTTTTTTTTTTTGTGTGTGTGTGGAAGTTTTGGCATTTTTTGTTATTTTGGATCCGTTTCACATTACCATTTGGTTTGCAGTTACTTATTTTTCACTACATTGACTCCTGTCGATTTAAATTTCAAATATAACAATTGTTCAAGCAAAAACAAACGAACAAACAATTTTTGTTTTCCGCTTGACTATAAGATAAATGTAAATGATATTGTAGTTAACAAAAAATCTTTTGACAAAAGAAATTAAAATTTTATTTTACTTAGTTATGATTTTATAATTCAATCATGTTGGATCCATGAACCTACTCTTATAAATTTCATGAAGGGCATGAGTTAAAATTACACCAAGAAAATCTTATCATCATACACGGATAGTCTGGTAACGATGACATTTTTTTTTTTTCAAAACATTTATACATCAAATTGAATCATATAATTTTTACATATTAGGTTCGATTCCTGGTGTTGGTGAATCATGTACTCGATGATGGCAGAGGAGGTTGAAATGCTATTTCGACCTGCAAAATAGTAGATTGTTGTAGCGAAATTACCGGTTAATCCATTCTTTAAAATAATGGAATATTTACAAAACTTTGCTTGCGAAATAAGTACGATAGAGAAGCAAAATATTAATGATTGTGTATCAGCATGGCCTCACAACATAAATTAGCACTCAACATCTATAAATGCATTAACTTTCCAATAAATAATAAGAATTAATCATAAATTTGAGCGTAGCCGAATTAGTTGGAGTAGCAGATGACGTATTCACCTATATTTAAGTCTTACCCTTTTCCTCTCTAACCATGCCTTGTAATTTTGAATAAATAAAAGAGAAATACTAAGGAGACTCTTTCAAAGTAAGACTTTCTATGGACTCCGGGTCACCTCATATTTTTAGCATAATATTTTACAATGTATTGTACCAGAAACATGAGATGACGAAAAGTTCATAGAAAGTCTCACTTCTGAAAACGTATATTGCAACTATTTCATGAATAGAGTATAAAAGCCTAAAGCCCAAACTATGTTATAGTTGGTTGTTGTCACTTGTCATTCAATTGCATCGGATAACTTTTTTCTGGGATGGACTGGTCAGCTAAACCTCTTTGAGAACAACTGCCTGTCCGAGGACAATGGTTTCCGGGATGGACTTGCAACAATATGCCTGATGCGTTTGCATTATATCTGAACCATGATATAAAGCCCATCATAGAGCTTTGAAATCTCCGGTTCCAACTACGTTGCTCCACTCCACAGATAGTTATGGCATATACCGAAGGAAAAAAGGTCGGAAGCTGGCAGAAAACAAAAGGGCTCTGTGAATCGTACGACTCATCGATCCCGCTAGAAAACGCAAAACAACTACTCTCGCCCTCAGTTTTTGCATGCACACTTACACGAAAGATTACAGAACCGATTTTTAACACGCAAGTAAGTTTTGAAAAACCATCAAGGTAGTAAAATTCATGTTTGGTATATGAGGGAGACATCTTACAGCGCCTGGCTTCAAGGAATAGTCATAGCCAACTGTAGAACAATCGTGACAGATAGTGACCTGGACAACTGGAGAAACTTCATCAACCACATAATATTTCGGTGGCTCATATCATCTTTTGATTAACCAACTCAAACTTAGAAAAAATGAAGTATTTGAAATGTCTTTGTTGGACAAACGAAGAACATAGTCCGACTGATGCCGTATTATATTGGAAAAACAAAAAACTGAAATTTTTGTCAAGGAATGAACAGAGAAACCTATGGAAGTTGGATTCATCTGATGGTAGGAACTGCTTCTAGAGTCCTTCAGAATTCCGATCTCCTCGAGTCCTTTGTGAAGCATTTCAACCTGCAGGAGAGAGTGATCGGGATAAGGTTCTCATTGAGTCATTGACTCTCAGAGGATGCAGAAAATGGTTAAATTCTCAAAGTGAAATTGACAGACGAGAAACAACTCGGGGACAAAGAACCATACTGAAAAGTTGTGTATTTCTCGAATGTTAGCACCAGGTTCGCAAAGCTCCACAGATGTCTTGTTTGTTTGCAGAATAAGATCGTAGAGCTCTTCCTGAAATGCAGACCAGACCTCGCATCGATGAGCTTCATGGATCACTGAGATGCTCCAATGCAATTACATAATAAAAATCTAAAGAAAAAAAATAATATTGAAGAGTTAAAATAAGATGTTAGCACTCAAACTCCTGCACGACACTTTGTCAAAATATAGACACACGGCGTTCAAATGAAACAAGATTTGTAACAGCATTAACAGATTTAATAAAATGATCTGGCAAAAACAAGGCAGATAAATCGTTCTTTCAGCTTTTGAAAAATGCTGTAAAGGTGAAGAAACATTCAATCATCCTTACTTGAGCTGACGAGAAGCTGCCATAGGATGGCCAGGTGCGAGTAAGATCACTGACATAACCACGAATCTCGCAACCAACATCCTCCAAGACAAGAGCCCCATCTTTTATCTGCAAATAATGTACATAAACCTTTGTAAGCAGAAATGGTAGACTTGATAATTAGCTCACTTTCTGATCATTCCGATCATAATGTATTACACTGGCATTGGACCCGCCACAAACCACAGGATTGAATGTGGTAACGGAGAAAGAAATTCGTAAATCCTTACAGAAATTTGAAAACAGAATGTCTAACAAAAAATAGCATCAAAAACCAATTCCTGCCATTCCACTACACATTTTCAAGTGTAAAAGAGCGTATGTAAAGGGAAGAAGCCAACTTTAACCTTATTCGGAGATATTTGTGAACTTGTTCGAAAGCTACGACACGATGTTACGAATAGTACTTTTAAACACCGATTCTAACTGTAATACCCCAACACTGTTCATATATAGGATTGTGCAATGATATAAGATACTGTAGGAGATATTGGCTGATGAAATGAATAGCAACACAACAGATCCAAGTAACAGACGCAGACTCTTTCATTAACTTGAGCTCCGCCATTGGTCAACTTTATCAACCGTAACTCATGGGTGACAACCGAAGCATCTTTCACTTTTCCAGAGAGCTGGTTTTCTGAAACGGATCCAGTTCCGTATATGTTGGTGCAGCCTTCTGCAAATTGCGGAACAATTGGGACGATCCCCTCATAAAATCTGGCAGGATCTGCAGTCAGTAAAAGATAAGGCAACGTATATATAATGATACCATGCATGATGAAGGAATTCCAGTAGCTGCACTAACTCCCGCAACTATCCCTTGAAAAAATCCTCGTAATCCTGCCGTAATCTGCTCATTGGATATGCTGTATCTGCCTTGAATACTTTCCAGTGCTGCACTAGCTCCCGCAACTTCGCCATGCACAAGTCCTAGTGCTTCAGAATTCAGAATCTCTCTGCCTAGGGTTTAAGACTTTCAGAGAAGCTTGGGGTTTTAGAGAAGGGGTGCGATATCTATAATCCTCATTTTACTTCTCACATACCTTTTTAATATTTGGCCGTCAGATTGGATGAATTAAAAAAAGATTAACGAACAGACATTATCAAGAGGTGTGAGAGAAGTAAAATAAGGTGTGTGAATAACACACCCCTTTACAGAAAACATGAAATTACTAAATACCGCTGTTTTTTAGGGATTCATCTTTCCCTACCATTTGGGCCTTATTTGTTCTATGGACCATTTCGGCTTTTTGATTGAGGTTTTCAAAGAAAGAACTACAAATTTCATTTTTAATTTAAAAATATAATAACCAATATAGAAATATATTATTACATTTATGTCAGAGATTTCGATAAAAAATTAAAAACCACAAAGGTTTTAGTCAAAGAACACTAGTAGTTAAAACCGCATCCAAAATGTCTCTTTTTTTTTTTTTTGGTTTGTACGCCCTCTTTTTGTTTTTATCTATTAATTCTTCTTTGACTCTTTTAATATAATACAATAAATAAATAAAAATGAACGGAGAAAAAAGAGTACAAAAATGATTTCTCTTTTAATAAAGATGAAAATAAAATATGTCACTCCGTGAAAAAATATAATTGTGCACTTTAATTTTTTTATATTTATAAAAAAAAACAACTCTTTATAAAATTTAGTCTTCAATAAAAGGAAAAAAAAAAGAAAAAAGAAAAAATAATTATAAAAAAAGACAACGAAACTTACCAGAAGGATTGACTTTAGGGTCTAAGTAGGGACAACAATATACGCAATGAGAGAGAAAAGATGCTTTGCTTCTGTTTAATAGAAGATATTTAAGGCACAATCTTATCTTAATTGCCCAAAGTGCACTTTTCTTTTATTTTTGGTTATACTTAATGCACAAAGCGCATAGTTAGTGACTCTAATTGGATTAATTAAAGACCTAATATGTCATTAGTTATCTTTTGGGGTCAAGTCTAGCTCAACTTTGCATTTCTTTATTTTTCCTTGACTTGCTCAGCTCGTCATTAAAGTCACATTGCTCGACTCCACGCTAAAGTCACATTCATTCCTCGAGTTTGAGGTCTCTTTCAAAAATGAGAAGAGAAGACAAATACAATAAGAAACTGAGTTTAGTACATTTTAATATTAAGAAAATAAATACCAATATACCAATAATCAGTTGGTTCATTGATCGAACTTGGAAAATGGCGTGTTTGATGTACTAAATCACGCAACACATCTGGCATACACACATTATATACCACATCAAATCTAACCTCTCTAACATTTTATTGTCGCACATTTAGAGATTTACAAATAAATGGCAAAAGAGTGTAAACCGATGCAAAATTTAAAATGAATAAAACTTTAATTCATTAAGCTGAACTAATGAAGGGTCAATACTCAATAAACCATAATTCCATTGCTAATCAAAAGAAATTATAATAAGGGAACAAAACAAAACACTAACAATCAAAATTAATTAAAAAAAACATATTAATATTAAGTCGTATAAACAGAAATACATCATCAAACACATCATCATCATCCACGTGTCACATGATGGTTCGTCAAAGTCAAACGGAACTCTCCTCACTCACATGACCTTCCAGCCCGACTCCAAAGTGGGAAAGCACGAGAACGAGTCAAAACCTAATCCCCCTGACGCAACGCCACCGCCAGGAGCGACGTCGACGCCACCCGTCGCCCCGAATGACACTGGGCCGGACCCGGTCAACGTCGTGTTGGGCCCAGGCCCAGTAGCTATCCTAGTCGAAATGGGGCCCGCCAACTGCGGCTCTTGATTGGGCTGATCCAAAAGATACGCAGACGTATCGAGGGTCGGCATGCAGAGGCCGACACCACCGGCCAACAGGCTACCGGGTCTCTGTGGCTCCGGCTTCACAACCGACGGCATAGTGACTTGTCCGTTACCGAATCTTACGCCGGTCACCTGTTGCACCATCTGTCGGAAGTTGCTCGGGTCCGCCGTGATGAAAGTCGTCAGGGACCGTTTCGACGCGCGAGACTTGCGCTTCGAAACCTTACCGCTACCATTCGCCACCGCAATCGCGTTTCTCTGCTGGCGTTTAAGCGGAGCGGCAGCCGAATCCAAATCGTCCGAGCCGGAGAGTCCCGAAACGGTGGGGGTGGGGGTCGTTTCGGGTGTTTGAACGATGGTGTTGAGAAAAGGCATGAAAAAATCGGGGGAGGAAGATTCAAGCGGCTCCGGGTTGTTTCCGGAGAGGGACTTCTGGAGCGCCATGGTGAGGGTTTTGGTGTCGCGGGAAAAGGCGTCAGAGATCCAGGAGTCGGCGAAGGTGTTGGGCCTGAAAGCCCACGGCTCCATCATGCTCGCCACGTTCTCTGACGACGCCATTAAGCAGCTCAATCAACTAAAAATTCCAAATTAAACTGAAAATTTGAATTTGAGCAACTGGGTTTTTGTGTAATCAATCGAATTTCAGATCATTCTTTTTCGTTTTGAGAAATCGGAATTGAGGAAATGGGGTTTCTGTACGGGATGAAAGGGAATGAAAGTGAAGCGTACTGTGAGGATTGACTGAATGGAAAGACTTGGGGGTTCTTATCGTTGATTAGTAAGCAGAGAGAGAGAGAGAGAGAGAGAGAGAGAGAGAGAGAGAGTGAATGAAGGTGGTGGTCGTTTGAGAGGAGTAGCGAGGAAGAAGACGATGTGCATAAATAAGGCGGTGTGGGGAGAATTAAGAGGATGACGAAAACGCGTTGATCGCGGGGACACGCGTCGTCTTTTCCGTACGCATTTTTATATATCTAAGTAAGCTGCTGTTGCTGACTATAATTGAATAATAATTATGACTTCATTTCAAATTTGCTCCCTCAACTTTAGTGATATTGTCATTTTCGTTCTTTTACTTTTAAAAATTTATGAAACGATAATATTGGTTTTAGTTACAAAACCTGACAAACACTAGTGGTAGGCATATTTCAATTGGTTGTTTTTTGTTCAAGAAAATCGCTATGTTAACTTTATTGGAAACAAAACCTTTCTCAATAACACCAAATAAACATAGATTCTACGGAATATAAAGAAATTAGATAAAAGAAGAATGTTGTATGTTGTGTTTGTTGGTAGAAGAAAATAACTATGCTTTTTAGGTTGATACTTGATAATGAGTTTGTGAACTAATGTAACACCGAAATAGTGTATTGATGTTTGAATCATATTATTTGTTCTTGTTTAATGATAGTATTAGACTAGTTTTAGTTTCAACGACCATTAAAAGTAGTAGTTCCAAACCAAATCGACCAATTAAGTTGGTTATTAATGTTAGTTAGTCTTTAGCATAAATGTCAATTACAAACTGAAGTGGTTGAGTTAATATACATATTCGATCAAGAACCAACGGTGGTTGAAGACGAATTTCAGAACCGTATTTCATACGACACATCTTAGTTTGATTCCTGCCACTGTAAATCACTCGATGGTTGCAAGAGAAGACTGAAATGCCTTTGTGAGTCTTTCCAGCTCCAAAATAAATTGCCGTTACAAAGCCACCAGCTGATCTTTTTCTTTTTTTTATTTTAAAAAAGAAAACTTAATCAAGTAGTTGAGCTATCAAAAATTTCCTCAAAAGATAGTAAAAGCAACAGTCATTACCATATCGTTGTTGGCAGACGAAAACATTTACGATCAATTTGAGAGGAAAGAAAGTTGAACGACCAAAGTGGAAAAATCCAAACGCTAAAGGGGCAAATAGAAAAAACCCTAATCATTAAATAAACTTAGGCAAACCGTAGCAGCTAATAACTCAACCATGGTTGTGGGTTGACTGGTCAGAAGTAAAGGTGGCGACTTCCCATTGGCTGCCAAATTTGAAGCGGTATGATAGTGAGAGAGAGAGAGAGAGAGAGAGAGAGAGAGAGAGAGAGAGTAAAGAATCTCTCTATCTAGATAGAGTGACGGTGCAGCCGCGTCATGCTGACGGACTTAACGCGTAAGCTCGCTTACCGATTTTTTTAAAATTTTTATTTTTCGATTTTATTTTTCAAAAATTATGATCCCTTTACTTTACTGTCAGTAGTAATTGACCGACACTGACTTTGACTTTCCATATAAATCCAAACATATATGCTTTTTCGTCAGTCTATTTTTTGGTAAAAGGAAACACAAAAAGCACGAAGAAATTAAATTTGAGAAAATTAATGGAAAAAGTTTGAAAATTTTGAGTTTTAATGATAATAAAAAAATAAATGGTAAAGTGAATAGTACGAGGATTAATTTTTAGTGTAAAAATGTGATTTTTCGTTAAAATGAACAGTATCGAGAGTTTGTTGTTAAAGTTCCCATCAAATTTTACTGAAAGAAAAAAAATTAGAGAATCAATAGTGAAACTATCTGTTAAAAACTTGTAAAGTAAGGGTTCGTTTGATAAAAATTTTAAAATGATTAAAAGTTATATTAGAGAAAGTGTATTTGGGTGCTAAAAGTATTTGAAATGTGTTCTTTGTAAAAAATATCAGTTATGTGTTTTGTTTTATAATTCACTTTGTATCCTTTATTAAAAAATTAATTCTAAAAAGCTATTTCAGTCATTTTATGATCACGGTCAAATATGCTCTAAGATTGTCCGCTCATGCATTTAAGTCTGAGTTTTCTCATCTTCGATAGGTCCGTATCGGAATGGAACAAATACATTAAATAAACAAAAGACTATCTCCTTACGCATGCTTCAACATCTTTTTTTGTTTGTTTATTTAGTCCAATGCCACAAATATACCAGTCTTGTTGACCATAAAAACGAGGGTTCAGAAATTACATTTTTAAAAAATTATAATTCAAGGTAGTCAAATTAAAATTTTAAAATTTTTTAAAAACGATAGATTTAATAGGATTTAATAGGATTTAAGAGGATTA
The DNA here is from genome assembly GCF_019419815.1 of Pyrus x bretschneideri. Taxonomy (NCBI): domain Eukaryota; kingdom Viridiplantae; phylum Streptophyta; class Magnoliopsida; order Rosales; family Rosaceae; genus Pyrus; species Pyrus x bretschneideri. The sequence continues at coordinate 6,058,132 of NW_025999402.1, forward strand.
AAGACTCTTATAAAACTCATATGGATTTTAAAGAATTTGAATAGATTGTGGTGGATTGTGGTGGAAGGATGTGAAATCCTACAAAATCCACAACTTATTGAAATACTTCAAAATCTTAATTTTTTTAATACACTTAGATTTGGATGGATTTTAAAATCCTTTAAAATCTTTTAGGGGGTGTAGTCAATTTGAGAGAATTTTAAAAGACTTTGAAATCCTAGTGTAGTCAATTAAAATATTTTAAAGGATTTTAAAATCCATCTAAATTCAAGTGTATTAAAAAAAATTAAGATTTTGGAGGATTTCAATAAGTTGTGGATTTTGTGGGATTTGAGAGCCAAAAGTATATATAACCAAGACTAAAAAGAATCTAACCTCACCCCCTAGGATTTCAAATCCTTCCACCACAATCCATTCAAATTCTTTAAAAATCCATATGAATTTTGTAAGAGTTTTTAATCCTCTTAAATCTTATCAAATCTATCACTTTTAAAATCCTTTAAAATCTTAGTTTGACTACACCTAGATTTGAATTGATTCTAAAATCTTTTAATTGACTACACCTAAATTTGAATGAATACTAAAATCCTTTAAAATATTTTAATTAACTACACTAGGATTTTAAGGTCTTTTAAAATCCTCTTAAATATGAATTTGACTACACCCCCAAAGCATTTGGAGGAACATTTTAGCTTTTACATTTTTTTTTTTTAACTTTCAAGGTCAAATTGAATAAATTTAAAAAAAAAATAACGGAGAACAAGAGGTGTGAGAGCTTGAAAAAAATATATGTTTAGAATTTTTTTATACAATTATATATTTACATTAAAATAGTAGACGAATAAAATATTTACGTATTTATCATTCATGATATTCGAACTTAAAATTTTTTTATTTAAAAATGAAAAAAAATATATTAAACATTTAAACTATAATATTAAGTGACTATCATTTATGCTGTTAAAATAGTAGTATTATACTATTATTGATGGGTCTGCTGGTTTTTGGGTTCTATTGTAATTTTCATGTTACTTTAGACCATCTCCAATGGTTGGGCTAAAAGCCAAATTTTTTAGCCCGGAAAATTTAGCTTTTAGCCCAGAAACAACTTTTCTGCTCCAACCGTTCTGGCCTAAAATTTTAGCCCGGGATTATTAAAGAATGAACTTATGCTATTTTTTTTGTTAAATTAATTTAAAAAAAAAAAATATGTAGACTATCGTAAATTAATTTTATAAACATTTTAATCTAAAAAAATTTAAATTCCGATAAATATTGAAAAATCACTAAATTTCACACAAAGCAAGCCGTCAACTTTTACCAATCTTTCAACCCTGGGCTAACTTTCAATTCACCAACCTTTCAACACCAAATTTTCAATTCACCAACCGTTGAACACCACACTTTCAACTTTCACCAACTATATAAACACCAAACTTTCAACTTTCACCAACTATATAAACATCAAACTTTCAACCAACCATTCACCACCAAACTTTCAGAAATCATCCTCTATATAAACATATGTCCAATATTTGTTGATCACACAACCTTTCAACCTTCAATCATCCTCTATATTCACCCATATTTCAACTTTCAAAGAGTTTTTGTTTCCTAAAAATCCTCAATATCTCATCAATGGGTGATAGAAGAAGGCGTAGTATGGCAATGCAGATGGCACAATACCAAACAAGGATGGAGATTGAGGATGCTGAATTGTTCAATGCTGAAGTTGAACTATTCAACTCGTTTATGCAATCTGAGCACAATGGCGAATCTAGCCATCGTGGTTCTGTCACGGGGTATTCATATGTGCAGCGTGATAGAGAAGAGTGTCATGATCGAATGATGAAAGATTATTTCATCGAACGTCCGAGATTTCCTGCTCATGATTTCGGCGGCGGTTTCGGATGAAGAGAGAGCTTTTTGAAAGCATCTTGAATGCAGTTGTCAACCACTACTTTGAACGGAGGGTAGATGCCACAGGCCGACAAGGTCTATCACCTCATCAGAAGCTCACATCTGCTTTTCGCATGCTAGCTAATGGATGCTCTGCAGACTCAACTGACGAGTATTGCCGCCTTGCAGAAAGTACTGCTATTGAGAACCTGAAACGCTTCTGTAAGGCAATTGAAGGCATATATGGAGCCACATACCTCCGCAACCCAAATCGTGCAGACTTGAAGAGGCTTCTACGCAAGGCAGAAAAAAAGAGGCTTCCCTGGCATGATAGGAAGTCTCGATTGTATGCATTGGGAGTGGAAGAATTGTCCTACTGGTTGGGCTGGCCAATTCAAGGGCCGTCATGACAAGCCAACCATCGTGCTCGAGGCTGTGGCGTCTTACGACACATGGGCCGTTAGATTTAAATTATTTTAACCGTTAGATTTAAATTTGGGCCGTTAGATCTTTTTTTTACCGTTAGATTTGATTATATTTGATCTCAGCCGTTGGACTCAATGTATTTTAAAATAACATATTTTAAAAAATCAAATTTGAATTTGGACCGTTAGATCAACCAACGGTCCTTGAAACACATCCGTTGGATTGCAAAAATAGCCGTTGGACTTCAGCTGGGTGGCCGACAACCCGCTGACAGCGGGGCCCACCCTGTCGGGCACGGTCTGCAAGCGCTCCGCGTGGGGCGCGTACACGAGTGAGCGGGCCGAGACTGGCCTTTGGGCCAGCGAGTCCAGTCGCGCGGGGGGGGGGGGGGGGTGAAATCTGGGGGGAATTTGGCCCAACTTTAACATTTGGCATTTAGCCCAATGTTTTAGCATGGGTTGGAGATGGTTTGGGGGGGGAAATTTGGCATTTAGCCCATTATTGGAGATGGTCTTAAGAGCAAAATTGAAAGTTTGGAGTTATGTGGATAAATTTTGTTTGTGAGTCTAAATTATAAAATTGATGTGTTCAAACAAAATTTATCGTAATTTGACAAACAATATGGTCTATAGTATATACTAAATTTATCTAAACTACCAGAATGGTGGAGGCTTTAAACCCGAAACGCAACTAGAACTAAAGAGAGTTCAATTCTATCAAAGTTCTCAGCTACTATTTGTGGTTATAGTCTTGACGGTCATTGTTCTCTAATAGTATGTGTTAATATATGTCGTATTATTCTACTTCATTTGATTTAGGGTAGTGGAGTAAACGAAATTTAATTTTCATACATCCCTTTTTTCTTCTTACACACCCTTTATTAATTTATGCTCTTTGATCTTCTTTAATTCAGTCGACGGCCGCAAATCTCAGCCGAATCTTTACGCTGAAAAACAAGTACAAGCCCAACGAAAATCTCAGCAGTAGATCGGATTCGGTGAACAGTGTTTTGAAGAACAACTGTTCTATGCAAGTAACAATTCAAAGCGTTTGTCGCTGTGATCTCTGGACGCTAAAGATCATTTGCCTTGCACCGGTGGGTTTAGAGAAACCGGCGAAGAAAGTCCTTAATCCAATCGATGTAAGGAGGACGAGTGGGAATGATATGACCCGAGTCGTGTTCAATGATTAGAGAACAACCATCATCAAATAAGGAAGCAAGATCTCTGCTTGCTTGGTTTGCAATCTGCCTGTCTTTGCCATGCTCACTGCCAAATATGTGAAGCGACGGGCATTTCAACATCGGAACTCTCTCTTGCTCCTCCTCGGACTGCATTAGTTTCGTAAGCCCGAACCCGGAGCACAGAATCACAAACCTAACCTCCATTCCGCCGGCGGTTAATGATCTCCTTCGTGTTTGTTGGGCACAGACTAAAGCAGCTGCCATGGCCGCTCCCTGAGAAAATCCCAACAGTCCGTCAAAGGGGCCCTCCTCAGCATACACTGTTTTTATATATGCTAATGATTCATCAAACCCGGCTGTTTGCTGCTGGTACTGAAGAGGATCAAATGGACTCTCTTCCATTTTCCATTCCCCCCCTTCATTCTTTTCTATGAAATCAGGTGCTACAAACCATGCAAATTTTTTCTTGCAATGCTCCAAGGGCGGTGGTGGACGAATTTGTTGTAGTAGTGATGAAGTTGGTGAATTACAATTGTGAAGTGACTCTGCGAAGGTTGAGGATTGGTATATGAATGGCAATTCGTGAGGTGCATCCACAAACACGAGCTCAGCAATGTTTTTGAGTTTCTTCGCTAGTGATGCCGTTCTTCCCTTAAAACTCGAGGCATTCTGACGAAACCCATGTAGGCATAAGATTCTTAGTTTTCTTGGAGGAGAGTCAACATCTGTGGCACAACAGTTATTACAATATTAGGAACAAAACAATGAAAATGGTGAATATATAAATATCAACCTGTACTTCAACTTTTCAGAATCCAAGTGCAAATGCAAGATTTATGCTCAACATAGATTAAGATTACAAACCTTACCCTGTCTCCAAGGCAGCTGAGGCGAGGGCTTAGCATCGGAAGAGACAGTTTCAGTCTCAATTTGTTGTGGAGTTGAACTTAATCTTCCATTTTCAGTGGAAGAAATCAACCGAACACCCTTGTGATGATTCTGGCAAAGCTCACATACATATACAGAGCCCTTCCTCTGCCGAGATTAATTCAAAAGTTCAGGAACAAGGATTCAAGGTACATGAATCTAGAGAAGTACTACAATAACTCAGGTAGACAGTTGCACACAAAGGATTAAGTTACAAAGCATACCTGGCAAGTCTCACAAACTAAGACAAGCATTCTACAATAACTGCAACGGAGGCGTGAAGAATAATCATCAAACGACAAGCCACAGAGAAGGCAGGTACCCAGAATATTTGCATCTGAACTCCCAACGGAAATCCTACAGTCACAATGAAAATAAGTATTCAAACCTTTTTCATTTCCATATCACCCAAAGTTCCGTTCACATTTTCAATAAGATATATATATTACAAAAGAAAATGATCAATACTGGCAAGCCAAACACAAATAGGGAAAGTCGTGCCTCCAATTGGCAATCCAACTCGAACAATAAAATGGAATACAAAAAATGACAACGAGAGGCATTCTTTGCCTAAAGAATCATACCGATGATCGAAAACAAAGTTCTTTCCTTTGAAAAAACCACCATCTGGAAATTGTTCCAAGTAACGCTGTATTCCACCATATAACTGCATACAAATTCAGATAGCAAGAGAGGATGTCATGAACATCATCAAGTATGAATTTTACTCTATGAAAAAGACTTCTATACAAGAGCATACCTGAAATACGTTCTCAAATCCAGCACCTTTTGACCTAATATAGGCCGATGCCATTTCACACCTGATTCCTCCAGTACAATACCTGTAACAAACCAATAATGAAGTGAGCAGCGATGTAACACCGACTGATTATGCAACAAGAATAGGTAACTAAATCCCTTGGAACTGTTTCTCTGAGAAACTAATAGCATAAAGTAATCTGCAAGATATTATCAAGACAAGTTATATCAAATATAAGAAAAGATATGACACCAAAAACCAGAAAGAATAAGCACTTACATGAGGACAGATTTCCCTTGCAATTGATCAGAGTTATCATCTATCCACGACGGTAGATCACTGTACTGCCTAATGCCTGGATCCAAAGTTGCCACATTGGGTGTGTTAAATTTCCCAATTCTGGTCTCATATAAGTTCCTTGCATCCAACAGTACAAGTTCTCTGTTGTTATCTATACTCTCCTTGTCAAATTGTCCTGGAAAAATATACACAAAATTATTTGATACCCTTATACCTGCAAACTCTCAACTTTTCGTCAAAAGTAAAGTATCCAATAACAGATAACTTTGAAAAATGTGCACCGTGGTTCATGGAATTTTGTCTAAATGAGTGAAACTGACTTATACAAATACTATTTGCAAATGATTGAATCACAAGTCATAGTAAGGAATGAAGAACTTCAGGCGGTGGGAGTAACTAACCAGCTCTTTCTAGAACTGAATGAAACTCAACCGCGGAGAGATGCTTTCCAGCATCCGAAATGTCTGGTGATTTTAGCAGAGGATTAGAGCTAAGGGTAACCAATTCCTGGGTCCAAAATAAAATTAAGTAAATACCTAAACCATATATAAAAATTAGTAACAAGCACAGTGCTCAACTATAACTGAAAATCTCAGTACCTCTGCACCAACTAGACCTAATTATCTGCCAATAACTAGAAGAATTTAACCCTTTCGATTATCCAAATCTCTCTAATTACCCAAATATACAATAACACACACTCGAAATTAAATCCAATAAATCAAAACAAAAATCATCGAAATCAGTCATTCGAGAAACTTTAATGGCAAGCAATCACCTTGACAATGCGAACCGAGAGAGAAGTGAACCCACATTCTTCAGCAACCTTGTCATTCAATGGGCGGCCACAAGCCGCAAGCTTGAAGTCAGTTCCATGGAACAAACTATTCGACTCAACCGTGGCAATGTGCTTCCTCAACGCAGATAACTTCCCGCCAACCTAAAAACCATTCCCAAACCATCAACCACAAAAAACCCAGAACGAAAATTCTACAGAAAACAAAACCCATTTCTCTGATTCGATGCATATGAAATTATTTTTGAATTGGGGGCAATCGTGAAAATTCCAAATCAGAAAAACGAAGAAAGTGAGAGACTTTACTTACGGTGACGTTGACGCCGTGAGGAGAGAGACGGACACGGCCGAGGAGAGAGAGGGAGCTGCAGTTGGAGTTGTAGAAGGCTAAGAGGTCGTCGAAGACTGGGATTTGGGCGTACTTGTAATATAGAAGAACCCCATATTCGTCTTCTTCCCCTTCTATTTCCTTCTTGTGTTCCATTGTTGAAAGCTTCGGCAGCTCTCAGCTTGAAGTTGCAGGGTTTTATTGACATGAAGGAGCAGACCGCAATAATTTGGGCTGGGCTGGGTCGAGGCCCTGCCGGTCTGACTAATTGAACCCATAGAGCTCTGTCCTCGAGCGGTAGCAAATTTTGTTTTGGATGAATCGGGTCGGACCCCATTCGAGGGGCAAGCTCTTCTAATGATGACTGCTCCATTCACAAGGCTCGAACTTAAGACCTTGCTTAAAAGGAACAAGCTCCTTACTACTTAAACTACCAAGCATTGGTAGCGGTAGTAAATTTCAAAACCAAACTCTTCTGACAAAAAAAAAAAATTAAAACCAAACCAAAACCTTTTTTTTTTCATTCTTCTCCGATTTGGTTTTGCTCAGTTCACCACCATATTAATCAAACCAAACCAAAAATAGTGTAGTGTTAATTTTTACAAAATTTAACGGTATGAGGCAAAGTGACACACGAAATAGACATTTTTAGTGCATTTTTGCTCATCACCATATTAATCACCATTAAATTAGTTTAAATTTTGAAATTTATATAGTAATTAGATTAAATCAAACTCATCTATATATATATATATATATATTTAGTCAATCACGAACTCATCTTGTGCAATTTTTAATCTAACAAATCCATCGTTTGAACAAACTCGTCCCGTGCAATCTCTCCCTCTCTCTCAAACCCATGAAACACTCACTCTCTCTGGTCGGTTGAGCTCGCTCAATGCTTTGTTGTACTAATTAAGCAACAACTTTCAGTGTTGTCTTGGTTTCTAGTACCCTCTTCGGTGGAATTTTTATCCAAAACTTGCTCTAATCAAGAACATTCGTCGTCATCATCAACTAATGGAGCTGCATAGTAGTCGGAAATTAGCAATGAAGTCAAACTTGGCCATCTTTTTCCTTCCAAAGCTCTAACAATCTGCTCCTGATCGATGTAAAGAGCAATTTGCAAGTGACACCTTTCAAGCAGGGATTTTTCAAGTTATGGGATTGAGAACCAAATTATAAAGAAAATGAATACAAAGTGTTGGATAGGAGGGATTAGGAAATGCTCCATCGGGCATTACAAAGGCATGTAAAGAGGAATTTGCAGCTGAAACATTCCGAGAAGGGATTGACTAATTCATTTCATATGCTTTGTAAAGCTCATATGATGCATTTCCTAATCCCATGACTCCGCTATCGACCTTTTTCCCGCACCACAAAGTGGGAGCTCATGCGAAACATTTTATTTAAAGCATAACAGCGATGACTTTGGGTTGGATTCAGTAACTCGCAACTCACCCCAACCCCGTTTATCTTTCTCCATAGCCTAGGTTCCATTTAAACCTTGAAAAAATTTGGAAAAATATACATAAAATAAAGATCGATAATCCAGGATTCTAACAAGTAATGAAATAACACAGGAACAAACATATAAGCAGAAGCCATCATTTTAGTTCTAATTCCGCGTAAACACGAGTGACAATTTTTACTACTACAAGTCTTGAAACGCAAAATAAAATGGACAGACAGCCGCTTGTAGCCGTAGCACTTCTATCAAATTCGATAGACGAGCCTATGTGCCAAACGAAAAACCCTGGCCCTTGGCAGTGAGGGAAAATCTGAATGAGGTTTGGCAATTCATCGAAAGGAGGTGAAAAACCTACCCTGCTAGAAACCTAAACCACATTTGTTCATCCAAAATTGAAGCCGCCTCGGGGAGGGTTGGGCTGGTTTGTTCCGAAAGTAATACCTTGTTGAGTTCCATTCCCATTCTCCTGGACTTCCTCATCTTCCTCGGTCCAATATCTCTCCAAGAGCTTGACAGCCTTCTCGTAAATTTCATGGTTATCATGTGTCTGCAGATTCTCAATCTTATCTGACCCCTCGCATTCATCGATGAGTTGTGCATAAAGATTGATCCCGCCATTCATTCCCATTTCTTTGTCAGCCTCACCCACCTTTAGAATGTTCTCAAGACCTTCAAGGCACACCGTTACAATCCTTGGATCTGGGCAGATCAGAAGATCACAAAGCGGTTTAATACAACCTTGGGCCACCAAGAATCTGCAAGAAACAATCATGATTGTTAAATATTGTAAAAATATAACATTAGCACAACCGCATAATGAATCTAATAGACATAATCTAGTGGTAAGGGTAGAGCATACTGTATTTGTTCATGAGATCCTCCAGAAGTGGCATTTGAGATGGCCCATGCAGCCTCCTTTTTTATGTCGAACTCTGCATTTTGGAGAAGTTGCACAAGTGGGCTGATGATACCAGCGTCTATCGCAGCCTGTTAAATAGTAACCGATTAAGGGTGTATCAAGAAACACCGTCCAGATCAAACTAATTCTGAGAGAAGCTACGGAATCAAGTAAACTTCCTTGCATCAAAAGGTATTAAGCACATGTACATTTGCAGAGGACACACAACTTCTAAAGAAGTATAAGCATTTTCTTTGCAAAGTGATGATATAACTTGCAGGAAACAAAATACGTCAAAGCAAACTAGAAGTGTTAGCAAATAACGAATTAAAAAAAATCTCTCTTTCCTTGTGACAACTAGCTATGAATACTGTATACAGTGCGGGGATCTTACCTAACAATTCCCCAGCCTATCTTCCACTAATTAAAAGAATTATGCCGCACATCATTCTACTTGTAGAGATGATTATGCAACACCAGACCAGACATCCACCCAAAACACAAACACTGTAGTATAGTGGATTTAATGGGTGCCATGCTTGATCAAATGCATGAAGTAAGCATTAATTGTGTTGCGTTCGGATTGGTGCTTTTCAGAAGAAAAGATTTGAATGACTTCCCAGTCTATATTATCTAAGTATTAGTTTTTATATGAATACAATCCACATGTTAAATACAGTGGATGAACTTCAAATGCTCAAGAAAGAGTAATAAATATTTGTTTGGTGTTTCTGCTTTTAATAGTAGATGCATACAATTTAAACTAAGTATTCAAATCCAAATCCCTAATTTCAATTACACATCCATATCTGAAATGTAACTTCAAAGAATTTTATACCTGTATTTGACCTCTATTCCCAGCTGTGATATTTGAAATTGTCCAACAAGCTTCTTTCTTGATGCTCTTTTTGTGACTTTGTGTGAGAAGTTGACCGAGGCAACTGAGAACTTGGTTGTTAATAGCATACTGGAAAATATAAAGGGGTCACTTTGTTGCTATATATAGTGAAGAAAAATTGGGGCGTTATATGAGAAATAAAAATTTAAATAAGACTCCTATCCGGCAAGAAGACCAGGTTTCAGATAACATTAGGTTCTAATTCTAAAGGGTATACAACTATATATTAGTGTTAATACCTGAGTCTGGGAATCATCACCAGTGACAATATTACCCACTGTCCGAAGAGCAGGTATAAGAACTGTAGGTGATGGATGACTGGCATAAACAAATTGTAGTCATCAAAAACACACACAAGGTGAATATGCTAAACAACTATTCTTAAGTATATCAAACGATTGAAGACCAATGCCACATGTGAACAGTTTGTAATGGGTTTATAAACTTACAGCAGAAGCTCCACAAGTCGTGGACAGACACCTGCATCAATCACAGCCTGAATTTTGTCATTTGAACCATCTGAGAGATAGGATAGGGCCCAGCAAACGTCTGTCAAGACTTCTTCATCATTCAAGTGAATAAGATGTTTTAAAAATGGCAAGGCAGGCTTCACCTGTAAGAGAACATGCCAATAGGCAAGCGGAAAGGGTACTAATTACAGTTATGATAAGGCATCGACCCAAATCATTCTATGAAGGGATACCAGCTGACATTTAAGTTTAACACATACTACTGCTGCATCTGTAAAGTTATAACAAAAAAAATTCTCAAAATGGGCTTGAACCTGATCAAATGGGGTTGGTGGTTTTCCGCGACAAAAGTTAGATAGAGTCCAAGTAGCATTCCTCAGCATGGATAACTTTGAATTTTCATTTAATTGAGCTAGCAATGGCATCAGTGCACCTTGTCCAAGAACAAGATCCCTGCAGTTTGGTGAGTCACCAGCAACATTGCCTAGAGCCCATACTGCCTGTTCAGGAAACAAGAAAGCAAGGATTGCCACGCAGTAAGTCAAACAAGTAGAAATATCTGACAGCAAGGAAGAGAAACTATGAATTATAGAACCAATAAAACTTAGAACCAAAAAAAAATAAACTACAATAATGAGCCTGATAATTTACGAAGCTTAGATATTGGAAAGATTTCCAGATATTCATGACCCGGAATAATTCAGAAAGTGCAAAGCCTTTTTGAGCAATGCTCTCAATCTTAGGTCAATGAAAAGTGTGAAAGGTAGGGAGAAGGAACCTGCTCTCTGACATCGTCACTGCCAGCGCTAAGAAGCTGCACAAACATTGGGACCGCACCATGCTCAATAACGACTCGTGTATGCTCTGATGTTCCAGATGCAACATTGGTCAAAGCCCACGCGGCTTCAAACTGCATATAAAGATGTAAGTCAACCTCAGTGTCTGATCACACCTTTAAGGATAATTTCACTTTAACAAGAAACAAATTTTCCGTACTTGCAGTTGGGGCAAATCATGTCTTCCAAGAAACTCAACAAACCGAGGGACAGCACCTGCTTTTATAACCTCGTCAATAGGAGGGCTGCGCTCTGCACAAAATGAAAAACAAAAGCCAACAACCTCACACAGATATTCCACCTAAATAGGAAAGAAAATGAACTTGAAGCATTTGATCTGCCCCCATACCAATTGATAATAGCTTCCTAAATTGAGTAGTAGCCTCCAATTGCAGTGCGGGATCATTAGACCAAACTCCTTGCACCAGTGAGGGGATACTTTCCAACTGCTAAACAACACCAACGTCAATTAAGACCCAATTTTTAATATAAGATCAGATAGCAAGAAGAGGAAACATAAAGAGTCAACTTTATCTCATTCACGATTCTCCTTTTCCCGGACTTGAACAAAGAGAAACCAATTACAGAACTTACTCCGAATAAAGAGGGACATTATTCAATGCCTTAAATGTAAAAAACTTTATTTTAACACAGAGACAATGAACTACTAACTTGTTGCTTCCGGTTATCTTCTCGACAGTACAATTTCGAGCAAAGTTTTACTCAAATCTTCAACAACCAAAAGAAACTTAAGATATTATGTACCATTCACCACTTCCCAAACTAGTTGTGCTACTCTTTTAAAACAACTTTTACTTCCTTCACTTGCCCACATTTTCTCTGTACTCAAGCAGAATAGGAAAACAAATCCAATGAAGTCTGAAACACGCATACATAGAACGATTCAACACCCCTTTACAATCAATTTCTTATAAAGCAGTAATTCCCATTTCAATTTCTTCCTCTTTCCTTCACTTTCTTAGCAACCAAGCATACCCAGATAAACTAACTAAAATCCCACAACCATAAAATCCCCTAATCCTCGAGTTCAAGAACCCCAAAACACAAATTAAAGCTAATAACTTTCAAATACAAAAGCAGCAGAAAACGAAGCAGTACCCTCTTCTCCAAAACGACGCCGGATTGGGAGCCATCAAGCAGCTGCTGCTGGGACTGACTCAACCCTTCCCTCCTCTTCTTGAGCAAACTGTCCTCCCGCTTGTTCTTCCTGATCTCCACCAAGTTGTCCTCTCTCCTCCGCCGCGCCTCCTCCGCGTCCACCCCCGTTTTGTACGATTTCTTCCGCACATCGGTGCGCGTGCCCGGCCGCAGAGACATTGTCCTTTCCGATTCGTGGGTTTTGCCTCGCTTCTGGGTCTCTGTGAAATTGCGCCCGCCGAGTGTTTGATGAAATTACTCAGAGACGGCCACAGCGAAGCAAAAACGGATTCGGGTCTGTGGTTTGGCCGAGATCGTATGTATGTCGTATGTATCTATACACGACGCGCATACGGAATCAGCGGTCCACCTGGGAAATAACAACTTGCAATTCAAAAGATATGAAAAATCTTGACCGTCCATTGCATGCCGCCTAGTTTACGGAATCAAACTTTGACACGTGTTGACGATATGTCTGGATTCACATGGACTCACTGCATAATTAATGATTTTATTTTCTTTTTCAAAAAAGTCAATTATCAACTATTCAAAAAACCAAAAAAATTCAATTATCAAGTGATTGATATGACTGAGTTTTGAAATTTTTTTGTATCAGAATTGGATTTTGAATTTGATGATTGACAAATGCTTAATCAGTTTCAAATATCGAGTTTCAATTTATTTTCATCGAATACTATATCTTGACTGAATACAAATGAATTGAAACTATTTAATTAGTAATTTTTATTTAAAAATTATTTTAATAAAAAATTATCTGAATTGAAGAGCGTTTAATCAATTGAATCAAACAAATCAAATCATCTAAAAATACTTACATAAACCACTTATGAATATATATTACTTAATAATTGATACATATCGTTGATTTATTTATACATTTAAATGATTAAATAATTTTTTTATTTAAATAAATTTTTTTGAAAGTAATATTTAAAAAAAAATTGAAAAGTTAAACAATTTGAATTATGAAACTTGTACCAGTAAAATAAGTTATTCGCAATGAGAGAAAGAATTATCCAACCAATAAAACAACGCCGCTAGTCAAAAACAAATAATTCAATCTTGATCTGCTTTTTAAATTTTCCCTCCAAACTTAATTTCAAATAACTTCATATTTGTCTTATTCCCAAGAATTCCACCGAAACAGCTGTCGCGTCTCCTAAATCTGGACCGTCCAAAACTCACTAGACCCCACTTCGCGACTTACTAGATCACCCTCAAGAACAATAAAATTACCGTTATACCCTCACCCTACTCCATATATAAATCCCCCGCCTTCACGCCCTCTCAGACTCTCAGTCTTTATTCTCAAACACAGACTGCAAGAGAGAATGTCTTGGTGGCGGTCCACGTCAGCATTCCGGTCCCGGAGGCTTCTGGAGTGGTTCCCGGAGCTGAGCCTGTCGATCGTGGAAGACATTGTTTGGCCGCTGGTGACGGCGTTCGAGTCCGTGGCCTTGGTCTCCATGCTCTTCTTCTTCTTCGTCTTCTGCGGCTGCACCGTCTGAACCGACTTCCTCTCCTGCTCGTCCCCACGCGCGTGGCTTCAGTTGCGAAGGGGCTGGAGACTGGAGTGGCGAGATTCTCAGAGGCGGAGATGCCGATGCTCAAACTGTGGAGAAGCGTTGAGCACGTGACTTGTGTGTCACGTGAGTTTCGTGAAAATTTTGTATTTTCTTTTTTGTTTATTAGTGGAAGAAAGAGGAAGAGCACGTGACAATCATTGGCATTCTCATTGGTGTCCCCGAGAGCTAATCGTTCAAAAAGAACTTAATTAAGTTTAACTGACTTAATTAGCTCATAAGAAGTTAATTAAAAGTCAATTAGTGAATCGTGTATGGCTACACGTGGACTTTCAATGAATCGTATATGCAATTTAATGAAGTTCATGAGACTTGTTATTAAGATTTCAATGGATTTTAATTTATTTCTATGGATTCTCATGAGCTTTGTAGAGGTCCGTTTAATGTGCATTTCCACTAGTTGCAAATTTTTAATATTTGAAATGGTAGTGATCTGTGTCATGTGTGATGATGGTGGCTATATATCTCAAGGTGACGGGAGGAGGTGGTGATGGCGGCGATGCGGTACGTCGTGGTGGTGGGGATGCTGGTGAAAGTTGTGATAGTGATAGATGTTAAAAGGTGGTGGAAGTGGTGGTAGTGATGGTTGTGACAAGGTGATGGTTACTCATTACTGGCGAAGCTACATAAAGGCAAGAAGGGGCAGCCGTCCCTCCGGTCGTTGGAAATAAAAGCTAGAATTCGGCCCCTCCAATCTTCTGAACCTGTTAAAATGTGGGGGTGCTGAGCTGTTGGGTTTCGATTTCAAGGAAGAAGACAATCTGATTTGTTTGAAACTAGATGGCGTCGTTTACTTTAATATGTGCTATTGGTTATAAAACTCAGTCTTATAATGAAACGGTGTTGTTTGGTGAGCTGCTTTAGTTTCTTTTTTATTTTTAAATTTTATTGATGTGGTCTTCTTTTCCAACCACACTACCACCGCACCATTTTAATTTTGTTCCCTCTCTCTCATTTGTTTTAGACTACAGAAATACAAAAGGTTGATGTTTGTTATTGTTCTTTTTCAATTCTTGTTATTACTTCTAGTATTTAAAATTATAATACAAAAGATTGATGTTTGTTATGGTTCTTTCTCAATTCTTGTTATTATTTCTAGTATTTAAAATTATTTTATTTTTTGTTCTTTGATTCTTCAGAAATGATGACTTTGAGAACTTGTTTTAGATATACAAGACTTTTGTGTGGAAAATGATTTTAGTGTTCTTACTATGTGAGAGATGTTTTTGCTTTTATTGAGAGAGATGTTTACATTGTGAGTGATGTACAACAGTTGTTTGATAACTTGGTTGTTTATATTGATAGATATGTTTTTGCTTTTATTGATAATGAGTCTATTTTGCGACTTTTTCAGGACATGAAGCATCCCAGACGACAATTGCAAGGTGTTTGTATTGATAAATTAGTAACAACAGTAATATTATCTACTGTCTAAAATAATTTGATTGTCTACATTTTTTTGGAACCTATTATGCTTTTAAATGTTGCCCATCCCCTCGAAAATTCTTGGCTTCGCCACTGGTGGTGGTGGCCAGAATTTATATTTAGTTTTAGCTAAGGATGTAAACATTTTCATTAAAATTTAATAAAGTCTACCTTTTGGAAGAAAAAAAATTAAAAATAAATAGAAGGCTAGATTTTAATCCCTAAATAAGAAGAAGTTTAAAAAAAAAAAGTCTTATACAAAATTAAAATTTGATTTTAGTCCCTAGATTATATTTAATGTCAGCATATGTATTCAATGTCTCTTTTTCGGTACACTTATGTTTAGGTACAGACATTATATTTAGGTACCGATATTTCAGTACACCAGTTTAGTATCATATAGTAAGTTACAGAATTTTCGGTACACTTATGTTTTTACATATTTTTTTAGTGTCACAAATTTACTACAATATATTTAGGTACAGGCATTTTGGTACACTAATTTAATAAAATCTATTATGATACGGATGTTTAGATACACTAATTAGAGAAAGTTAAATAAAATTAATGAATTAAAATGTGTATAATAATAAATTTAAAATTTAATGTAACAACATTAAATAAGTTATCTATTAAATATAAAAACAAAAATATAATATGAATTTGAATTAAGTACACATTAAGGAACTAAAATCAATATTCACTTTAATACAAATTTTTATTATATTTTAATCTTCTTGAAGGATTAAAGTTCAAAAAACCTCTAAAAATATATATATATAGTGGATCTCTTGGACTTCCATATTTATATTGGACGTTTTGATATAAACGCCTCATTTTTAAATGTCATAGACTAAACATCTATTCATTTTGCAAATTTGATTAAACATTTTCCCTACAATTTTGGTACTTTAATTTTATTTCATTAGAAGTCTATTCACATTAGCATTCCTTTTTTTCCTCCTATTTTTATGCATGTCTTATTATGATGATTTAAGATTTTATTTTTATTTTTTATTAAAATATTTATTTTAGTAAATTAAATAGAATGCAACTGTCACATCCTGGCCCAGGTTCCCATCATATTCTGGGCTCGACTTCACAATAGCACGATATTATCCGTTTTGGGCCCCGACCACGCCCTTACGTTTTATTTTTGGGAACTCACACGAGAACTTCCTAGTGGTTCACTCATCCTGGAATTGCTCTCGTGCGAACTCGCTTAACTTCGGAGTTCCTACAGAACCCGAAGCTAGTGAGCTCCCAAAATGCTTCGTGCTAGGTAGAGATGAGAATATACATATAAGGCTTACAGGATCCACTCCCCTGGGCAATATGGGATGTACACCCTGGCCGGATGTGTGCCGATGAGGACGTCGGGCCCCTAAAGGGGTGGATTGTACATTCCACATCGCCTATGGGAGTGGGTCCTGTAAGCCCTATATGTATATTCTCATCTCTACCTAGCATGAAGCCTTTTGGGAGCTTACTGGCTTCAAGTTCCGTAGAAACTCCGAAGTTAAGAGAGTTCACGCGAGAGCAATCCCATGATAGGCGACCCACTGGGAAGTTCTCGTGTGAGTTCCCAGAAACACAACCTTGAGGGCGTGGTCTGGGCCCAAAGCTGATAATATCGTGGTACGGTGGAGTTGAATTCGAGATGTGGTGGGGGCGGGGCCAAGATGTGACAGTAACAAAACTCGTAGTTATGTAAATTTGGTTATATCAGTACGTTTGATTATAATGGTACATTTGAATTTTTGGTACGTTTGTTTTCAAAACATAAGTTTTATTACTTTTGTCCTAATAATGAGGAATTACTTTAATTAATTTTTTTTTTTTATAGAAAGAGTCGTTAACAATGTAAAAGTTTAAATTATTTAAATTAATTAATTTTTTTTATAGAAAGAGTCATTAATCAACGGACAATAATCTTTTTGTTAATTCAAAATTATATGATTTATCGTTATTATTTAGCATTATCTATAATAATAAGGATTTATCTCCAATCAACTAAAAGTTGTTCCAGAGACTTATCTACCAAAAAACAAGACTATCTAGATCAATGTATATGAATCAAACATATTTTTAAACATTCCAAAAAGATGAATATTCATTTTAATATAGATTATAATTGGGTATGTTTTAATTTGGGGTTGGTACCTTTTCGTTTGACGTTGGTACATTTTCATTTAATGTTGGTATGTTACCATTTGGCGTGGGTGTACATTTAGATTTGAAAAGTTTTAATTTTTAGACCTAAATATAGTTGAAATTATTTAAAATATATAGCAGATATTTAAATGTAAATTAATTTCAATTAATCTGAAGTAGTTCATGTCACATCCCGATCCGGGACGGATCACTTCCCGGCCCTGCTACACCACCGTAGCACGATATTGTCCGCTTTGGGCTTACCATTCCCTCACGGTTTTGTTCTTGGGAACTCACGAGCAACTTCCCAGTGGGTCACCCATCATGGGATTGCTCTAGCTCCCTTCTCGCTTTACTTCGGAGTTCCTACGGAACTCGAAGCCAGTGAGCTCCCAAAAGGCCTCTTGCTAGGTAAGGATGAGAATATACATTTAAGGATCACTCCCTTGAGCGATGTGGGATGTCACAATCCACCCCCCTTAGGGGCTCGACATCCTCGTCGGCACACACGCGGCCAGGGTTAGGCTCTGATACCAATTGTCACGTCCCAGCCCAGGGCGGATCACTTCCCGGGCCCGCTCCACCACCGTAGCATGATATTGTCTGCTTTGGGCTTACCATTTCCTCATGGTTTTGTTTTTGGGAACTCACGAGCAACTTCCCAGTGGGTCACCCATCATGGGATTGCTCTAACTCCTTTCTCGCTTAACTTCGGAGTTTCTACGGAACTCGAAGCCAGTGAGCTCCCAAAAGGCCTCGTGCTAGGTAAGGATGAGAATATACATTTAAGGATCACTCCCCTGGACGATGTGGAATGTCACAATTCAAGTCTGAGTATCTTAATCAAATGTTTCAAAAGCTTAATCAAAAACTCAAAAGCATAAATGTTTAGTCTACAAAAGTCTAAAATGAGGCATCTAATTCTAATTTTCTCTATTTATATTTATGAAATGGGCTAAAGATTAAAATCAGAATATGCCCCCAAAAGAAACCGGTCCAAATTTAACCACAATCGGATTACGTGAAGGTCTTGGTTTGAGGTTAGTTGTAGTAATAGTCTCTGAACTCATCTTGTTTCGTTCCGTACTTGACTTTTTTTTCCATTTGTGATCATCATCAAACTCACTCTCAAGTAGGGATGGACAAATACCCATTGGTTATGGGTAACCGCGATTATCTGCCCATTTAAATTTGATGGTTACGGTTATGGGTATAACCGTTTACTCGTGAAATTTAAATGGACAGTTATGGGTATTACCCATGGTTATAAACGGGTACCCATTTAACCGTTTATTTTAATATATAACTTAAAAATAAAAAATAAAAATTAGTTTCTAGGGTAAAATACAAAAAACTACATCAACACTATTGGTGTCACGACACTTTCATACCTCATCTTTTAAAATTGAAAATGTCATACCTCATCTTACGAATTTGTGTCAATGTTATATCTTCCGTTAGCCTGCCGTTAATTTGTCAGTTAAATGCTGACATGACTTGATTCAGGGCCCACTTTCTATTAAAAAAATAATAAAATATTATTAAAAACTAAAAAAAAACATTTAATATTTTTTAAATATTAAAATAATAAAGAAAATTAAAAAAACAAAAATAAAACAAAAATAAAAAATCAAAACCTTTCATCGCCCAATTCGCATCCCTATTCCCAAACAGCTCCCCACTCGAGTCCGTCCCCACCAGTACCGGAAAATCCGAACACGTCCCATACGCCGTCGAAGCCCTAACCGAGCAGCACCTCCGGGTCCTATTCCGCTCACTACTCATCCCGGAAACCGACCTCGACCCACAATGCCACCTCTTTTTCGCAATGAACTGGAAGTTCCCATTCCTAGTATGGTGTCCAACGGAGATCGTCCTGTCGTCGTCGACCAAGGTAAGCCGGGACATGTCGATGACATCAATAGAAAAAGAAGTCATCCTGTTGGAGAGGCAGGGGCGCTTGGTGTGGAGGAGGAGGTCATTGGATTTGCAATCGGCAGAGTCTAGGGTTTTGGAGGTGGGCGTGGAGGTCTGCTGCTGCAGCTGGAAATGTCTCCAGCCATGGAGCTGGAACGTGCAGGAATCGACGAAGTGCCGTGAATCCAGGGATTTGTGTGACAACCCCTGCATAATCTTCAACCAAAAAAAAAAAAAAAATTTGAATACCCCTCAACCCCCAACCCTTTGAAGAAGAATGAGAAGAAGAGACGAAAGGTTTTTATTTTATTTTTTCTTCTTCTTTTGTTTTCTGGGTTCTATTAGGTAGATAAAAGGGTGGGGGGAGGGAGGGAGGGGGGAAAGGGATGAAAGGTATTTTTTATTATTATTATTATTTTTTTATTTTAATATTTAAAAAATATTAAATGATTTTTTTTTTCAGTTTTTAATAATATATTATTCTTTTTTTAATAGAAAGTGGGCCCTGAATCAAGCCACGTCAGCATTTAACTGACAAATTAACAGCAGGCTAACGGAAGGTATAACATTGGCACAAATTCGTAAGATGAGGTATGACATTGTCAATTTTAAAAGATGAGGTATGAAAGTTTCGTGACACCAATAGTTGATGTAGTTTTTTGTACTTTACCCTAGTTTTTAACTAGGTTTAGTATCCCGAGATGTATTTGGTTATAAAGGGCCATATAATATATATATATATATATATTTATTTATTTATTTATGCCTCACTTGAGAGAAAAATATAGTTGATAGAACGGGCTAATGTTTAATATATGTGATTGAATATGCTAAAATATTAGAGTGTTCGACAGTTTGTTTTGGAGTCTTTTGGAGTTTTGACCAATTCAAGATAATGATTACCTTGAGCATTTAGAAACATGTTATTATCAGATTATGTGTACCTATATATATTATTAGAGTTGTTAGAGATTGAAGTGAAATGGGAGCCATGTATTATTCTGTTTATTTTCTTCACTAGTATCAGATAAGAGAAATGAACGTAAAAAGGGACAAATGAGGAAAACATGATTATTACTTTCTGCTTTTCATCTTTTTGTACTACCCATACGATACTAGCATACGTCTCTTTTAATGCATTTAAAAGATTTACACACCAAAACAATAAAAACCAAACTTCTACTATTTAAGCAATATAATTTTGACTTCTATTCTTCTACTTTCCACTCTTAGCCATATGTGGTTGTTTTCTTTACGTGGGCATTCACACCAATTTCACAACAGAAATCATTACTTTGTATTTATAATCTCAACAACTACTAATGTTAGTGAGAAAAAAAATTTAAGAATTAATTACAAAAAAAAAAAAGGCACAACTTTGTATTACTTGTAGGGTAAGTAACCCTATTATTTTTCTTAAAAAAGGCACAAGGTACGGAGAAATATCATCACAATAATTCCTAAGCCTATCTTTTCTCTTTATGCAGCTCTACCACCCTCTCTCTCCTTCAGTTAAATTTAGGCCACAACACATTGTTAAACACGCTTCTGACACTGAGCTAAGGAATTGAATGCTTGTTTACTACAAAGTCGTTCACAATATTCATTGAGCAATCTAAGTAATTTATAAAAAAATGGTTTCAATTTCAATATTTTTTCAACAATGATGGCATGAAACATTCACCATGAAGCATGAACTCTAATTTTACGATTTTTTTTCTTTTTTTTTCTTCCAAATTATAGATTCAGCTTAAATTTATTATTCTTATAATTGTGGTGAATTGAATATGCGTGAATAAGAGAAGAAAAAAAAATGGGATTTTTCAAACCTTACATGTATGGGAGCCGTAGCCTGAAGCCACGATGCCCGAGCCACCAAGTCGTTCCTGCTCCAAAACTCTAAGGTCCAAAACAAAGCCGTTTTGCATCACCTTTCTTACAGACCTAGGCTGCCTGATGTCAACCCGCAACCCAAGTGGGCATATGCACCAAACCGTCCCACTTGTTTTTTTTTTTTTCTTTGGGGCCTTGTTTTTTTTTTTTTTTTTTGGCTTATATGAAATAACAAGCCCATGGGTTAGGCCTTATTTTTCACTTTTCCTTCTTAGCCCAATAATTAGGTATATAATATGTTAACCCATTTACTTCTCCTTTGTTGCCCAGCAACCCAACAACCACTCTTTTGGGTCTGCAAGCCACGACAACCCCATATTTTGGGTCGTCACTCATTCTTTTCACACATAGGTCCCGAAACTATTCTCGTTCACTACATATGTATATTGTGTTTGTTTACAAGTATCATGAACCTAGAGTTCGTACTTAAACTCGAACTTGAAGTTTTGAAAATAAGTGCCATAGAAATTCGAAGTTTCATGAAACAATACACCCGTAAAAATCCGGAGTTCTTGTAGGTGATTTATTAGGATTACATGTAGATGATGCTTTTAAAAACAACTGTAAAATTTAGTTTGTGCAAATTACTTTATTGTCCATAATTTTATTTTGTGATTAAGACAAAAATGTTTTTTCATCCTCTTATAGTTGACAAAAAGAGTTTCATTAATATGTGGTTTAAATTAACTTTTTCCTTACAAATTTGTTATGTGTAAATAAAATAACTTGAAATAGGTCCAATTTTATGGAAAGAGATCCTCTCCGGATCCTTTCCACCAAACCCACCAAATCAATCAATTTAGGCACTTGAAATTTAATCCAACGGCTACAAACAGATGACCCCTTTAAAAGTTATAATAACTTTAGCTGTTGAACTAAATTTCAAGGGTCCGAATTAGGTGATTGGGTGAATTTGGTGGAAGAGATCCAGAAATAATCCCTTTCCCAATTTTATGGCCGAACAATTAGATTGGTCTAATTTTTAGTTATTTTTCTATTTAGGTCCATGAATAGGACTTCATATGTCAGCACTTTTTGCTGTTAGGTTGATACTTTGTATTGTGATTACTATTTTACTCTACTATAGCTATTCAATGGAAAAAAAAAAAAGAAAGAAAAAAAAGAAAATGATACGATCGGTACTTTGCTAGCAATTCTTCTTGAAAATAATCGCTAAAAAGATAGCGACTAATACCCATTAAAGTCGCTATTTTCGTACCGATCCCTCCGTTTTCAATTTTTTTCAGTTTTTTATTCGTTATTTTTTATTTTGTTAATGTTTCTTTTATTTATCTTACTATAACAAAAAACTATCATATTCATGTTTTTCAAAATATATTTTTTCTATGCAAAATATATTATAATTCATTTTTAAACACTTGTAATCAATGATTTAAAACCTAAATTTAAAGATATTTTTCTATTTTCTCACTTTAAGAACCAACAAAAAATAGTTTCAAGACCTAATAATCGGTAGGATCACATCCAAAGGTTTTGCAATATTTTCCTTAACTCCAGTGCAAAATATTTCTTAAAGCTAAAAATTTCAATTTTTTTTTTCACAAAAAATTGTGTTCTATAAGCCAAAGTTAGAGTCATTTTATTCGCACCACATATTTTCTAAAATTAATTTAGGACATTTCCAAAATTTCGAACACCTATAAATCTCTTGGGGGGGGGCCTCACTAGTAGTTATATTATTTTTCTATTTTTTTTTTAACTCAGGTACCCTATTATTCGGTATAAACCCAGATTTCAGCTGATATTTTACAATCTAAACAACCTATCATATAACTACTTTGACAGTCTAAACTACATGTCATATAAGTACTTGTATAAGCTAAACTACCTATCATATTATAATATTAGTCGGCATAAACTTAGATTTCAACTGATCTTTTATAATCTAAACTACCTATTATATAAGTACTTTTACAGTCTAAACTACCTGTCATATAAGTACTTGTACAAGCTAAACTACCTATCATGGTGGAATAAGTAATTTTACATGATTCTAACAGTAAGATGTAGTCCTCCATCTTGGTAATGTTAAAAGCCCCCGAAGCTAACACAATCAATGTCAAAAGCCTCTTAAGCAATTACCTACGTAAGATAATCAATGTATAATGCTCGCGAATCATGTAGACTAGAATCATGTAACAAATATCAGCAAAAATGAAGCTTACTGTTGTAAACGACTCAACGAAAACACGTAAAATTACTTGTAGTTCTCATAGCTTCATGTGAATTCAAATTTAAATTTGGATACTAATATGCAGGAATCGCGAGGAAAATTCAAAACAGGAGTCGGATAAAGTTTTTGATGAAACGACGAGATTTGATAAGTAACTTTTTTTTTTTTTTTAATACAACGATATATTTTACACTAAAAATGATGAGATTTTTTTATGAAATGATGAGATTTGATGTGTAACTTAAAGTTCCATGTTAATTCTGGAAGAGTCATGATAAAACATTTAACGACAGTCGGTGCAATTTTGTTTTCAAATTATGGACACTTTAATTGCTCTACTTATTAGACCCTACTTATGACTGTGCAATAAATTAGACCTGTATCAAAACATACGGATCAGGATCCTCTCCTGAGCAAAGGGTGAGGATCCTCTTGACCAAACCCATCGGGCCACTGAAATTTTATCCAACGACTACAAACAGAGGGCCCCTCTAAAAGTTATAATAATTGTAGCCGTTGGATAAAATTTCAACGGCCCGATGAGTTTGGTCAAGAGAATCCTCACTAGGGATGGGCAAATACCCATTGGTTATGGGTAACCGCGGTTATCCGTCCATTTAAATTTGACGGTTACAGTTATAGGTAACCGTTTAGATAAATAAATGGTTATGGGTATAACCGTTTACCCGTGAAATTTAAACGGACGGTTATGGGTATTACCCAAGGGTATAAACGGGTACCCATTTAACCGTTTATTTTAATATATGTAAAACTTAAAAAATAAAAAAATAAAAAAATAGTTTCTAACTAGGTTTAGTATCCCGAGATATATTTGGTTATAAAGGGCCATATAATATTATATATATATATATATATATATATATATGCCTCACTTGAGAGAAAAATATAGTTGATAGAATGGGCTAATGTTTAATATATGTGATTGAATGTGCTTAAGTATTAGTGTTCCACAGTTTTGTTTTGGAGTTTTTTGGAGCTTTGACCAATTCAAGATAATAATTACCTTGGGCATTTAGAAACATGTTATTATTAGATGATGCGTACATATATATATATATATATATATATATATATTTAGTTGGCCTCAAGTTTTTAATAAATTTTGACCCCAAAATTAGAAATCGATTAAATGGCTTGGATTGATGAACATATGTTTCTAAATAAAAATCCAAATATTTATTAAATTAGCCTATTAGTAGACTGATGTGTACTTACATACATATATATATATATATATGTATGTATGTATGTATGTATATAAGAATATTAATTAACCTACAACCATGTATGATTCTTGTAATAGATTAACCGTCACATAATTAGGAGACATCACATATATTCATAAATAATATTGCCATTGATATAAAAATACATGTTAAATGTACTTATAACGGTATTTAATAGTTAGAAGAAAAAAAATTATGACAAATTTCTTTTTAATTTTCAAGTTGTTAAAAAAATAGGTAGACGGGTAAAAGAAAAAAGTAAACGGGTACGCGGTTATGGGTAAATGGGTATATGGGTATGGGTATACCAATTTATGTAAATACCCAACTGGTAAACGGTTATGTGGGTAAAAGCTTAAACGGTTATGGGTAAATAACTGCGGTTACCTGCCCGCCATAACCGTTGCCCATCCCTACTCTCAAGTTTTACCAAAAATACAACTCACACTCAAGTGACATTTTGATTCTTTTCATTAACTCTATATATTTTTCGGTTAAATTCAGGGAAAATTTTGGGTGTATTTAATTGAGACTTCGAGAAATTTTAATGGATTTGTAGAGATTCTATGTAAAATATTTTGATCCAAGTGTCTCGAAATCTCATGGGAAAATGCGAGATTTGTGAATGCTCGAAATACACTATGAAATTTCTCTAATTTTTCCTCGAATTCATCAACTTTTCAAAAAGCCTTTAAAATTAACTCATAATTAATTACACCTGAAATGTTATAAACTTCTGTAAAATCCTAATTGAATACACTCAAATTTATGTAGATTTTAATAAACTCTCTTAAAATCTTAATTAAAGTCAAAGACTTGTACAAAAAATAAAAATCCCTCAAATTCCATACACCCCAAGTAAAGCAATAACATAAGAATGAAGATTATGAAACAAAATTAAAAATAAAAATATATTGGGAGGCCAGGGGATGTCATCATCCACCACATTCTAGGAGCTTTAAGAAAAAGTACGAATTTTGTTATGTTTTGTTTTATTAATTCTTCTGCAAACAGTCCTATTTGCTCCTAAGTTTAACAGAAAATTAAATGGAGTTAACAAAAAGAACCAAAGTGATACATGACAATGAGTTCGAGGACTATAGAAAACAAAAAAGAAAGTTTTATTATCCAAAAGGAAAAGTTCAGAGACAAAAATGAAATGGGAGGACAAGTTCACGATCATTGATGTATTTTGTAGTTTATTTTCTTCATTTTTAACAGTCTTTAATTATTGTTATAAAAAGCAGTTTTTAATTATTTCTCAAGCAAATTACAAAATGAAATTATATTTTCTTTTTTCTTTTTTTGGGATTTTCATTAGATGTCTAAGTAGATTCTATTGCTTAAGACACTGAAGACATTTTGGCCAACTATTATGAAAAATGCTTCAAATCTCAAATTTTGGGAGTACGAGTACAACAATCATGGTGTATGTTCCGACCAAACCTTCCCCCAGTTACTATACTTTGTGCAGGCCAACAAGTTATGGTCCATGTACAATGTAACCAGTATGTTTCATAACGCTAAATATAAGATCGTTCAAGGGGAGTTGTATACGCTCACTACCATTGCCATTCGCCAATACCATTACACAAGTGACTGGTCACGACCCTATCCTCCGAGGCAAAGCGGTACCCGACGTGTCACCGGATCCGATGCATGAAGTGAGAATTTGTTTTGATAAAGCCGGAACGAACGTGATACCCTGTCACCCTTCTCTATCAAATTGTAAGGTTGCTGGCGATAAACCTATATTGCTGTAATAAGAGCCTCAGGCCAAATGCTTATATGTTTTTCTAATTATAATTCATTCATCATCTTTTGATTTGCATGTCTTTTTTTGGTTTTGTTAAATGCACTTCTACAAAAAAAATTTACCAAACATTTAATTTTTTTTATAGTTGTTTATTTTCAAGATATAGCAAAAGTTTTTTTTTTTTTAAAGCACAACAATACCAAACTAGTCATTCACCTGTTCAATTATAGTTTTTAAGTATGACAACGTGGTCATGGAGGGGGTATATATTAAAAATGTAACAACGTAGGAACACGGAGTGATACTCTACATGTTATTATATGATTGCGGGACTCTTACTAAAAAATAACTTTCCTTGAATTGTATAATGACATACATTGTACTGCCTCGTATTCCAGTTACATTAAAAAATCTCTGTTTGTTGAATTTAGAGCTATCTATCTATTTTACATTACAAACTTTCCACAAGCCAACACGTAAGTTCAAATTCTTTATCCAATAATCGTTCTTTGGCTGCGTGATAGAAATAATTTCAAAACCATCATGCGAACAACTTAGTTCCAAATGAATACATCATGATGATAAGCAGGTTAATTACTCAAAGTAATACAAATAATTAGTGCTAATTAAACACCGGCTTTTATTCGCAGATCTATATGTAATTACGTATATATCCATCTGAAAACGAAAGTTATACTTCATATTTAATAGGGTAAAATACATTTTACCCCTTTAGTTTTGAGGTTAATTTCAATTTCTTACAACATCTTTAAAATATTTTAATCTCAAACATTTAACGCTATTTCATTTCAATTTCATACAACTGTTACTTAATCCTTTAAATTTACCGTTAAATAGGGAAGAGATGGCATTGGAAGCTCGGATCTAAAAGAAATTGTGACCATCGGGATTCTGTGCTTAATTCTGCGTTCGGTGCAGACATTCAGATCGGTGTGGGTATTGTAAGAACCCGTATTCTTTTTAATTGAGTGCCACTTGTTGCTTTTGGGATATTTTATATTTGCTGCTTTCTGATTGATAAATTAGAGCAGCAGAAGGTGAGAGCAGAGTGAGTAGCCAATTTCGGTTTTGAGGAGAGAGAGAGCATACTTGCAGAGAGCAACGCAGAGAAGCAGAGAGAGCTGCAGAGAGCCCCAAAAATAAGGGGCTGCTGCTCCATTTGTTTAGTTAGAATTCATCCAGGAACATCCGATAAAATTAGGGGTTGGATGTGTGAAGATGTTAGTTGGATTGTCTTGTTAAAATTTGGAATCTTAAGGTGAGTGATTTATGTAATATGTTGCAAATTATACTTATTTTCAATTATCTCTTTATTTCAAGTCAAGTATGTTAGATTTGTGGAACTGCTTTCAGAATTATTGATATAGAGATGTGGATATTTAGAATTGTTTGGGGAGCATGAGAATTTTAGTGTTGCATTAATCCGAGGGATAAATGTAAATTACACATGGGGACATTAGGGCAGAATGGTCAATAGGAGTCACGTAGTGAGTTACTATTTATGAAGGATATAATGAACACGTAAAGGGATGATGTGATATGGCACTACGTGCATAATGATTTGATTTTATTATTATATTTTCTATAGTAACTAAAATGACATCGCTTAACTGGCATATTACATATAAATAACTCACTGAGCGACATTGGTTGTTGCTCACCTCTCACCCTTTGATTTTGCAGATGAGTTATTTGACAAGACAGGTGCTAGACGAGCTGAGGTTGTGTTAGACAAGGGATTTAAGAGTTTTTTTCTTATTTTTGTACACTCTGTAAGGATTTTTTAATAATTACTGGTTTAAGAGAAGTTTTTATTTTTCGTTTTTACTTTTACTCGCACACCGGGTGTGGGGTCCCACCGACCTCGGTTCGGGATGTGACAGGTATCACGCTGGTTCAAGTAAGTGCGGCGCAATATAGGAGGAAATTTGGGAGGGTTCTTTTCAGATTTGCAGGTAGGTTGATGCGGAAAAGATAATGGTTTTGAATTTTGGGAAATAAAATTTTGAAATCCATGAAATTTCTAAGGTTTTTTTCTTCGGATTGAGAGCGAAAAATAAATAGATTTTGTACGGAGATTTGGGGAAGAAGAAGCATCGGAATAATTGGGAGAATTAGAGAATGAGGGTTTAGGGATTGGGAGGGGTGGTGCACTGGTGGTTATGGAGATTGGAGGAGATGGAGGCCCTATGGTCGTGTGGAAGAAGAGGGGTGGGCCGCTTTTTATTTATTTTTAATTTAATTTTGTATTTAAGTTTTTTTTATAATTAAATATTTTTTATATGACACATCATCAAAATATGTAGGCCATGCTTTTAGCATGTCATCACTTAACGGTTTGACTAATGAATGCATGAAATTGCAACAAAATACAAGTTTGTGTATGAAATTGAAATGTTTTAAAAATATTATATGAGGTTGCAATTACTTTAGTCTAAAGTAGGAGGGGAAATCGCACTATTCATATGAACAGTGTTTTGGATCACATTTCAGTTTATTTACAAGATTGCCACTCGGGTGCTTTTAGCCAACTTTCTGGCTTCGTTTCCACTTTCTCAAACCCTAGCAGCCACAACACCATCTCTGGAATAACATCGGCACCTGCTTCCTAAAACCAAAACCACACAAACTCGGCTTCATTTTTGTAACTCGAGAGCTTCGGTGGGATGAAGGAGAAGTGCAGGGAGATGGACTCGAGTCGACGGGCGGAAGAGATCTTCAGGGATTACAGTGGTCGGAGAACCAAAGCCGTCCACGCTTTAACTAACGGTACTCCTATCTCTCTCTCTCTCTCCCCCATCCGTTTCTCTTTCTTAATTTCCTTTTGGTTTTGGAAATCTCTGACCTTTTGGGTGATGTGGTTTTCTCATGTGGACAGAGAGAAAGAGAGAGAGGTCGAGCAAGGTTTCGTCGATTTCAGTCAACTTGGGCTACCCCCAACGTCCGGTAAGGTATCAATCTCTTCCTATCCTCACGCTTCTCTGGTTTTCGCTTTGATTTTTTTATGGAAGGTTTGAGATTTCTTTAATCATACAATCAGCTTGCCCTTAATTATTCTTTCACTATATTTGACTGTTATAGTCCTCTTTTAGCTACTCAAATGACACAATAAAAATCCCAAGAAATTTTTTTTCACTTTGTAATTTCCCTCAGATCCCTCGCTGATCCCTTCTCTCTCCTATGTCGTCTTACTCCACCGTTCGCATCAGGAAGGCCCGTGCGTGGTTTTTTGGGTGGGGATTTCAGATTTCAAAGGGCAGAGAGGCTGTGCTTCGTTACGATCGGGCCGAGCTTCTATCTGCAAATCGAGGCCCCGGTGAAGCATAAGCATTACAGGCCTGCGGTGAGTTCTAGGTCACCTCCTCCTTCTCCGATAAGCTTTCCTATATACATCAGTATTAAAAGAACAATTTCCAATATTTAATTTCACCATTTTCTCACACTTCCCGTTGATTGTCCGTCAAATTTGCAGGGAAAGAAGAAGGAAGGAAATGCAGCTAGGTACGTCACCAGGTCACAAGTTGTCAAACAGCTTCAAGTCAGTCTTCCCCTCTTCAGGTCTGTCTCTGGAATTCAAGTTGTAATTTTTGTATTTTCACATGATTTATGTAATTTATGTTAATTCAGGGTTTAGGGTTTGTGCATTATTCGGATTTGGCGTTAGTTGCTGTTATCCAGATTTTCTATTTTTATGTGGAAATGAGTCATAGTTGGTAAATGAGAAGCAGAGTAAGCAAATTACGGAGATACCTCCAGAAGAGTACAAAATGCCCCTGGTATGGATTGACTTGGATCTGACTGGTGAGGGTAAAATAATGTATGTTCCTTTTACCCTTTTGTTATTTGTGGATAAAATAATGTATGTTCCCATCATGGTTTCTTTTTATTCTCCAAAAATAGATTTTTAATATGCTGTTTACCGAAATTTCAGTCCTTGGAGTGAAGCTCCTTATAAGGATGCTGCAGGGAGAACGACATCTGGGAATTTACCTCTTAATGCATTTTTGTCTGAGGTATCTTCGTTTTCATTGCTACCCTGTTTAAATTAGCTTACATATGCTCTTCATGAATTTTTTTTCCCATTTATTTTGGATGATATTTATGTTTCCCTTATTTCTTTGTTTAAAGAATCTCCTTAGCCAATTGTAAATTGTAATTATATCTTTGTTTTTCTGTGATTCCAGTGGGCCCTCATGACACTGTTAAATCCAAACCGAAGTTTGGCGAATTTGATATATGTTGGATACAATGGCAGTCCTGCTTCAGCTATCCATGTTACTGGAAGAAGATCAGTAGATCGTAAAAGGAAAAAAACGGAAAGAAATGTTAGCTGCTTTGTTTTTGGTCCTAAAAATGCAGGAAAATCCCTTTTTTTAAATTCATTCATAGGAAGGTATGGCTTTCCCCCTTCACTATACTCCGTATATTATAAATGTGAAGAGAAAGGGTACCACCATACCTAATCCCATTTTCTGAATCTTTGGTATAACAAAATTTATTGGGTGATAACTTCCTAGCTCTCAGATGCTGCTATAGTTCTACACAAATGAACTATTTTGCTCCTGAAACTACCCAATTTTCTTTTCAAACTGAGACAAAGCTCACTGTGTCTGCTATCCCTTTCCTGTTTGACTCTAGTCTATCTTCCATTTTAGAAAATATTTGTGGTGACTGTAGATTTATTCTTTCATTTGGCTTTGGTAATTTGTTGTTGCCAATTTTGACCTCAGGCCTTTCTCAAAGAGGGAGACTATACTTACTGGTGAGCGTTATGCAGTGAATGTCATTAACCAGATTGGGGTGAGTACTATCATATAACACTTTTTGCTTCGAGAAAGGTAACGGGTAAGGGAGGTATGGGTATGGGTTTTTAGGGCCGGTTTCTAGGGAGGTGGTCTGGTGTCAGTGCCTTCACGGGATGGGGGTGTGATATGGGGGAGAGAGGAGAGGGGGTTGGCTGCAGAGAGTGGGGGTCTGATTTGGGGGAGATATGAGAGGGGGTTGGTTGCAGAGAGAAGGTGACGACGGGTGCACGATTAGGGGGACAGAAAGAGAGTTGATTGGGTACAAGATTTGAGGGTAGGGTTGAGGGAATGAGTGTGTTGGCTGCAGAGAGATGGTGGGGTTGAGTTAGTGTCTCTCCCTTTTTGTCGCTTCTCTCTTCCTCCATCTATGACATCTTTGTTTTGGGGTCAAAATATGTTCGCTTTTACATAGAAATTTGAGTCTTTTATTTATTTATTTGGGTTTTTGTAGCTGATGCATATTAGGTTGTGTTTCTGGGTTTTATCACTAATTGTCAATTGGATTTTCTGGTTTCAAAAATAGGTGGAGGCATCGACTAATCAGCAGATGCCAGTGTATAATCTTGCATCGAAGATTCTTTGTCGGGTTGTCAATGTATCATTGAAGGTAGTGTGGTGGCTGCTCTTATAAAGAAAACTAAGAATTCTGGATTTAATTGTTTAGCTGGTTCTTTTGTACTCAAGTTATTGGGCTTTGCGAGGGAATAATATGTTTCTTTCGGCTGAATTATAGGCTGAACCAGACACTGATGAAGTATATGCACAAGTCACTTTACTTCCTGAATCAAATGTAAGTTGTTGGCTTGAGGATTCTGATTTATTGTGGGCGGGTAAAACTGATTATGGGTTGAGATTCTGATGGTTTGATGTTATAAATTTTAGCAAGATAAGAATGCAGTGGAGAAGGAAATAACATAGGGCGCGTGTCCTTAAACAGGAAAAGACTTTGGTTAGGCAAAACCAAATTAAGGAAGAGAATAGGTAGAGGCTAAAACATAATCAAGTGGAAATTTTAGGTACAAAATGTGCAGTGAGTCAAGAAATTATACAATGGTATCCAATTACTTTCCACCACGACCACTTTAAAAGGCTTAGTTCTTTTTCCAAGTGAAGAAATAAAATGGCACTTGAATCGTAGAAATATTAACATCTAGACTCAAATGAAAAGAACTGCATATTTGAAAGGAAAAAAACAAACCAGCACACACTTGGAAATAGATGAAAATATTGGCAAACCTCACAATGTATGTGCACGCTTTAGTGATATTTATAATGAGGATATTTATATTAGCAAACTTGACTTATGCCCTGTACACATTCTATTGTTTAATTAATGAAGAAAACGATTCTCAATGTCTAGCTATTCATTTATTATCTTCAATGATTTGGAAACCTGCTACTATAGTTTTCAGAATGGTTATGTCACACTCTGCTATTCTTCCTGTCAAAATGGGGAATGTTTGCATGGTTGTCACTCTTCGAACAGGTTAGTGGGTTTCTCTGGATTTTCGTTTTTCTCTATTGGGTTTCGATTAGTTCTCAAGTTTTTGCGTTTCTTGATTTGCTTTTCGTATTTGAACATAAAGTTTTTATTTCCTCATGAATCTGATCTGCCTTTTTCAAAGATATCTCTGGTTATAGCCTCAATCTACAAGCTTTGTGGCTGATCAGAGCCTACCGTATTTGGATTTTGCTGGTAAGCATAAAATTATATATATATATATATATTCATTAAGTTTGTATAATTACATGGGTGTTCTTTGAGTGATATGTACATATATTTCCTAAATGAAACTGATTTCTCACACTATTTTCTTATTCTGCACCTTTGTTGAATTTTTGTCTTTTTATTTTTTTATATTTTTTTATTCAATTCAAATGACCCAAATAAACACGAGTGTATATGGAGAATAATGAGTATGCGGAAATCAATATCATTTGCTAAAATGTTTATCTTTATAGCTCATGGTATATATGAGTTTCGTTGTTGCTGCTTTTCTTGCCTTTGCACGTTCTGCTCTGAAATTTATAAATACATAGAATATTGTAATTGAAAGAAAAATAACTTTAGACCAAATTCTACATACCCAATTTGACAGGAAGAAGGTTTCGAATTGGACGATTGGAAGACAAAAAGGTTATAATTGTTATGACTGGATTGAGCATGGTATGTTTAATTATGCAGATGACCATCTGTTTTACTTTGATTAATTTCGTTGGTCAGTGCATATCATAGATAATGTATTTAATAAATGATGTAGACACAATGTCTGGCTTCAATACTACAAGTGTATTATCCGTTAGATTCGACAATTATTAAATCTTTTAGTGTAAATCTTAACCATTTATTTCCCGTATCATTCAATATTATTGAAGTATTTTCTGTAGAAACTTGCTGGAAAAAAATTGATGTAGAAACCTGTGAAAAGCTCAATGCAGGCATCTCAACTCAATTACTACAAACCCTATTCAAGGTGAAAGCTGTTGTACACTATGGAATTGCAGGAAATGCAGATCCTCAACTCCAAATTGGAGATGTCACCATCCCTCAATTTTGGGCTTATACAGGCCTTTGGAATTGGCAGGTATAAAACAATAATTTTCTTTAGAAAATTGGCTTTTGTTTGGTAATCATTTTTTAATCCCAGTTAATTGAATATCCAATTAATGGAAAAATGTATTTGTGCCAAATGCCATTTCAATTGAATGGTTAGTGTATTTGTTCCAAACAACATTCGAATTGGATGATTGGTTTATTTGTTCCAAACCCCAATATAATAGTATTTGTATTTCTGCCCATTTATGGATGATTGCTGTAGCTGCTATGATTGTCAGATTGTGTATGTTGGCTATTGCTTAACTGAGCAAATAAAGTCAGCAAAAAAGTAGATGCTATGTTAGTGTATGTCAATGGGGAGTGTAGCTATGAAATATATGATTACATTGATCAAGGATGATAAGTATAACAGAGTCCTAACTGAGCAATGTATGTTAGTGACTCAGTGTAGATGGTATGCTTTGAATTTAGTGAGTTCTTTTGGGCAAGGGTTATCAAGTTTTTTTGTTGAATTTCTCTTGCTTCATTTAATTTTTTTAGATGTACAAGAGTAGAAACCTTCCGTGCAGAAGCTTTACATCCTCCCTCAACAATTTGTGTGTCTTTCTGTCAAAATTATTCATGTCTTCCTGTATTACCGCTTCAAAAAGGATTTCCATATTGTCCCCAGTCAATCCGAGGGTTCTATTTGATCTCTAAGAATTGTGGGAAAGAACAGGCAAATGCATCTAGACGGGTGGTTTGGTGGTGAGGAGACTTTGAGGGCCAATGGAGGCAGTCTATTCTTCCCATATTTTCTTTTTTAGGTTAGTATATGAAGCTTTAAGGAAATGATGTTATATCATCGCAATCTCATTGCTTGATTTTATTCAGCGTTGGTTTTGATATGATAGTATCCTGTTAACTATCCTATGGAACAAATTCACAAATTCTCATATTTAGACTCAAATGCTAATTGATTCTGAGTGGTTTTTAATCTTTTGATGATCTGGCATCCGGTTTGTAGATTTCTCTTATGCTGGGTTTTTTCTTTCTTATGTTTTTTTTTTTTAAAATTAAATTTTTTGGAATTTTCAGAATTTTGGGTCGTTGGAGGCAGAAGTTGGTTGCTTTGCTTGGCATGATGAGGTATATAATTATACACCCAATTGACTTTGATCTTTATGTTTTTAATAATTGAGAAAGAGTAGTGTTAATAATTGAGAAATCTGTGTTAGACATGTTTACATGACAACTTTATCTTTGAGATTTGTTTGGTTTTGAAATTCCATCAAAAGCTATGGTTTTTGTGCGAATGATTTTGTGAGGGAGATAAGGCACAACCTTCTCATTTGGTTTTTTCTCCCTCATTTTTCAAATTCCTTCAAAATCTTGCAATTTGCCTTTCTAAATTAGCTTAAGAAATATTTCGTTAATTTGATCATTGAGATTGGTTCTGAAATTCCAATTTGTTTGAGCAATGACAAATTGGGATTGGTTTTTAAATTCCCCATTGAAAAATACATAGCAATTTCAGCTACTGTTTGTTAAGCAAATACATAGCTAATAATTAACGTCTGTTTACTCTCAAAAAACCTTTCCCAAATCCTCAAATACATAGCTAATTCAATTGAACGCACATTTGATTGCTGCAATCATTGTCAGATATTCCTTGGGAATAAGCATTGTTCAATTTTAATTGCAAATAACAACTGAAATTATCTTATTTATTACCACTATTGATTTGGATCTGTAATGCACAATGTTTAGATCATTTGATCGGTACTTCCTTAAGTTTAATACTGGCAGTTTGGCTGTGATCGAATTGATCCAGTCTCGAATAGTGAGGCATGTGAGATGATAACAGACTAACAGAGGAAAAGGAGTTGATGCATATGTGTTTGATTTACAAATTTTGGCAAATCCTGGCCATTTTTGGGTTTCCTGGTGATATATATCTATCTTCATAACCAAATAGCGATAACTTCGAGTTTCTAGACGTTTTAGTGTGTTTTGAGTCCTGCATTTTTGTAATGTCCGTGCAAGTTGTCACTAAGATCTTTTGGTTTCTGGCTACTTTAGATTTTCAGCATTGTATTGTAGTTTTTAATTTATCTTTGTTAGGTAGAGGGCATGTGATGTGGGTTTTGGTGTTTAGCAAATATTCTGAGCTTCATTACTATTTTAATGTTTCCTGTCTGCCCTACAATGAAATGAACAGTACAATAACCAATATAACAATAAAATCAGTCACAGATTCCAAGCATAATGCATCAAAAGTGCGCTGAACATAATTCTAAATAAAACGCAGTTAAGCAAAAACAGGGTAGATAAGCATACTGTGAGATGACCGATTCCAGAACGCCTTTTAACAACTTTATTCGGATGGTAATTGAGAACATTATCAAGTATAAATGACTGGTCATCAGCTGGCAGTGCATCCCCATCATTGTACCTGGATAGAATAATTTAAAACTCCATACCGAGTTAGAGCATTGCCAAGCACCAAGCAAAGATGTCTCAATATGATTCGTTAGTTAATTTTCATGACACAATTTCAATTTCTTTGGAAATTTGTGCGTTTATCTTTGTTTTTTATGGTTTGCTGATTTTCATGTGCTTTGTATTCATGATTGTTTATTTTGTAAAGGAAATGCGGGATATGATAGAGATGCAAGCAAATTTCTAATCTTTGTCTATCCGGTTTTCACTTTGTTTAATTTGATCTGATTCAGCCTCCTTTTCGTTGCTTTTGAGGAAACCAAATTAACTCTGCCTTTCGATCTTTGTATGTCATGCTTATGTTCTCCTTTATTGGGAGACTGATTTACTGTTTAAAATTGGTTACATTCTCTTATAGTTGCCCTTTTTGTTGGTTCTGAAAAAACAAAGTGACATGTGGATTTCTGTCTTTCTATATCATGCTTATGTTGAAATGTTGGATAGGTAAACGTTTTTTGTTGTTGTGTGCAAGTTTGGTTTCTATATCTATTGCGATTCATGTTTCAGTGATATTATTGTAATATCGAATCCTAAAATGTATTGTGTCAAGAACCAATAAAAGGAATGTAATGTGTAAGTGCGTTTGATTATTCAAATGCAAAATTTTTAATTCTTAGAACGAGAGTTGCAATTAAAATTAACGGAGTGCTGAGCAGAAGTTTAATTAATTCAGTTTTGATAAATGATTGAAGGTTGCTCTATTATTCTATTGCTGTTTTGATAATTATAAGTTTAGATAACGAAAGGGATAGAACGAAAATGAAAGCTTAGAATCTGGTGAATAATATGTTGGCATGCGTGTGTGTTCTCTTCAAGAGAATCGGTTGATGTTTTTAGTTGTATAATTTATTTTCCTTGGTCTAAATGCACGTCCGATTGCTTGCCTTCTCATAGATGGGTTAAGTTGGACATCCAGAAGAATTTGTTTGCATAGGAACTTTTTTTTTTCTTTTCGCTGTGATCTATTTTGTTAAAGGTGATGATAAAGATTTATCAATGTTGTTTGTTCGGAGTTAGGTGGAAATTGGGGAGTAAATTGTGATTCTAAACAGGACCATCGTGTGATATTCTTTTAAACTATGATTTATTTTCTTTGCTATAGTGCGGAAGACTTTGCTGCTTGAACAAGAACGACTGCTGCAGGGCGTTCTACATGTTTTTGGCTTTCAACATTTTTGCTTCAAGACTTAGCTGCTTGAACAAGAACGAAACTCAATCTTAACTGCAATGCAAAATATGTGTGGACTGCATGTTACTTCTGTTTCTTACGGTAACAGGCGTCCTGCATGTTTTTTGCTTTGCACGTTTGTGCTTGAAAACTTAGATGCTAGAATAAGAACAAAATAGTTTTTATGTTGCCTAATCTACATGATATATATTTTGCCACATTGACTACAAGGGCAAGATTTGTGTGAACTGTCTGTTACTTCTGTTTATTAGGGAACCAAAACGTTCAGTTTCGTCCTGTTCATGGTACAATGTCTTTTCATGTCAGCTCAATTGAATGTATATAAAAACGAAGCTCAGTTGAATGTATATAAAAACGAAGCTGCATATCTTACTAACCTCATTCACTCATCTATCCCTTTCTTCATTTATGATTGTGTTGAATTTGTTCAGTTTAAATGTATCTTATTCATGCAGTTCAAGGTGATACATTCAAGTCCCGCAGCAACGCGCGGGCACATTTTCTAGTTCCATCTAAACTTAAAGGGATAAAGTGTAATTTATCCTATTTAATAATAGTACATATTTAAATTTGGGATATCCATCTAATTTCATTATTAGCACACATGTACGTGTGTGATCTTACTTTACTTCACGTATGATATAGACTGACCGCAGTTGCTTTTGTCACGATCGCAGTCGATCACTTGTTTTCCATCGTGGTCGTAACATACAATCACCTCATGCAATATTTGGCCTTTACAACGAATGGTGATGTTATGCTGAGTTGCTTTCTTAATGGCAGCCACAACTTCAGATGTGGTATAATTTTTACCTGGAACGATGCTACGGTTTGCAAGCATTTGAGCTATGTCCAATTTTCCCCACATCTTGTTGGCGAGCTCAAAGTATTCGGTCTGGGAGAAGGTTTCTTCGGAACACCTACCGTGCTTATTGTACTCGTATTCCCAAAACCCCATATTATTCCCTTTTTCGACATCCGGCCAAGAGATATTGAGCTTCTTTTCTAGGTCAGGCGTCATCTATGTCAAAAATATGGAAACACATTTCATTGGTGAGTAAAACACATTTGAAGTAATTTAACCCTTATTTATGACAGAGTACTTCTAATATCTTCTGTATATAAAGAGAACACAAAAGGTGAATAATGCTTTTGGGGTCACCAAGCTTCAACATAAAGATTTGGACAAAAATGCCCCCAAGACAAAAAAAAAAATATTCAAAGGTATCCCAAAATAATGCATCAAATAAGACAGGGGTATTTTCATCATTTAATAGTGATTTATTTATTTTTAAAATTTTTAATTAGTACCTCACAATAGGCTAGCAATAATGTGATTCAATTTCTCTATTTTTAAACACTTTCAAAACATCTTAAGAGGTGTGTAGTGCCGGTTATAAAAATGTCTTTCGCATGCGGATAATGATGTGATTAAATAAGTTGTCAAATGATTGTTTTTTTTTAACAAACGATATTATCTACACTAAGTGGGAGGGAATGTGGGCTTAGCGGCTTAGCCCAACAATGGGCTAGCAATAATGTGATTCAATAAGTTGTTTATTAAATATTATTTTCTCTATTTTTAAACACGTTCAAAACATCTTAAGAGGCGTGTAATGCCGGTTTTAAAAAAAGTATTTCGCACATGGATAATAATATGATTAAATTAATTGTTAAATGATTTTTTTTTCTTAAACAAACGATATTATCTACACTAAGGAGGGAAAGAGGGGTGGGCTTAGCCTCATAATGGGCTAGCAGTAATGTGATTTAATTAATTGTTTATTAAATATTATTTTCTCTATTCTTAATGTAAATTTTGTAGACACTGATTTTATTATGTGAATTCAGCTGCTTTAATTAGTTTATGAGGAGTTTCTTCTAACATGATCTAAAATTATTAATTTACTTCAAATATTTGACTTTTATTTTATCAATTTACGTATACAAATACATTAAAATATGTAAGTCGTATGTAACATGTTATGATTTAAAAAATACCTGAAGAACTCGCGTGCACGAAGGATAGTGTAGCTGAAATAAATTTACCTTGTTTTCATCAAAATCTGTTCCGTTGCACCGCAACACTGGTCCGGATTTATATTTTGACGGCCACAGGCCGTGGATTGTAAATTGGGCCAATGGGCTAGATTCGTTCACAGCTTTCGGCCACTGCTGTGTGAACATGAGAAACTCGTATGGTGTGGCACCCGAAGTTTGAGTGGGGAAGACGGAGGAAACTGGAAGATGAAATATTGCAATGTGTGTGTATAAATTGTATAATACTAATATTGCAAGGAGAATGTATAAATGGAATAATAGTGATGACATGATCGATGATATTAAGCGGACTCATTTAGTTATCGATCAGTGTTTTACTACAACCCTATATTGAGATGTTCGTCCACTATTTATACCCATATGCATTCATGATACTCTACTAATACGTGAACACACTAATTAATGCATGATGAAAGTGATTGGCTGTCAAATTATCATCATCAACAATTTATCAATTAGTGGAGAAATGTTTTAGTGTGCTTGGACATGGGATGGTACAACACATGTCATCAGGGGTGGATCTACCTTAGGGCAAGGTGGGTCAGCTAACCCTCCAAAGCTCAGAAATCTTTCATGGAAGAGCCTGGTGCTGCCCTTCGAAAATCTGAGATGTCCTTAAAAGCTGACCCTCCAACAATTGCTCGACGAATTGCCCATGTGAACACTGAGTGAGTAGCTGCTAGCCTTATGCCCTAGTATGTGCTATGGGCATATGGCAATAAGCTCACTAGGCATATGTTATCATCTGTCGACATGCTTGCTCAAAAGCTACTGACATCAGTCGACATGATTGCCGAAAGTTGTTGGCATCTGTCAACAAGCGTGCAATATGACTTGGCAAATGACCTCAGGCTTACCAAAGCTCGATGACATGCCAATTTGCATGCTATTTCGTCCAAAAAATTTTGGACGCTACACTCGCTATTCTTACTGACCCCCCAAATAATATTTCTTGGATCCGCCATTGCATGCCACTATATAAGTGGTGAGATACTTGTGTTAAAAAAATTAACAATTTAAAAAATAAAACTTCCCTTCACTTGTATAATAACACGTGATGTATCACTCGTATTCCGAGTACAATGAAAAATTTCTCCGCTTAGTGGGTGGTTGCAGTTACAAATGTAGTAACCATGTGCAGTTTAATGTCACAATTAACTTACATGCATGAAAATTTGTTTGCATTAATTTGCTTTAACTAAAAGTAGATATTTTAAAATCCTAAAATGCTCCTCAATATGTACTTCTAACATATTCATTGGGTTGATTACGCTAACACGTTTTGAGGTTTATAGACCTTTGACAAAAACCTTTCACATTTCAGACATTGCACTAATACCCCCTCAAGTTGTAATTCACTTTTACATAACCCTTTAGTCAACATTTTTTGCTAATAAATTGACAACTTTACCCTTATAACTAATTACTTAAACAGTAAAAGAAATTAGTCTCCCTAGCATTACCTTCGTTGAAATAAGAATTTGACAAAGAACCAGGACACCACTTGTTGTATATATACCTACATGCAAAAATTCTTGAGTACTTCAGACTACTCAATACTTTGAATATTTTTATCGTTAAATCTTAATTTTTGTGATTTTAAACAAAGATTTAAAAACTAAAAATATTACGTATAACACCCAAAAAGAGTCTCCTCTTCATGTGGGAAAGTGCTAAAGCCAAGTGTTGTGTGAATTCAAATTTTGTTCACACAAAGACATCTCTTGGTGTGTATATCATTAATGTAGGTAGTTGGCTTGTCACCTCAAGTGCACTAAAATATTGACTTATATGAATCTCTTCTTCATGTGGGAAAGTGTTAAAGCCAAGTGTTGTGTGAATTCAATTTTGTTCACACAAAGACATCTCTTGGTGTGTATATCATTAATATAGGTAGTTGGCTTATCACCTCAAGTGCACTAAAATATTGACTTATATGCTCGTTTTGTTTCACATTCTGCTATTGCAACCTATATACAATAACTATCTAAGTCAAGTCGTCAACTGTTTCCAAAAAATATAAAACTCATCCTTATAGTTGGCATGTCACCTTAAGTGCACTTAAATATTGACTTATATGCTCGTTTTGTTTCATACTCAGCTACCGTCGCTAGATACAATAACTATCTAGGTCAAGTCATCAACTGTTTCCAAAAAAATTATAAAACTCATCCTCAACTGTTTTCAAATAACAAAAATACCAAGTCGTTAAAACTTCTATTCTGTTATAGTGCTTTGTGGGGAACTATAACCCACATAGCCAATCATATTGTGCCATGTGAATAACATAGAATCAAAATATTAAAAGTCATTCATGTGATTTTAAGTCTGGGTGAATTACAAGTAGATTCTCAAATTTGAGTGCAACTACAATCTCATATATTGTTTTCAAAACATTAATTGCAATGTCATACACAAAGTTGGGTCTTAATTGCAACGTTATACATCTATCAATTAATCTATCAAATTGATCATTAAGTGATGATATTGTAAGAGTAAGTTTCACGTATTTGTTGACGTGGATACCACTCGTTTACCATGTATACAAAATGCAAACAAAAAAAATTTATGTTGTAATGTAATATGTGGATGGTCCACATGAATAGTTTATTACTATTCATCCAAAGAAAAATCATATGGGTTATTATTCATATGAAGAAAGTTTGTAAAGCAAATAGTGTTGTTACAATAATTTTTTGCCTATAAAATGAGAGCATACGAAGGAAGGAAAGAAGATGGAGGAGAGGAAGAAGAGAGATACATAATAAAATACCAGTGAGCTAGGCTATAGAGAAGAGATAAAATAGTGAGACTTTTGGAATGGTGCGTTGCACCATGTGAAAACAAGAAGAAAACAAAAGATAGAGACTCAACCATTGCCTTTTCTGTTTTGCATTTTTATGTGAATGATGCTGGTTTAAAGTCCTATCACAAGTTTTATTTATTTAAAGCAATTTATTTACAGTGGGTGGAGTTATTACCCTTTGCTTTAAGCTTTGATATTTATGTGAATGATGCTGAATCAAAGCCCTTGTCACAAGCTTTATTCACTAAATAGCAATTTATTTATCATGGTTGGAATTACCGCATATTGCTTTAATTTATTTAGTGTACTACATTTTGTTATGATGAGTCTAACAAGGATCCGAAGTTCCTTGATCACATTATAATCTGATGTTTCATGATCCTCATCATATAAAAAGATCGGACCAGAAGTTCTTTGATCAAAATCAAAACCTGAAGTTTTGAATCAACAAAGAGAGTAGTAATTCCTCAACTAAATTAAAATGATGGCCACAAGTACCTCAATCCACAAACTATTAAATGAGGGCCAGAATCATTTAAATGAGGACCATAAGTTCCTTAATCCATGCACAGATTAAGTATGGGCATGAATTCCGATGTCAATATTGAGAATAAATTTCGAGTACATATGAATAATATTTTGACTTGAATTTCAAAATATGAATAATGTGAAGAACTTGAAGTTCTAACATTTTGTGTAGACATATGTTATATGTGGTATGAGTTAATTATCGCAATTTTTGTCATACCTGAATTTCTTCCTTTTGGGAATAAGAAAATGGTGAACTTAGCAAAACCTGATTTTGTGACCTTCGACATCTTACACAAGACATATTTTCATGAATTCATAATGCCTAAGAATTCAAGTGGAAGCATATGATATTAGAAAACATCTATACTTAAAGGCTTATTGAATCATATTTATCGAACTAGAAGT
This sequence comes from Pyrus x bretschneideri, assembly GCF_019419815.1. Taxonomy (NCBI): domain Eukaryota; kingdom Viridiplantae; phylum Streptophyta; class Magnoliopsida; order Rosales; family Rosaceae; genus Pyrus; species Pyrus x bretschneideri. The sequence continues at coordinate 6,101,528 of NW_025999402.1, forward strand.
TTCCATCGTCTCTTCATTAATTCATTAATTATGGAACCAGAAGTTTCCATGGGTTCCCTATATAACGAGCTAAAGTAGAAGCTTTCAGACATGTATAAAATCAAATGGGAGAATTTTTTTTTTTATACATATATGTGCATACACATGAGTTACAACTACAAAAACAAACAAATTTTTTTTTTTTTTGGGGGGGGGGGGGGGGGGGCTTCATAAAGGTTTCTCATGTGAAGTCTCAGAATCTAGCTACGAATCTTTGGTGATCATGTGACACCCCAATACTTGGCAAAACACTAGAAGGGGAAGGCATCAGTTGCCTTCAGAATCTAGCTACGAATCTTTGGTGATCACTTTAAATCCGACATTTGGATTCTTGTAGCTGGTCGAGCTTTCTTTTCATGCTCGTCGAGTAAATATTTAAAAGTTTGTGCAACTCTTTATTCTCTTGCTTGAGCCCTCTGATCTTTTGTCTAAGACTTGCCACCTTATCCATTAATGTTTCGACTTGGCGAGTTCAAGTAAGTAGGCGTTAGCCTATGTTGGATACAAAACCATCACATTGAACACTAAAAGCCAAATAGTCTTGAACAACCAATTCATCAGACCTATTTGAAAGTATTCTTTTATCTCTGGGAGTGAGAAGGTTCTTATCTACTACTGTAGCCGTTATATCATCTCATCCTTCATCACAGAGTCTCTAATCGTAAAATGGTCATTAGAAGATAAGAATGACAAACGCCATATATTATCCTGGCGCGGGACATGTGCATCTCCCCCGAGACTCAAATCTAAACAAATGTTAGATGGGCAAGCCATTTTCAGAAATGATGAAAGACAAGGGTTGGATAAAGTGAAATCTCAGAAATACAACATAGACAATTTTCACAGGTGGGTAATCTTCAAAACGTGCATTTGGATACAATTGATACTTCTATAAAATGAGAGGCAACACAACCACTTGTTCAAAAATTGAAAAGACACTGCTCTCCGAATTTCAAAAGTCAGATTTTCCTGTATAAAGTTCGTCAACATTTTCTCAGACATAATCTTCGCTTTTTGGATATCAAGGACAAATATGTTAAAATGTCTCTGACAAAGTTAAAATGCGTAAAGTTCACTATTCCAACTACACCACTATTGTCGACATGCGTGGGTGACAAGGCCACATATGTACCACTACCTGCTATTGAGAAATCCCTATATATGTCGACCTTCGTCCTCCATGGCAAAGCACCTCCAAAATACCTAACTCATGTTCCTTGCCAATAATGCATTTGCAACTAAACCTATCAACATATTCAATATTCTTTCTCTCTGAGAATACCTTTTCAATCAAGTCCCTCAAAATGCCAAACTTATTTTCTCAGTGAGAAATATTTTTAATCGAGAAGCTTTACATCAGCATCAAATCCTTCTACTGTTTTCATTCAAGAGGAAAAATACCTCATATCATCAGGGTCAAGAGCAAGAGTATCTCATATCATGTTATTTCCCTGTCTTTTCCTTTGCCCTTACTCTTACCTGCAAGACAATGAGAAAGAAAAAAATCAGTCATAACCTGAAATCAATCTTCCGGTCTAGAACTGATTACCTGGAACCTTTGCCTGGTTGCTTACCTTGCATTGCTCTTAAGTAGTCATCTTCAACTGTTGTTGGAGCTAGGTTTCAAGTCACCAATGTCACAGGACAGTTAGTACGATGTTGGCTCTTTACACTGAAGCTGCCAAGTACAAATTAGTCACCAAGAAGTGATGCTTTAAAGGGCCATTCAAAGGCAAAGGTTATGCACCACTTCTGTTATGCAAGAGATTGAAGCAAATGGATCGACGATGAGCCCATAAAAGACCAAAGTTCAAGATGGGAATCTTAGTCACATCCCCAACAAACATTATCAGTTTATATAATACATGTGATGTACAAAAAGGTAATGAAAATTACTAATTGATTATAAATTACAGAGATGCCGCACGAATTGAAGTCTCAGTTAGACTATCCATAGACTTGGCACTACTGAATTGTTGCATGCCCGAAGCATAACAGTCGCCGTATGGATTCAAGTTCCAAAAGGTTAATCCATGGACATGGCAATTTTAATATATCCCATGCCTAAAGCATGATTAATGTGTAGGTTCCAATGATTCAACTCCCCATAAGTGGAGATTAAAAATCCAAGCTCTATAATGCTCTAGAGGAGGTTATAATCCAAATTCTCAAACAATTCATCTAATAAGTGATGACTGTCCTAGAAGAGACAATGTAAAGCCCCTGAAAAGGCAGGGATATCCAAAGTAATGAAATGCTTATAAATATACATGCGCATGCGCATGCACATGAGAACTATGAGATCACGAATTGATGATTACCAATGTTAATTTTGGTTTTACAGTAGCTACTAAATTCATCAAAGAGCTGTGTTGATATTGAGCTACGTTCTTTTGTTCGTCGACAAAAAGCAAAACTATTTGCCAACATGGAGGAAGGCAATTCCATTACAATTTATTAAGAACGTGGAAAAATGGACCTATTGTACAAATCGCCAAATGATGTCGAACCCATAAGGTTACATATGGGCATTTGTAATACACTGAACTACACTCAACATGATATGACACAAAGTTCCTAGTTGAAACCTGAAATTGTGATATTGTAAACATAATTTCCCATTGTGAAACTTGTTCATTTAAATGGAAAATTATATATTACACGAAGCGTTATGAAATGCCTAAAGCATATCTTCATAAGTAAATCCTTCAAGTATATATGAAAGCAAGTGGCTCTGTATAAATTCCAAAGGAGAATGTGTTATGAAGTGTAGAAAATCCCTAAATGACTCAGACTGCTTGAAGAAAACCCTGGAAAGGTAAAACATAAATTATGTACTCAATATCAATAGATGGTATAAATTGTCTTAGTGAGTACTGTCTTTATGATGTTGTAGCAACATACTAAATCTCTTGCAAGAGTTAATAATATTAGAATGAGATTCCTGAAGAGTCTAGAAAGATTATAAAGCGTTGAAAGGAATATTGTCTCGAGGTGTAGATCGAATAATATGCCAACACAAATCTTATCCAAAATGTTTATGATATTAAAAAAAAACCATATGGATTAAAGATTATGAGTTGAATACTCAAATAATTAACCAGTATTTAGACATTAAGAAAGATCATTCATCCTTGTGAAGGAAATGATAAATTGATATTTGGTCCAAGAGTACCATATCTTAATGAAATATGTGCCTTACTGTATTTAGCAAATAAGATGTTACACTTCATGTGGAGCATAATACCAACAAATGAGTATTGCAATGAAATAAAGTTTTATTGATATCCCCAGGAAATTATAGACATGTGCTTGTTCTATTCCAAAGAACTCACTAATAGCCATGGTCTTATTGGGCAAGCAAAATTTGAATACCTCTCTAGCCTGCATACAAATCGCTCTCAGAAAGGATTTGTATTTACCTATGGAAATAGATCGACTCTGCAACGATCAAGGAAGCAAGGATTCATTGTTGCGTCTTCATATCTCTTATAAATACATATCTCCATCACCGTTCTAAAAATTAGCCTAGGCAGCGCTTAGGCGTTGGGCGGCGGAGCTCCGATCCGATTTAGGCCAAAACGTTCAGTTAAGGCGGGGAAGATTTAGGCGGCTGCCTAGGCGCTAACTGGGTGCTCTAGGTGGTATAAGCGGTGCTAGGCAGCACCCTAGGCGTTTTGAATATCGTTACAGCTCTTCATCGGATCTGCAACTCTTGATTTGATCTGCAATTCTCAATTTTTATCATATCATCGGAGCCTTATGCAGAATTTCTGTAGCTTGCCGTCTATGCGTGGATGAGGGGAGAGAAAGCGCGAAGAGAGAGAGAGAGAGAGAGAGAGAGAGAGAGAGAGAGAGAGAGAGAGAGCAATTGATTGGTTTTAAGCTTAGCTTCTGGATTTCAGCCTGGTTATGCGAGGGAGAAGAAGAAACGAAAGTTTGAGTTCTGCATGAAGAAGAAGAAACAAAATAAATTTAAAAAGAAAGGCTTCTACTTTCCAAGGGTCAAAGGCAGTAATAGGACCAGATTCCACCTTGGATTATGTGAGAAACGTGGGGTGGTGGGTTACATAGAGTAATTGATTGGTTTTCAACCACAAACCACTGAGTTGTTTATTTTTCATTTACTTATCTACTTAAAATAATATTTTATAAGGATATATAAATAAGGTTTTGTTGTCTTCTATTTTATATTTCCATATTATCTACTTAAAATACTCATATATATATATATATGTGTGTGTAATTATGTATGTTCTTCTTTTAAAAAAAACATATCACTCAATAATTATATATTAAATTTAATTAACCTACTTTAAAAGAATGATAAATTACCATATTATCTACTTATCCCCTTAATTAACCTTACTCAATAATTATATATTAAATTTAATTATCCTATCTACATTACTATATTTCCTTATCTGCCTGGACCCCGCCAACCCGCCACCCGACTAGCACCTAACATTTTTTAGAACCTTGATCTCCATGAAGCTAGTCATGAATGTATTGACTAATGCTTGCGGCCCATTAAAATTTGGAGCGCTTGTAAACCACCTTCAAAAGATAACACTCCAACTATCATGTAAGGTATTAGATTCATCAACTTAGTAATTAGCCATATTGAAGAATTTGAAATCAGGGAGAGATACTCATCAGGGGGAGCATCCAAAACTGATCAAGGTTTTAACGAGGCAACTGAAATTGACATATAGCCATCCAAAGAGGAGTGTTGTAATGTAATATGTGGATGGCCCACATGAATAATTCTTTACTATTCATCCAAAGAAAAGTCAGATGAGTTATTATTCATATGAAGAAAGTTTGTAAAGCAATGGTGTTGCTACATTAATCTTTTGCCTATAAAATGAGAGCATACGGAGGAAAGGAAAAAAGACAAAAAGAAAAGAGATAGGAGATGAAGAAGAGAAAGAAGAGAGATACAAAATAAAATACCAGTGAGCTGGGCAAGAGAGAAGAGAGAAGAGAGAAAATAGTGAGAATTATTTTTGTACTTCTATTATTTCACGTAATGAAAAAAAGTACTACTGTTGCCCCGAGGACGTAGGCACATTTGTCGAACCTCGTAAATATTGTGTCTCATTTACTTTATGTTTCACTGCACACATATCGTCGATTTTACAACAATTTAATTATATAAATGTCAAAACTAAGAAAAGACGATGATCTTCCACGATGGGACCTTTTCTCCTCGTCCTCTATGCCAAAGCCGCCATAGACGAGCTCGACGAGCCTCCCTCATACGACCTTAGCTCGCTTTTCTCTGCAGTCAAAATGGTACATGGACTTGAAAAATTCAGAGCATAATTTAATTTTGGTAGCCAGAATGATCTTCAAATTCGTGGAGAATGGTAGTTGTGTTGGAGATGAAAACTATTAGATCTCAGCTGTAGTTAAGCCTCCCACTCCGACGAGCAATGCCATGTCGGCCACCACTAGGCCTTCAATTCTGTCACGTGTTCCAGATTTCGCAAAATCACTTTGGACCTTTATAATTTCTTCCAACAACATAACGCACATGGAATTTGTGGGGATCACCTAGCGCATATGGAAGTCAAACCCTATCCCCTCATATCTCTAAGATCAAATATATCCAAGCTTGATATTTGCTCATATGGTGCCCATTCTGCTCAGTTTGACTCAAATTCTCTGTTCTCAAGCAAAGGGCTTTAAATTAAGAATAAAAAACCTGAAATAAGATTAATTCATGGGGAAACTAGAAGCTGCCCTTCACACTACCCGTTGTTCATCCCATCTCCTATCTCCTCATTACCACCTCTCGTCCACCCAACAGCTCTTCAGAACCCGTCTTCTTCCTCCTCCATTCAATATGAAACCGGTTAGTTACAAGTGAGTTTTAGTAAGGAAGTGTAATGAGAAGAATGAAACAGTGATAAATAAGCATATGCCTTGTGACACAGGGTTTCTCTCAATGCCCTGTGATTGACTATTAGGATACACATTCACTTGTTATGGATGTGATAATGTTCCATTAACTCGTAAGCCTAATAGTTTCTGAAAGACTTGAAATGTAGCTTATGGATGTGGTAACTGTATATTCATATGGGTTGAAACATACCAGACGAATTTAGTATAACCGTTTATACGAGTATTTAACTAGTCAGAGATATGTGAATAATGAACTATTCCCATGCGTTTTTATTAAGAAGTTTAGTTTCAGATATGCAATTGTTGCAATCTATGTTGATGACATGAATCTCAGTGGGACTTTGAGGAACGAAAATTATTATGCACCTTAAGCCGAAATTTGAGATGAAGGATCTTCTGAAAACACGTTATTGTCTTAGTCTTGAGATCGAGCATTGTTTTAATGATATTCTGGTCCACTACTCGAACTACACCAAGAAAGTGCTACGCCGCTTTAACAAGGATAAAAATTATCTTTGAGTACTCCCATGGTTGTCCGTACGCTTGGTGCATAACGAAACTCATATTGTCCAAAGATGGAAGATGATGAGGTTTTAAAGCCTAAAGTTTCATATTTAAGTGCAATTGGCGCTTTGTTGTACTTGTCTCAGTGTACAAGGCTGGACATATCCTTCTATGTGAAGCTCATAGCGAGACACAGTCATGCGCATACACGCATACACTGAAAGGTGTTAAAGACATGATACGAGTGTTGTCGTCGCCTTCTTGATCCCAATGTTGATTCTTGCCTTGTTGGTTATGTTAACGCTAGATATTTATCCGAGACACACATGATAAGATCCTAGGTGGTTTATGTCTTTACCATTGGTGAGACTGCAATTTCTTGAAGGTTTACCAAGTAAACTTAGTTGTTATGTCTTCGAACCATGCTGAATACTTTCATCCTAAGAGACAGCTCGTGAGTCTACATAGCTGAGAGCAATTGCATAGCATATACGAAGCACTTGTGGATTGTCATCTACCATTGATGTCCTAACAACGATATTTGAGAATAATTTCGCATGTATATACCGACTTTAAAACAGATGCATCAAAGGAGACCATACCAAGCGTATTACATCAAAGTTCTTCTTTTCACATTAGCAACAAGAGCATTACAAGATCCAGACAATCTCGTCGATCTCTTCACCTAAGTCATTGCTGAAATTCAATTTTCAGAAGCTTGTCTGCGGAATTGGAATGTGTAAACTGTCCAATTTACACCGATAGAAGTCTAATTATGGAGTTTTGTCGAACTCAAGGGGAATATATGGAGGATACCGAGTTGACCTTAATGTTTTCTTTTTACCTTAGTTCAAGAGCATTTGTCCCACTGAGTTTTGCTAACTTGACGAGGTTTTAATGAGGCACCTGTCTTGGACTGGTCATACCCCAAAGTGAGCTTTCATTGCCACTTGTTTCTTTAAGCTTTGACTTTGCACTTCTCACAGTTTTCTCTGATACTTTGGGTTTTGTCCCGCTTTAGGTTTTATCATTGTCATGTTTTTGTTAGTTTATGTTTCCTTAATGCAACCTTAATCTAGATTCGCGTGTGTATTGCCTATGTTGATTGAAGACTTCAGCAATCATCTGAGAATAACTGATGCAACTACTTCTTAAGTTTTACACACTCAAAAGGAGTGCTATGATTATTTAGGAGTGTAATTATGTAAATCTAGAAGTAGGATTCCAATAGAATTTGGGAGATCTAATCCCTTTATGACTTGTTGTATTACTTGTAAGGCAAGAAAAACCTACTTCACTAGTATAAATAAAGGCATAAGGCCACAAGAGAGGGTGTGCAAGTTATACAATTAAGTCTGTAGGTATAGTCATATAAATACAAGCCACAACTTAAGCATGTAATCCATACATCTAATTATTGAAATGGAGGCGGTATTCAGCAATCTTCTCCCAAGATCTGAGAGTTTTATCTTTGTAATTAGTTTGGTACAATACAATGTGAGTTACTGGGAAACTCAAGCCAGTAATGCTCTCATCCAAAATATAAACTTTTTCTTGTGCTTTTTTCCTCTCTTCTTCTGTCAGATGCCCATAGAGGAGACTCATCTGTGGCAATGGAGCTGCAAAACAATTACAGTAACATCGCAGAACAAATTATTTCTCTTGCACAAGCATGCAAATGAATCAGTAATTTATCTATCAATCCACATAAAAACAGATAGATTAAAATACAAAATAAAAACATTAATAATTAACGAGCTCTCCTACTATGCCAGCAACTTACGATTCCACAGATTGAAATCCACACCAGTTTCCATCTCGACCTGAGAAAATAAATTTTCACACGTGCTGTAAATAAATTTGATTCATATAATTACCACTAAGTCCACTACAACAAATAATGTAAATAAAAAATAAAAATAAATCTGGAAAATAGTGTATATTTAGCTCTTCGGGCAGATGAAAAACGAGGGCAACAGGATGGTAATAGGAAACCCTAGTAACCACGGAATCGACTTTAGCAACAAACGCACGCAAACATAGGTCAGATCGATTGGCAAGCGCGGCCTCGCACGTCAGCAGGAGCGAACCCTCAAGGGGGATGTGGGGCTCGATCTGGGGACCGCCAAACTCAGCTCGGAGGCCCCCCATTAGCTTTTTGATCCTGCAGGATACGTCGTCCGGTGGGATTGCCCACACCGAGTACGACTGCCTTTCCTCCGTCTTCACCACCTCCATCTCCAGCTCCGCCGTGGCATCTAGGTTATTTTCCAATTGGTAATTAATTAATTAAATCATTTCGGTGACTGAATTGACTTGGTCGCGTCCAATACGGAGATGGGGAGGAAGGATATTGACAGAGAGAGAGAGGGGTGATTGCATCTGTTTTGGGTTTTCTATTTTTCCCGGTTTTGTGTTTTTAAGAGAGATTTTCTTTTGTTTGGAAAAGGGTTTTTGTTGTTTTGGTTTTATTTTAGACTTTATTTTTCAGAATGTCCCAAACAATATACCTAAGAGCACTTACAGTGTAGGAAGGCTCCTTATGGCAATTGGCAATTGAATCCCTCCAGTAAATAGTAATTGCCTTTAATGAATGGTAATTGTCTTTTGCATCTCCATTCTTAAACTGAATAGCTATGACAATAGGTAATAAAATATTAGTACTTTTTATTTTATAAATAAATTAAAATTTCAAATAAGATTTTTAACTGATCTCGTCACGCCACGTGTCATTATCCCAAAGTACAATTTTTGTGAATAGATTTCGATAAGATTTTTAACCAATTCAATCGTGCGACATGTCCTTACCTATTTAGAGTAGTTGAAAATATTGAAATGTGTTGTAAAGTGAGAGAAAATGGTAAGGTATTTATTACAAAAAAAAAAATTATAATTTTTTTTCAGATTTTTAGTTAGTTTTTTTAAAAAAATATCAACTTAATTAATCTGGACCATCGGATTACAAAAAATTTGAAATCCAACAGTCCAAAATGAGACACGTGGCCCACCCAAACATTTTTTATTTTTTTCTTTTTCTAAAAAAATTAAAATTTGAAAAAATTGGACCGTTGATCTAGAAATCAAACCGTCCAGATTCAAAGTGACTGAGTGGGCCTGACATGCAGGCCCCATCGTCTGATCAAGACATGCCCCCACGCGCGCGTGTTGCCTACACGCGCGCGTGTTGCCTACACGCCTAACATAAAAAATTTTAGAACGTGGCTGACGTCGTGATGACATCAGCCTAACATCACTTCCCCTTAGGCACTCGGGCCTTGGACTCTCGCCTGCCCTCTCCCACGGACTCCCCAATAGCCCGAATGGGCTGGATCTAGTTTGGGAGGCAACTGGATTGGAAATGCAGGTGGTCCACCAGGCTAAAGAGCACGTTGGAAGTGCTCTAAGTATCATTTTACTCCTACTTTTTCAAAAGAAAATTTACTCGACTTTTGTTCTGTACATGTTACTCTGGTTTGTTAACTCTTCTTCATTAATTTTGGCTTATTGACAGGACATTTGTTCGTAAATTGCAAAGTTTTGCATTGGAAAATTGATGAATTAAATCGCTCTTATAACCTAGTAGTGGGACGTTGAATGTTCTCTAAATCTTTAGCAACATTTTTCTTCTGTTTTCAAATGTAGGTCACAATTTCTATTGTGCAACTTGATTCCACTCTTTGTACATTGTGCCTGTTTTCATATAATTTAGTTAATTATCATAACTAGTTGATATATGCTTGACCATCCCATTATGCCTCCGGTAATGATGCTATCCCATTTGGCCGTCCCATTTTGCTCGATGGACCAGTTCGTTAGGCACATACAAGAAAGTCGTCAAGCAAAAGTTGTGTAGGTGGTTTTTATTTTCGGAATAAGATTCTCTCCCCTCTTTTTTTTTTTCCCTCTCCTTCCCATTTGAATGATCACGGTTAAGCTACGTCAACATTTTATGTTAATTTTTTATAGACAGAGACAGAGACAGACAAAATGGAGAGTGTGAGAGGAATAGAGAGAAATAGATGGAAATAGGAAATGAAAGAATCCTAGTCACTTTTTTACAGGTCATTGTGGACCCTTTTGTTTTTTTTTTTGGGTAAAAGGTCATTGTGGACCTTTGCCCAACGGTTTACACACTTGCCCCCGTCGAAATCTGCTGTCGGGCAAAGTTCCTCGAGTCAACGAGCTCTAATTTTGCCGGGCAAATTATGGCACAATACGCACCAATTGTTGCTGATCTGCCAATTTTTTTTGGAATTGCGTACATGATTTTTCATTTTAATTTGACCTTTAATTTTCTCTAGAACTTGCTATAAATTTACATGAAAAATCAGATGTAAAACATTGAAACGTCGGAAGAAAAAGTGAAGCAGAGAAAAGAGAATATTTGATATCATTGTAGTTTTGTTGGAAAAGAAAGAGGCCCTCCTCACAAATGAAAGCCTTCAAAATCATTGACGAAACCAAATACAAAGAAACATAAATACTTATTATCATGCCCCAAAAGCTCCAAAAGCGAACGGATTTAAAGCATGCTCAAAAGCTTCTTGCCAGTAAGGTAGGAAGCATAAACATCATGAATTGCATATACTTGATCTGTTCATCAGAGAAAACTGTGGCATTCCAATCAGGAACAACACATCTTCCACCTAAGGATGTGCCTACAACTGGCTTGATATCAAAACCAACTTCACTTGCCAACTTCGCTAATCCCCATGTTGCGAGATTGGGTTTCTTCAGTACCTTGGCTGCCAAATCACCCAGGTCTGCACCTATCTTAAACTTACTATAATGAAGGGTCTGGGAGAGTTTTAATTTCAGTCGCATGCCCACAAAACCTATAGTATCATCAGCGAGAAGCTGCTCAAGTTCTTGTACTCTACGTTCAGCTACATAACCCTGCCCAGGAATATACTTACGTGCTTCCTTTAGCCCCGGGACGATCAAGCAACGACATCCGGCACAAACAAGCACCATTTGGGCATAGGAAGATCCAGGCTTAAAGTCAAGTCCCATAACAGGGACTTGGGATTTCAAGAAACCCCGTAGTTCTGATATTTTTTCACGAATCAACCGACCATCTTCAACCACACTCACTTTCACTTAAACGCCATGAACTTCAACTTCATAGTTACCCAATTTTGAGAGGAGCGGGACAGGCAACATGATGAAAGAGAGAGAACCGATCAATCGGTTTGTTTATATTTCCTTCGTGCTAATAACCCCGTTATATATAGGCTATGATGAGATAAGCATGGAAAGACTGAAAATTCTCATATTTACATCAGCTAAATATAGGCAGATGTATATAATAGATTCCCAATGCATTGGTTCAAATAATTATGATCTTGCACTTCGTACTACAGTCTAATAATATTTCTTTTCATTTGTAAGTAAGAAGTTTTATGTTCGATTCTCGTGAATAGTGAATTTGAACTACATTATTGCTAGCTTACTCTCATCCCCTTAATGTAAATAATATGATTTGTTATAAAAAAAAATAAAAAAAAAATCACTCTTCACTTATAAGGAAGAAGTCTTAAGTTCGATTCTCATGGGTCAACTATTGTTGCCTGTACAAACGAATTATGTCAAGGGTAGGGCGTTTATAGGGGGTAGGGTTTAGTTTTAATGTCATATGTCAGCCATGGTTCGTCGTACGAAACATAGGTGCCAGGGGTAAGGCATTTATAAGGGGTGTGTTTAGTTTTAATTCCAGGGGTCGACTGTTGTTGCCTGCATGAAACATCGGTGTCGGAATAAGGCATTTATAGGCCGTTATCAATGGGGGGTATGGTTTCGTTTTAATCTTAAGGGTCAACCATAGTTAGCCAGACAATGCATTGTTGCCTGGGGTAGGCATATTATAAGTCACTATCAACCATGATAGGATACGCACTAAAGTCATAAGTTGTAACATAGTAACCCCTATTTAAGGGGAAAAAAAACATTTCTTCGCTGTGCTGTGGCAATGGAAGAAAATTTGAATACGCTGGGCAATGAAACATGCCGAACTCAGGGTGTTATTATTAACACGCCACTAAACACTTGAACTCATGGTGTTACTATTCACTTGCCCCTAAACACTAAATCTCATAGGCCTCCACTGCTTCTATTGCACCTTGAGCTTTCTAGTGGGCCGCATAAGTTTGGGCTTGGGCGTGAGTTTGGACTACGTCTCCCTGCGTCTAAACCATTAATTTTATTTGTTTTAAGTTTTATTTTTGTTGAATTTTCGTCTTGCCCATACCACAACACGAAATTATCATCTTCATGTTCTACAAAATGTATTTTTGGTGAAAATTTTCTTATAATCCATGTCAAAAAATTCGAAAAAAAAGGATATAAATATAAAACATGTTTGAATCCAAATAAAGTAACGCAAGAAGAAAAAGAAATTCAATGGAAAAAGAAAAAGAAAAAAGGAGGGGTAAAAATGTTACGATCGGTACTTTTATTCCTATCGTCCGTGAAGGGAGTTGCTAGTAAGCTAGCGATCATATAAAATTACAGTCGCTAGCTAACTAGCAATTTAACTGAAATACAGTCGCTAATTTCATACCGATCCCCCTCTTTTCAATTTTTTTATTTCTCTTACCATAACTACAAACTATCATATTCATGTTCTTCAAAATATATTTTCCCATGCTAAATCTATTATAATTAATATTTAAACAATTGAAATTAATGATTTCAAACCTAAATTTAAAGATATTTTCATATTTTGAACTTTAAAAATCAATAAAAATAGTTTTAGGAAAAGAAATTCAATGGAAAAAGAAAAAGAAAAAAAGGAGGGGTAAAAATGTTACGATCGGTACTTTTCTTCCTATTGTCCTTGAAGGGAGTTGCTAGAAAGCTAGCGATCACATAGCATTATAGTCGCTAGCTAACTAGCAATTTAACTGAAACACTGTCGCTAATTTCATACCGATCCTCCTCTTTTCAATTTTTTTATTTCTCTTACCATCTTCAAAATATATTTTCCCATACTAAATCTATTATAATTAATATTTAAACAATTGAAATTAATGATTTCAAACCTAAATTTAAAGATACTTTCATATTTTCAACTTTAAAAATCAATAAAAAATAGTTTTAGGAAAAGAAATTCAATGGAAAAAGAAAAAGAAAAAAAGGAGGGGTAAAAAATGTTACGATCGGTACTTTTCTTCCTATTGTCAATGAATGGAGTTGCTAGTCAGCTAGCGATCATGTAGAATTACAATCGCTAGCTAACTAGCAATTGAACTGAAACACAGTCGCTAATTTCATGCCAATCCCCATCTTTTCAATTTTTTTATTTCTCTTTCCATCTTCAAAATATATTTTCCCATGCTAAATCTATTATAATTAATATTTCAACAATTGAAATTAATGATTTAAAACGCAAAATTAAAGATATTTTCATATTTTCAACTTTAAAAATCAATAAAAAATAGTTTTAGGAAAAGAAATTCAATGGAAAAAGAAAAAGAAAAAAAGGAGGTGTAAAATTGTTTCGATCGGTACTTTTCTTCCTATTGTCCTTGAAGAGAGTTGCTAGTAAGATAGCGATCATATGGAAGTACGGTCGCTACCTAACTAGCAATTTAACTGAAATACTGTCGCTAATTTCATACCGATCCCCATCTTTTCAATTTTTTTATTTATCTTACCATCTTCAAAATATATTTTCCCATGCTAAATCTATTATAATTAATATTTAAACAATTGAAATTAATGATTTCAAACCTAAATTTAAAGATATTTTCATATTTTCAACTTTAAAAATCAATAAAAAATAGTTTTAGGAAAAGAAATTCAATGGAAAAAGAAAAAGAAAAAAAGGAGGGGTAAAAATGTTACGATCGGTACTTTTCTTCCTATTGTTCTTGAAGGGAGTTGCTAGTAAGCTAGCTATCATATGGAAATACAGTCGCTAGCTAACTAGCAATTGAACTCAAACATAGTCGGTAATTAAATACCGATCCTCCTCTTTTCAATTTTTTTATTTCTCTTACCTTCTTCAAAATATATTTTCCCATGCTAAATCTATTATAATTAATATTTAAACAATTGAAATTAATGATTTCAAACCTAAATTTAAAGATATTTTCATATTTTCAACTTTAAAAATCAATAAAAATAGTTTTAGGCAAAGAAATTCAATGGAAAAAGAAAAAGAAAAAAGGAGGGGTAAAAATGTTACGATCGGCACTTTTCTTCCTATTGACCTTGTTGGGAGTTGCTAGTAAGCTAGCGATCCTATTGAAGTACAGTCGCTGGGTAACTAGCAATTTAACTGAAACAAAGTCGCTAATTTCAGACCGATCCTTCTCTTTTCAATTTTTTTATTTCTCTTACCATCTTCAAAATATATTTTCCCACGCTAAATCTATTATAATTAATATTTAAACAATTGAAATTAATGATTTCAAACCTAAATTTAAAGATATTTTCATATTTTCAACTTTAAAAATCAATAAAAAATAGTTTTAGGAAAAGAAATTCAATGGAAAAAGAAAAAGAAAAAAAGGAGGGGTAAAAATGTTACGATCGGTACTTTTCTTCCTATTTTCGTTGATGAAACTTGCTAGTCAGCTAGCGATCATATGGAAGTACGGTCGCTACCTAACTAGCAATTTAACTGAAATACTGTCGCTAATTTCATACCGATCCCCATCTTTTCAATTTTTTTATTTATCTTACCATCTTGAAAATATATTTTCCCATGCTAAATCTATTATAATTAATATTTAAACAATTGAAATTAATGATTTCAAACCTAAATTTAAAGATATTTTCATATTTTCAACTTTAAAAATCAATAAAAAATAGTTTTAGGAAAAGAAATTCAATGGAAAAAGAAAAAGAAAAAAAGGAGGGGTAAAAATGTTACGATCGGTACTTTTCTTCCTATTGTTCTTGAAGGGAGTTGCTAGTAAGCTAGCTATCATATGGAAATACAGTCGCTAGCTAACTAGCAATTGAACTCAAACATAGTCGGTAATTAAATACCGATCCTCCTCTTTTCAATTTTTTTATTTCTCTTACCTTCTTCAAAATATATTTTCCCATGCTAAATCTATTATAATTAATATTTAAACAATTGAAATTAATGATTTCAAACCTAAATTTAAAGATATTTTCATATTTTCAACTTTAAAAATCAATAAAAAATAGTTTTAGGCAAAGAAATTCAATGGAAAAAGAAAAAGAAAAAAGGAGGGGTAAAAATGTTACGATCGGCACTTTTCTTCCTATTGACCTTGTTGGGAGTTGCTAGTAAGCTAGCGATCCTATTGAAGTACAGTCGCTGGGTAACTAGCAATTTAACTGAAACAAAGTCGCTAATTTCAGACCGATCCTTCTCTTTTCAATTTTTTTATTTCTCTTACCATCTTCAAAATATATTTTCCCATGCTAAATCTATTATAATTAATATTTAAACAATTGAAATTAATGATTTCAAACCTAAATTTAAAGATATTTTCATATTTTCAACTTTAAAAATCAATAAAAAATAGTTTTAGGAAAAGAAATTCAATGGAAAAAGAAAAAGAAAAAAAGGAGGGGTAAAAATGTTACGATCGGTACTTTTCTTCCTATTGTTCTTGAAGGGAGTTGCTAGTAAGCTAGCGATCATATGGAAATACAGTCGTTAGCTAACTAGCAATTGAACTCAAACATAGTCGGTAATTAAATACCGATCCTCCTCTTTTCAATTTTTTTATTTCTCTTACCTTCTTCAAAATATATTTTCCCATGCTAAATCTATTATAATTAATATTTAAACAATTGAAATTAATGATTTCAAACCTAAATTTAAAGATATTTTCATATTTTCAACTTTAAAAATCAATAAAAAATAGTTTTAGGCAAAGAAATTCAATGGAAAAAGAAAAAGAAAAAAGGAGGGGTAAAAATGTTACGATCGGCACTTTTCTTCCTATTGACCTTGTTGGGAGTTGCTAGTAAGCTAGCGATCCTATTGAAGTACAGTCGCTGGGTAACTAGCAATTTAACTGAAACAAAGTCGCTAATTTCAGACCGATCCTTCTCTTTTCAATTTTTTTATTTCTCTTACCATCTTCAAAATATATTTTCCCATGCTAAATCTATTATAATTAATATTTAAACAATTGAAATTAATGATTTCAAACCTAAATTTAAAGATATTTTCATATTTTCAACTTTAAAAATCAATAAAAAATAGTTTTAGGAAAAGAAATTCAATGGAAAAAGAAAAAGAAAAAAAGGAGGGGTAAAAATGTTACGATCGGTACTTTTCTTCCTATTGACCTTGTTGGGAGTTGCTAGTAAGCTAGCGATCCTATTGAAGTACAGTCGCTAGGTAACTAGCAATTTAACTGAAACAAAGTCGCTAATTTCAGACCGATCCTTCTCTTTTCAATTTTTTTATTTCTCTTACCATCTTCAAAATATATTTTCCCATGCTAAATCTATTATAATTAATATTTAAACAATTGAAATTAATGATTTCAAACCTAAATTTAAAGATATTTTCATATTTTCAACTTTAAAAATCAATAAAAAATAGTTTTAGGAAAAGAAATTCAATGGAAAAAGAAAAAGAAAAAAAGTAGGGGTAAAAATGTTACGATCGGTACTTTTCTTCCTATTTTCGTTGATGAAACTTGCTAGTCAGCTAGCGATCATATGGAAGTACGGTCGCTAGCTAACTAGCAATTTAACTGAAATACTGTCGCTAATTTCATACCGATCCCCATCTTTTCAATTTTTTTATTTATCTTACCATCTTCAAAATATATTTTCCCATGCTAAATCTATTATAATTAATATTTAAACAATTGAAATTAATGATTTCAAACCTAAATTTATAGATATTTTCATATTTTCAACTTTAAAAATCAATAAAAAATAGTTTTAGGCAAAGAAATTCAATGGAAAAAGAAAAAGAAAAAAGGAGGGGTAAGAATGTTACGATCGGCACTTTTCTTCCTATTGACCTTGTTGGGAGTTGCTAGTAAGCTAGCGATCCTATTGAAGTACAGTCGCTGGGTAACTAGCAATTTAACTGAAACAAAGTCGCTAATTTCAGACCGATCCTTCTCTTTTCAATTTTTTTATTTCTCTTACCATCTTCAAAATATATTTTCCCATGCTAAATCTATTATAATTAATATTTAAACAATTGAAATTAATGATTTCAAACCTAAATTTAAAGATATTTTCATATTTTCAACTTTAAAAATCAATAAAAAATAGTTTTAGGAAAAGAAATTCAATGGAAAAAGAAAAAGAAAAAAAGGAGGGGTAAAAATGTTACGATCGGTACTTTTCTTCCTATTGTTCTTGAAGGGAGTTGCTAGTAAGCTAGCGATCATATGGAAATACAGTCGTTAGCTAACTAGCAATTGAACTCAAACATAGTCGGTAATTAAATACCGATCCTCCTCTTTTCAATTTTTTTATTTCTCTTACCTTCTTCAAAATATATTTTCCCATGCTAAATCTATTATAATTAATATTTAAACAATTGAAATTAATGATTTCAAACCTAAATTTAAAGATATTTTCATATTTTCAACTTTAAAAATCAATAAAAAATAGTTTTAGGCAAAGAAATTCAATGGAAAAAGAAAAAGAAAAAAGGAGGGGTAAAAATGTTACGATCGGCACTTTTCTTCCTATTGACCTTGTTGGGAGTTGCTAGTAAGCTAGCGATCCTATTGAAGTACAGTCGCTGGGTAACTAGCAATTTAACTGAAACAAAGTCGCTAATTTCAGACCGATCCTTCTCTTTTCAATTTTTTTATTTCTCTTACCATCTTCAAAATATATTTTCCCATGCTAAATCTATTATAATTAATATTTAAACAATTGAAATTAATGATTTCAAACCTAAATTTAAAGATATTTTCATATTTTCAACTTTAAAAATCAATAAAAAATAGTTTTAGGAAAAGAAATTCAATGGAAAAAGAAAAAGAAAAAAAGGAGGGGTAAAAATGTTACGATCGGTACTTTTCTTCCTATTGACCTTGTTGGGAGTTGCTAGTAAGCTAGCGATCCTATTGAAGTACAGTCGCTAGGTAACTAGCAATTTAACTGAAACAAAGTCGCTAATTTCAGACCGATCCTTCTCTTTTCAATTTTTTTATTTCTCTTACCATCTTCAAAATATATTTTCCCATGCTAAATCTATTATAATTAATATTTAAACAATTGAAATTAATGATTTCAAACCTAAATTTAAAGATATTTTCATATTTTCAACTTTAAAAATCAATAAAAAATAGTTTTAGGAAAAGAAATTCAATGGAAAAAGAAAAAGAAAAAAAGTAGGGGTAAAAATGTTACGATCGGTACTTTTCTTCCTATTTTCGTTGATGAAACTTGCTAGTCAGCTAGCGATCATATGGATGTACGGTCGCTACCTAACTAGCAATTTAACTGAAATACTGTCGCTAATTTCATACCGATCCCCATCTTTTCAATTTTTTTATTTATCTTACCATCTTCAAAATATATTTTCCCATGCTAAATCTATTATAATTAATATTTAAACAATTGAAATTAATGATTTCAAACCTAAATTTAAAGATATTTTCATATTTTCAACTTTAAAAATCAATAAAAAATAGTTTTAGGAAAAGAAATTTAATGGAAAAAGAAAAAGAAAAAAAGGAGGGGTAAAAATGTTACGATTGGTACTTTTCTTCCTATTTTCGTTGATGAAACTTGCTAGTCAGCTAGCGATCATATGGAAGTACGGTCGCTACCTAACTAGCAATTTAACTGAAATACTGTCGCTAATTTCATACCGATCCCCATCTTTTCAATTTTTTTATTTATCTTACCATCTTGAAAATATATTTTCCCATGCTAAATCTATTATAATTAATATTTAAACAATTGAAATTAATGATTTCAAACCTAAATTTAAAGATATTTTCATATTTTCAACTTTAAAAATCAATAAAAAATAGTTTTAGGAAAAGAAATTCAATGGAAAAAGAAAAAGAAAAAAAGGAGGGGTAAAAATGTTACGATCGGTACTTTTCTTCCTATTGTTCTTGAAGGGAGTTGCTAGTAAGCTGGCGATCATATGGAAATACAGTCGCTAGCTAACTAGCAATTGAACTTAAACATAGTCCGTAATTAAATACCGATCCTCCTCTTTTCAATTTTTTTATTTCTCTTACCTTCTTCAAAATATATTTTCCCATGCTAAATCTATTATAATTAATATTTAAACAATTGAAATTAATGATTTCAAACCTAAATTTAAAGATATTTTCATATTTTCAACTTTAAAAATCAATAAAAAATAGTTTTAGGCAAAGAAATTCAATGGAAAAAGAAAAGAAAAAAGGAGGGGTAAAAATGTTACGATCGGCACTTTTCTTCCTATTGACCTTGTTGGGAGTTGCTAGTAAGCTAGCGATCCTATTGAAGTACAGTCGCTGGGTAACTAGCAATTTAACGGAAACAAAGTCGCTAATTTCAGACCGATCCTTCTCTTTTCAATTTTTTTATTTCTCTTACCATCTTCAAAATATATTTTCCCACGCTAAATCTATTATAATTAATATTTAAACAATTGAAATTAATGATTTCAAACCTAAATTTAAAGATATTTTCATATTTTCAACTTTAAAAATCAATAAAAAATAGTTTTAGGAAAAGAAATTCAATGGAAAAAGAAAAAGAAAAAAAGGAGGGGTAAAAATGTTACGATCGGTACTTTTCTTCCTATTTTCGTTGATGAAACTTGCTAGTCAGCTAGCGATCATATGGAAGTACGGTCGCTACCTAACTAGCAATTTAACTGAAATACTGTCGCTAATTTCATACCGATCCCCATCTTTTCAATTTTTTTATTTATCTTACCATCTTGAAAATATATTTTCCCATGCTAAATCTATTATAATTAATATTTAAACAATTGAAATTAATGATTTCAAACCTAAATTTAAAGATATTTTCATATTTTCAACTTTAAAAATCAATAAAAAATAGTTTTAGGAAAAGAAATTCAATGGAAAAAGAAAAAGAAAAAAAGGAGGGGTAAAAATGTTACGATCGGTACTTTTCTTCCTATTGTTCTTGAAGGGAGTTGCTAGCAAGATAGCGATCATATGGAAATACAGTCGCTAGCTGACTAGCAATTGAACTCAAACATAGTCGGTAATTACATACCGATCCTCCTCTTTTCAATTTTTTTATTTCTCTTACCTTCTTCAAAATATATTTTCCCATGCTAAATCTATTATAATTAATATTTAAACAATTGAAATTAATGATTTCAAACCTAAATTTATAGATATTTTCATATTTTCAACTTTAAAAATCAATAAAAAATAGTTTTAGGCAAAGAAATTCAATGGAAAAAGAAAAAGAAAAAAGGAGTGGTAAAAATGTTACGATCGGCACTTTTCTTCCTATTGACCTTGTTGGGAGTTGCTAGTAAGCTAGCGATCCTATTGAAGTACAGTCGCTGGGTAACTAGCAATTTAACTGAAACAAAGTCGCTAATTTCAGACCGATCCTTCTCTTTTCAATTTTTTTATTTCTCTTACCATCTTCAAAATATATTTTCCCATGCTAAATCTATTATAATTAATATTTAAACAATTGAAATTAATGATTTCAAACCTAAATTTAAAGATATTTTCATATTTTCAACTTTAAAAATCAATAAAAAATAGTTTTAGGAAAAGAAATTCAATGGAAAAAGAAAAAGAAAAAAAGGAGGGGTAAAAATGTTACGATCGGTACTTTTCTTCCTATTGTTCTTGAAGGGAGTTGCTAGTATGCTAGCGATCATATGGAAATACAGTCGCTAGCTAACTAGCAATTGAACTCAAACATAGTCGGTAATTAAATACCGATCCTCCTCTTTTCAATTTTTTTATTTCTCTTACCTTCTTCAAAATATATTTTCCCATGCTAAATCTATTATAATTAATATTTAAACAATTGAAATTAATGATTTCAAACCTAAATTTAAAGATATTTTCATATTTTCAACTTTAAAAATCAATAAAAAATAGTTTTAGGCAAAGAAATTCAATGGAAAAAGAAAAAGAAAAAAGGAGGGGTAAAAATGTTACGATCGGCACTTTTCTTCCTATTGACCTTGTTGGGAGTTGCTAGTAAGCTAGCGATCCTATTGAAGTACAGTCGCTGGGTAATTAGCAATTTAACTGAAACAAAGTCGCTAATTTCAGACCGATCCTTCTCTTTTCAATTTTTTTATTTCTCTTACCATCTTCAAAATATATTTTCCCATGCTAAATCTATTATAATTAATATTTAAACAATTGAAATTAATGATTTCAAACCTAAATTTAAAGATATTTTCATATTTTCAACTTTAAAAATCAATAAAAAATAGTTTTAGGAAAAGAAATTCAATGGAAAAAGAAAAAGAAAAAAGGAGGGGTAAAAATGTTACGATCGGTACTTTTCTTCCTATTTTCGTTGATGAAACTTGCTAGTCAGCTAGCGATCATATGGAAGTACGGTCGCTACCTAACTAGCAATTTAACTGAAATACTGTCGCTAATTTCATACCGATCCCCATCTTTTCAATTTTTTTATTTATCTTACCATCTTGAAAATATATTTTCCCATGCTAAATCTATTATAATTAATATTTAAACAATTGAAATTAATGATTTCAAACCTAAATTTAAAGATATTTTCATATTTTCAACTTTAAAAATCAATAAAAAATAGTTTTAGGAAAAGAAATTCAATGGAAAAAGAAAAAGAAAAAAAGGAGGGGTAAAAATGTTACGATCGGTACTTTTCTTCCTATTGTTCTTGAAGGGAGTTGCTAGTAAGCTGGCGATCATATGGAAATACAGTCGCTAGCTAACTAGCAATTGAACTTAAACATAGTCCGTAATTAAATACCGATCCTCCTCTTTTCAATTTTTTTATTTCTCTTACCTTCTTCAAAATATATTTTCCCATGCTAAATCTATTATAATTAATATTTAAACAATTGAAATTAATGATTTCAAACCTAAATTTAAAGATATTTTCATATTTTCAACTTTAAAAATCAATAAAACATAGTTTTAGGCAAAGAAATTCAATGGAAAAAGAAAAAGAAAAAAGGAGGGGTAAAAATGTTACGATCGGCACTTTTCTTCCTATTGACCTTGTTGGGAGTTGCTAGTAAGCTAGCGATCCTATTGAAGTACAGTCGCTGGGTAACTAGCAATTTAACTGAAACAAAGTCGCTAATTTCAGACCGATCCTTCTCTTTTCAATTTTTTATTTCTCTTACCATCTTCAAAATATATTTTCCCATGCTAAATCTATTATAATTAATATTTAAACAATTGAAATTAATGATTTCAAACCTAAATTTAAAGATATTTTCATATTTTCAACTTTAAAAATCAATAAAAAATAGTTTTAGGAAAAGAAATTCAATGGAAAAAGAAAAAGAAAAAAAGGAGGGGTAAAAATGTTACGATCGGTACTTTTCTTCCTATTTTCGTTGATGAAACTTGCTAGTCAGCTAGCGATCATATGGAAGTACGGTCGCTACCTAACTAGCAATTTAACTGAAATACTGTCGCTAATTTCATACCGATCCCCATCTTTTCAATTTTTTTATTTATCTTACCATCTTCAAAATATATTTTCCCATGCTAAATCTATTATAATTAATATTTAAACAATTGAAATTAATGATTTCAAACCTAAATTTAAAGATATTTTCATATTTTCAACTTTAAAAATCAATAAAAAATAGTTTTAGGAAAAGAAATTCAATGGAAAAAGAAAAAGAAAAAAAGGAGGGGTAAAAATGTTACGATCGGTACTTTTCTTCCTATTGTTCTTGAAGGGAGTTGCTAGTAAGCTAGCTATCATATGGAAATACAGTCGCTAGCTAACTAGCAATTGAACTCAAACATAGTCGGTAATTAAATACCGATCCTCCTCTTTTCAATTTTTTTATTTCTCTTACCTTCTTCAAAATATATTTTCCCATGCTAAATCTATTATAATTAATATTTAAACAATTGAAATTAATGATTTCAAACCTAAATTTAAAGATATTTTCATATTTTCAACTTTAAAAATCAATAAAAAATAGTTTTAGGCAAAGAAATTCAATGGAAAAAGAAAAAGAAAAAAGGAGGGGTAAAAATGTTACGATCGGCACTTTTCTTCCTATTGACCTTGTTGGGAGTTGCTAGTAAGCTAGCGATCCTATTGAAGTACAGTCGCTGGGTAACTAGCAATTTAACTGAAACAAAGTCGCTAATTTCAGACCGATCCTTCTCTTTTCAATTTTTTTATTTCTCTTACCATCTTCAAAATATATTTTCCCATGCTAAATCTATTATAATTAATATTTAAACAATTGAAATTAATGATTTCAAACCTAAATTTAAAGATATTTTCATATTTTCAACTTTAAAAATCAATAAAAAATAGTTTTAGGAAAAGAAATTCAATGGAAAAAGAAAAAGAAAAAAAGGAGGGGTAAAAATGTTACGATCGGTACTTTTCTTCCTATTTTCGTTGATGAAACTTGCTAGTCAGCTAGCGATCATATAGAAGTACAGTCGCTAGCTAACTAGCAATTTAACTGAAACACAGTCGCTAATTTCATACTGATCCCCATCTTTTCAATTTTTTTATTTCTCTTACCATCTTCAAAATATATTTTCCCTTGCTAAATCTATTATAATTAATATTTAAACAATTGAAATTAATGATTTCAAACCTAAATTTAAAGATATTTTCATATTTTCAACTTTAAAAATCAATAAAAAATAGTTTTAGGAAAAGAAATTCAATGGAAAAAGAAAAAGAAAAAAAGGAGGGGTAAAAATGTTACGATCGGTACTTTTCTTCCTATTTTCGTTGATGAAACTTGCTAGTCAGCTAGCGATCATATAGAAGTACAGTCGCTAGCTAACTAGCAATTTAACTGAAACACAGTCGCTAATTTCATACTGATCCCCATCTTTTCAATTTTTTTATTTCTCTTACCATCTTCAAAATATATTTTCCCTTGCTAAATCTATTATAATTAATATTTAAACAATTGAAATTAATGATTTCAAACCTAAATTTAAAGATATTTTCATATTTTCAACTTTAAAAATCAATAAAAAATAGTTTTAGGAAAAGAAATTCAATGGAAAAAGAAAAAGAAAAAAAGGAGGCGTAAAAATGTTACGATCGGTACTTTTCTTCCTATTGTCCTTGAAGGGTGTTGCTAGTAAGATAGCGATCATATAGAAGTACAGTCGCTAAGTAACTAGCAATTTAGCTTAGAAAAGTCGGTAATTTCATACCGATCCTCCTCTTTTCAATTTTTTTATTTCTCTTACCATCTTCAAAATAACCCCGTTATATATAGGCTATGATATATAGGGGTAAAAATGTTATGATCGGTACTTTTATTCCTATGGTCCTTGAAGGGAGTTGCTTGTGAGCTAGCGATCATTAGAGTATAATCGCTAGTTAACTAGCAATTGTATTGAAATAAAGTCACTAATTTCATAGCGATCCCCCTCTTTTCAAATTTTTTTATTTTTTTATTTTATCTTTTTATTTATCTTACCATAACTACAAACTATCATATTCATGTTCTTCAAAATATATTTTCCCATGCTAAATCTATTATAAAGGAATCGTGGGATGTATATTCCGAGGATACTTCCCAATGCATGTGGAACGTTAATTGTCTTTTTTACTGCTAACGTTATATTGACAAAGTACGTTCCTGAAAAGGCTCTAAGAGATGAACAGGTTTTAAGGGGGATAGAACATGCAATTGAGGTAGATAGCTCACAATGAAAAATAGTGTTACAAACGCATGAAAATAGTGTTGCCACGTGAGGCTCAGAATATAATTTTGAGGGGTAATGGGTTTGGACATGGCTACCCTAATTTTATTGGGCCGGATACTCAAGCCCACGGGGGGTGTAAGCATTCAAGACATGGTGGAACAATGTGTCAATGAGGGGCCCGCTGCACTTGACAGGCCCAAATGTGGTGTCATCTCCATCTGGTGGCCTACAAAGTAACCCAATAGTGCAGGGGATCTCTAGAGACCCATCCCCGAATCTTGTAATCTTTAATATGGCTATTCCATGTGAGTTAGAGATTACCCAAGGAAAGCCCAATATCTTTGAAACGATGGGCTTGAAGCGAAGCACTAACAAGAAGTCTTATAAGGGAGTGCAATCTCCCAAGAAGAAAGCCAAAGTTGGGGAAGGCCGCACAATACATGGAAGAACGAGAACAGTGGTCTGCAATTGAGAAGGCAATCCTTGCAAAGGAGGACCTGCAAAATGTCCTGGTGACAGAAGAAAGCAATATCTGGGACTACCTTGACGGTATTGCTGAAGATGAAAGTCAAGAGCTCAGGGAGCGAATGGTAGGGAAATAACCTTGGGGTGGTGGCGGTTAGCCTCAAACAGCTGCAAAATTGATATGATGTACTCATATGGAACTACCATAGTCTAGGGTTCGACACAGTGGTTCGAGCCCTTCACAGGTTCATACGGAAACATAGACCCTCTCTGGTGTTTTTTATCTGAAACCAAGATGAAAAACCATAGATTACAAGGGGTGAGAAGAAGAATGGGGTATACCCATGGATCGAATGTTCCACCAGTGGGGACGACTGGTGGGTTGAGCCTCTGGTGGAACAATCCTGTGGAAATTACTATTAAAGTTGCGACTAAGAATTTGATCCATACCATGATACGAGATAATGATCATTGTGATTGGTTTTAAGCCTCATGGATATATGGCACTTCTTATAGGGCAAAGAATAGGGAGTTCTAGGATTGGCTTAGTGGGATGTTGGAGCCCACTGCTGACCCTTGATTTTGTAGGGGGGACCTTAATGAGTTCTAATGGGAATTTGAGAAATCAGGCGATAGGGAGGATTTCCACACAAGACCAAGATATCTTCACGAGTTTATGTCTATTATGGGACTGTTTGACTTGGGTTTTAACAGCCCAAACTTCACTTGGCGAGGCACAAGAAATAATAGCCTGGTACAGGAACATCTCGATAGGGACCTAGTTAATGGAAGTTGGCAGTTCTGTTGGCCTAACACCTCTGTTGTTTATGGCATTGTGTGTGGCTCGGACCATTGTCTGTTAATCATGAGCACAGAGCTAACTATTCCCAGAGGAAATAAGCTTTTCAGATTCGAGGCCTTCTGGCCTCAGGAGGATAGATGCAATGAGGCAATTGAGAAAAGTTGGAGTATCAAGAGTGGTCTAGGTGAGGTGGACCGTTGGCTAAAGTGCATTAATTCTTGCAAAGGGAATCTTTTAAACTGAAGTATATCTCGTTTCAAGGGAAGCCAACAGGAGATTGGGACTCTTAGCCGCCATCTGGAACAGTTGCAGTGTAGATAGGAAGATAATGAAGAGGACATTAAAGGTGTCACTGCTCGGCTAGATAAATTGGAGGAAATAGACGAGAAGTTCTAGCATCAACGATCCCGTATCAAATAGCTGCAAGCGAGCTATTCGAACTCCCGCTTCTTTCACCAAAGTATTATCCAACATCGCTGCTTCAATAAGATTGAGAAAATGCAGGATGCGCATGGCATTAAACTCATTTTGCATAGCTACTCTCCATTCACTATACTTGGAAGCTTAAGTATAAGTAGTGGGAATATAATCAACACTAGATGGCAAAGGATGCTTAGTGGCAGAGAAAGCTTTATGTTGGAAAATACCATTTTTGGACCTTGTAATCATTGGATGAATATTGGTGGCTGGTGCAGAAGAATGATGGTCAACATAAGTAGAATAAGATAATTGATTAAAAGGTTGGGATAATGAGGTTGAGGTAACAGTTTGAGCAACAGTTGGTGGAGATGAGTCAATAATTAAAGATGATGGTTAAGAAATAGGAAAGTGAAGATCAATGAGAGAGGGAACAGGGGCAGAGGCAGGAAAAGGTTGTGGAAGATGAACTTGGTGAAAAGGAAAATAGCTCTCATTAAACACATCATGCCTAGAGATATATACTCTATCTGTGAGAAGATCTAAGCATCTATATCCCTTGTGTTGCATGCTATATCCAAGAAAAACACATTCCTTACTTTTACCATCCAACTTAGAAGAAACATAAGGTTTTAACCAACGGAAGCAACTACAACCAAAGACCTTAAGCCTTGTATAATCTGGTAAGGTATGAAACAACAACTTCCGCGGATAATTGAGAAGACCAGAAATAGGCAATCGATTAATCAAATAGAGAGTAGTAGATATAGCTTCAACCCAATATTTTTTAGGAACATGAGATGCTACCAAAAGATTTCAAGCTGTCTCTATTAAATGTATGTGTTTTCTTTCTACACAACCATTTTGCTCAGGAGTATGTGGGCAACTAAGCTGATGAGAAATGCCATGCAAACGGAAATGAGCTAGAAATGAAGAACTAACAAATTCACCCCCTGAATCTGAACGGATAACCTTTACTTTATTTCCAACAACATTTTCTACATAAATTTTGAAGTTTACAAGTGTAGAGTACACCTCAGACTTTTCTTTCAAAGGAAAAAACCAGCTATATCTAGTATGATCATTGACTACTAACAAGTAATAGCAAAAACCACTAACATAAAGCACAGGAGCCCAAACATCATAGTGAAAGAGTGCCAAGCTTTGAGATGGATAATTGACAGACCTTTACCATCACTGATGTATACTTTTTCTTCACCGGTGTAGGTAGTAGGAAAATTGATGGTTGAAATGTCATTGGTAATGTGCGAGGTGGCACCAGAGTCGATCAACCAAGAGGGATAGAACTTTGCAGTGTAGCGTGCACTCATTGCTTGAAGTTTAGCAGAGGGATTCGACCAAAGATCTCTGGATTCATGCGATCAAAACAGTCAATAGCTTTATGACTGGGATTGCCACAAATTTGACACGATGCCCAATGACCAAAAGATGAACCACGAGAGTTGAAATTGTTGTTGTTGCAAGTGAAGCCACTGGTATATTGATTTCCTCAAGAGATACCTCTAGTTCCACGATTACTATTGTAACGACTGTTCCATCCTCGATTCGAATTGTAGCAAAAAGAGTTCTGAAGTGGTTGATTCTATATTGCATACGTATGAGGCGGTGTGGGGAGAAGAGATGGTTGACCTTGTACAGATAGAGCATGAAAAGGTTCAACATTGCTAGATGAGACAGCTTTCTTTCAACGAGTCATAGAAAGCTCATTGGTGAGTAACAACCCATGCAATTCATCCAAAGAGGTAGAAGATAACCGGAGCATGATCTAATCGGTGAAAGAATTAAAATCATTAAGAATACCAGCAAGAGTGATAGTAATTAGATCACGATCAGAAATTGAAGCTTCAGCGGCAGTGAGAGAGTCAGAGATCTCTTTAAGTTCTTGCAGGTAATCAGACATTGATTGTGAACCTTTTTGAAAGCTCTGAAGTCGCGATCGAAGCTGATGAATGTGTGCATTAGAAACGCCCCCAAATCGTTGTTCGAGTTTGAGCTAGAGATCGCGAGAAGACAAAACTCCAACAGTAAATGGAATTACTTCCTCATACAGTGTAGAATTAAACCAAATCAGGAGGTTTTGATCTTTCTCATACCAAGATTCAAACGTTGGATTCAGAGATCGATCGGGTAGAAGAGGCGCAAGACAAGGTTTTGTGCTATCGACAATACCAAGAAGTCGATAATGCCGAAGAATTAGGGCAAAGAGAACTCGCCATGGCAGGTAATTGGATCTCTTAAGCTTGATAGGCACCATGTTGCCAATGTTTTGGATCGTGAGAAATGTGTAAGATTGAGAAGAATTAGGGTTTGAAGAAAAATTGGGATTTGGATCGGGCACCGACTTAGAAGACGCAGAAGGAGGCGCCATTAGAGATCAAAAGATACAAGACAAGATCGAAGTACAAGAGCGACGAAGAAATCAAGCAAA
Organism: Pyrus x bretschneideri; assembly: GCF_019419815.1. Classification (NCBI taxonomy): domain Eukaryota; kingdom Viridiplantae; phylum Streptophyta; class Magnoliopsida; order Rosales; family Rosaceae; genus Pyrus; species Pyrus x bretschneideri. The sequence continues at coordinate 6,130,911 of NW_025999402.1, forward strand.
TTGCAGAGAAATCAGAGAAGCATAGCGGAAAATAACAGGATCGAGAGAGGTCGTGAGGCGGTTGGCGATGAAACCATATAGAAACCTAAGAACACAATATTTTCTGAATATTTCTCTTTCATTGGATGAAATGATAATTACACCAATTGTCATATATATAGCCATAGCTATTTACAATATTCTTTTAACGAACTAAACAAACTTATTACACATGGCACACTATAATTGGTTAACTAAAAACAGAATATATGTCATGATTTGGTATCCTCATCTTTATATATCACCTGGAAATTTTGTCCAAAATAGCATCATCAAAGTGTTGAACATTTTTGCTCCAAATCTGAATTCTATTAACTATTATGAGTGATCTATGATAATTTGCAAAGATTAAATCTCTTGTGAAAGTTAAAGATTGAAGAACCCAGAAAAATCAAGAACTGTAAAGAGAAAGATAAGAGCTACTGAGAAATACGAATTTGTATTAGAAAAGCATATGAAAGTTATTACAGTTGGTTGCTATATAAAGGGTCTTTATACATAATGACTAAGTAACCCCTCATAGCTATCTTAGCCAAATCCCAACTAATCTTATCCAAATCTTCCAACAAATCCCACTAGATTCTAATCAATCTTTCCAACAATATTTGCTGACATGGCAGTCATCACTATCCCTACTGCCATGTGTCTTTATATTCCATCAAATTCTTCGGTGTGGATTGGGAATTTGATGAATAACCCAAATCTTGGAAAGTTTGAATGTTTAGAAAAAGCTGAGATTCATTTAAATCCTTTAGAACATTTTGATTTTAACAGTGTTTTAAGTTTTCGGCACTTTATGCATGGTTAAAAGTCTTATTCTGAACGAAGTTGCCATTGAGGTAGAAAATCATAAACCTTATACACTCTTTCTTTTTGCAATCCGCAAATTTCTTTTGCGATTTGAACCGGTTTTTCTTTACAATTTTGGGTCATCGACAAGGAAGGATCCATGCCAGTCCCATTAGATCTTATTCGTAATTTGTGTATGCATATTGTGATCACTATTGTGATAGTCCGGGCAATGTTCTCTCTTTAAAGAGGAATGGAACCCGCACAATTTGCCATAAGCATATCTATTTACCATGAATTTTACTTTTTATGTAAGTTGAAGTTTATGTTGCTATTTACTTGTCTTCCTCTTCTTGACTTCTCTTTTTATTATCATGTCTAGATTCAAGAGAATATAGTGCTTTTTAATCTTTTTTATTTTGGAGACTTCGATTACTTTGCTTGTTTCTTTTCTGCCTTTCCAGATATCGGGATTCGATATAGAATACTAGAACCCGCAAAATTTTTCTTTTGTTAAGAAGCTGAAGATAGTTACCGTAGTGGAACCTTCAAACAAATTCAGGGGAATTGAATTAGCAACTGAGGAACTGTCATTATTTGCTCACACCAAAACTTGGCGAACCTTAATATGATATTAGACAAAAGCAAAAGTATTTTCCCATGCTTCCATTTTCTTTCAAGAAAAAATGCGAACGAATTCATTGGCGCTATGTTTTGGTATATTTCAGAAGTTATTTATGGTTATATCAAAACCTTATAGTGAATGTTGACAGATCCATCTGGACAACTTGTCAGTCTTGTTTGGATTTGGATCCTCTCCGAGGTAACTGGTCGTGATCCTCCTGACCAATGTTAGTAGACTGTTGGATTAATTTTTATCCAACGGTTACAACTATTATAACTTTTAGAGGGCCCCCTTGTTTGTAGCCGTTGGATAAAAATTCAACGGTCCACTAACATTGGTCAGGAGGATCCCGACCAGTTGCCTCGGAGAGGATCCAAATCCGTCTTGTTTAGATCTCTATACGTGGTAGCATGGTTGGTACTTCATTTCTCACAAGCGTTATTGCGTTCATTAACTTCCCACCTGGGCAGTGATTTAGTTCTTTGGTTTCACTATTCAAGGAAACGTGAGATGACTGGCTGGGAGTCTAGCAAATCTATGTCAATATGCAAATATCATTATTTGATCGATAGAGGACATTGGATACTATGCCAAATTGGAAATACCATTATTTGATCGCGTTTTTATTTTAAGAGCTGAATAAGTTTACCCTAGCTAGAGCTCTCAAACGGACCAAATTAATCGAGTCTCTGCTCAAAAACTGAAGAAAGTTGTCATATTTTGCTCACGCCACAATTTGGAGGAATTTAAAAAGGAAGAGAAAAGCTGGCCTCATTAATCGAGGAACAGGAAATACATGTCTGCAGGCCTAATTTAATTGAATTATTAGGTAGACTCCGTTTAATTTTCGATTTCGTCCAATTTGATCTGGCAAACAAGTCTCTCTGATTTTGAAAATTGAAATTCCCAGAGTTTAGACTGTTTGAAACCTGCGGAACTGCTGCTTTTTCTTGGCGAATGCTTTCATTTCATAGTGGTGTAACGGAGATAGTTGACATAAGTTGCTCACCCCAAAACTTAGAGGAAGTGACGATAAAGTTTGAGAAAAACACGAGGGTTTTCAATGCTTCCATTTCCTTTCAAGATAAAAACAAAATCATATAGATGCATTTATGTTTATAATATCGAAAGTTTAGTGTTAATGACAAAAGGTTTCATTGGGACAACTTGTTTAGTTCTCTAAAATTAAGAATTTTAAGACAATTTTCAGTATTTCTATGCCACTATTTTCTTTGTTTGGTAGTGATAGGAGCATATTTATGCGACTTAAATGGCTTGTTCTCGTACATTTACGTTATGTTTCTTTAGTTATTTTAGTTCTTTATGCTTCTTTTGTGTGTTTTCAGGTTCTAAGGGCAAAGTATGCAAAAGGATGCCTTTTGGAGCCTTTTGGAGCAAATTAGAGATTGGAATGGATATCATATGCTTGGAGCCAAAAGGATGGACGAAATTGAAGACTTGAAGTAGGAAAGTTAAATCCTAAAAAGACCTCATGTTTGAGCATCATTGAAAACTCCTACGCATTTTAGAACACAAAAACAACATTCCTAGCAACCTTAGGACATTGTCGTGTGTTTCCTTGTGTCTCCCTTCCTTGCCATGCAAGGAAGGGCTTTGTTCCCTATAAGAAAGATACTAAACATGGAGAAAGATGAAGCCTTCACAGAGGATGTTTACGTGAAGCCCCACTACGAGGTGTCGAAGCAGAAGGAATAGAAGCGGAAGGCATAGGAGCAGAAGGCATAGAAGCAGGAGGCATAGAAGCGGAAGGCATCGGAGCGGAAGGCATCGGAGCTAGAGCATTCCAGGCCTCAATACTTGGCCAAACGCTGGATGACCCAGGAAAAAGGTGCCTCTGGAGATAAGACGCAAGCCTTTGACGGTCATTGTGAATTCGACCCTCAGATTCTTGCAGCTCATCAAGCTTCCTCTTCATGCCCGCCGAATAGTTATTTGCAAGCACATGCAAACTTCTATTCTCGTACTTAAGCTGTTTGATTTCCTGCTTAAGACTTTCCACCTCTGCCATCAACGATTCCACTTGGCGGGACCGAGCAAGCAGGCGTTGGCCCATGTTGGACACAGAGCTCGCACACTGAACACTAAGTGCAAGGGACTCTTGAACGGCCAACTCATCGGACCGTCCTGACAGCAGCCTACTATCTTTTGGAGTGAGGAGGTTCCTAGCTACTATTATAGCTGTTGTGGCGTCCTGCATCACAGAGTCTTCACCTGAAAGAGGACCGTTAGAAGATAAAAAAGAAGGGCGCCATACATTACCTTGACGGGGCGCAACCGGATCGCTGCTGAGACTCAAATCTAAGCTAAGGTTCGATGAGTTTGCCATTTTTTTTCAAAAGTGTTCAAAGAGAATGGGTGGATGGAGTTAAATTTCGAAGGGCCGGAGACGATTTTCAAGAATGGGAGATCTTCAGAGTGTGTATGTTGGCAGTGATCGAAAGCTCTATAAAAAGCCAAGGCGACGAGTCCACCGATTCAAAGAGCCGGATTTTCCGGCGTAATTTAGGCGACGCGTTCTCGGCTTTTCAGAAGACGTGTTCAACTTTGTCAAAAGATTTCTTCTTTTCAGAAAACACGTGGAGGCCATCATCGTAACTACACATCTTTAGCCGACAAGCGCAAAGTTCGGCGACGCTTTCTCTGCTTTTCAGAAAACGCGTGCAGCTTTGTCAAAAGGAGCCGCATCTGCACTACCACGTGTCGTTCAAAGAGAAGGGGCGTCGTTCAGAAATCGAAGGGGCGCCTACTCAGAAATCGAAGAGGCGTATTCAAAGATCGAAGAGGCGCCACTATTTCAAAAAGCCGAATTTGCGGGATCAAAACGTTTGTCGACAAGGGTAAAAAGTACCAACACTTACTATTATCTCTATATATGTCGACCTTCGTCTTTTATGGCAGGGCAAACCTGAAGAAAATGCCCAACTCTCCCTCACCTCTGAGGGCGCACTCCCAGCAAAGCCTTTCGAAATACTCAATTTTTTCTTCCCCAAAGATGATACCAGATGCCTGGAGTACAGATGACCTAGGAGGAAACAGCACAACAAATACATGTGCTGATTCATTCACCGCTTCTTCAAAAGCAAAGGTATCTCATATCATCAAGGTCAAAAGCAAAAGTATCTCATATCATGCTCTTTCCCTGTCTTTTTCTTTGTCCTTGTTCTTACTTGCATGGCAAAGTAAAAGAAGCAATCAGCCGGCACTTGGAGCCAGTCTTCCGATCTGGAGCCGACTGCCTGGAATCTATTCCTGATTGCTTACCTAACGTTGCTCTCGAGTAGTCATCTTCAACGGTTGATACACTTCCAGAGAAGGGACCACTCCTGCAAAGATTGAACAAAGAAACAGATAAAAGGGGTAAGTTCAGACCTTCGGGGGAGACCAAAAGAACCATCCTGCTGCCCAGTTCAAGAAGTAGCACAAAGGAAAATCAACGATGGGCAGAAACCAGTTCAAGAGTAAGCCTGTGGAATCACAAAGATCAAAGCCTCAATGCAATTACCAAGGAGAAGATGGAATTTACACTTCATAACCAGATTTGCATCCCTAAACTCTTCTCTTTGTTAATTACATTCTGCCATGTTTAGTATGTTTAAGTGCTTTTTGTGTGTTTACTTATGCTTTGTGTGAATCTATGCTTAAAACATTGAGGACAATGTTTGATTTAAGTGTGGGGGGGTAACTAAGTATGTTGATGCAAATTCGTTGAATTTTATCACCCATAACTTCAAGTGTTGTTCCTTGCTGTTTTAAATGTTTTTAAGGTGTTTTTAAACTGTTTTAGCGTGTTTTGTTTTATAACTCCGAAAATCACATAAAATTTTGAAAAACATGTTTTAAAAAAAGCCTAAAAAGAGTGTTTTGAGTTGTTTTTGTGTGTTTGTGTCTTAGGGTACCTTCCAACACAATGATAAGGATTTGGTTTATAATTGCATGACGGTTAGAAAGAGTTATAAACATAGAGAAAAGTTTGATTTACTCTTGGTATATGTTTGGTTATGGTTATAATGTATGACTTCACATGCAATCATAAAAGAAAAAAAATTCGTTTTTGTAACATGCTTGAAAGAAGGAACTCAAACAAACGCTACAACCCTGAGAGACTTGAGCCTATAACGTTCTTTGGAGAGTATAATCTGTGATTTCTTGTTTTCTAAAGTCGTTGCATGATCTCATTATTCTTTGCTTGGTTACTACTTAGAAGGCGTTTCATCATATAGTTCCAAATGCTAGAACTCATGCCCATTTCATTCAAAGCATGTTATTGATTTGCATAACACATATTCAAGAAGAAGTTGTGTAGTGACCACCACCATAGCCAAATAGCCTTACTTCCCATACTTCGTATATTTTGTAAGTTTTAACCCCGTTGAGCCTTGTTTAGCCTTTATTCTTTGTTTACCCACATTTTCCTCACCTAGCCTAGTTTAGGACAATCCCCACCCTTGTTCTTAAAAGATAGTGAGCATGACTTAATTGAATTCCTTTTGAGTTACATTATGAAAGAAAATAAGTGTGGGGGAGAGAATGTTTAAGTGTTGATGTTTTGAGATTCAAAAGAAAAGAAAAAAAAAGAGAAAAGAAAGAAAGAAAGAAAAAAGAGCTTGAAAAAAAAAAATGAAAGAATAAGTGATTGAAGAAAGGTTCCAAAACACCAATTCTGGGCGTAAATTGTCTAAATTCTCCCTTTTTGTTCAAAAGTTGAGTTTTCATTCAAAAGTGAATTCTAAGTTGATTCAAATGCTTTGCTCACTATTTCTTTAAGAACCTTTGTTTTCCATATCCCTTCTTTGTTATCCACACACCCCAAGCCCCATTACAACCCGTGACTTCTATCTTGAGTGTTATGTGTTTCAATTTGTGGAGTTTGAACTTGGTATGAGCTTATGGTGTCACTGGTTCTCGATTCTAAGTAGTAGCATTCCATTCATGAGATCATACCTAAAGATGCTTATTAACTCCAGAAATTGCTCTCTTTATGATACATATATGTGAGTGTTCGTTTTCATGTTTACATCAATCTTCTCACATATAATTAGTTTAGGGTGTGGAGTTAGAAAATCTGTGTGAAAATTGAGTGCATATCTTGTAAGGATTTGAGGGAATTCTCTAAGGCATGTTACTACATTCAAATCAGTGTTTTAAATGCTTAATTGTGAAATAGTATGTGGTGACTATGATTAAGAATGTATTCAAGTGAGAAGATGACTAAAATCTGTGGGAATAATGATTTTTAACTTGTCATGTGCATTGGAAGTCCCTGATACGATTGTTGGACGGTGTAGGTTGTGTTTTGTTCTTTTTGTTTTGTTTTTCTGTTTTGCTCGAGGACTAGCAAAAGCTAAGTGTGGGGGTATTTGATAGGAGCATATTTATGCGACTTAAATGGCTTGTTCTCGTACATTTACGTTATGTTTCTTTAGTTATTTTAGTTCTTTATGCTTCTTTTGTGTGTTTTCAGGTTCTAAGGGCAAAGTATGCAAAAGGATGCCTTTTGGAGCCTTTTGGAGCAAATTAGAGATTGGAATGGATATCATATGCTTGGAGCCAAAAGGATGGACGAAATTGAAGACTTGAAGTAGGAAAGTTAAATCCTAAAAAGACCTCATGTTTGAGCATCATTGAAAACTCCTACGCATTTTAGAACACAAAAACAACATTCCTAGCAACCTTAGGACATTGTCGTGTGTTTCCTTGTGTCTCCCTTCCTTGCATGGCAAGGAAGGGCTTTGTTCCCTATTTTAAATACTTAAACACTACCACTTATCATTCACCACTTATCATATCATACATTCATTTATCACTTATCATAATCATTCACTTATCACTTAACATATCATACACTTATCACTTATCACTCATAATCATCTACACATTTCAACCATTTAAACACATGTACTCCACCTACTTCACCTACAACATCCACCTACTTCACCTACAACATCCACCTACTTCACCTACAACATCCACCTACTTCACCTACAACCTCCACTTACTTCACCAACCTCACACACTTACTTCACCTACAAATGACATAGCCATATGTTCCCTCCACTACTCCTATAAATACCCTTGCATTCATTCATTCATGGAGATCTCATTTCATACACAACACACCACAAACACATCCTTTTCTCTCTTAGCCGTGAGTCTCCCTTAGAATCCAAAAACCATCTTTCCATTTCCATCACTCCTCACTCCATTCCACACTTCCATTCCCCCAAACCAACTATCCTTAGACCTTACGCTACAATAAAGAGGAAGAGAAGAGGGCCTAAACGTTCATACAATTCAAGTTTGAGTTGTTGGAATGTTTAGGTGTTTCTTTGATTTCAATGTTTAATTTTAATTCTCTTTGTTTTGTATGAGGAACTAAACCCCCCCTTAGCTAGGGGGTGATTGGAAATATATGTTTATGCTTGCATTTTGATTTGATTACTTCTAATTGCATTTCATAAGTTGTTGATTCAATTTGTTTAACCGTTTGATTGATAACTTATTTATGTATGTTTATTAAGAATGCGCGCTTAATTTTCATGCATGAATATGACGCTAGAATATAAGTGATTTTCACCTAATCGTTATGAACTTATATTCACAAGTAGTGCAGGTTGCTTATAAACAATCGCGTTAAATGAATTCTTGGCACGAGTTTCATGCTCATCATAGTAACGAATGCCTCGTCAACACTTATAGTTTTCATAATGCTTAATGATCTTTGATTGTATCTTTATTGTACTGTTCACGTAAAGGACTTTTGGAGAATGTTGTGAATTGCGTTGCGCTAACCCATCCAATTCATTAACTTAAGGAAAACTTGACGGTTAATTTAAGCGGACCTAATTAACCCGGGGTGATGAGTTTCATAATTTATCGAAAGATCAACTGGAAATCTTTTTATTATGCAAGTGTAACATATGTGGAGATGACCCCCTTAGCTATTCTATCATCCATTCATTCCATTTCATCAATTTCATATTTACATTCTATCTAGTTTATTTAACTTGTTTCGTTATTTCAATTTTCGTATAAACTTAAATCCCCCTTTACTTTAATGTCAATTTAGTTAGAAATCATTTTAGTTTGTGTTTTTAAAAGCATTTTGAGTCTTTGGTTTGTCTTAGTGTTTTAAAGTTTAGTTTTACATTCTTTGAGTCTAGTTTAGTGTTTTATATTGTGTTTTTACGTTTTTGAGTCAAATCCAAGTGATTAACAATCCCTCCTAATCCCCGGTCCAGAACGATCCCTACTTACACTTATACTACAAATTGACAAAAAAAGGGTTTAATTTGTGTGCGTATAAATCTCGCACCAGGTAGCAGGGTTTGTTATAAACAATCACAATAACAATTAGTGGCAGATCTACATTAGGGTAAGTAAAAAGCTATTAATTGACAATAGCCGTTGTTACTATCCTTTTTTGCTACCTATGATGTTTCAGAAATTTCATGAAAGCTCACTTTAATTACACCTGTCATGAGGATAAACTGTTTTACAAAAATCTTAAAAGGATTGAGTTGCGTGAGTTATTAAGATTGTTTGGTAGGAATGGAGAAAATAGCGTTTGAACATCTTTCCTAACATGAAAGTTTATTGGATCCGCCACTAAGAATAGTTTGAGTAGCATTTAACTTTTGAATCCTTATCCCAACCAAGAGTTTTTCTATACGAAATGCCAACCAAGACCTACATCAGCAAATAATGGTTGGGAACAAGTGAAGCAGCAGAGCACGGCAAAACCCTAGAGGTCCTTTTCTTTTGCCACCAAGAAGCCACGTTCGGCAAAATAACAATAGGGTCCCCAAAAACTTTGGTAATGTGATATTAATGGTCAACTTTGTCACAAGACTAAGAATCAGAAGATTAGAGATGGATAATGCGTATGTGTGCTCATAGGTTGTGCCACGAGTTGCCAATTATCTAATTTTATGGAGAGCACCACAAAACAAAGTGTCTGCAGTGCACCTGCAGCTGCAGGGTCCCCAGCCAAAAAAGGCTTGTTCGACACACATTTTGTCCTCTTACTTTGGGTTTGGGGGGCCAACTCCAAGTGCGTCCAATGTTGTTGGGGCCTTCCTTTATAGAGTGGTTGTGGACTTTGACAACTCTAAAGTACTTCCTCTATTTTGTAGTTTACTGCTGCCCTCATATATGTGGTGTTGGCAAATCCCTAACTTATATGATCTCTTTCTCTTGTGTGGAATATAGAGGTACATATTGCAATTAGGTTCAACCAAATTTTGTTTAACTGAAATCCATATCCAAACTTGAATCTTTTAACTTAACGGTGCGCGTCATCACATTTATTAGAGCGCATGTATTGTATTATATACATTTTGAGTTCAAATTGCAGTTAGTTTAATTAAAAACAAAATATCACTTGTATTAAAAAATATATAAAACTAAATGGATCAAATGTGTGCTTTCAGTCATGCGCTCAAATTCAATAAACAAATTTTTTGAATGTCATATGAACCAAAAAACACAAGAGGATTAATGAATCAACACAAAGACATAAAAGAATAATGGAAACCGTTCTTACCAATGAAAATGGAACACTATCTTCACTGTAGATATCCATAATATTTTGTTTTATACATTGCGCATGAAATATTTAAGTGTTAGCTCCTTTTACAAAGAAAACAAACTTAAAACAACAACCTAATCTTAAACGTTAAATGTACAAATTCACAAAGGCATTCACAAAAATATTGGCATACGAGAAATATGTCACATTCCGGCCAGGGGTGGATCACTTCCTGGGCCCACTCCACCACCGTAGCACGATATTGTCCGCTTTGGGCCCCGACCATACCCTCACGGTTTTGTTTCTGGGAACTCATACGAGAACTTCCCGATGGGTCGCCCATCCTGGGAATGCTCTCACGTGCTACTCGCTTAACTTCGGAGTTCCCATGGAACCTGAAGACAGTGAGCTCCCAAAAGGTCTCGTGCTAGGTAAGGATGGGAATATACATATAAGGATCACTCCCCTGGGTGATGTGGGATGTCACAATCCACCCCCCTTAGGGGCCCGACGTCCTCGTCGGCACACCACGGCCAGGGTTAGGCTCTAATACCAAATTGTCACATCCTGGCCCGGGGGGGGACCACTCCTCGGGCCCACTCCACCACCGTAGCACGATATTGTCCGCTTTGGGCCCCGACCACGCCCTCACGGTTTTGTTTCTGGGAACTCACGAGCAACTTCCCGATGGGTCACCCATCATGGGATTGCTCTAGCCCCCTTCTCGCTTAACTTTGGAGTTCCGATGAACTCCGAAGCCAGTGAGCTCCCAAAAGGCCTCGCGCTAGGTAAGGATGGGAATATACATATAAGGATCACTCTTCTGGGTGATGTGGGATGTCACAAATACAACTGAATTGAACTTGAGAGCTATGTCAAATATTAGAATTGAAAGTGATGTGATATATATATATATATATATATATATATATATATATATGTTCTTGAACATGGAAGAAAGTATGCAGAAATGCAGCTAAGTTTCCAAACTAATTTTTCTAAAAAAATAAAAACTTTACAACTGATAAAATCAGCTATATACGTCAAATAATGCTGAGGCATAAGCCAAAATTGATTTAACTGTTTGCATATGTGACCTGATCAAGGTCTGTCGATCGATAGAAACCAGGATGATAAAAGAATATGAGAAAAATAATGCAGAAGAATATGCGGGCATTATTTGATGATTTGGTCCGATGGCGACATGTCACTTGGCTGCAAGTGACCAGCGCAGGCTAATTTGGCACATTCACTATCCATGTCATAATCAGGTACCCATCCAGAAAACGACACGTTGCATGCCAAGTTGGAACAGGTGTTGCGATTTAAATTGTAAAACCGAACTTGAAGGCTATGTCTTGGACCTCCATACCCTCCTGAGCTCAAATTGTTGGACCATTTGAGCGATCAGCTATCATGAAATTACATGATATTGATATTATATCTCTATGGATAGTACGAGTTTTCATTGGTCAGACATTCTTTATTAGGCCTTTAATTCTCCTTGCAGATTCTGGATAAGATTTATCTTAAAGTCTTGATGAACGGTGGCGATGCAAACTAGCTAGCTAGAGGAAGAGGAAAATTAATCGAAATTTTGATACAAACGATATTTTACTTTAAATTACTATAAAGTGCAAAGAGGAGGATTTAAAGTCGTGTGAGTAAAAAATAGTACATATGTTCTAGTCAATGTAACTACGCCACTGTCTGCTTCGAAGAGTTATATTCGTTTCATAAAGTATACCTCTAAGTTTCACTTTTAAATTTACGGAACCAAGATGATGTATGAGAGTTCAAAATTGTAAGTGGTGCTAATTAATCTGCACTAGAGTTATAAGCTAATAGTCTATTTTATAACTATTTTAGTTTTTTATTTTTTAAATAGTCTAAATAAAAATGAAAACCAAGCCAAATTTTGTTAACCCTAACAGTTACTAAATAAGTTCTCAATTTTTATTCATTTGTTTCTTAAAAAAAAGTGAAAACGAAATTATTATTAGACAGACCCTAAGCTACTCTCGTTGCATTTTGTATTGTCTCTTCCTCATAACGCAGGTAAATATTTCTCGTGTGGTAGACCCATGGGACTCAAAATAATAATTAAAAAACAAAAGTAAAGGAAAGAAAAAGATAGGTTTTAAAAGAACGCACATGGAAGCATGTGAGGATATAGTGTGTGTGCTTGAAATGAAGAAATAAATGGGGAAAAGAAAAGCACACAAATAATGTGATTCGATAAAACAGACGGAGCATGCATTGGCAAAGCCAACAAGAACACAAAATATGTGGTCCTTGATTCGATAAACCCTTTTGATCTCTACACGTACAACTTGATAGGGATGGTCCTAGCCTCCGTCCCGTCTCCATTTGCAACACGACACGTGTCTCGAGCCGTAACCAGACTTGCTAACCCCTCCCAATAATAGGAATATGAAATGTCTAAGAGTGACATTTTGGTGGTAGGACATGCCCTATAAAACCTTGTTTGGGACCAAAATGTTTGTATAAATATTCCCCCACACTAAACATTTGAATGCTTGTGGAGCAATACTTTTGATTGCCCTTTAGTTATAGGGCATATCCCATTTGCTTCAAATAGCATGTGACGGTTTGTTTTACACGCACATGCATGCTTTTTGGAATTAGGGTTTGGACTTGTTGGAGGGTCAGTGCCCTTGGAATTGTAGGGTCCCTGAGGCACATGATGTGCGGCTGTATCTTGTAAGACCCACAATTTTGTGGAAGTGGGACTAACGCGATTCCCCCCTCCCCCCCCCCCCCCCCCCCCACAACAAAAAAAAAAAATCTTAAATTTTTTTTTTTAATTTCTTCTGAAGTTAGTTTCACTTTATCTTCTAAATTATTGGAAGGGACGGTGTCAGAAAGGAGACGAATGCATAATCGTGTGGTACATGAAAGACGACGACGACGACGACGACGACTACTACTAACCGAGCTGCAAATTATTTGCTTTGAAGAGTGTAGCTATTTGGATCACATTTCTGATCACCTTTCTAATACATGTGAGTTTCATGTATACAAATAGAGTTCATGTGTATTAAAGAAGTGATTAGCAAGGTAATCAGTAAATGTGGTACGTGGAGCATTACTCTTGCTTGAAGTGAAAGATTTTATCGGTGAATATGAGACAAATAGAAGTCTTTAGTGCCATACAATACAAGCGATAAGCAATTAAGCTGCAGGTCCATTTTTGTAAAAAGGAGAAAGGTTTGGAAGAGATTTAGCATACATGGTCTCTAATCTCCATCATTCATCTGGTGGGCCTTAAGGGAAAGACATAATTGACCGCAATAGTAAGAGAGTTCATTGTACTTAACTCTAATATAATAGTTGTCATTTAGTACTACGGTCTAGTGTATTCCTCTTCTCTTATAAGTGAGATGTTTTAGGTTCGATTCTCGTCAAAGACGAATTTGAACCACATTGTTGCTAACCCATTTTGAGGCTTAGTCCACTCCCCCACCTTTTTAGTGTAGATAATATCATTTATTCACCAAAAAAATAGAAAAAAACTCTAATATGATAGGGGGAAGGGTTCGAAACTCCCTCATATTATTATTCAAAGGAGGGGGGGGGGAGTTTCAAACCATAACAATAAATTAAGGGATAAGGGAGTTTCAAACTCGGGACACATAGGTGGAACTCCAACAGCCTATCAACTAGGATATTAGACTACATTGTCAGATACATTCTATTTTCTACATTCTAAAGTCAGGAGTCGGGTGAACCGATTTCAGTTCATCATTTGATTACAAACTTACAAGAAGACCAATTTTTTACTTCAAACAAGCCAAACTTACCATTTTGCAAATTTTCATTGAAATCAAAACTAAGGTAAATTTTGTACAATATTTTGGGTTTCAACTTAGACTTTTTACAAAAGCAATAGTTGACATTAAACTAAACGAAATGAGAGATACGAACATGAGTGCAAAAGGATTCAAAGCTGCTTTCAACTTTGATTTAAAACTAAATGAATAAAAAAAATGTTGGTTAATTTCTCATTTTGGGAAAGATCGACCCAAAATGAATTAGACCTTGATCATGTCGTTTCCTTTTATCCGAAAGTAATTTAAACCACATAGAAGAAAATTCGACTTATAATTGCACCACACTGCTCTAAGTACCCAAAATTAGCCCTTATATTATTTGCCTAGCTTCAAAGTAAAGTAGAGAATATAATCGTAGCATCATAAGTCATAATCGCACTTAGGAGCTAATCACTTTTCCTTTATGGTTTTTGTTTCTGCATAGAAAACAATAGATTTGGTTTAGTCGAGATTTAAACGCAAGACTAACCACACTTCTGTTGATAACCTGTTCGAATTTTTTTTTTTTTTTTTTACATAAACAATATTCTACACTAATTTAAATTAAAGAAGACTAATTATTTGAAGTTTAGTAAAATGAAGCATGATCCCCATGTATCCAATGTTTGAAATTTCTTCGACATAGTCGATATTTCCATGAAAATATTTGAAAATCAGAGAAAGACATAGAAGGGACTGAAGTCTAAACTTCACTACATACCATAAAAACTCTTAAATTTTGGCTAAAATCGACAGATTTCGTTAATATTTCCGACATATCAATTAAATATCAGATAAACTCTTATTATCTTATATTTCATCAAAACGAGTGCTTGACATTCCCTAAAGTTTCGTTTTAAATTTTCATCATTTTCATTGAAAGCAACCGATATCGAAATTGATATCGATATATCCATTGATATTTTCATAAATTTGCATATAGATAATTTCACCAATGCCTATATTTTAAAAATTGCACATATCTAAGAAATATGGTAAAAAAAAAATTTAATTTAAAAAAGAAAATAAAAATAGGCACGGATATTTTCAAACGCTAATAACAATTTTAAAAGCAAACGACAAAAATTAGAAGCCGGAAGCACGCTGTTTAATTAGCAGTGTTTGTTGATAAATGAGAATAAATTAGGTGGCATACTCCATCAACTCAATAAATTAACGGTTAAAAAATAAAAAGAAAAAAAATGATAGCGGGGCAATGAAGAAAAGAAAAAGCTACGTATACAATAAAATACAAGAAAATAAAATTTTCATAAGATTAAAATATTTATAAATATTACAAAATGGAAAAAACACCTGGCACAATAACCCGAGGCGGCCGGCTCTCAGCGTCAACTGTTGACACTCGAACCGGGACGGTTCACCGGCGAACCGGAAAGTAACTCGGCGAGAGCCGCCATGGCTCTGACCTGCATCTTCAAAGCCGCTATGTAATCGGTCGTTTCTTCTAGAAGGTTTGGCAGCGACGTCTTTCGGCAACCGGGAACCAACCGGCTCAGAACCCGAACTTTTTTCTGCACAACTGGTAACATTATTCTCTCTCTCCTAACCTCCGTTTTCTTCAACCTGTTGTCCCCGGTCACCCTCGCCTTTCTTTTCTTGTGAATCGTTTTGCTTATCCTGAGACGAGCCGTTAGAATCGCCCTGCTCCACCGAGTCGTCCCCTTCGCCGCCGTCGCCAGAACGCGGTCCGCCGCTTCCTTCACGTCCCTCCCGCCTCCCGCTACCTTCGCCACCGCCGCCGACGACGTAGACGATCTCCGTCGCACCTGACGAAGTGCCTCCGCGAGCTTCGTCGAGTAGATCCGCTGCTCCGTCTCGGATCTCCATCGGACTCCGGTTTCTGAGCTCCGATTGTGATCCTCTTCAACGACTCCGGTTTTTCTCCGCTTTTTCCGGCTCGACTCCATCGACAACGCGTCCAGGCTTCCGTCAAAGTTCGACATCATCGACGCCGCCATGGAAGAAGATATTGAAATATGTTGAGAGTGCAATTCAACAATCACCGATATATATACACACACACCTGCAAATATAATCATACAAAACGATTGTTATATTACGATGATGAAAACAAGAAGATGAACAAATCATATTTACACACACACACATGTAGGATTGTATCTATATACCTGATAAGTGATAAAAAGAGAGCGGAGTTTGAGTTGTTTGTTTGGGTGGAGGTTTTGAGAGAGAGAGGGGGGGGGGGGGGTGTTGGGTTGGGGGGAGGGAGAGAGGAGAAATGGGAATGGGAGAGAGTGGGAAGGGCTTGAGAGTGAATATAAAAGCAGTTCACGGGAACAACGCGGTGTTACCTTAATCACATTTATTGCCGCCCTCTTCCTCCTTTTTCCCTCTACCTTTCTATTCTTTTCTCTCTCTCTCACTCTTTTTTTTTTTTTTTCCTCTCCTTTTCATTCAGAGTATTTATTTTGGGCATTTTTAAAATATTTATTTATTAATTATTATTAAGGGAAAATGGCACAAAATTATAATAATAATTCAAAGATAAGAATTTTGAACTCTGAATGCTTGGATAGAACCTCAACATCTTAATCACCAGTTATTTTAATTTTTTTTTATTTCAGTAATTTTATACGTGACATCAGAACGTACCTCAGTCACCTATCATATTACCCTGTAAAACAAAGTTTAATTATTTAATGACTAATGTAACAGAAGTTAAATTTCCGTCTTTTATTGTTCCTAACCATAATATCTCTCAAATAGGGTGAGAACTGAGAACGACACAGAATCAAATGAGATTAAAATATATGAGAGTTTTATGCTTTTGTGAGAGTGTCCCGACTAGGATGTAGTAAGGCTACGTTTAGAACATTAGCCTTCGCAATTTTCTTTTTCTCTTTTAATTCATTTTCATATTTGAAAGAAATATTTCTAGATGTTCATTGGGATTTAATCTGTTTTAATAATATTAGGAACAATAAACAAGTAAATTGGTAAATGGGAAGTTATGAAACATGGGGATGATGTGCATATGGTTCAATATCATACTGGATAGTGTATTGTGTTTTCACCTATACGTTCTGTGTTCGAAACTCTCTCATTCCCTTAATTATTATAATAGAGTCGAGTTGAGTCTCATTCCTCCTCTTAATAATATTAAATTTAAAAAAGAAAAAGAAAAAGACGTTGGGATGAATTAGCAGCGTAACGCTGAAGTTTGATTGGAAAAATAATAGAGCACTAGTAGTAAAGAACAAAAGAGACCCTCCCCGTTGAACATGCTGGTGATTGGGAACATGTGCAATCTTCATCAATCGGACAATGTTTTGTGGGCTCTTTAGTTTTGTTTTTCTAATAGTGAATGTTGGGTTATTTCACTTTCAATTAAATGAACGCGACATTTATTTGCGTGTGATTCACAAAATTCACATAAAACGATTAAAATAAATTTAATGGGTTTGTAGTTTAAGACTCCGTTTGAAAATTGTTTTTGAAAACTAAAAATGCTTCTTAACAACCGAAAGCAATGACGTATTTTTGTATAAGTACTTATATTGTGGACTCCCCACTCTTACAAATCTAGCATAGTTGTGTTTGTGTAACTATGTTTGACATAAATGCTTAAATGCTTAAAATTGCTTATTAATCGTAAAAACGGTATTTGATCTATAAAACTTTTAACATCCTTATTATAAAAATAAAAAATAAAAAAAAACTTTCTACATAAGCAATCTCAAACCGATTCTAAATGGTTGAAAGTATATGCTCATGCATTCGAATTATGTCATGCGTTTCTCTCTTTTCTGATATTGCTTATGTATAAAAAAAAATGAGAAATGAGAAAACTAAAAAATTAATTAGGTCAACTACAGCAGGTAAACCTTCATTAGATGCAACTAAAGTCTAAAGCAGATAAACTTTCATTGTGCCGAGATCATGGCTCCGTACACCAGTCTCATACTACAATTGGTTGGAATTGTTTTCTTAAAATTTCCGTCCAATTGTATTAAATTACACTTAATGTATCGAGTTATTTTTTTGGCACACCAAAATATTTTTCGGTCTAAACAGAGTTGGAAATGTGTTTTGTGATATAAATGTTTTGAGTTGTACGTCACCCTGGCAGGTGAAACATATCCTCACGTCTCTTAAGAAAATATAAAATGCATTTCAAACGTGCCGCATTGAATTCCAATAAATTTTTTTACCAAAAATGTTATATTCACTTTGTGAGTAAGTTTTGACACAACGGAAAAATTGTTTTTTAGCGATCAAATAGTCACAAGTTTAAGTCATGAAAACATTCTATTTGTAAAGTGAAAATAATGTCAATTGTCAAGTACGATAGATGTTTTACCTTCCACCTGAGTTCGCCCTATATTATAAATGCACTTTGAAATTTACCAAATCATAGAGTGAAAGCTTCAATCCACGGGGCAACGTGTCACCGGAAAATTTGCCAAAAAACATGGGTCTGTCTGGTCGTCGTGATTCTTGTCTTGCAAGGCCGGCATGTCTTCTTTTGTTATAATATTTGCAATCTTCCACTAAGTCCACTTTTTAAAATTTCGAATGTGTTAAATCAATAAAATCTTAAATAGTTCCATGTCTTGACTGATATAGTATAGTAGTTTATTTGGGGTGACAATCTCGAACATTATACGTTATAACTTGAAATCCATTTGGATATAGATATATAATTGTTCTCATTTTGGCAATAAATAAATATGAGTTAATGCATCATTATTGTTATATCGTTTTGCGTATTGATTAATTCGAGGTAGATATGATAACAACACGGTTACAACGGTTAAAATTGAATACAATCCAACTTTATAATATACGTGAATATCAATTTGTTAGCAACCAGAAAGCGACTATCATATATTTTTGTCAATTGAGAAATTACTTAATTATGTGTTAAATGAAATAATATTAAAAACTTTGAGATAATACACCATGCGTATTGCTCAGCCGGTTAAATGCATTCACTCTATTTGCTAAGATTTTAAGTTCAACTATCCACTCCCTAATATCGCTTGCAGAACGAAAAAGAAATATCCACAGATGATACTTGAGAAAATATATTCGGTTTTTATTTATGGATTTATTTTTGGTGGATTGATGATGTGGAAATAGCTGATTTTAAAAAACCCAAATGTGTTGGCTTCCATCAACTGGCTTTGGGGACAAATGGAATTTGTCTTTTAGCTTAGCAATGATTAGTGGGTAATGCCCAAATAGAGAGAGAGAGAGAGAGAGAGAGAGAGAGAGAGAGAGAGAGAGAGAGAGAGAGAGAGAGAGAGAGAGAGAGAGAGAGAGAGAGAGAGAGAGAGAGAGAGAGAGAGAGAGAGAGAGAGAGGCATGTGGTTGTTTTGATGGCGCTTTCAATCATCTGGACCATTATTTTTGTAATTTTCTATCAGCGGCTTTGGAGTTTGGACCGACCTCCTAATTTAAGGATGTGGCCGGGTTCGATCCACATTGCCTGCCTCACGTCTTCGTCTTCCAACATGCTCTTTTCCTTTTGTTTTTGTGGTTTCCTCGCTAAAATGAGCGACACCAACTTAACAAAACCATAAATCTATCGTACACAATCTTATCTTTATTTTGTAAAGAGACCAAATTCTTGATTTTTTGTTACACAGGAATAATATTTCCATTGTGCCAAAGTTCGGCCTCTCTAATTTCCACTACTAAATTTATTTATTTAAATATCTCATCTACTAATTAATAACAATAATTATTCCACTTAATCTTATCAATTAAGCAATATTTGATCGATTAGATTATCTTAAACCCTAGAACATGTGTTATGTAAGCACATTAAGGGGCCTGATTTCACAAATTGGAAGATATAAACAATCTAAAAAAAAATAAGATCCTCCAACTAATTACATGCCAGAAAGCTTGTCTCCTTGTGTGAGACAGACCTCATTACCAAAAAGTTGGGTTTAATTAAAATTAGTTTATGTTTAATTCAATGCAAAACACTTGGATTGGAAATTTCTAGCATAAAATAATACACGTTATACATCAACAGTTATAACTCTGTGGTGAGACAGGTTCATTTTTTCCTGTTAAGTTATAAAATGATACTCAACGTTGAATTTTACGATGAAGTTGATTTGATATTGTCTCACTAGCCGACTTTGACCTCTGTTATTTTGAGGTCATATTTTGTATTCAAAGTTTGTCTTGATTTGGTATCACTTTAGCAGCCTGCATAGAAACAATGTTTTACCCCTAGATGTCCAGCTAATTGATGCGCATCAACGCATTTCGGGGAGAACCAGTTAGTTTTGGGTTCGAGTATCATTTTACCCCTATCCATAATTCATCCGCTAATTCTTCAACATCAATCGGTTTGGACCTCCACTTAGTTTCTGTGACATCTCACATCGCCCAGGGGAGTAATCCTCATATGTATATTCTCATCCCTACCTAGCACGAGGCCTTTTGAGAGCTCATTGGCTTCGGGTTCCATGGGAACTCCGAAGTTAAGCGAGTAGCGCGCGAGAGCATTCCCAGGATGGGTGACCCATCGAGAAGTTCTCGTGTGAGTTCCCAGAAACAAAGCCGTGAGGGTGTGGTGGGGCCCAAAGCGGACAATATCGTGCTACGGTGGTGGAGCGGGTCCGGGAAGTGATCCGTCACGGGTCGGGATGTGACAGTTTCACCCAAACTTCTCAGGTTCGGGTCAATAAGTAATGATAATTGTCGTATGAGGTAAAAGATTCAACCTTGACTATGGTGAGATAATGTCTTCTCGAGTTAATCAAGGAACAATAACTATCCGAGCATCGAATATAAAAATTCAATTACAAAATTAACTGTTTTTAATGACTTAAGCTACAAGTTTATTGTGGATTTGCTAATTCACTATACAATTTCCTTTGCATCCTCCGCAATATTCTTACTTATCCCTTCTCTAAACTAATTGAAAAAATAGCCATCCCGGGTTGGGCTGTGACAGTTTCACCCAAACTTCTCAGGTTCGGGTCAATAAGTAATGATAATTGTCGTATGAGGTAAAAGATTCAACCTTGACTATGGTGAGATAATGTCTTCTCGAGTTAATCAAGGAACAATAACTATCCGAGCATCGAATATAAAAATTCAATTACAAAATTAATTGTTTTTAATGACTTAAGCTACAAGTTTATTGTGGATTTGCTAATTCACTATACAATTTCCTTTGCATCCTCCGCAATATTCTTACTTATCCCTTCTCTAAACTAATTGAAAAAATAGCCATCCCGGGTCGGGCTGTGACAGTTTCACCCAAACTTCTCAGGTTTGGGTCAATAAGTAATGATAATTGTCGTATGAGGTAAAAGATTCAACCTTGACTACGGTGAGATAATGTCTTCTCGAGTTAATCAAGGAACAATAACTATCCGAGCATCGAATATAAAAATTCAATTACAAAATTAACTGTTTTTAATGACTTAAGCTACAAGTTTATTGTGGATTTGCTAATTCACTATACAATTTCCTTTGCATCCTCCGCAATATTCTTACTTATCCCTTCTCTAAACTAATTGAAAAAATAGCCAATGTGGTTTCATTTGGTGTTCCCCGCTAAATAAAATAATTTGATTGGGACTAAATAACTGAATCACAAAGATGAACCAAAAGACCTGTGAGCTGTGACTGCATAAGACAGGAAACCCCTGATTGGTTTTGGTGCAGCCTTGCTCCCTAACATGGGTTTCTTCAATTTATTATTAAAAATCTTTGTCATTCAGTTTTTTTAATTATATTTTTTTCTCATTAATCAATAATTATGATGTTTAATTTGACAAGCAAACTCTATATCTCTTTGGTTTCATCTGTCACGGGGGGATGTTTTTCTAAATTGTTAGGTTTTTGACTTTGATACAATTAATGTAGCTGCATTTCCAATCTGAATCAAACTTGCTGGTCAAGCCTCCATTTGGTTGTCTTGGGGAAAATCATGAAACTTGAAGACTTCAACTCTTATAGATTAATTAGTAAGAGAGGCAGTTGAAGAGTTCATTCTCACAGTTGTTAATGCTAATGAGAGACACTTTAAGAATTAACTGTTATAAAAAATAAAAAAAAACTATCACATCTTTAGTCTTGTTACTTCAATCATTGTTTATTGAATCCTAGCTTTGTTTCCACCTCTAATCACCCATTTGGGATTTGGGATCTTGGTAAGGTATTTCCGAAGTTAAGGAGTCTGTTCTGACAAGAAGATATTTCAAATGAAAATCTAGCAGCTCTTGTTCATCCCCACTTATCATCAATTGTTAGTGTTGAGCTAAGTAATAGTTAGGTCTAACAACAATTGAGTCCATCATGAGTTTTTCTTTTCTCTTCAAAATTGTATTGTAAGTTTTTGTGACACGAGTAGAAGTTTTGAGATGCTTATTTTATGAACAACCCTAATTTGAAGTACAACAACTAAGTCTTATTCCACTAGCTAAGTGAGGTCGACTGTATGAATCATCGAATGGCGCTGCACTCGGTTTTGCGCCATGTCTTCCGTTAACTTCAAGTATTTCATATCTTTTCTTAAAATCTCTTTTAAAGTCTTTCTAGGTATTTCTCTATCCCTTTTGATATAAGCCTCCGTCTCATAATCACATCTTTTAAACGAAATTAAAATTAAGTTCAAATGTTTGAACAACTAAATTAGGATGAAATTAGTACAAGTGGGTGGGTAGAGCCAATTAGATAGTGCAATGGACTAAATATTCAACACTCAGACAACAATGTTGGGAAGAAGATAAACATGGAATTTGGTGGCAGAAGCGCGTTTTAAGTTGTCATCTCTTCTAATATTATAATGCGAGTGATTATTTAATCTAATTTGATTAAACAAACATGGTCCATATTCACATGATTTGGTTAAGTCTTAAGAGCTTTTGTCAAAGATTGATTCTAACCTAAATAATTATATTTGGTTTTCCGGGTACCCTAATTAGGTGCCTAATCCTCATTAGTGATCACACTTTCATCATTTGATCAAATGGAGACAGGTGCGCACGAGTGTGCGTGTCTTAGTGAGCAATCCATCCATTGCTTGTCCCAAGAACCATAATCATGGTGTTTTATGTTAAACTAATGACAACAAATAACAACTAAGCACAGGCTTGGGTTCGATAATATTGTTCACATGCATCAACGGTTGACAATCTGGTCACACGGGCTACATGCTCGTGGATGGTCGGTCACATGGACGGTTGTTTAGTTAGAAGCAAGACTCTTTAACAATAATGATAATGATGTAAAAGAAGAAACACAATTAGGAAATCTCATGCTTTAGTTAGGGCAAAACTGTTTTATACTTTTTAGTAACTATAGCTGCTATGTGTAATTTGGTATCCAATTTTCGCGGTGAACAAAAAATTGTAGGAGATATTGCCATCACGGTGAACAAATAATTGTAGGAGATAATGTCAGCGCGCATCCGGTAGCTGTAAGCTGCTTTTTCAAGTTTTTGGCTTTACAACGTATGACCAAGTTCCATGTTAGTCAGATTAGTCAACATTTATATGTTTTGATGCAATAACATGCAAGTGCGCTTTCTTCTGGGTTAGATATGTTGGATTTATTCCGATGTAAATCAACCCTAAATCGTCTACAACATATAATAGGAATGTAATATTGAAGATTAATGTAGATATTGTGATTTGATTTCCTAAAGATATCAATCTTATATTAGGTGTCTTGTAATATTCTTGATTTTATCTGATTATGACACCTAACTGATAGGCTAAAAATGTGAGATTTGGGATTCCTTTATGGACAGAATCTTAATACCTTAACCAGTATAAATACTAAGGTCCATGCAAACCCTAGACACACAATAAACGATTCCCATAAAGTAGTTGTATACGGTTAGATGCTTTGTAGAAGACTTTGGTGTTGTTGCATCGACATCATTGTGCTTGGCATCCAATGGCTATTGTTTTACGATCAAGTCAGCCAACTCCTTGTTTATGTTTTAATTATATAACCACCTAAAGTTTACACGATCCTGCAATTTCCTCTCGGAGGGGTGCTTGGAATAATAACGATTGATACAACCGGACCTCATCTTCCTTGCAATAGTAAATCTGCAAGACAAGCAAAGTTTGATTCAATTCACATTTGTTGAAACAGCTCGTGCAATTCGATTGTTTTGGCAGACCTGATTGGTTTGTACGCGAAAATAAGCGTTACCTTGCAATTTATTCTCCCCCGTTGAAGCTGAGGGTGAGGGTCTCTTGAAATGAAGAATTGCTGATCCTTCTGGACTAAGATATCCATCCACGGGATCAATGGAAACCGTGGTTTCAGGCTCAGTTTCGACGCTAAACTTACTGCGAGCTTCCTGCATTTAGAATCTTTACGTGACAAATACGGAAAGGGCCATGCAACACCAGAAAATTTGACAAATAGGATGAGAAACCACTGCGAAACAGTAGTAGTAAGTTGAAAGCTACAAGTTCTTTGAAATGAAGAGAGGATTGGGGACCTTTGAAAAATGATACCCTTCGGTTACTGATATTTTAATAGACAGGTTACCCTCGTTGGATACGGACCGCCATCAACTGTAACGGTCTGTGTGTCAGCTGATGATCGTCTTCTGAGGCGTTTCAAAGATTTGTGTTTTGCTACAGGAGGCCGAACCCCTTTCAGCTCCAGAAAGAAGTTCAGCTTCTTCCTTGTCTAGATATCTGATGAGACTCTTGTTTGTATCAGCTATGAAAAATTTTCTTGTACAAATAAAGAGAGAGAACTTTAAACCGAAGCTTGTTACTGATAAGGAATAAAACCGAGTCTCACTTTCTGATTTTCCATGGTATTTACAAGATTATAATGTTGTTGATGCACAAAATCAGTGAGACTTTGGAACAACGTAAATCCGACCGTAAATCACACAAACGCACAAAAATACAAATATATAATGTGGTTCATCCTAAGTTGGGGCTACGTTCACACTGTTGTCGATCCAGTTTCACTATGTAAATTGAGAGTTACAATGTACATGGAGGCTATAGAGGCTAGGATTTGCTCTCTTTGCCCTCCTCCTAAAGTGAGGGTGAAGGATCCTTTTATAGAATAAGGGTTTCCTTCCCCTCTTACATACATCATGGGCTAAGTAGTGGGACCTCAATATTTCATTCCGCTTTTACATGGCTAAGCAGTGAGGTCCCAATATTGAAGCCTAATATACGGTACAACAAATGTAATTTCAAGTGATGCAGATTCTAAGCGGCATATGCAATTCTAGAAAAAAAAACGTCACCATTTTTCGCACATAATGGCTCTGAAAGCTGCCAGAAGATAACGGCTTATTAGCAAAATGCTGACCCTTTCGTTTCTAAAATAATATGATACGTTAATTTATGTGTGTGTGTATATATGTATGTATATATAAGCTGCCTATATATCCACATGCAACTTCGCATTTTTGAATTACAAGGTTGCCACTTTGCTTTTTTTTACCCCCCAAGTTTATCAAAACCAAACACAGCCTATATAATATGAACAAAACACATCATGAGAATCATTGCTTTCTGGCACATTTCGAAATAAAATAGGGAGAAAAACAGAGAAACAAGGAAACCCCAGAAGCCAAAAACCCTCAAAATTTGAGAAAACTCACAGGAGGTTCAGGCCAGATGAGTTATGCAACTTGTTGAGTCTCTGATAGAAGCTTTCACTCACAGAGTTCTCCAGGAAGCTCTTCCCATCAGCCCCAGAAATCGTCGCATTGGAATCCATGATCTGTGTCTCGGTCTCAGCCTTCATGTTTGCACAGAGAGATAGCTTTCACTTCAATGACTTCACTCTGCTCTCCTTCAACATTTGTAATCCCCAAAACTAAAGCCAGATGTCTTCATACAAACATGCAGATTATGCGAATGTTGATGTAAAATGGATTAATTAACTTACGGATTTACTTAGAAATTCTCTCATCCAACCGAGATTTGTTTTGAGTACTATCATCGTCTATTAAATGCTTACAAACGTGTTTAAACAGTACACTATTCATCTAATAAACGATTAACACGTAATAAATTGGTGACTTAAAAAAATCTCATTGACATCTAGGCCCAATTGTGATAGGCAGTAAGTGACGAGCGAAATTATTGCCGAGACTGGAGCGTTTTCCGCCTGAAAGCTATGAACTCTCTTTGTTTTCCATTTAGCTTCAAGACATTTTAACAAAAGTTCGCCCTTACCTACATAGGCGTTTGTCCACTAGGATACAATGATCTAACCTGTAACCAAAATTTCAAAATTCGACAGTAAGCTCGTTTCTCGTGCATCCATCGGTCCTCTACACGGTGCATTTTATCTGTGCCGAAACCAACTTTGTCATTTCAAACATTTGTAAACACAGTCGATCATTCTCCATGCCTCTGAGAAGAGAAGATTCTCTTCAGAGAGAGAGATTGTTTAGAAATATCATGGAAGAAAAGTCGCGGTTGAAACAAAAGACGATTAGCTAAAAACCTTTCTTTACACTAAGGGAAGGGTCTGAGGATGCATTTTCGAACCCCGTCTGTAGCCGCTCACCACCAAAAACATAAGGGCTAGGCTACCACATTTCCATCCAGGGGAACGGATTTCCAAAATATACACGAAAGACCGGCAAGATTGTAACATATATAAGAAATGTACAAGACCTACCTTCCCCGGAATATAAAGAGTCTCCGATTTCAAAAACAAACCCCACCCGAAATTCTTGAGTCCTTAGGTGAACCACATTACTTACTCCAGTCAATCCCTTCCAGGAGACTTTCTTGAAAGTTCACTGACAGATTTTGAACACAGGATTTTTCTCTATCAGACTGCAAAGCCGCGCGGCAGCTCTGATTCCGTGAACATGAAGGCTTCTTTCCTCTTTCTGCATTTTGCATGCCCTGGTTTTCCTCATCACCCGTCATTTCTTGGGCCACTCTTTTTTCTTTAACCCTCTTACTTGCCTCAATATATGGCTGCAAGGAAAAAAAATAAACACAATTACACATACCGACACTCAGAGGAAGGACATTAGTTGCAGAAAGAAAGGAATAATCAGCCTGTGTTTAAATAGTCATGCCGCCGAACATTGTCCACTTGATAAATTACTGATTGTCCTTGAAGTGCGGTATTAGGAAAAATACGTTTTTAAAATTTCAACACTAAATGAGGACTAGTTTAATATAAAATTTTGGGAATCAAATGCACAAGTTCTTGTTAACTTTGCTTCCAGACTCAGTTTAAGCAAATAAACACTGGACCCGAACATAAGTAGATCATAAAAGATACTGATTGCACAGTTTGAAAGCTTCAAGGGAATAAAATAGCATACCACGAAGCACGTAAAAACGAATGCAACCAAGTGGCTGAACATTAACGTAGACTATGTAAAAGTTGAGTAACTCTACCTGTTTCTCACTCTCAGAGAGGCACCTCCATGCACCGACGGCCAAGTCTAAGACCCTTCGACCCTTAAGTTGCTCCGGAGCAGAACTTTTCAACCGCTCACATTCTTTCCTGAGGAAGATAGTATAAGCACTTTGTGTCCCTCGTGGAAAACCGCCACGTTTTTTCATCTCTTTTTTCTGGGAGTGCAGCTGGGGGAACTGCTTCTGTTCTGCAGATGTAGAACCTAATCAAATTTCCTACATGTAATGTTTTAGTTTGCTGAATTCACAATTTTGCATCACAAAGAAAACAATCGGCCCCACGACCTTCTCTGTTCCTTCAGAAGTTTGATAACCACTAAATGTACAACTGCAACATGTCATGTTTTTAGTTTGCTGAATTCAATCAACCAAGTAAGCAACTGTGACATACCTATTGGCTGACAATTCTCTTTGCGCGTCGTCTTCTCCACATGAGAATTTTCAAGATTTGGTAACATCTGAGATGAATAATCCCTACACTGCCCTTCCATTGCTGAGACATCCCCAATATTATAAAAAGCATGACCTGATATTTTTATCCTAATCAGAAAAACAAAGGTAATACAAACATATTGAAAACATGCATTTCGCTACTCTACCTAGAGTAAAAGCAGCTTTCGCTTGAGGTTCCCTGTAGTAGTAAAGTTTTTCATACTGGTAGAGAACGAGTGCGTAAAGGTTTAAGAGAGGTTGAGAATCCTGCAGACTGTCACAATCCAATTTTAAGGCGAGTGCAACTTCGCCCCATCTCTCATCAGCGGTAACCTGGAAAGTAACCGTTATAGGTCTAGTTAATATCTTGTGCTGCAACTTCATCCCTTCAAATTTTAAGGTGAAAAGTTGAAAACCACTTCATCTAATAAATGATTCCGTAACTGCATAGGAACGCGCTGCTAAGCACTTCAACAATTCATGTTCTCTCCTAAACAACCAAGACATTCTAATTTCAACTAGATAATCCCAAATCTGGAAGCTCAGAACTTCGAAAACTTATCGTTCCATGATTCAAAATCAACACAATCAAAGTAAACAAATTATTAGTCCCTTTTGGAACATCTGATAAAACACGAACGAGGTAATGGACTCTCTTTTTGGTTTTCACTACATTAATACGAAACCATCGTCAAATGATTGGAAACAAACTACCTGAAGAAACCCTCCTCTTG
Organism: Pyrus x bretschneideri; assembly: GCF_019419815.1. Classification (NCBI taxonomy): domain Eukaryota; kingdom Viridiplantae; phylum Streptophyta; class Magnoliopsida; order Rosales; family Rosaceae; genus Pyrus; species Pyrus x bretschneideri. Next base: position 6,159,314 of record NW_025999402.1, read on the forward strand.
CAGTAACTTCTTTGTAACACAAATGCAAGTCCAGCATTGATTGTCTGAGATCAAAACTGCACAGTGCAACCAAAAAGATATCGCCAACCGGGAACAGGTTAAATTAACTGAACCAGTATTCACCATTCCAATCACAGAAGCTCCCCAAATATTCCACATGCATAAGTAAGTAAAAGGAGGTTTAACATGCAGCTTCTGATTTAGGAATTAGAAAGTTCCGACTTTGCTTCTTGTGAACAAAGATTCTAACTTTTGCTTTTTTCTTCCCCACAATTTTCTCAAATACCAAACATGGCATGCATGCATGCATGCATGTACATATATGCATATCTGTGTGTTTGTGTGGACAAAACCCATCATGAAAATCCTTGCTTGAACCCACTTGAGCAAATAATAAGAAAAACAGAGAGAAAAAAAAAAGAAAAGAAAACTTAGAAGCCCAAAACTACAAAAAAAAAATGAAAAAATAGCAAAACTCACACAAGGTTGAGCCCAGATGAAGTATGCAGCTTATTGAGTCTCTGATAGAAGCTGTCAATCTCCGAGTTCTCCAGCAAGCTCTTCCCATCAGACTCAGAAACTGTCACATTGCAATTCATGTTCTGTTTCTCGCTCTCACTTGCTTCCATGTTTAGAGAGAGAGAGAGAGAGAGAGAGAGAGAAAGGAGAGAGAGCTTGACTTTAATGGATTCCACTCAACTCCAGTTGTACATTTCCCGAAACGAGAAGCCAGATGTCGACATATAGACATGCAGATTATGCACATGTTGCTGCAAGATGGATTAACTTGTGTATATACACTCGGGAGGGTCGGAGAATCGGATGTGGTTAGAAATCATTATAAATTTTTTATTTAAAATTAAATATAATAAAAATTGATTGTATAGTATACGATTGATGGTTGGTTACAAATTACAAATAGCATATTTATGATGAACCGTTTATTTGTTTTATGTGTATGAGTGTCTAAATGATCTCTAAATTGAAATATTTTTTGTAAATATAATCTTTAGATGATGATAAAGAGTATGAATGATTTGTTTATAATGTTCGTATGGTAAAAACACATTAATCATAAGCAAATGACAAGTAATTTTCCTATAGGAGACACAAACATTGTCTAAAATGAGCACTTTTAAAGGTCCTTGAATAAAATGCCTTTTAAGCAAATTAAAATTAAAGGCCCCTTGTATCAATAATGATTCAATTCTTGTTATTTCTCATTACTTCAATCTTCTGAACCACATAAAAAAATACATGTATTATTATGTGGTTTATGGAATGTTATCTGAATTTCTTTTAGATGTTACTTTAAATTATGTGACATCTTGTTAGTGTTATATGACTATGTGCAAATTAAATTAACTATGCTGTTACATTGTTATGTTTCATTTGGCTTTTTGTTTTTCTTCTTTTTTTATTTTATTAAATGGCGTTATTTGTTGATTTCTTTTTTCCTAACCAACAAGAAACATGAATTTCTTCCACATTTCATGTACCAACCGCAACCTTACACATTCTTCGTGATGAAAATCAAAATGTGCTATGCTAAAAAGTGGTAAAATGCATTAGTACAATAATATATAATAGGTCGTTCCACGTAGTGGCGAATCTAAGATTTGAATTTTGGGAGTCCCAATGTTAAATACAAGTTTTTTAGATAGGAACAAAGTGCGAAGCGCGCATAAAAAAAAATCAGTTCATTCACTTATTAGGCTTGTTGTGCACATGTTAATAGATATCAGCATATGCCGAAGCAATATGATGAGTGATATAAAAAGAATTTGTCGAGTATTGTCGATGCAACATGTCGAAATATGTTTAGCATGCATTACATTAAACATTTAGTGAACACAAAAAGGACTCATACCAAACATTTGAAAGATCCTCAAAAAACCATCATATGTATATTTTCTGAACTCAGACGATTTGTATTTCCATCCGCACCTGGTTGCACGTACTTTTAAAATGCCGATCATGGTAAACTTTAAACATGTTATATCTTATTTAGCGTTATAAATGTCCTTTTGTGTTAATAGTGAGTTGACGACACGACTCATGTTCCTAATGCTTACGTATAAAACTGGATTATTCATAGTGCAAAGTGACCATATATGGGTCCACGGCGTGAGGTTGGACTCCACGCTCATGGCTCATAAGGGCCATAACCCCAACCCCACACCTTCAAACTCTTTTCACCCATGAAATTTTACAGCCACAAACAGTGCGACATAACAAGACCACTTTGAACTCTCCGCTAACCGGCGGACTCAGAAAACACCAGGCATGGATAAGGCCATGAAACCAAGCTAAAACCCACAAAAAATATGCCCCCATAAAATTATTCAAGTGATCAACTTTTTATCACCAAACCCCTCTCCTTCAATTTACCCACATAAATTCCACCCCCCAAAACCCATTTTTTCTTCGTAGTTCATGGAGTCTGAGAGGAACCCGTCTGTTATTGGCTACAATTCTGCAAGTCAAACCCAAAACATCAGAAAAATCTTGATTTATCTGAACCAAGTTCCTATCTTTTGAATTACAATCCAGAAAAAAATTAACCCAAAAAGACCATACTTTAAGCTTCTTTTTAAATTTTGCGAGGTGCCCTCTGTGATTTTCTGAGAAAATTTGGGAAACTGAGCAAAACGGTAGCTTAGTTGTGGAGGCTGCATGAGTGGGCAAGAACCCAACTGGGATTTGAAGCCTTGGAGCCAACAGAATCAATGGCTTCGGGTAGCGGTTTTGGGGTTACTCTCTCACAGTATTCTCTCTCCTTAAATTCATCTACTAGTTTATTCCCTGCTTACCGGGCTTCTGTTTCATCGAGGCAACCACGGCCTTCCTCTCGAATTCGCTATCGAATTGATTCTGGCAGATGGTTGGGCTTGAGGCACCTTTCTGTGGGTTCTCAGAGGTAAGCTTTGTGCTTTTGGTTTGTATGTCATTTGGTTTGCTTGTGAAAGTGAAAGAAAATGGAAGAAAGTTATGGAATTTTGAAATGTTTTACTTCAATTGGTTTGGTAATCAAAGATGTAATCAAGTTCATGATAAGCTTGTTAGATTGATGAAAAGTGAAGGAGAATGGGATGAGTAGGGAAAATAAGAGAAACTAGAAGGGCAGGAAGTTTGAATTTGGATTGTTATATCTTAGTGGGACTTGTACTTAATGGTATCTATCAAGGTGTTTTTTTAAGTTTGTATAAAATAAATAGGTGGACACCCTTTCAAGAGTTGAGTTCAAATTTTTTAAAGCAATGGCAACATTGTAATCGAAAAAACACTACGAATCTTGTGTTTATATTAACAGTGTTGCTTTTCCTGTGCCTTGGATAACAGATTCGACAGTTTTAGTTCAAGGTGTTCAATAACCAACACCGATGTACACTTCAACCACGTGGCTACTGACAATGAGGTCCAGGAGGAATCATCTGTTGCAGAGCCTGGTTGCTCTGGTTGCTCAGTCCCAATTGTTGATATGCTTGAGACCGAATCTTTGAGTTTACTAACTGAAGATACTTATGTAGATTGTCTCTTGACGACACTGCCTGTCAGTTACAAGATTGTCTATGAACCTTTTCTTTTTTCTTTTTCATTAACACTTCAGTACTGCATTACTGTTAGGTCTTGTCAGATTTATCATGTCATTTTTTTTTCCCTTGCTTAGGTTTTATCAAAAGAGGAGCAACATACGCTTGCAGCTACTCCGGCCCATCCAATGGGATTATATGGTAAGAGCCTTCCTTCAATAGTCCAAGTAAAGCATGGTAATGTATCTTTCCTAAGCTGTCTTTGATGTGTCATTTAAATAACAAAATAGTTGATGTGAATGATTTGGAATCCTTGAGGTGATTTCTGATCCAACGGGCATAATTTTTCAGCTCTCTATGCTAGTTGTCTAGCTGGAAATTTAGTGGAGCAATTTTGGAATTTTTCTTGGCCCTCTGCTATCGCATTGATATATCCAAGCCTTCTACCAGTGGCGTTTATGGGTTTCTTTAGTAAGGTTGCTATTGAGATAAATTAAGTATATAGGAAAAAGCGGTAGGAAACATTACTTCCTAACTAGCTCAAATTTATTTTAAACAGCTTGCGATAATTGCTGGAGGCCCCTTAGTTGGCACACTTATGGATCATTTCCCCAGGGTACCTGCGTATAACTGTCTTAATATTATTCAGGTGAGTAGTTTGGTTTGCACTGCACCCAAAGATGTATGCAGGACAAATATTCAAACTTTTGTGTTCTAACTGTTTTCTTTCATTCAGGCAGCTGCTCAGTTATTATCTGCAGCGCTGATAATCTATGCGCATTCTGTTCCTCCTTCTGTGTCATCCCTTCTTCACCGCCCTTGGTTCATTGTACTTGTACTAGCTGGGGCTGTGGAGAGGCTATCTGGTGTAGCATTGGGGATTGCTATGGAGCGTGATTGGGTGGTGCTGGTACTGCTATTTTGACGTTTCCTTGTTTCGTTAGGATACTCATACACATGCACACACATAGTTTTTATCCTTCCAAGTTTTCTTTGGCTTAAACATTCCCGTGTAAACAGTTGGCAGGAGTGAACAGGCCTATTGCGCTTGCCCAAGCAAATGCTGTTCTTAATCGAATTGATCTTCTCTGTGAGGTATTTTCTAATCTTATGATCATTTATTCTTTAACAATATCTCCATGGATTTTTCATATGTGGTCAATGGTGAAATATTTGCCCTTTTATTTGAAATTTAATTTGCAAATATTCCTTGGAGTTAAACAAATTCTAGGCACATGGTTATGGTTATTCTAGATAATATTCGGGCTAATTCCAGTACATGCTACTTTGGTTAGAACTTTCAAGAAAAAAGATGATACTTTTGGGGGAAGCTTGAGGAGATTTATAACTTTGTATTTACAGATTGCCGGAGCATCACTATTTGGCATTCTTCTATCAAAATATGACCCAGTAACATGCTTGAAATTTTCTGGAGGTTTGATGGTGTGGTCATTGCCTTTTGCAGTAATTTCTCTTCTCCTTACTCAGTTTCAATATTTTGCTTCAAAATTGTCACTTTTATTATTGACTTAAGAATTTCCATTTCTCAGATTGTTCTCACATGTTTGACCAACAAGCTTTCGAGTGGGGTTCTTGACCGCCCAAAATGTTCACAAACTTCTTGTAGAACATCTACAGAAGTATCTCTGTTTGATACCAACGATATAGGTAAATTTATATTTCTTTTATACAAGGAGGTCTGACCACCTCTTTTGTAATCGAAAGATACTTCTGATACTGTCCTAAGTTCCCAACTGGTTCTGTTTTCTGGAATCAGTGGATAAAGGTGTGGCAGCTATTAAACTTGGATGGAAGGAGTACATGCAGCAACCAGTTCTTCCTGCTAGCCTAGCCTATGTGCTGCTCTATTTTAATGTTGTACTCACTCCAGGCAGTTTGATGACAGCATTTCTAACGCAGAGTGGTACTTGTCATGCCTTTTAGCCTTTTATATTTTTTGGTCGGAAATTTGTCGCCTTTTATGTGCATTTTATGAAAGACCTTCATTATTTTGCAATTAATTCAAGGCCCAGGTTCTGAAAGCACCGACTAGCTCGGTTAGAACAGGCTCTTATCAAACATGCATTTAGGAGAACACTATTCATCACGCGCTGGGGTTTTTTTTTTGTTGGGGGGTGCGGAAGGAAACATAAGGAAGTTCGGCCAAGAGAGTTGGATGGACCCAATGGTACGCCACCCTGAAATATACCCAATTAATGCACGGGTTAATAACAATAAATTTCATTTGTCATGAGAAAAAGCTCTTAAGCACAACATCTAGAAGTCAATAACCCTACTGATTCATGCATATTGTTTATTACATCCAGAGTGTAGGCAGAAAAAGGAGATCACTTAAATTGTGCTCTAGTGTGAATATGACTTCATCATCGATTTTCAATTATAGACATATTTATACGCCTCTTCTGCTGTGGTTATATAAACCTTTTCATTGGCTTCTTTTTAAGCCCCATTCTAACTCCAAGGTATTGTGACAACAGGTCTAAATCCATCTATTATCGGAGGTTTTAGTGGACTGTGTGCTTTTATGGGTGTTGCAGCGACATTTGTGTCGGCAAGCCTGGTCAGGCGACTTGGCATCTTAAAGGTTGGCTAATTTGCATTGTTATCATGTTACAGTCCACTGTCACATTATACTCTGTCTATAGCTGATGGAGCTTCTTATCCAGGCAGGAGCGGCGGGATTAATATTTCAAGCTTCACTTCTCACCGTTGCTGTTGCTGTTTATTGTAGCGGATCCTCCTCCCAGCAGAGCCCCCTTCTATTCTTCTTGTGTTTGATTGTAAGAATTTATTTATCATTCTTTTTTCCTATATGAGATAAGAGACTAAATGTGAACCGAAATAGAAAAGCTTATGAAGAAAGGACTTAATAGTTAAGAAACAAGATTTGGGTTTCGGATGATAGTTACGTATGAGCTGCTAAGAAAATTAAGTAGTGAATCAATTGGGAATAGGACTTATGATATTAGGTTAGATCTGAGAGCATGATGAGGAATTCTTTTCAGAATTGGGGATTCTCAGACTGCTCTGCTAAATCTGTACATAATTTAGATAATGTTGAGGCTTCTTTTTATGAGGAGATTTCAGTAGTGACTGCTGCCTGCGTCGGCTAGTCATCAAAGCAATCGTTTCAATTGTAGTGGCAGATGCTCCACTTGCAATTCTATGTACTAGAGAGAATATTGGAGAACAGGTGCTTTTTGCCATGCTTTTTAGACATTTTGTTGTTGTCTTTATTTTCGTGTACCTTTTTGTATGCAGGTATTATCAAGGCTGGGGCACATGTCATACGATGTTGTGGCAGCACAGATTCTTCAAACTGGGATTCCATCATCCAAAGCAAATATTATTGGCGCAACAGAAGTTGCTGTTGCCAGTCTGGCAGAGTTTACAATGTGGGGAATTGCAATAATTGCCAATGACGTTTCACATTTTGGCTTTCTAGCAGTGCTGTCACTCCTATCAGTGGTTGGGGCAGCGTTGATGTTCTGCCGGTGGTTGTTGAATCCATCAGACGAACAAAGAAGTCTCTTCTCTTTTGATGCTCGGTGTCAATAACTTGATGTAAGTTGTCTTTTTACATGATTGAGGCTATTAATTCTTATACATTTTACATGTCAGCCAAGTCTGAATGAACTTGCACTATCTGCAGTTTTACTTTCTATGGCCCTGGTGCAAAGGCTGTTATACGTAATCAGAACCAAGATATAGTAGCAAGACCTTTTACGATGCCGACATTTTTCTATCGATAGTACGGTGAGGTATATTTTGTTGTTCGTGGTCACAGTTCATACGTTTTCTTGGCTAGAATCTGTAGCACGCCTTTGTATAATATCTGATATAGATACTGATAAGCTTCAACAGGCTCAACTTTGTACATACATTTTGAACCATTTGTAAAGCATTTGATTTTATTCAAAATCGTTGTTCCCCGGCAATCACGCTTTATTCGAAGTGCGAACTGAATGCTGTCACAAGGTTGCTGAAATATCGTGGTGAATCGTATTCCAATATTCCTCCGGAGGCTTCCTCGTTCATGGTAACTTTGCAACTTGTTTCCCCCGGTGCATCATGGCTTTGTCATTAAAACCATGAATGCAGTGAAAAAGCAGAGGAAAAAGCACCAAAAGTTGAGACATTAGCGATCCTTTTGGTACGTGTACAGAGGGATGAAAAGCTGTGGTATTTTGCATCAATAGTTTCAAACGGGTGGCGGCAATTGGTCTGTGCTGCTGCGTTGTGTACCAAAACCAGCTTCTAGATTCCTTGAATTCCAACCCGGCCTGGCCAGTTGGTTTTTTGGTCCTTTTTGTCCAATGGGGCCCACGAGCCTTTTGGCCTGGCCTTTGATTGGAAATGGTTTTAGGGTTATTTTCGACCATCTGGCCCTCTGGACCCTTCAATTGGAGTTGGCCTAAGACTTAAATTCTAGACCTGTATTCTCATATATGGGTCTCAAAAAGGTAGCGGATTTATATTTTAGTTTTCTTCTCCAATGTAAAGATTTAAATCTTAAGATTCATTTTGAGTTTTAAGATTTGAGTCTTTGCGTTGGAGGAGAAAACATTGAAACAATTTGGGTTATGTACATTAGGGATGATTGGACTCAATACTCAAATCTCATTTTTCTTGGTTGATTAATATTTTTTTCTAGATCTAAATTTTGGTCCCACTTTACCTCGAAAGCAAAATATAAGTTTTAAGTCTCATGTGCATTTGAGATATTTTGCATTATATTTGGACTTAAATATTTGACTCCTTGCATTAGAGATGCTTTAAAAAACACATAAATGAACTTGACTTTTGTTGATGTAAATTATTCCCACTAGGGTTTGTTGATGATTACTCTTTTTTTTTTTTTTTTTTAACAAACAATATTATCTACACTAACAGAGAGGGTGTAGATTTAACCTCACAATGTGCTAGCAAAAATATGGTTCAAATTCTTCTTTGGCGAAAATCGAACCTAAAACCTCTCACTTACAAATAAATAAGTTTTAGATTCGTTGACGATTACTTACGTACATAAGAAGCACTTATGCTCGTTATTAATTCCGCTAATAGAAACACGTCAAAATATTTATAAGAGTCCAAGTACTTTTTAACGAAGCATGCGACACGTGTTTCTCAATAAAAATACCGTTTCTATAACCCATCGAAGCAATCCTTGGCTCTCCCAAATCCACCCCAAATTCTTAAATTCTGGAGGTTTAGCTTCGAAAAATTGAGTGCACGGTCGGTGTGAGTGCCTGCATGAATTTAAGGTGGTAAATAATTTTATTATATTATTGGTGACTGTTGGTATTGTTTAATGGAGAGATCTTTTTATGTACTCAAAACACAAGTCAATACATCATGTATCATAATATAAGTAGAGAGAATATATTTTCCAATATCCATTCAGTTATATTATGACACTTCTTGTATCTTCACATGTTTCGATGACACTGAAAAATATCTTCATTTAATGTTATGCCAAAAACTTCGATAACAATAATGCATGCAATGCAGTGGGAGCCTAAGTCCAGTGGACATAGAAATATGCCAGATTGCGTTATGGCATCTCCCTCGTACTACACAAATACAAAACTCTTCTCTTTTTCTTGGGAGGGTGCGAGTTTGGAAAACTGGATTATGTTGTTGCTATACATCTACGGGCATCGGGTTTCCAATTTACTAACAGTAACAGCACGTACCCGTCACGCTTGCTTCACCTCTTCTTCCAAGAACACATAAATAAAACTGTTGCTGTCAAACTTCTATGTTAGTGTTTGTGCCATGCATGGATATATTAACACTTTAATTGAATTTATTGATTAAAAGACTATTGATTTCAGCACCTCTGAATCTAGGGTAAAATATGGAGTATATTAGGTTATGTATTGCAATTTCTATCTCTTAAATTACGTGACATGATCTTGTGACGTGTCAGATATGAAGAACAGGATAAACAATTGATTAAACAATACGTTTTTAATTTGATTTTGCAGAAACTAAACTTGTGTTGCGAATATCACAATCGCCAAATGCATCATAGTAATAACATTAATAATATTTTCTACAACAGCATTTACGGTTTGGACTAACAAAAATTCTATGGTACTTCGAGATATAAGATATTTTGAATGTTTTAATTGTCAAACCTTAATATTTTTCATCAATAATCTAACTGTTAAAAAATCTAAAATATCAAATACTCAGAATCACCGTATAAAATCGCTAAAGACCAATTGCTCATCAGGGAATAAAAGTCCTTGTAACCAATTAGGCATCAGGTCATAGTAGACTAGTAGCCCTCGTCGAAAATATGAAATGTTGTAGAATCTGACCACCTTCGTGTTCAAAACTTTTCACTAAAAAAAAAAAGGGTTGTGGTCTCTCTTTGACCTCTCTAAAAACTTGACACGTTTGATTTTTTTTTTTTTTTTTTTTTTTAACAAACTTTGGAGATAACAGAAGTTAACCTAGTTAAGGTTTGTTTGTGATTGGATAAGTGTCACGTTTTTAGAGAGTCATAACTTTTTTTCAATACAGAAGATTTGAACTCGTATAATTAATTTCTAGAAGTTAACTTAGTTGAGGTTTGTTTGTGAGTGGATAAGGGTCACATTTTTAGAGAGGCCACAACCTTTTTTTAGAGGATTTGAACTCGTATAATTAATTTATCGACTTGAAAAATGCTAAGGGAATTTTTTTAAAAGTGAAACTCCTTATTGAATCTCTACCATCTTATTTTTTTTCTTCAATATTTTATAATATTAGCACATAAATTAACGTTAAATTATAATATAATAAAAAGATTATAGAAAGTCATACTTTTGAATGCTCGTTTAACATTTCTCAACAAAATTATGTGTCACTTGAAAGGGAAAGGTTTTGATTTTTGACTAATAATCATTAGTTTTTTTCAAAATTAAGAGAAACTAAATGCTTGCTTTACTTCTGATAAGATTGTTGTCATTCATGATTTCATTTCAATATCACTTCGCTTAATTAATCTACCTACACATACTTCACGTGTTTTTACCTTTTTTTTTTTTTTAATAAAAAAATAAGTAAATAAAATGCTAGAACTGTTTTCATTTGAAAGATGTACTTTTTATCTTCTTGACTCTCACCATCGATGATGTTACACGATAATTCAAAGTTTATTTTTTATTCATCTTTTAAATATCAATTATCTCAGATCATGAAAGGTAGTCTTCGAATATATTTTAGTTCTTTAAAAATTAATATTATAAAGAATACTGTAGAATTATTTTTTTTTCATCTCTTACCATACATAGCTATATCTCTCTATATTGGCTTGAAATGTACATATCAGAATCCGCCAAGGAGCTTTCTATATCTACTCTGCCTGTTTAACTACTTTTTTTTACCCCTGATTGGAAACGGACTTGCACCAATTCGGGCTAAAAGTGGTATTGGCTGGAGATCGTCAATCTGAACTCTCTATCATCTTATAATTTAACATTCATTTTTTATCAAAACATAACACACGACGGTGTTTGAGAAAGCTCCTTTAGCAGTTATCTATTTTTTTAACAGAGTGCTAATATATCGCGTCCCTGTGTTTGTCACGTGAATTCTACATGTTTCCTCCTCCTCTTGCTGCTACTGCTGTCAACGTTACGTTGGTAAGGGTGCTTTCCTTCAGCTCGCAATATTTTACTTCGGATAGAACTTGATTGCTGAAAGAATTAACAGCACCTCCTGCCGATCACCAATCACGATTGGACGTACGTGTTCAGTCGTGATTGGTCATCGGCAGAAGGTGCTTCTAAATTTTTAGCAACCAAGTCCAGTTCTTTTACTTCGCATAACTATTTATAATTTTATGTGTCCAACCGTTATTGGTGATCAGTATGTCCAGTCATGATTGATGATCGACAAGAAGTGCTACTAATTCTTTAGCAACCAAGTCTCGTACTTTTACTTCTCATAACTATTTATAATTTTATATATTTGCATGCTATGAATTAAGAAATTTAATGTTAATTTACTGTTCTTTCTTAGCAGATTTAACTTGAGAGTCTACCTACGACATACTCCATTACTTCAATCCGTTAGATTCAACCCAAGTGTTTGATCTAACGGTTCTAGATGTGTAAATTGTAGAGAAAATTACATTTTAACCTACTCATCTATTGCTTCTCCTACTTTTGGAATCAATTCTTATGTTTTTTCGTTGGACAAGATGAATCAAATTCTTTTTCACTTCTTGTGAAAAAAGTCAAAAGTTTGGTTCAAATCACGAGACCTTGGTTACATTGGTTCTAGGCAGGTCTGGGCTGAAATTAACAGTCAACAGTGAAGCTGCAGTCTCAGTTTTCATCTGAGAACAAAAACAAAAAAAAACAAAAACAAAAACTATGAATCTCTCTCTCTCTCATATGTGGAGAAGCTGCAACTTTCAAAAAAGAGGAATGTTATCAGACTTTTCCAAAAGAAATTTTTTTATGATCTATCCATCATCTTACGGTATAACATTAAATATATTATTATATCGAAAATAAGAGGTGTAGGATGAAAATTTCGACTTTTGAAAGAGTCTCACTGTCATTTCTCTTCAGAAAAATAGAGATCAATGTTCGAGAAGAAGCCTGATCCTCTTTGTGAGGATCTTAAAAATTTATAAATCGTGTCTATTTATCATATATCGTGCGATTATAAATCATTTTAAATATTTTTATTTAAAATTAAATACAAACAATACTTAATAAAAACTGATCGTACGATGTACGATAAATAAACACGATTCAAAGATTCTCATATCCGAATAGGATCCTGTTGGGTTCAATAAAACACCCGAACCCTTCTGAGCTAAAACCAACACCAATCCCATATCCCCAAAACTAAAAAAGAATTCCCATAAAAACAAAAACCCAACACACCAACACTTCTCCCAAAATCCCTTTGAAACAAGACACATTTCTAGATGCACGATATCAATAACTTCAAAACCCACGCACCTTGAAATTTAAAAAAAAAAAATTATGAGATAGAGAGAGGAGGGAGAGAGAGAGATCCACTCCCATCAATCCCAATATCATGTCACACTAAAGAAAAAAATAAGGCAAGAAAAATAATAGAACAAATATATTTTTAAAATACCATTGTAAGTTTACAAAAGAATAGTATTAAAGAGATCAAATTTTAAAATTAAATTTGTAAATTAAATGACGTTTTTATTTTTTTATAAAAAAATGACGTATTTATTTTTTTATAAAAAAATGACGTATTATCAACAAAAATTAAACACTTTAATAATATTTACGTAATAATTTAATTATCAATAATTATGTCATTTAATTTATAAATTTACTTTAAAAAAATTTATCTCTATAACATTATCGTTTATAAAAATGGAAAGTAAAGCAGCTACCTTCTTCTCACAAAAAAAAAAAGCACTCACCTTCTCCTTCTCTATGACCCATGCTCTCCAGATTACCTGAACTAACCCAAACACTCGTTCATCATTCCCCACAACCCACTGCCCCCCACAAAACCCATCATTTTCGCTTTGACAAGCGTGAAAAGTGGACGAGACTGACTTGTACATTAGATAGTGAGAAATGATAAGGAAATTTCTTAATAAGCAGAATTCTTTATAGATTTTTTGCTACTTTGTACTTTTTATATAATATTTTATTATGTTAATATAGATATTGATGTTAAACTATGATGTTTTATAACGTAAATTCACTTTGAGAGACTCTTCTTATCATTTCTCATAGATAATTACTACAAGGGAAAACAAACAAAAGAGTTATAACCATACAGTCACATTTCCATGATTTTACATCACTTGTAGGAAATTCTATCCAAGCATATAGACTTATCCTCCATTCGACCAAAAAAATATCCTCCATTCATTTCAATATATATGTACTTGTTGTAGAGAATAACACGAAAGCAAGATTAATTGATTAATTAGCACGCAATTGGGTAAAGAATCCTACAACTTAGGCTGTCACTGTGAGAATATCCCAAATTAATAAAAATGTGTCCAAAGAGTTCAAACAAATAGTAGTGTTTGATTAGTTTGAAAAGCCATTATAACAGTATATAAAAATAATAGAACCACATCACGTAAAAAATTTAAATAAATAGTAGAGGCATCGTTATAGTGATATTTCAAAATAATAAAATTGTGTCACATAAAGTTAAAACAAAGAGCAGTGTTTGTTTAGTTTGGAAACGTCACTATAACAGTATCTACACATATACAAGTTATAACAAACAACAATGTATGAATGACTTAGAAACATCACTTAGCAACATCTCGAGTATATTATAAAATTGTGTCATATATAAAAATTAAAACAAATAAGAGCGATTGATTAGCTTGAAATAGCGTATAAGAAACCTCCCTTAGCTGGAGGGGAAAAAGAAATGATCTTTCTTTCACCACGAGCTTCTGTTGGTTGCTTGTTGGTTGCCACAGTGTTTTGGACTTGAAAGCGCCCATCTTTTCATGTCTTTTGATACTGATAGTTGATACATCACTTTGCCTTGTTCATGTCCTTTATTTTTTTTACCCCTTTTATCGTCTCTCTCTCCCCCTCTCTATTTCTACATCATTGTCCAACACTGTGTTCAAGTAATACATATACTCAAGTTTAAGAATTGAGAGAGAGAGAGAGATAAGAGAGAAGAAGCTAGAGGGATAGGAGAGAGAGAAAATGGGGTCTTTGGGAGGTGAAGCTGCAAGGAAGAAGGCAATGTGGCTCTATCCAAAGATAATGGGATTTAATCCTTCTGAAAGATGGGGGCACTCTGCCTGCTATTCTCATGGGGTTTTGTATATTTTTGGGGTATGCTTAAATCTTCTTCCATGAAAATTAACTTTTGCTCCTTTTTCTTCGTTTCTAATAATTTTCCACTGCATGATATTTATCTTTGTGCTTATATTTACATATATATATATATATATTATATGTATGCATGTACGTGTATCAATTCTTCTGTTTTTCAAGTTTGACATAATGCAGAAATGTTTTTTCTTCTGAAAAATCGATTTCCTTGATGCATGTTTTGGTCAAAACTCAAAGTAATATTTTTCTTGTTCCTGTCCTGTTATCTGGAATATGGCTATAGTTGGGTGATGACAGACTTGCTTTTTTGAACTGGGTGTTGTGGTTTCCTTGTTTCTCCTCCTATTATAATTCTTTTGACAATGGTAGAATGCTTTTTCCTTGATTCCTGTATATTTCTCTTATTAGTAAGGACACTTATGCATAAGCTGATACTTATCTTCCAGCTTTCCTTGATGTAGTAATTACCATTTTTCATTTTTCATTCTTCCCTTATTTTTAAATAATAAAAAAAAATTAGTTTTTCCTTTTCCTGCATTAATATTTGTTTGGAAAATTTAATTTATGGACATTATTAAGAGGAAATTAAAGAAATAAATTTGAAGCAAAAGTATATGTACTTGGCTCGTTGTATGCATTTTTCTGAGTCGAAAAAGTTTCATAATTCAGATTTTGTTTTACTAATTCCGAACCTTTTTTAGGCCTTTTTCTTAGATATTAGACGTCATCAAACATCGATAATTGCTTGGCTCTTATAGCAGACAATAAATTCCTACATTCCATATGCTGAAATCGGCGTTATTAGATGACAATCATGTGATGCTTTGCTATATCTTGATCTCATCCTTCTAGTTTGTCCAATTTAGGGATGTTGCGGCGGCATGCATTTCAGCGATGTTCTTGTGCTTGATCTTGAGAAAATGGTAAGGATCACTCTTGTGTCAACTGGTCAAGGGCCTGGTCCCAGAGACAGCCATAGTGCCGTTGTTCTAGGGCACAAGATGATAGTTTTCGGGGGAACAAATGGCTCTAAGAAGGTAAATGATCTTCATATACTGAATCTTGTGACCAAAGTATGGACACGGCCAGAATGTACAGGTACTCCACCTTCACCCCGCGAAAGTCACACTGCCACCCTTGTTGGTGACGATAAATTAGTGATATTCGGGGGTAGCGGAGAGGGTAAAGGAAATTACTTGAATGATCTTCATGTCCTAGATCTCAATACCATGAGATGGACTTCCCCTGAGGTGAAGGGCGATATTCCTGTCCCTCGAGACAGTCATAGCACAATTGCGATGGGGAAGAAGCTTCTTGTGTATGGCGGGGACCGTGGTGATAGGTATTATGGTGGCGTAGATATGCTTGACATGAACACACTGACTTGGTCAAGGGTATCGTTTCCGTTTATTCTTTCAGGATTTCGATATCAGTTTCTTACAAGTTTTTTTACAAATTGAGTCTAATGGAGGTTGTGGTGGTTTTGCAACAGTTGGCTGTTCAAGGATCTTCACCGGGTGCCAGGGCAGGTCATGCAGCTGTTAATATCGGGACAAAGGCAAGTAAATATATGTATCTTTTCAGAAAGAAAAAAAAAAAAATTTAGCGCTAGTTTGGTAATTATCCATCTTTGAATCATAGTAAATGACTGATTTCGTATATGGCAAATTTAAAGTATCACCTTGTAACATTTATTCTCAGAAGAGAAAGCAATTGACCTACAGGAAAAATTGCAGGTTTATGTCATTGGAGGGGTTGGAGACAAACATTATTACAACGATGTTTGGGTCCTAGATGTGATTACTTGTTCGTGGACTCAACTTGAAACATGCGGCCAACAGCCACAAGGGCGATTCTCTCATACTGCTGTTGTTACAGATTCTGACATTGCCGTCTACGGAGGGTAATTAGCCGTGTGAATTTTTACAGCTTAAGTTTGGCCATGTCCATATAGTTCGGTTCCATCTTAATTTTCTGGTTTCAACTTGTAGGTGTGGGGAGGATGAGCGCCCTCTGAATGAGTTGTTGGTGTTGCATCTTGGAGCAGAACATCCCAACGGTCGTTACAATGTTTCCATGTGCAAAACTTTTGGAAGCCATTGGAACCAAGATAGGCGGAGGATCTCAAAAGGAGCAGATTTTAACACGGTACAAAAGTTGTAATAGTGCAGCACTTTAGTGCATCCTTTATGTTTTGATAATGACGAGGAGTGTTTTTGTAAATGCTTAAAGCAGAAAACTACGCTAATGGGGAATCATGTAGCAGTACGAGAGACAACACACGAACCAGAATCAGAACCCAAACAATCTCTCCGGTTCAAATCAGGTATACACGAAATCATGTAGTATAAAATTCATACTCTTTCTATTAGGTATACACGAAATCATTGTTAACGAGTATTCATTCGCAAACATAAATGTAGATACTTTACATCCAAAGAGGAGAAGAACCACAAGTACAAAATCAATAGACCTCGAATCAGAGCAAGAGGAGCATTCTCTATCACTCTCCCAGCATTCGTCACCATCACACTCTGATCAAGAACAGGTCCCGAATCCTAAAGTTGTTGATTCCTCCCCAGGTTCTCGAGGTTTTCATCTGTTTAAGAAATTCAATCATAGTCCGAGCAATAGCCAATCTCCCAATGTCACAAGCAACCATAAAGATATTAGAAATTCTGCACAAAGATCTGCAGACTTTAACTTGTTAGGAGAGCATCAAACTGAACTGAAGCGAGAACCGTATCTTCATGCCAACTTTGGTAGACCAAGTATGGAATTTCAAGCGGTAGAATCGAAACACTTTGAGGCAGGGCCTATTCAGAACATGGTATGCATTCCTTTAATTTCACTTTCCGTCGGTAATTGACAGAAACTATACTTCTCTTTACCATGCTCGGCTTTTGATTGGGGTTTTGTGTCTTCTTAGATGGGTGCTGAGGTTCAAGGCAAAGTTGATGGAGCATTCGACTCGGGTTTCCTAATGACCGCGATGGTTAATGGAAGGCTATATAGAGGAGTCTTATTTGCACCAGTAAGCTTCCCTATTTCAACTACATTGTAAAACCAACACATAATGATTAGAGAAGTGATTTCTACACACGCCCCTTTTCTCCTTCTACACGTATTTTTATTTTCGTCAACAAAGGTGTGCAGGGGTAGAAAAAAATTTGTCCGAAAATCACACGTCCCATTCACTCACTAACGTGCTTGCAAATCAACGTTAACTTTTTTATGCAACTGAATGTGCCAAAACCAGGGACCCGAGATCATCTCAAGGCGGCCAAATTTCGCTTCAACAAGCCAAGTTCCCATTTCCGAGGCAAAACCATTTCCAAACTCGAATCATTTGGAGCCACCTTTGAAGCTATCCGAGCAGCCAATGAGGAATTCCATGCCGGGGTCCGGCCTAGGCCTCAGTCAACCTCAGGCGACTCGACCATTTTTGCCCGTTCGAGCCAATCCATCTGTAGCCAAGGAAAGAAGTGATCTTCCTGGTGTGTTTTTAACACTTGGAGGACCAGGAAGTTAACCTGGTGGATCTTATTAGAGACAACCACATATATATAGGCATAAATTTCTATGTTAACTTGGTCTTTAAGATTCTGTAATTTTAGATAGGTGATGTAGGCACATACTAGTTGGTCACATGTAAATTCTTTTGTGTCAAATGATGATCTGCTGGTATGGTGTCTGGAGTCAATGTAATATTATGAGTTTAGCTTAGTTATGATTTTCTTGTATATTAGTAAATGAGCATTATGATTGTGGTTGTGTCAAGATTTCAGACTCGTTTGAACATGCTTATAAAATGATTGAAAACACTTCTAGAGAAAATGTTTTTGAGTTTCAAAAGCATTTAAGGAAGTGTTTTATTTTTAGGATTCAATTGCATTTTTACTCAAGATTGGTTTCAAAAATATTTTCACCAAAAACGTTTTTATTTATTTTAAGAACACTTCCAAACGATCCATACTATCTTCAAAGCTTATTTGCACAATATTTCTTGAAAAATATATGAAAAAAGTAACCAGTTACAAATTTATAGTTCAAAGACTAAAAGCTTCAATTAAATTAAAGTTTAAGCACCAATCGAAATTTTCCCATGTAGTTCTTTATGAGCATGTTTGGTGTGCTGTATAAGATTAGGCTTTAAGGATATGATTAGATTGACAGAAATTTGTAAGATAAATTTGTAACTTATGTATAAGGATATGTTAGAAAACCCACTTCATTGTGGATTTATAACCTATCTTGTTCAATTTTGTCCATTTCACAGTTTGGCAAAACAAACAACGAACTTGACTAAGGTACATTTTAAATGATTACAACATATCTTATCCAATCCACCAAACCGAACATGAACAATTAAAAGAAAAAAGAAAAAAATTAATTAGGCAAAGTGAAAAGAAAAAGGTGAAATATTCGAAGAGAGCATTTGATATGACAAAATTGGGTGCACAAAAGGAGGAATGAGAGCACCCGCGCATCGCGCGCTACTGTCGTGTATGTGATGTCTAGGAAAAGAGGGGCCTCAGAGTCGCTGTCAACCGTCGGATCTGTCATCCACGTCACCCCACCGGGGTCCTTTGTGACTGACTGATTGATCGTTGGTAATGGTCGTCAGAGCGGTCACTCGAACGTCCCCGGTCTTGTCAACCAGACACGTACATCTGCCCCGTCACAGGCGGTGGCTGCGTCAGCCACGTCGGTTTTCGCCCCCCTGACCCGTCTGTTTCAGATGCCCAATTTCCTCATTCCCCACGGGACGGTCTTAACTCAATAGCACTTCTAGTTCCAGTTCATTGGGTGGGTCCCACGAGACCAGCAAACGTGGGGCCACTCTTTGGAACGTACGTGTCAACTAGGATTGGAGAAATGAGAGGATTGCTGTCTGAATGTGTAGTCCAACTAACTTGATCAAATTTTCATTTTATTCAAGCGAAAAAAAGTATTGAGTAGAAGATGAAAAGAAATCTAATGTCCAACTCCGTAGGAATTGGATCCTCGCCAGACCTTATTCCTAGGAATCTTAGGAATTAACGCATATGGATCGTTGATAAAAAATCATGCAGTCACAATTTTTTCCTTTTTTATATTTTTCATGTAAAACAAAGTTGTTTTACTTTTAAAAATATAAAAAGCATTCAATTGGGGCCGCACGATTTTTGATCAACAATCCGTGTGCGTTGATCCTTAGGGAGGGGATCCAACGGGGATCCAAATCCCAACTCGAAATTTATCTGCAAATAGTGTTTATCGCAGTAGTGGTAAGTAATTAAGTCTATGTATTATGATGCGGGTTCAATCCCCACCAATCTTCCTTTTTTCTTACAACTAATAATTTAACTCATAAATGCTATCGTTTGGAGAGAGAGAGAGAAGAAAAAAAAAATTCTAAATCTAACTAATCGTAGATGTTTTTATGACAACACAGTATCTATAACTATTTTAATCTATTAGATGTTTGAGCTAGCAGCATTCTTGGATTATTGATGTAGATTTAGAAAAATTCTTCTATGTTCTGTAGTATTAAATGTTACAAGTGTTGAATGACTTGAATTGATTTGAATTGTTGTGTTTCTTGTGGTTTTGTAAATTAAGGTCATTAATTGCTTGTAGAATGGAAGTAGAACTCATAGACTTTAAGCTTTCAATGAGCTGTAAAACTATTGAAATTTCTTCTAAACAGAAAGCAGCTGGAAAACAATTCTCTTTATTATAATGAATATTGAAGTGATTCGAACTTAAGTGCCATCACACGTACACTTTCATCAATTATTCCAACCAACTTTTGTAAAATAATAAGTGACTTTAAGAAATGGTGTTTTGCCAATGAGGCTAGTATAAGAATTTAGTATACATTTTAATAACATAGTTTCGCATCACAAAATTATGGAAACTAGTTTTCTTATTTCTCTTTATTGTTTGCTAAGTTCGGTTGCTCAAAGATTGAGCATTCGTTGTTTAAAAGTGAGTTTCACACTAATTTATAATGAAAAATTTCTCATTCGCACGTGAACGACTGACCCTAACATAACTCATACATTCTTTATCCTATGACTAAGTGAACATAAAATTGACCAAGTAAGGCTATTTCCAAATAGAAAATGTCATTCTAGTGTTCAAGTTCTAAACCGAACAACAAATAATCCTTCACTTTTTCAATATCGCTCATATTTTATAAAAATTGTCTGTAAATCTTATTCGTTTTCTCAAGAGTCTTTGTATTTTTCGTGACGGTAAAATTGTACTTATGGTTATTAATTTTACAGTTACCAAATGTTTCGATAAATCCCTTGTAAAGATTCATTATTTAACTCTCAAACAAGCTGGAAAAGTAGAACAAATAGCTATTTTTATTTGTGAAAAATAGCAAGGAAAAATAAGAGGAAAAAGAAAAGAAAACCTTAAAATGAACACAGCTAATATGCACCAGGGTGCGTCGGTTACTAGCCTACGCACTCCCTGGTCCAAACCCAACGGTCCGATTGGAGAACTCGACAGCGGGAACAGGTTAACGTACAAGGCGGTAAAAAAAACCCAGGAAAAACCCAGCACCATTCAATTTACTACGACGATGGTGAAAACTTTGGTCCCCTCCCCTGCAACAAAAACCCTAACTTTCACCCAGCTCTCCTCCTCCTTCTCCTCCACACCTCTCGTCCTCCAATCACATTACGCCAACTATTCACCAAAACCCAATTCGTATTCTTTTAATTCTGTTTCGATCAGAGCAATCTTGTCGGTGATAATAATCTCAAGGTTCTCCGAGGATTTTCGTTTCCCAATTTAAAGGTAAAATCTTTTCGATTTATTTGGTCTTTCTGTTGAGTTTTGTAATTCTCATTTGCCGTCATCTTCTCCTTCTCCTGATTGGTAGCAGCAGTGGAGAATGGAATCAGGCGAAGATGCCAATCAGGGAAAAATGACGACGGCAAATGAGTATTACAGGAGATTCAATGACTTGTCTTATGAAGTGGAGCTAGTACTTTTAGTAGTTTGGTTTTTATTCACTCCTATTTTTGTATATCATTATTGCTTTTGCACTATGCACATATTATATCACTTTTACGTGATGGCTAGCACGTTCTAATTTAGATCGGGATGTGTCATGATGGGTGTATCAGGATCGGTTGTAATTTTCCCCAATGAAATGGGCTTGCCAGCTATATTCGACTCCAAACCTTGCAGGTAAGAGCATTTGAAAATTCTAGATACTTATTTCTACGATTATATGTAGTTTTTTCCCCAAATCTAGATACAGCTTCTATGCGTCTCTTCGGTCTTGAACAATTCTATATCGTTGTGCTTATTTCTGAACCAATCCTTAATATCCAGCCTCCACGACCGTTGGAGGCTTTTCATAGCCGTTTGAGCTTCAAATGTTTCTCAAATTTCTGACGACAAGCAGCTGGTTATAAAATTAGGCTTCGGTTGCTCACCTTTTTCCCCCTTAAATGTAAAATTTATGGAGATCATTACGTCTCAAACCTGGTTTTCAAGCACCTCTCCCCATTTAAAAAAAATATATGTCGTGAAGTTTATCTGATAATTATTAGTTTTGTTTTTATGTTTTATTCCGATTTCAGTTACCCTCCTCCCCGTGAAAAGTGTGCCGGACCATATTGTACAAATCCATACAAGTACCGGGATTCGCAGTCGAAGCTCCCTCTGTGCAGTCTCCAGTGTTACAAGGCAATACATGAAAAGATGGCTCCTCTTTCTGCCTGTTGATTCGCGGAAACTGGCGTTGCAGGATAGTCCTACAGCACTTATTAATTTAGTTCAATAGCTGGTGATGTACTACTGTATATGTAGATGAAACTTATATGCACAAACCGTACATAAAACAGCCCGCCCTTTCTATACAAAGTTGTAAGGTTCCATGTTTGCTCGCCACCACAAACCGTGTCTCTGGTCAAGTTTTCCTCGTATACAATTTTTGTCGCATGGTGGGATATGCTATGCTGTGTTTGGTTCCTGAGAAAATTCTTCTAGGAAAGTGTTGATGCAGCTGATAACCGCACCACTTTCAATTGAAAAGAAAAATCCAGTCATTTATGCCGCTGTCAAAGGATTCTGTGAAGACTAGATTCAATAGCTGCGGTTAGGCCTCTAGACTTTTCCTACTGTCAAGCTACTAAAGGCACCCTCTCATAATAATTTCCAAAATCCCGTTCACAGTTTTCATATGTAGGCAAGCCATGTGCTTGTGTAATAGCTCTTACAGGGTATTTTCTCACGAATGACCTGAAGCATATGTGTACTTTCATCTTGTTCTTTAGATTTCAGGAAGCTAAGGATGACCGCACAGAGGCCTTGGATTTGGATGATCGTTATATAAAAGCATACTCACGACGTGCAACGGCTAGAAAAGAACTTGGAAAGCTTAAAGAATCATTCGAGGGTTGGCTTAAAACTAAACAACGACCTTGTTTCCTGATATCGTCTCATTTACGGTTTCTTTTCTGATATTGTAATTTTGATCTGTCTGATGTAATGAATATAGCCAACTGCAGATGCTGAGTTTGCCCTGAGGTTGGAGCCTCACAACCAAGAAATCAAGAAACAGTACACGGAGGCCAAATCTTTGTATGACAAAGTAAGCAAATTTGCACACGCATCTGGAGTTGTTGGTTCTCTATATCTAAATTATATTCGTGAGGGCCGTTTCAGTAGTGTTAATTAACCCATGGAATTGTTACTTAAATCTTTAGAAAAACCTATCCTTCTGCATATTTAAACTTTTGAACTGTGTGCATGAATTAAGGGGGAGGGCATTTTAGCGTTTCCTGTTCGTTGTTATTATTCCTGCGAGTACAATTATTAATAGTTAGGCATTCATGGGATATACTTGCCTTGACTTTTTAGAGGCCTTTTGCATGCTTAATCCAGGCTTGAATCTGGTTTTCGTGCTTGTTTCGTCAGTACAAACTTCTGCGAGATGGAGTTGAGTTTGATTGGCTTTTGATTGTTTAGCATCATGATTATTTCATTGAATTAGTAAGTTGACTCATTGTAATTGTTAATTGCCAGTCAAATCTTCAGAACGTATCTGGAGCGCTGAAAAATTCTGTACAAGAAATGCAGAAAAGGGGAAAGTCGGATACCAACGTAAATGGAAACGGCATCCAGCCTGTCTGAAGCAGTACTCAAATTACAGAAATAAGTGCAGTTCAAGATCACACTAAGGTCGTAAGGATTAGTCTTCTGTTGCCCCTTCTACTTGATTTTTGTTTTGTTGTAATTGATTTGTCTTTCTGTTGGTAGTACTAATAAGTAAAATATACTAGTTTATGAAGCCGTATTCAACTGCATTTGTTAGCTTCTTACCAGACTTATACGTTACTCCTACCGTATCATTTTATCATAAAGGCATTATCTTCATATTTTTAATTGCTTTTGTATGATTGTTTTGTAGGGAAATACCACAAATAAGAAGCAAGAGATGAAGGCATCGGTACAAGAGCTTGCTTCTCGAGCTGCTTCCAAAGCCAAGGTTGTAGCTGTGGAGAAAAACATCACACCACCAACTACTGCATATCAATTTGAGGTTTCTTGGCGAGGCCTCACTGGAGATAGTGCTCTGCGAGGCCTCACTATTGAAAGTCTGAAAATGTATTCTTGTGTTTTACTATCATAAATATAGACGTCCAAAATGCAAGATTCATGTGTTCTTTCTATCGTCTCAAAGTGGGTGACCTTTAGTGTGCTTGTTTTGCATGACGGTCATCCATTTCGTTGACCACTGCCATCCCAAGAGGTTCCCATTTGAATCCATTTATATGAACAAGTTCACATGTCCATCAAGGAGTAAGAAAATTGTATGTATAGTTGGTAATTGCTTAGGCAGTCATAACTAATTCTGACTTTCCATACCGGTTTCATGTTAGTTTTGCTGGTTTTCCATGCAGTCTATATCTGCTACTGCATTGCTGCAGATTTTCAAAAATGCTTCGACTGTTCCCGTACTAATTGACATTATCAAATGCGTGGCGACCTTTTTAGTGTAAGTATTGCTTATGTCTCATCAGTATGTTTTTCTTGTTGAGCTTGATGAGATGCCTTATGCCCCCCCCATGATTTCTTTGGCAGTGAAGAAATGGATTTGGCCGTCAATTTTTTGGAAAAGTTAACCAAGGTACCCAGATTTGACACACTCATCATTTTTCTTTCATCCTCGAACAAGGCCGGTATGCATCCTTACAATTCCTCGATTTGTTAAAAAGCTTAAGGGTTTCGATCTAGTTGAAAGAAAACAGAAATGTCATTCGAACAAGGTCCTTCAACGTGGCACGATTTTTATTGTTCATTATGTTTTGATACGTTAGGCTCAGTTTTCTGCCTACCGTTATATGCTTCATTTTTTACTAGGTTCTAAAAGACGCTAGGCGCTAATCGGGTAGTGGACTGGGGCCTAGCCTCGGCGGTCTAGGCAGATTAAATATATTATATTTCGTGTAAATAAATGTCTGTTTATACTTAAAAAATATATAATTACATTATAAATTACAAAATAGAATGACATATATATTATGAAGTATTGAAATATAATGAAAACATGATGAACAAACATATAATTTGTGTTTATTTTAGTATTCAACAAGTTTCTTACAATTTATTAAAAAAAATAATGCAAAATGAAAAGTTATTTATTTTCTTTCTAAGTGAGTTGCAACCTAGACAGGTGTCTAGGTATGTCTGGGCGGGTTAGGCGGGCGCCTCAATAGGTCTAGGCGTCCCTTCTAAATTTTCAAACGTCTAGACATTAATCAGAACGGTGGCACACCGCCTGACACCTAGGCAGAGCTAGGCTTAAAATTTTAGAACAGTTCTTAGTCGCATATCTAGAGTTGGGCATAATCATTATACTAACCCAATACCTTGCAAAACAGACCTTGATAAGATATGGGATGAAGTATTCTACAACGAGGCAACTTCAATCGCATAGGCATGGAAGCTTGATAAGTTGCGTGCAAAGTACTGCCTTGAGTGATGAAAACAAATCAAAATTTTACCTTCCGTCGACCTCCACGGTAGTTTTTCTATTCCGGTCAAAGCCTTTGCTGTAAATTGAATTTGTAAAGTGAAAGCTTTTTAGGGTGGAACTTGGAACTGTTGGGAAGAAGATTGTTGCTGTTTCATATGACCCTGAAAAATACGTGCATTTGTGAGCGTCTATGTTAGGTAGGGTGGACCTTACCGTACTCTATTGTTCAGTCGCATTCAAGTGGGGGTCCACAAAAGTCCATAGGTATCCACCGCTTTCGGGGGCCGGAAAGATTCACTGATGTATTTCAATCTCTCCTTGGCCACAGACAAGTAGACTCACCAGCTTGGAGCTTCGAAACCAGAATATCCTTGTTTTTTTTTTATTTTGGGAACCCGCGTCTTTACCACTGGGCACTTGTTGTGGTTAAAAATAAATAAAGATAGATTGCGTGGATTTGACTCATTCTTTATGTATTTTGGGAACCAGAATCTGCGTCTTTACCACTGGGCACTTGTTGTGGTTAAAAATAAATAAAGATAGACTGCGTGGATTTGACTCATTCTTTAATCATTAAATAAAGAATTCAACCATCAACGCCATAATAAGTGAAGAGTCGATTTAGTTCCTGAACTATCACCTGACTAAAAACTAGGTCATTGAATGTATATATATATATATATATATATATATATATATATATATATATATATATTTGGAAAAATAAGTCCCTAAATTCATTAAAAATTGCTAATTTCATCCTTACTATTATATTCAAGGCTATTTTATCCAATTTTTCGTCAACTTGAGTTACTTGACACACTTTAGAGTGTAATACCGTTATTTCTCACATATAAGCCCTTAACATTTCATATAGGTTGCAAATCTAATGTCTAATTTACCCTCCAAAGTTAACTCCATATACTTGTTTTTTTTTAATGAAAAATTACCCACATACGCTCAAATGTGTATCACATGCAAGTAACGTAACTTAAACTAACAGAAAATTAAATATGGTAGCTTTGAATCTAATATTAGTGGTGTAATTGGCATATTTTTATAATTCAAGGGCTGATTCTGGAAAAATAGTTTAGAGACCTAATTTTCACGGAGAATGATTCTCTACCCTCCTAATCTCTCTACCCTTTCATGCCCTCCTATTTGAACGGTTACGATTAAGCCATATCAACATTTTATATTGATTTTTTTTTATAGAGATAATAAGACAAAAAGTAATTTGTGAGATGAGAGGATGAGAATAAGAGGGTAGATAATCTTCCTTCAATTTTCACTCATGTGATAATTCAGGAATTAAATTGGCAATTCACTCTTTTTAAATACATAATATATGCAAGGCTACCTCCACAACCATAACATACGAGCGATTTTTCAATGTGTCACGAAGTGTCAAAATACAAGTAGTTGTATACTAAAAAAAAAAAAAAAAATCAACCACTTAAATTACAACACTTACTGTACTGAATTGTGTTAGGCCCACTGGAATTTTTTTCAAAACATGTAAATTATGCTTCTTACGAAAGCGACCTAAACTGGCCTCGGTGTTGTTTTTGATAAAATATGGGCACTATTATCTTAGCCAATGAGATGCATGTATTAATGAAGGTAATTTCAAAGTTCACATGATCCTCTTTGTCCAAGCATCTACATAGAATAACAACAATAAAGATTCTTGGGAAAGATTTTTAACCCAAAAACCAAGGCCCCACTAATTGTAATTGGGAAAGGGACCTAAACGTTATTTATTTGTATTTGCTTAATAAATGAGATTATTTACACTAAGAATATAAGAGAGTGGACAAGGCTTCACAATTGGCAATAATAATATGGTTTAAATTCGTCTTTAGTGAAAACTAAATCTAAAAATTTTCACTTACAAATGAATAAAAATGTCACTATGATCTATTAAATGACGGGACCTAAACTTGATTAAGCGTGGGCTGTTCCACTTTATTTGTACTCTTTTTGGAGTCTCCAAGACATCACATATAATTTCTTCAAAAATGAATTTACATGTCTCATATTGTATAATTATTTGAGAAACAATGACAAAATTCTTTAATTGTGAGATTTTTTATGAATTTTATTTTATCTCACAATTTAACGTCAATTCTCATGTTAATATTATAAAATATTTTACCACAAATATAAGATGTCAAAGAGTCCACGGGGAATCTCACATTTACAAGAGCCCATTTAGCATTTCTCTATTTATTTTTCTCTTCTCTTTTTTTTTTTTTTTTTTGCTCAAAATTTTCTCTTTCTTGTCATGTAAGTTTTTAACTAAAAAATGAACAAAATAACTACATACAATATATTGCATTGAAGATTTTTTATAATTGTGGATTTATTGCCAGAAAATAGTACTAAAATTTTTTAATAGGCTTTTTTTTTTTTTCAATTTTTGCTTTTGGACACATTGACTAAGTCACTTGAGGCCGTTTAATCGGTGGATGCGATAACTATTTTAACTCTTATAAACATTAATGTTGAAACGTCTTAAATCTATGAAACGCTTTAATGTTGAAACGTCTTATGTATAAGCATTGACTTAAAATACTGCTATCATGACAACCTACACAATTTAAAAAACATAGGGATAAAAGGTTCCATTACACATCATTACATATTTGAAAGTTCAAAAGAAAGTCCAGAGACCCAGAAAGAGTTCAAATAAAAGGTAAGTTCTTTTATGTCCCTACCATTCCCAAAAGCTTGAAAAGTTAAATAATTAATCAATGAAATTAGTCTGTTTTCAAGATTAATTAACAAAAGCTCACCTCTTATTTTAGTTTGGACAGTATCTTTCCCCCTAGATTAGCAAAATATTTAAACTTCAAAAAACCAATAAAAGAAAGTTTTGTCTACCAAGTTCTGACAGACCCAACAAAGCAGTGCCTTTTTCAGAACGAGGGAAGAAAAAGAAGAAGAGAAAACTGACACCCCATCACGTGGAGTGAAGTAGCTCGTACTCTCTGTTTCCCACGCTTACTTGTTCTTCCTGTTTAAATTAAATCCCATTGGAGGTAAAATTTTCCCTATCCAGATCTGCCTCTGCAAAAACAAGGTGAGTTCTTGGCTGGTTTTCTTCGTGTTTTTCTCTGTAATTTTCTTCTGGGTTTCTGTTTCTTCTCTCAAAGGTGAAAACTTTACACGTTTATTTGGATTTCTATGTGGGTTTCGATTCTGGGTTATCATTATTTACTTGGTTTCTGTTTTTTAGAGTAATAGTTGTTGAACTTTTATTTTGGTTGTGATCCTTTTTTTTTTCATGTTTGTTTTTCTTGTGATACAGTTTTCTTGTGTATTTTGGTTCATTTTTGTATCAATGCAGTCTCAAATTTTCTCCTTTTAGCATCCGTTCCGTTTCTTCTTTAATAAGAAGATTGTGGGAATTCTTCTTTCTTTTGATATTTCTTGTTGTGTGTTTTTTCTGTTTCTGTTATCTTATTGCACCTCATCATGTCAATGTTTGAGTGCGTATAGTATATGCATTTGTTATGTATGATATGGGATTTTCTGCTGGGATTGTAAAGTTGCTGTTTACTGTAATTTGTTGGGTTAATCGAACAGGCTTTTTAGATTTTCAGGAAATGGGGCTCATCTCTAGAAAGCTGTTCCCGGCGTGTGAAAGCATGTGCATATGCTGCCCTGCTATGAGGTCGAGATCTAGACAACCTGTTAAGCGTTACAAAAAGCTGCTTGCGGAAATCTTTCCCAAGTCTCCTGTGAGTATAATACTAGCTTAAACCCTTTAATGTTATGGCATTGTTGACACGTTCGTTGTGAACGGCAGATAGTAGTTGGTAATTTGACTGCTTGATCATGTGCCTTAGTGTGGGTATTGGTGGAACAAAAGTCAGACTCTCCGTTCCAATTGTTTATCTGTTTTCTCGTTCTTGAAGGTTATTCCTTAATTTTAGATTGGAACTAATGGAGTTACTAAAAAAGTTGGTTCTGATGCTTGAAAGGGATTCCCTTTGAACTTTTTATATTTTCATTTCTCTTCTAATTATTAAATCTAGATGGAACCTGGATATCATCCTTAGTTTCACAATGGTTCTTCGTTGTAAGTACCAGGTGTATGTTCGTGTGTGTGTGTGTGTGTGTTACAAACTATGAACTAAGACTGTCAATCATACACATAAAGTCTAAATGATTATGATGTTATCGGATTGAGAATGTTGCAACTACCTGATTGTTTGGAAAGAGAATATTGTTCTATCTAATTATCTATACATAAGGTTTAGAATACTTGGACCCAAGAACTCAATTAAGCCAAAAGTAGTTATTATGTATGCTTTTCTTACAGTAGCTGGCATACTGAAGTTAAGTGTCCCAAAATTTTCAGGATGGTCCTCCCAATGAAAGAAAAATTGTTAAGTTATGTGAATATGCTGCCAAAAACCCTTTTCGAATCCCAAAGGTATGAAATTTTCTATCCCTTTTATATATTTCTTGGTCGGTAAAAGTTGGCTTACTGTAAACTGATTGCTTACTGTTGAGGCTATTATTAATCCAGTAGGTGTTGCTTATTTTTCAACAGATTGCTAAATTTCTTGAAGATAGGTGCTACAAAGAGCTTAGACTGGGGCACATCAAATTCATCAATATTGTTGCAGACACTTACAACAAGTTGCTTTGCCTGTGTAAGGAGCAGATGTAAGTAGCTGTTTCCTTTCTCTCTCACCATTGAAAACAAGTTTGTTAGTGATTTTTGTGGAAAAAGGGTCTGTTTGATATATCTCTTGGATGCAACTATTGTTGTATAGGTATTGAATTTTGTACGATTAGGCTTGCTGGGAAAACTCTATACTCAAGTCACAATTTCACTTTGTTCTCTTCTAGCTTGGCAAAGAACAACGTATCTTTCTTATATATTATTGGATATGTTCTTATGTTTTATGTGCTTTAAATGTCCCTCTCTCTCTCTCTCTCGAATTTTTTAATGTAATTCTCTTGTTGAATTGATATGTTTCATATCTTTCAGGGCTTGTTTTGCAGTCAGTCTGGTGAGTGTGGTTACTGAGCTCCTGGACAACTCTAAGCAAGATACTGTGCGCATACTTGGATGCCAAACTCTAACTAATTTCATCTATAGTCAGGTGATTCCAAAGTTCACTCTCGAAATAGTTGTTTGATCTGCCTTTCAATGCTGTAGTGTCGCAAGTCTATAGGTAGACAATGGACTCTTTTCGATACAATAAAAAGAAACCACTTTTGCGGCTTTATGGACATCTAACCACTCTTTTAGATACAATAAAAACTTAATTTTACTATCTTAACATGACATAACACAAGTCCTGTGGATGTAGGTATCCACCTGTATACATTACATGGAATTTTTAGAAGATCTTTTCTGTTTAAGCTAAAACTCAATGTTATGCTCTAGAATTATACATGAGGTTAGATCATGAATGCCACACCATCTAAAGTGTAAGACATGGAATTTGTCTGTCAAAGTGGAATTGTGAACAGTGAGGGTAAATTCTACCTTATGTATCTTGTCATTGTATTTATAATGGTTGATGTTACCTGTGGCATTTCTTATTCTGTTAATGGATGATTGAAATTCTTCAGTTTTATGTACAAAAGTAATACATTTGATTAACGTCTTGTTTTATTTATTGATGCAATCACTGAACAGACAGACGGCACTTACACACATACCATTGAGAGTTTGGTTCACAAAGTATGTAAGCTTGCATGTCAAAGTGGTGAAGATCACCAAAGCTTGAGAGCATCAAGTTTGCAGTGCCTTTCAGCCATGGTAGTTTTATGATTTGACTTCTTGAAACTCTTTAAGGACTGTTGTTGTTTTTAGTTGGAAAATGTTAATTTGATAGATTTCCACCTTGGCAGGTGAAATTCATGGCAGAATTTTCATATATTTTTGTTGATTTTGATGAGGTTAGTTTTTTCCAGTATCATTTTTTCAAGCTATTAAAAATGTTTCAGTGATTATTGTTATCTTATACAAACTTTTCGCGGACATTTAAATGTCTAATTTGTTGTTGCACTAGTCCTTTCGAAATCAGATATCAAGCCAGTGGCACCACTCTTTCATTAATACTGAGCATTGCAAACCTTTTTCTTGTGAGTGCAGATTGTTCATGTCACCTTGGATAACTATGAGCCAGATACACATAATGAAGATGATGAGAGAGGGCAGCCACATCATAATTGGGTGGATGAAGTGGTTCGAAGTGAAAGCAGAGTTGGTGTAGTTGGCGATGACGCTAGTCCTAGCTGCAAGATAATCAGGCCACGACCAGAAAAGAAGGATCCTGCTCTTCTGACGAGGTAGGAGTTATTGAAAGTTTAAAAGGGAAGAGTTTTGTACTTGTTGGTCGATACTTGTAATTGTAAACTATGCTATTGCATTTTCTTTTGATCCATTTGCCCTTTTGTAACACTTTTTGTTCATTGTTTCAGAGAAGAGTTTGAAACACCAAAAGTGTGGGCTCAAATTTGTATTCAGAGAATGATAGAGTTATCTAAGGAGAGCACAACGATGCGCCGAGTATTGGATCCAATGTTTGTCTACTTTGATTCTGGGCACCACTGGGTTCCTCGACAAGGGTTGGCCATGCTGGTTTTGTCTGATATGTCATACTTTATGGAGGCTTCAGGTATCTTGATATTCTTTGCAAAATTACATATGGACTCAAACCCTTTACCGCAGGTGCTATTTTCTAATGTCAGCATTTGGCTTCAGGGAATCAACAGTTGATTTTAGCCTATGTGATCCGTCATCTTGACCACAAAACCATTTCGCAAGATCCACAACTCAAATCTTCTGTCATTCAAGTTGCTAGTGCTTTGGCTAGCCAGATTCGATCTGGTGCAGTGTTGGCAGAAATTGGATTTGTCTCCGACCTATGTAGGCATTTGAGGAAGAGTCTTCAAGCTACTGCTGAATCAGTTGGAGAGCAAGAATCAAACATTAATATCATGCTACAAAATTCCATTGAAGACTGCTTACTAGAAATTTCGAGAGGCGTAAGTTCTATACTTGTGGTTTTTATACTTGCTGCAGTATGAGGTGCTTCTTTTAGTACTAAAAGCCTGCGCTGGTTTTTTAATAGATTGGCAATGTTCGGCCACTATTTGACATGATGGCGATAACTCTGGAGAATCTGCCATCTGGAATTGTTGCTAGGGCAACACTTGGATCTTTAATGATTGTTGCTCATATGATCTCATTAGCGTTGATCTCTTCACGTACACAGCAGGTGAAGGAAATTTAGACTTTTTGTTGCTTTTGGAATTTTTTATGCATTGCTTCTTAGTATTTTTTTCTTGGAAATTACTCAGATTCACTGTTGGTTGATTAAAGACATACTTGCAAGTCTTATTAGGGAAGGCTAAAAATGATTGGTTCAATACTTTTGGATGACATAATTTGGATTTGGATTTGTACGCAAGGGAGATGTAATTTGGTGGATGTGTAATTTATGTTTTTAATTTGATTGAAGAAAATGCTTCCAGTACTGTGATAATATGGTTCTATAAGCAACATTATCTACTAGATGTCATTGAAGTCTGTCTATTACTTTTTTCTGCTATTATCTTTGAAGTACGACATACTGAACCGTTTTTAATTTTTTTCTTGTAGGTGTTTCCTGAGTCCCTTCTTGTCCAACTTCTGAAAGTCATGGTGCATCCAGATATTGAGGTGCGTGTTGGAGCACACCAAATATTTTCTATTCTTCTCATTCCAACTTTTAACCAGCCCCGGCACGAATCTTCATCTTTACAATCTGGTTTTGGATACCAATCAAGAGGATGGCAGTCGAATACAGCATCTACCTTTGCATCAATCACAGCAAGACTTGAAAAGCTGAGGAAGGAAAAAGATGGCCCCAAAGCCGAAAAGCACGGGAACAGTAATGCTTGTGATGATTTTAGAGATAGAGAGACTGCTGAAGAAGTCTGGAAGCAGGGGTGTAACCGAAAAAATTCCCCTAATGTTTACAAAATTAGCTCAATTATTGACAGGACGGCTGGAACAGTCAGCTTAACAGAGCCAGTAAGATACTAAGAAGTTCAATTATTATATAACTGGTCACATTTGGAGAGTACTTTCACTTACTTTACTAAGTCTATACTTTCGGGCTTTTGTTTTCCTCAGGATCCGTATGTTATGAAGTTTAGTGAGGATCAAATATCACACTTGCTGTCTGCGTTTTGGATACAAGCAAATCTCCCTGATAATTTGCCTTCAAATATTGAGGCTATAGCTCATTCTTTTACCTTAGTGCTTATTTCTTCACATTTGAAGGTGAAGTTTTTCTTGCGTTACTTCTTTTTTCTTCATTTATGTCGTGTATTATGTTTCTGTTGCTTCTCACTTCACCTTTATATACCCTCTATTAGCATGGCTATGACGACATGGTTTAGTATTTCTGTAATTGTTTACAAATTTGTTGGAATTTGTAATTTTGCAGAATCCAACTGACAACCTTATGGTTCGCTTCATTCAACTTCTGCTGTCTCTGAGGAATACATCCCTTGATTCTAACAATGGTATGGGCAGCATAAATCCTTAAACAGTCATTAATTCCGATAAAAAAAAGGGTTAACTTGTGCTTAAACGTCTTAAATGCTTGGCAGGGACATTGACTCCAGCATGTCAAAGATCTATGCTTGTACTCTCGATTGGCATGTTGATGTTTGCGGCTAAGATCTATCATATTCCTCTGCTCAAGTCATTTATACCGTATGATGTGAGTATACCTTATCCTGATGCTGAATACTCTTGCTATTTGAAAACTCTGCAGCAATCGTAGTATGATGTTTTCTGGCTTTTAAGTGATGGGGGCTTTCACATTATCATTATAACAAATCTCCTCTATCTTTCAGATTCAGTTTGATCCATATTTAGGCATCAGTGACGATCTTCAAATTTATGTAAAGCGTGATGCAGATGTTAGTAAATATGGATCTGTTACTGATAACGAGATGGCTTCATCGTTACTATCTGATTTGCGGAACAAAATATACGAATCAGACAATATCATGATGGAAATCTTAGTTCAGTTCCTATCAAAGGTTTCTGAGGTATGATGGTTTACTATGGATCTCTCTCCCTCCCTCTCTCTCTCTTTCTCTCTCTCTCTCTCTCAAACACACGCACACATATAACCAGACATGTTCTGATTTGTTTGATTTTCTTTTTAAAGATGAAGGCAGAAGATGTGGCAAACCAACTTTCAGAGTCATTCACACCTGATGATGCATTCATGTTTGGCCCACAGTCAATGCTTGACTGTGACCAAAATCAAATGCCTGTTCATTCAAAGGAATCATCGTTTGATGGGGTATACTCTTTAGTCTAGCTTCCCTTGCTACTGCTGGATTGCTATGTTCCACATTGATCACAACCATCCATCATGCCAATTAAGAAAAACAACAATGATAACAGCTATAGCATTGAAAGTTTGAGTATTCTCAATGACTCCACCTCATGTTGCAGGAATTTCCATCAAATTCATCAGTGGAGGATGATGTGACAAGTGAAGCATCTGTTGCTGACCTCTCACGTTTCATTCCCAGAATACCTACATCCTCCTCTATACCGCCCCATGTTATCAGCATTGGACAGCTGATGGAGTCGGTAAGCACTTGCTCCCCTTCTCACCTCCCTCTCTGTCTACAAGCATCTTTTTGTACAAAACAACACAACCACAAATTCAACAAGATTTCACCGTTGTCAGATTCTTAATGTATTTGTATATTTGACCAAAACTGAACAAAATTGTTCTTAGGCACTTGAGGTAGCTGGTCAAGTAGCGGGGACAACTGTCTCTACATCACCTCTCCCCTACAACACCATGGCAAGCCAGTGCGAAGCCCTTGGCACAGGGACAAGGAAGAAACTCTCCAACTGGTTGGCCCATGAAAATCATCAGAGCAGTGGTCGTGACAGATTGTTTCCAGCATTTCCTGCAGATGGACGTGCAGCACTCCAGAAGGTCAGACCTTGTTTCGTTTCCCCACTCTTTTTTTTTAGATTGTTATAGTGAATTGGACTCTGGCCATGCTTGTGGAAGAACTGTTGCGATGCCACACGGGGACAGTTTGATTTTTCAGAATCTCTGATATTTAATTTTCTTTTCATGAAAGCAACTAGTTATAATGTAGCAGTTTACTTGTTTTTATGCTTTATTTGATGTTGGAACACGTTAATTTTCACGCAGATAACGATTGACATTGGGCATGCTCATGGAGCTGCATCGGCACAGGACCCCTGGTTGGCTATGAGGCTGCCTCCTGCTAGTCCATTTGACAACTTCCTCAAGGCAGCTGGGTGTTAGTAACTTGGTAGAGAAGTCGCGCTTCAAGTGTAATCGTTGCTGTAAAGTATTAGGCAGTATCTTGGGATTAATAGCTCTACATTTAGTCTAGACTCTGATAATCTGATTTGAGGGCTTCCATGCCCAGTTTATCGATGGTTACATTGAACATCTACCTGTTACTGAGCTAGGGTTATGCGTAGTGTAGTATGTATTTTGTACAACGGTTATATCGAACATGTTCTGTAATTGAACTAGGGTTATGCAGTGTAGTATGTACTTTGTGGTTTGTAGTCTCTCTCAAGAAAATCCTTGCTAAATTTCCATAATTGTTCATGTTTAGGGTTAAAAGGAAAATGCAGAGGCTCGCATATAACACTGTACTGTATGCTCCAGTTATGTGATGAAAGAGACAGAGACGAGTATTCGTGTAAAGAGAGAGAAAGGGGTAAACAATACTGTACTTAAATACGTATAATCCTAAATGGTAACAGCTATATGTTAAGAGCCCTGTGTGGTCAGCCACATTCACACCTCATCAAGCTATATCTTTGATCATAGAAAAACTACTCATATTGTTTAAAATGTTGCATCCTCTTTGAGGGAAAAACCTATGGAGAATAGCCAGCTAAAATGCACTATTGAATCTGAGTAGAGATTTCCGTACGCTTATTTGTTATTTTCTTCTGTTATTTTGGAGAAAAATTAATGGGCCAATCAAGCTTTGACAAAAGTCATGATAACTAGCCTTGAGTAGGAAAAATACTTCTATGAAATGATTTCAATTGCGCGAGAAGAAAGACAGAAAGATGAGAATATTAACACCAGGACAACGAAACATCACTCCTTCACATGAATGTGAACCCCTCACATGAATTTTAGGTACAATATGATTGATGGACTGTACTTAACATACCATCATATCTATTTAACTCTTCATGATTTCTTCCTTGCAAATCCTTAGATGCCTTATCTTGCAAGGGCAAGTAACAAACCCTACATTTTTTGGGTAACTAATGCTCAAAAAGCAACAAGCAATGTTTATCATCAGAAATCGGTGAAATTTTTTTGTTGTATCTTTCTGATTGA
Organism: Pyrus x bretschneideri; assembly: GCF_019419815.1. Classification (NCBI taxonomy): domain Eukaryota; kingdom Viridiplantae; phylum Streptophyta; class Magnoliopsida; order Rosales; family Rosaceae; genus Pyrus; species Pyrus x bretschneideri. The sequence goes on from NW_025999402.1 coordinate 6,196,083, forward strand.
TTTTGCCGCTGCAATTGCGGCCACATGTTATTGGTTCTTTGCTTGTTATTGCAGAAAGTACTACAATTACTAACCTAACCGATCTGGCTGCCTTTCTCTTCTCTTCATGTCTGTACTCTTTCATGGCAGCATCTGAATTCAATTTCACGTGTAGCTCAAACCCTACTGTGGCTGGCTGGTTGGGTAAGAACTTATCTGAAACTGTGTACGCTTTGCTCCTAGCGTCCCAAATTTGGTACGCTTTTAATCTTAGCTTTTGTAAATTGATCACTTGATTATTGTTGAGGGTATGAATTCGACAACATAGTTTCTATGCTATTACCTCAAACACTAATGGTGATTAGCTAGCTGAATAAGGACTTGTATACACTTTTACTTTAGTCTCCCAAACATAGCAAGTGATCATTAGTAAAGTTACAACACGTATTGTTGTCGACATGTGATAAATTCGGAACACTAAAATAACGATGTTTTTGTTTTATGTAAGCCTCTCTTCTCTAGGTGGCTTTGCTTGTCAGCCCTTTTATTTGTACAATCTTATATCATCAGCAGACTGCCATGTGAGAAATCATAAATGCCATTCTAGCACATGCACTCCATGCATATTACCATAAAAAAAATTGATTAGAAATGCCTCGTCAGTTGTTAATCTTAATCATCAGTTAAGTGGATTCTTGTTCGAATACATTATACATTGTTCATGTGTTGATATTCGATCATAACGTATCTAATTACTGTTCGGTAAAAGAAAAAAAAAAAAACTATGATATTTGGAGTTTCTTTTCTTTCTTTTTTTTTTTACAAAAAGTTTAGAACAAGGAGAGGCTGCCATCCCAGACCAGGAAAACGGACTATTTTGTATTTTCTTTGTGCGCAAATGTACTATTTTGTAGCCTTTATCTTAAATTCTCAATTATTGTTTTTTGTTTGATAATGAGAGCATATAATTACATCCAAAAAGGTGGGGGCTCCTTGTATTTTTTGCTGCTAGCCATAGTCAACACGGATTAGTTTCATCAGACCAGCTGGCTTAGAAGAAATGAAAAAGAAGGCTATACTTTGGCAGTGGAAAACTATTTCTCTAGGCAAAAATCAATACCTGGTCATTGAAAATTTGAAAGGGAGAAGCCAATTGTTGGAGTGAACTATTTGCGTGAGTAATCTTTCTGACTTTCCATATGCCAATGATGGTGTATATTTTTTAGAGACTTCTCAGTCCGACATTTTCGTTTTTTTTAGCAAGTACCTACAAAACAAGCTGCAAAGCAACAAAGACAAGAACATTAGGAAATAAGTCAAAATTTACACACTTTCCAACCACGTTTGTGGCGGTAAAAAAAAAGGAAAATAATAGACTTGGTATTCAATTCGGAGAAGGATCCTCGCCGGATCTTTTCCTAAGGATTCTAGGATCTCGTGAACATATTAATTCATCGTATATTATATGATCATAAATCATTCAAAATTTAAAATTTAAAATTAAATATAAACAATATCTAACAAAAACTGACCGCACGATATACGATGAACGGATGAGATCACGGGATCCCTAAGAAAGGGATCCGGCGAGAATCCTTTTCCTTCAATTCGTGTTGTTTTCTTAACATATTCGATATTTTAACAAGTCGTGTCATGTAACACTTGTTAAAATAAACAGGTAATATAACCCGACTCAAAATTGACCATTTACCCAACTGGTTAAGAAGTAGACAATTTCCAATTTTCCACATACGCCATTACCAAATTAATTATCTTTCACTTGATATTAATAATCAAGATTTGGCTATTATCTGCAAATCATGGATTATAAAATTTGATAATTCTGAGTGAACCAAGAGGGAAGAAAAACCATGCATTCTTACTTGGTGTGCGCAGAACAATGATTGATAGAAAGAAACAAAATGACATATAGAGTATTTTAATTGTAAATACAAAGTGATATTAAGGAGAAAAAAAGCATATAATCCCTAAATCTACATAAACCCCGATTGAAATTACCTTAAAGAAATTACTGAGAGAGAGACCGAGCGAGAGATGGGGATGGGAGAGACCCAGAGAGAGAGTGAACATGAGAGTTGAGACAGAGAAAATGGGAAACTGGAGATTGGAGTTTTGTTTTGTACGCTGAGTTTGAGAGAAAAGATCGATAGAGTGATATCAATCTCATCAGATATAATCATACAAGTGAGATATAAAATCCAATGGTACGGATTTAATCTCAATTATGTGAGATAAAATCTCATGGCTATTAGTGTAGTAAAGTTTTTTTAATAAATTTTTAATTAATGTAGAAGTGTGAAAAATATTTAAAAAATATACAAACGTTCGTAATGACAAACTCTATAATTTTTGTAAAGGAGTTAACTCTGAAATTCGTCATTATAATCTCATAAACCATAGATTTAAATTTAACTGTTGATTGTCGTTTACGTTTACTTTTCATTTTTCTCACCGAAATTAATTTTTTCAAATTTTCTCTTTTAAAAACATGATCTTTTAGCGGATGCAAAAAAATGAAAAGTTCAGATCATTGATATCCCATTCAGAGTTTTATGGGTAGTGGAATTATTGCTTGGAGTTTATAAAGTCTCTATAAATTATATAATATCGACTAATATTTCAGTTAATCATAAACATTGGAAACGTGATATCAACGATCCGAACCACTCATTTTTATGCATTCGTTAAAAGATCATGTTTTCGAAAAAGAGAATTTGAAAAATGAAACCCCGTGAGAAGAATAGAGTGTAAACGACAATCTACGGTTAAATTATGGTGTCATATTTTGGAGTTGAGTCATTCACAAAAGTAGTAAAGCATGTTATTACGAGCGATTGTACATTTTGCACACTTATACATTAATTAATATGAATTTTTATTAATTTTGCACTCAAACAAAAAAACTATGCATGAGGGTTTTAAAACCTAAACGAAGATGTAATCATTGTATAAGAGTAGATGATCCAAACATAAAAGTTTATATATTGGGAATTATTATTGACACTCCCAAAATCTCATTCTTTACTCTAAACTTTCTATATTTGGAAGCAAAAATACGCTTGTGAGAAATGTAGAATAAGATATTTGGAGTGCCAATAACACTTTCCTATATATTTTTTTCACATTTTCAACTTGTATATTAATTATTTTGAATTTTTATTTATTTTGAAGTCCCCCTAAAAACACTATTCATGAGGATTTGTAGAGTAAAATTTAAATGACGATGTACTCATCGTTAAAGTGTAGATGATGCGATCATAAGCGTTTGTATATTTTTCACATTTGTAAATGAATTATTATGAATTTTTTAATGTGTTTTAGTATTTTTAAATTGCTTTATATCTTTAATGTGCTTTGGAAATTTTAAAAATCTCACTTATGTGAGATCAAGTATTATTGCTATTGTAGCAACTTGAAAGGTTTTCTTAATAGCAAGTCAAAACGGATTACTTGCGTGTAAATTTGTTAAGAAATTCATCATTAACAGGTTCTTAATAAGTAACAATAACCCGATTAATTATTATATTAACTTAAAATTCATTATTTTTGTATCATTTTCGTTCTACATTAACGGATGTTGTAAGATATAAAATTGGTTAAGAAATTACAGGAGAGCAAACTCTTCGATGAAGAGTTGAATCTGGACCCATCAACCATTACAGTGTCAGTTTCTGAACCAATAGGGTTCGGAAACGTAGCAAGAATGTCATGTCACGGTTGAAGGTAATTCCAAAGTTCCAATGCTCTGAGGAAAGTGACTGCTGGATCTCCATAAATATGGGCTCCTAATCCCTAAACCTTTCCATCCTACCATCCGTTGTGCAATAGAAGTCTCTCTCCCATCGTCTCTCCAATCCTCTCTCCACGCACAAACAACTGTACCTTGAGGTTCCTTCTCCGCTTTCTCTCTGTGTCTTTCCCTTTTTCTCAGGTTTTTTCTTGGAAAAGAAAGTAAAGTCTTAGTCAATTTCCATGTGAAAATTCAAAATTTCCCCACAAGAAAACAAAAACAAAAACAACAAAAACCTTTGGTTCCTAGTTCCCATCTCTCTCTCTTGCACTTGCACCCTCCCTCGCAATTATCACTACATTATTGTTGCTTAATTTTTGGCTACATTTTTCTTTGAGAACGATATACATATGGAGGAATTTTACAGGATGATCGCAGGTGTGACATGTGCTGGCTCAAATGATCATGTGAACGTTCATCAGCAAGTTGAAAATATGTCTGCTAGTACTAGCAGCGCCAGTTGTGGTGGGTTTCATGGCGGTGGTCATGTGGTGGATGATCATAACATGCTGTTATTTGGGACGGAGGGTTTAGGATCCGATCATATGTCTGATCTGATCAAGTCCCGGATAGCCAGTCACCCTCGTTTCTCTGATTTAGTTACTGCATGCCTAGAATGCCAAAAGGTTAATTAATTAATGCACCAGTGCATGAATAGTCTCTTATCTTTATTTAATTTTTGCAGTATACATTAATGATTTCCTGTGTTATTTAGAACTCACTGTACCCTGAAAATTAAAATATGTAAATTAAAATAGTAGAGGCCAGGCATTATTTTATAATGTTTCAGTTCCATTTGGACTTTTCGAACTTTAGACCTAACCTACTCTAAACGTAACTTCTCCTAACCATATCAATGCATCCTCACTATTTGGCCGTATTCGTTAATTAAGCAAACAGTATGCAGGGTTTTAATTATATCTGGTTGTTTTGAGTTTTTCATAGAATATTATACTTTTACAGGTTGGAGCACCAGCGGAGATGAAAAATCTGCTTGAAGAAATTGGAAGGGTAAGCCACCCAATGAGCACCTGCAGTGAGATAGGAGCTGATCCAGAACTAGACGAGTTCATGGTATACTGATTAATTATTCACTTTTATTTATTTCTTTTGTGATATTTTGTACTCTTTAAGTTCTGTTTGATTGCTGAGAAAAGAAAGGAAAATGTACAGAAAACTAGGGTTAAATTTGTGAGCTTCTACATGTATCTTTTTCGTTGTTTTGCAAGGAATCATATATTGGGGTTCTCCATAGATTCAAGGAGGAGCTATCTAAGCCATTCGATGAAGCAACAACATTCTTGGTCAACATTCAAACTCAACTTAGCAACCTCTGTAAAGGGACATTCCCAAATACCTGGGACAATCACTCTGGTAAATAAATCTCTTCAGCTGTAAATACATTTTCCTTTTTCAATCTTAGTTTTTGGAGGGTTTCAAACCTTGAACCTACTTCTACTCATAGCCCTAACCACTCTCACCACTAGGCCACCCTCAGTAGCTTATATAAACATTTTCCCTTAACTTTCATCCAGTCTAGGTTTTGGTTTTGTTTTTTCTTCTTCTAATTGTATGAAGAAGAAGACACGTGTGTACATGCATGTACATCTGTTTATTCATCAGTCCAAAGGAGGTTGTATGCGTACGAGATTGTACATGGCTTTCATTTAATTGGTTTCTGTTTTATATATGGACAAATCATGACACGTGGGATGAGCATAACATGATGGTGTTTCTGATGCCCTAGAAAGAGAGAGAGAACCATTTGAAAGTGACTTGGTGGTGGATAGTTAGAAGCGTGACCTGACGACCTCATAACTCCACCGGTAGTCTCGGATATCACTTGTTCCATTCTCACAATAATAAACATTCATAAGTACTTTCACAAAGCCTTCTATGACCGTCTGTAAGTTATTTTGAGAGGATCAAAACCACTTATGAAGAGAAACATGTGAATTAGTGTTTCGTCATAAAATTATATAAAGCGAATGCTCAAATCATATGAAGGCTTTGAAGAGAGAATTTTTTAAATAATTTTACATAAAATCCCTAATTTCTAAACATTAATAAATTGTCCTAATTAATAGTAGGGTGGTTCTAATAGGACGAGGTTGTGAACGAATCTAAGTTTAAGTTTGCGGGTACTTTATTTAATTCAAGAGATATTTTAATTAATCTAATGTAAATTATAAAAAGAGGTTCGAACTCGAATTTGGATGGAGAGAAACATCATACTCTAGTCAACTTAATCAGCTACATCCAAAGTATGCAATTTTGGTGTACTACTGAGTAGAAGAAAATGGGGGGATAGGGTTAGACCTAGTTTGATACTGAGGTGATTCTGAAAAAAGTTGGTATCAAAAAAAGCTGGTAGCTGTCTTTGTGTTTGGTAAACATTCAGCTTCAGCTTTTTTTCACAGTTTTTGGTGAAAAAAAGCCAAAAACAAGAAGCTGCAAAACCCAGCTTTGAAAAATCGGTTTTTTTTCACATCTGTTTTACATAAAAGTTTACCAAACACTATAATACTGTTTTTTTTTTTCAAAAGCACTTTTACAAAAAAGTTTACCAAACACTCTGCTGCTTTATTTTACAACTGCTTATTCTCACAGCACAGCAGAATCATCTTTTTTTCAAAGCACAACAATACCAAACCAGCCCTTAAACGATCCATAAATCTCTGGTCATGGTCGTCTAATAAAGATTAAAAGTAATCTACTTCTTTTTGGCCTTCCACTTAAAAGTAATTAGCACCGCAAAATGCACTTATTTTCATTTTTTTCATGAGGTCTGCAAGATGATTTTTTGGATTGTGAATAACAGCTCCAATCAAGAATTCTTCTCTAAAACACTAAGTTATGATTCCTTTTTTTATACGTTCCTTTTTTACTGGTCGTGCCAAAATTAAAGAAGGGATCGGCAGTGAGATTTGCATGTAAATTGCAATATTATATGCTTAACTTAGGACTGCTGACTAATTTTTAGTAATGCAGATGAAGGGGTCGGCAGTTCAGAGGAGGAACTTAACTGTGGGGTGGTGGAAGCAGCAGAGAGTCAAGAAATTGGTGGTGCTCATTCTAGTGGTGATCGGGAACTGAAAGGTATGCTGCTGAATAAGTACAGTGGCTACCTTAGCAGTTTGAGGAAGGAGTTCTTAAAGAAAAGAAAGAAAGGGAAGCTACCGAAGGATGCCAGGACTACCTTATTGGATTGGTGGACTATTCACTATAGGTGGCCATATCCTACGGTAATTTCATTACAATGTCATCTCTTTTCTGGTTCAAATTAAGGTTAATGGAAATTTAGTTTCATGTATGTGTGTGTTTAGGATTATTTCAAAATTTGACGATGGTAAACATGTGTATGTAGGAAGAGGAGAAATTGCAGCTGTCTGAGATGACTGGATTGGACCAAAGGCAGATCAACAACTGGTTCATAAACCAGAGGAAGAGACATTGGAAACCATCTGAAGACATGAGGTTTGCTCTCATGGAAGGCGTCGGTGGGAGCACCGGAGGACCTGTGATGTTTGACACTGGTTTTGGAACTGGAAATATTCATGATGGTATGTGATATCATTGTATCAGGTGTTTGGTCGATTCTAACATTCGACCTAAGTAGCGTTAGAGCCTTTGATTATTTCAGTCTAATGTCTTCTTTTTCATATGGTATTTGTGAACCTTGTAATAATGTTACGACTTGCATGTATGTATATTCTGTATCTGTGATCCCTCTCTTATACATGTAATATTTTCTGTCCGTGCGGGCCTAGACCCCCTTTTTATTGTAGATAGTCTCCTTTGGGCTGAGTCCATCTTTTTCTTTTGAGCTGAATAAGTGCACTCTTTCTACCAGAAAAAATTGTTGTGTGTCCTTTCTTTGTGAGAGGAAGGCAAATAATTGTTGGACGTGCCAAAAATAGTTGGTCTTGGAACTCTTACTTTAAGGTCGAATTGGGTCTAAATCAAGGCATCCACAAAGGGGATATTAGCAACCAATTATTCCAACTCACAACGAGTCGAACTGATACATCAAAATCATCTATACAATAAGTATTCCTCAATCAAGCCATAAAAGAGCTAAATTGCATCTCTATGACCCTAACATAAAACCGGTCTTAGATAAATCAAGCATCAATATCGTATAGCTAAAACCTAAATTCAAAACGGAAATTGTTATCAAATTAGTCTTGTTAGTTGGGGATAGTCTTTGATTTGTAAATTTGGTGTGGGATACTTTTTTTCCTTCAACTAAATTGAAATTCTCGACAAAATTTTATTGAGACTTATTCATTTCCCTCGTGTACTTATTCATTTTCCTCATCAATTAACCCTAGATCCTCACCCTAATCAAACTAGGTTGCACCGTTCCCACACTATTTAAAAATTAAAGATACGGAACCCGAAAAAAAACATTGAAAATATTTTAGGCCTATACGAATGATGCAGTTTTCCCACACTTTCATGACTTTGGAGGCTGTTAGCTGTCTGGTCTTGAAAAAACGACTTTGCTTCAATCCAAACCGTTAACTTGCATTTGGAAAAAATCGTAAAGAGAGTGGTTATACTTATTGATGACAATTAAGCAACTATTGCAGAACCAAACAAATGAGCAGTTATTCATGCCCATGGCCATGTGTCAGCACAGAATACACAAACTGAATAGTAATGGTTCGATACTTCTAGCATTTTAACTATTAGATCTTTATTTAAAAACAAAAATTGAAATTTAATGGTTAAAACACTCAAATTTCCGGATACTTCCTGAGCACCCAAGATGTAACAAACCGTCCCGGAATTTACGTAAGAAAATAGGTATTTTTGTATTTTCACTAAGTTTGGGGGATACCTTCCTTTTTAAAATTGTTTTTGAGTCTTAATTGGTGAGCCCAAGGGGCCCACCCCATGTTTTTGTTCCCCCGGTTCCTTCCCTTTCCCTTTTCTTTTGTTTTTTTTTCTGAAAAGTCTCTCTCTCTCTCTCTCTTTCTTTCTCTTTGTCTTCCTTTCCCTCCCTCCGAGCAGAACGCGAACACACCCACACACATACACACCCATGCCCACACCTATAACTCTTTTCTAACCCCGTGGATGTGTTTTGGACGTCAAACCATGAAGAAACCACCTCGGAGACATTTCCCAGTTTTCCGGCGAGCACCGCCCCTTTCGAGGCAATTTCCGGCCAAACCACGGCGAGTTGGCCGGCGTGCAAGTTTCCGGCGACCTCAGTGACTTTCGAGGCGATTTCCAGCCAAACCACGGCGTGTTGGCCGGCGTGCAAGTTTCCGACGGACACCCGTGGCTTCCAGGTTGTTTTCCGGCCAACTCCGACCACGATGACGGGAACCAAGGGTATATTTCGATTCCTTACCTTCGGGGCTTCAATTTGGTATATTGAATGACATGTTTTGGTTGAGTTTTGAGCTCCAAAGGAGCTTGGGAATTTTCCGGCCGAGTTCCGGCGTCCTTCTCCGGCGCACCCAGGCCTTCGGGCCGTTCTCCACCCTCACACGGGCCTTAGGCCTGTTTGGTCTCTGGCCCAAAACCCAAAACCTTTTCCTTTTTATTTTTATTTTGTTTCTTTAAAAACCCAAGGCCTTTGGGCCTTTCCTGCCAAGCCCAAACCCATTACCCTTTTATTTAGGCCTTTGGGCTGTGTGGTTTCTAACCTAAAACCCAACCCACCTAACACCTAACCCAATTACCTTAACCCAATTACCCTAACCCAAAACCCTAGGGCCCTGACCCGTGACCCTGACCCGTTGACTTGACGCGTTGACCGTTGACTGGGTCAACGGTCAGCGTTGACTTTGACTTTGACCGGTTTGACCGTTGACTTTTTTTAGTTTTCGTGTGGGACCCCTCCTAGCCTAATTTCGACGTTCTGAACCCGTTTCCGATGTCCATTTTTCCAAATTCAATCGTTTGAGTAGAGCTTGACTAAATGTACCTTTTATGTGCTTAGGGGCGATTATCTGTGGCGTTTCCTTCTTCGCTAAACGGCGTGGCTTTTCGACGGCGAAGTACTGTGAGCGGACCCCTTCTAAAAATGCATGTTTTAATGGTAGAATTGCATACACAGAAAAGCATGATTTTACGATTATGTTTTATGAAACGTTTTGAGATAACATGCTTACTAAGGCTAGTTTGAATTATTACTATTTTTCCTATAACCCATGTTCTTATAGAATATCTGATGGATGACGATATGATATTTAGAACATGTTTAGAACACTTCTTTATAGTATAGATGATGGATGACTTTATACTATGAAGTTGATTTTCAATATATGTATGTTCACTGGTTTTGTACTTACCTAGTGGTCCTTTCCGCTACGGGACGTAGGGATAGATCCGGTCCGTCCCGGGCGACGGTTTGGTGTTGGCATAGGGCCTGGAGTGTGTTTTCCTCTGACTGTCTGCTCAGAGACGGGAAGCCGGCAAGGGGCCTGAAGTGTGTTTTCCTCTGACTGTCTGCGCAGAGACGAGGAGCCTGCATGGGGCCTGAAGTGTTATATCGGACATTCACTAGTGATTATTATTGTTTATGCGAATTATGATTTGAGACATTGCACGACATGCTAGGTTTCAGAAAACCTATGTTTATCATTACATATGTGTTTTCATAAAACCTGGGGGTTAGTATGTTGATAACTGTTTTATTATATATATATCAACTTGGTCCACTCATGTTTGTTTTGCGCCCCCTTCAGGACTTAGAATCGAGGCATACAATCCCGACGTCCAGGCACTTCCGCATCGGCATCTTCGAGTCCTCTCGGTGTAGGACCCACTCCTTTGTTTCATTCAATTTTATATTATTTTCTTTTAGTGTTCTAGCTTAGAGGTGTGCTCTGAAAACGGTCCTTATTTGCATATTAATTATTCTTTTATATTTATAAACCTTATTCATCTCTTATTTTCAGCATTTACACTTAATAAATGGCTTTCGTCACCCTCGGGTGTCGGCCAGCACGTGCTTATCCTGGTATTCGGGGAATATCGGGGTCGGGGCGTGTCACAAGAATTGTTAGTTGCTAGGTACTTGAGATATATAATTGAAGTCAGAACATGAATCGTGCAAGGCAGGACTTCCGTGCACATGAATGTCGACCGGCAAAGCTAAATGGCATTTAAGTGCATGTCTTCCGACCAAGCAATTTTGATTTGCCTAATGTGGATTGGACGTCTTATGACCTTTTTATCTAGCTACTAAAGGTCAGTATTGTCTCAAATTTAATCTTAAGATTGAAATCTTTGCAACTGTTTTGGAGCGAATCAAGTCTAATAACTTTATTCATGATTTTACATGTCGATTTGTGGTGAAGAACATACACATACCCTTTGGACACTAATATGGCGGGTTGGACTAATAGCTCAATGTACTTGATAGGTTAAGAAAATTGTCACTTTTATGTCTCTGTTTTATGCAATTTTTATTTGTTGGGTAAAAAAGCTCGTATTTTCTTTGATAGGTAAGAAACATGTAACTAAGTGAAAGTCTAAATTTGGAGAATTCTTTTATGCAACTAGTACCATCCACTAAATATTTTTCACTAAAAAACGTATTAGTCATGAATAAACGATTGTCACGTAATAAACTAGTGACATACAAAAATATCTCCTGAATCTTTTATAATTGGGGAAACTCTTGTGCATCCGATACGCCATATAGTTGGTCAGTTGATGCAAGGGGAAGAGCAATTTCTGTTGGTGATGAGAATTGTCAACTCACTCAAGGTGGTGTCCATGATTAGATTTTGTTATCTTTTAGGTAATGTTATATATTCATATACCCAAAAGACCAACACGCACAATTCAAACTACATTAGTAATAAAATGTTGGTGCTTTTAAGTATTCATAAGTCAAAATGATTTACGCTATACTTTGAAAAAATACAAATAAATAAAAAATAATGCGACTCACTATGATGTAAGCCGTGATGGAATCACGCACACTGATTTAGAATTGAATGTGAACACATATAAAATTTCAATATTATTTTGTAAAGATTTGAATTAATGTCTTATATATTAATCCTACTTCACTATTGATTAACTATTCCAAAAATTCAATGAGTTAATAATTGTTTTTCTTTGGACACTTCAATAACATGAACAAGGCTTGGTGGCATATGTTCACAACCTGACTCAAGAGAATGTTGACATCTTTGGAGGGTTTGAGACTGTCGATGCCTGAGATTTTCTCATACAATTAGCTTATAAACTTTTTTGTGCTTTTCTCCCATAGTCCCATGAACCCCATGTCGACACTATGAGAAAGAGATTCATATTGCAGATCTGCATATGACAACACTCACCACTCCAAAAGGGCCCTTATTTTAAGTGCACTTATGCAGGACAACATTCCCTTTATGTCGACACTCGACACTCGATACTATATATATATACTCGACATGCATATGCATAAGCTTACAATTTACAAACCCTAGCCCCTGCCGAAAATTTTCTTTTTAATTTTCTAACCTAATTAACAAGGTAGCCCAATATTTGTATATATTGTGTACACTTAACTGAAATCTTGTTGGTTAATGTAATATTTTTGATAGGGTAAGTTAGATCGATGTACCCAAAATAGTGAACAATATATTTTTTAAAGATTTTTTTTCTTCATATAAGCGATATTTTATGTGCACTAATTCTTTTAAATTAAGGGGTGAGAGATCCAAACTTGATTGCAGGGAAGAGCACACTGCTATGGGCTATAAGACCAAATCCGAACAATGAAAATAGTTTTAAGAAAAATTCCGAATTCTCCATGCCATATTTCCTCAAGTATACTTTGCTAGCTATTTAGCAAATTAAATATAATAGGAAAATGAATGTGGTAAAAAAATTTACGAGAACTCGAAACCTCAAAGTCTATTCTCTGTACCTTTCCCTAATATTTCTATAATATAAGGTTCTGCAGCTCTCTCTTCTGATCTTGACAATATTTCATCTTCTGCTAATTTGATAATTAATGAATTTTTAGCATTAGAGGAACTTCATGCATCTCTAGTCAGTGGATTTTGTAATTTATTGCAGATGGAAGTAGATCTATAGAAATCTCTAGTCACTAGGATTTATATAACCTTAGTCAAAGCACAGTGAAAGATATCCAAGGAGGGCTGATATCCAGGGGGCTCATAAATTATAGTCATTAACTAGGCTAAATGTTAATTTAGTGGAGCTTCCAGGGCCGTTTGTGAAATTTCGGAGATCCTATGTGAAATTTATAAAAGGGCTCCTTTTTAAGATATATTTTTTTAAAGTATGACAATATATTGGTACTAGAAAATAATAACTTAAATCAAAACAACTTTTAGGACTCATTGATTGTAAGTTTACAATTGTCATTAAATAAGTAAAAAAAGTTACAAACATAACCTTCACTAAATAATAAAAAACAGTTCAATCTTAAGCAATCAAATAAAGAAAGAAAAAAAGCTTCAAAAACTCTAACTTTAGAGTTTCACTTGAATATATAACATTATTATATAATTAATAAAATTGAAAAGAAAGTTGTTTTTTAAGGTGTTGTTATTAGCACTCCTAATATTTCATTGTGCATTCTAAATTTTATATTTAGATAAAAAATTACACTTATAAAAGTGTACTATAAGATTTTAAAATGCTAATAAAAGTTTTTTTTTTTTAATATATAACATTATTATATATAAATATAAGATATCAAAATTTTTGAAGGTCCTTCAAATTTAAAGACCTTATGCGATTGCATCTTTCATTTTCCCACAGCGCCGTCTATGGGAGCTTTAAGAACCGGACATCTCTGCCTTTTCAGATTAAATGTGATGGGAAACCAACGGGGATCGGGAGAGGAGACCAACCGCGAATGGTGAAACTCTTTGAACAAATCACAGTTAGACAGACCCACGCAAATCAATTGTCGTTTTCCTAAACGACTTGCTATCAGATGACCTACAATGACAGCCTTTTGTGTCCAAAAAAGCAAAAAAAAAAAACATTAAATATTTCACCTGAGGATCGCTCAACATCGCAAATTTCATAATAATGAATGACTGCAGAACGCAACAAAATTCTGGTCTCTCTCAATCTTTTCGTCACTGAGGTATCGCCTCCACTCAAACTGTGAAGAAAACCCTACATTCTTATCCATATTTTACGTAAAAGACAATTTTATTAAGTTGCTGATCGAGTTAGCCTAGTGATGAGGGTGAGTAGGCTAGGTTGAGGGTTTGAAACACTTTAATGTAAAACTTTATTTGTGAGGGTGTAAAATGAATTTTTTGAAGAAGTTTCACAAAAAAAAAAAGAGAAAAAAAAAAAAAACCATAATTGAATTCTACAAAATCTTTTTCTTCCCACACACACCTGTGTTTATTTCTAACAATTAGAGCGAAGCAAGGAATGGAGAAACCAAGGTGCGCTAAAATTATGCTAGAATCATCCTCTAGTTCCACTATTAACAATTTGAATTGGGATTTTCTCATTTCCGTAAGTGCAAGGTGAAACAACAAACATTATGTATCCAAATATAAGGATCCAATTTCCATGTGATTTTATTAAAATTTAAGATTCCATAACACATATTTAATATGTAGATATAATAAGTAGCTATATAATTAGGTCAGATACGTGCGCATTGAACACATATCAGTTAAACCAAATAAATGGATTTTATTTCCCTGCATATGCGAAGCAACATAGATGAAGGCATATAAAGAAAAATCATCACAGGATCGATGTTTTATTAAAGCTGCTCCTCGAAAGTCAACTCCTCAATCATGCTGCCAAGTTTTTGGAAAGGATTGAAGGCTTCAATCTCACAACACTTGCTGGGAAGTCTAATGGCACCAGCATTAATCTCCTGAGAATCAATTGATGATGAATGCTGAACAGGCAATGCGTATTTACGCGCGATGACAATCGAATTAATGACTTCATCGGTGGGATGAAACACAGAGAGAACCTCAAACCCTCTAAGATCATCACAAGGATCAATTACCGGATAAAGAAAAGCTCTCGCACCGTGTGCACTCCTTAGCATCAAAGTTGCTCCTGGGGCCATGTATTTCGCCAAGTGATCGATAATTTTCAGCTTCTCCATCTTGTCCATGCCAACAAGAGCAGCCAAAAACACAACTTCATAGTCTTTCAAAGCAGTTGTGACATCCATTATATCTGTGGTGTGGAAGACCATCCTTTGTGATAGGTCAGGATCGGATGACACTAAGCCAAGAGCCATGGAGTTGGCCAAAGTGTCGATGTCATAGTTGTCAAAAGAGGTTTTGGTGAGGTGATTGGAGGCCAAGACAATTGAAGTAAGGGGAAGAGGGCCAGAACCCACAAAGGCAATTTTGCTGGGCACACGGGTGAAGTGTTGGCTAAGGATGTTGAACTCAAGTTTGCTAAGCTTGAGGTAATTGGAATAGTAAGGGAAAATGTCGAGATGGTCGAGAGGGTGCTCATATGAGCCTAGGATTGTTGAGAAGTGATTCTCCAAAAGTCCTTCTGCCTCTCCACAAAGCCTTATAAGATTTGACCTTATTTCTTGCACCCCTTGGCATAACTTGGAAACATCGATTGGACTTGGCGGTATGCATGTCAGGACGAGTTGGGTGAAGAGCATGTTGACATCTTGGGAGGGTTTGAGGCTCTCTAAGCTTGAGATTTTCTCATACAATTCACACACTCTTTGTACCAAGGCATCTCCCTGGCAACACATGTCGACACTTGAGGATATGGTGATCAAAGACCCTTGGGAAATAAGATTGAAAATTCAAACACCCTTGAAAAAAAATCTCACAGCTTAATATTGGTGACATCCTCCGGACTCCAGAGAGTCGTTATTTATGGGCACTTGTGGGGTCCATGTCGTGAAGGTCCATGGCACCTCTACTGCCACCTCAAAATTTCCATGGTGTAACAGTTAATATTCCTAACATATATTGATATATACAGACAATATTTTATTTTTCAAGAATTTGCTCATACATATTATTTTCCTCGTGATGGCACATATATACAGTATATAGTCTTGTAGAGGAAGAAAATATAACATTCATATTCTATTTGCAGCATAAAATTAAACTAAAAAAGGAAAAATGAAAACAATAATTATTATTTTTATTCATAAAAGGTGAGATATGTGCATCCAAATACAGATTTATTTTGTGCACATGTTTTGCTATTCATTGTAGGAATTTCGGGTGTATAGTCAGTTTATCAAAACTCTTTGGAACCCAAAAAAGCTTGCCTATGACGAGTTTAGGTTACTTAAACACATAACAATTAAACGAACTCTCTATCTCTCACATTACATCTCAATAAGAATTATAGAATTACATGCGTGGAGTTTACATAAATTATGTTTCATGAAAGTTTTTCTTATCTTGAGTCTTGGCTTTTCTTGGGATTCAGGACAAGGCCATTATCCCCATGAAGAGGCATACAGATAGGTTTCAGAGTTACAACACTCGATAGACCGTTAAAATAAAGCAACAAGTAGCAAGTCTATCTCTACCAATGGTTCTGTTACTTCAGCAGGAAAAGTAGTTATATGTGATGTAGCGATGAGAGAAAATGATGCCATCTCTTTCTTTCTTACATTGAATGCACAAAATGGGATCTAAATTAAAAAATAAATTAAAATGGAGAAATGAGTCCCCAAAACCTATTTTATGGTAGATACTCATGGATCAAAAGCTAGTGACAAATGACAAGATCATCCATTTAACAATAATACTTGTACTCTTAATTACGGTTGTGGATTGTAAATGGAGGACTTGTAGGCGAGATTAGTTCTTCGGGGTAGAACGATGTAGAACGCGAAACATCCACCTTCACCAAAGATAAAAAGTCATACACACTATATATAATCGTTAATCGCACGTCTCTTATTAAATTAAGAGAAAAACTAACACCTAGATATGAAAACACCTAAACCCTAATTAGGTGTTCCATGTTACATGATCAATAGCATAGAAATAGTTTCTCAAATATTCAGATGTCACAAAAAATATAATTTCGATATTCAGATGCGTTCAACATATACTATACATATCATGTAGGACTTTTTTTATTTTTTATTTTTATTTTATACAAGAAACGATAGCGATTTTTCATTAATAACGATAACAATAACAAATACAAGGGTTACCACATGGGTACAATTTCCAGTGATTAAATATTAATCTGGAGGTAATTTGCACAAATAAGCAATGATGATAATCCCTTAATTGGCTACCACAAGCGCACATACTAGCTCAAACACCCAGGTAAAAATCTACCACAAAGACGGTAGAAGCAATAGACTTATCCCCGGGACTTTATGTGTCTACAATGTTGTCATACACACTGAGTTCTTAGACGTTGTCAAAGTGCCTCGTAGCTTCCACTATGCTTTTTCTGGGTTTTTTTTTTCGCTGAAGATTAAGTTGGCTTTACAGGAATTGGATGGCCACCATAGTTTCAATCAGTAAAAGGATGGATTTTTCAACGTGTCGGGAATTGATTTGATACATACTATCATAATACAATTGGTTGAATTTATTTTTAAAATTTTTAACTAATTATATTATTACATTTAGTGTATCAGACTCATATTCTCACGTCGACAAGTCTCTTCGGTAAAAGCCCCTTTGCTATTTCGAATGCACGATATTGTTATAATTATTTAAACCTTTTTTTTTCAGCTTTACTTTCTCCTTCTACTTCAATGGTTTTTCTCCATTTTTTTTTTTAAGGGTACGATACAATCATTCTTTTAGGTAGTGCAAGCTTTCAAACAAGATTGCTTTATGCTTAGGAAATTTCTCTTTGTTTGACCTCATTTTTTAACCTCCAAAGGTATACAGATTCTTATAAGCAAAGACAATTTGGAAGTGTATGAAAGTTGCTTTCATGCAGTCAAAGAGGGTTGGTTGAATTGATAAAGATTATTCTCTTCGCTAGATCAAAAGCTAAGTTTGAGTTTAGTTGTTAGCAATCCCTCTTGATGTGTGATCTATAAAAACTAAAAAGGGGACTAAGACTCTTTCTATAGATCGTGAGAGAGGTTTGTGGTATGCACCTTGAGATGGTGTAACCTTCCCTCTCTCTAACTTTTATTAAAAAAAGTCTCTTTCATGCAAATATATAATCCAGGGTTTGCATGGGTGACTTCTTCCGATAAAATTAGCTTGACCTGTTTTTTCATCCTCAATCGAGATTAATACATCAAAGATTTACTTGTACCATCGAAGCATGCATAACTCGTGGCACTCTATACTACAAAAATTTAATCAAACCCTAATCTCATTACTTAGACCTTCAATCAATGGCAGCCCAGAAATTATTCCTTTTATATATATAAAAATAAAAAAAAATAGTTTGCCTGTCTTATATTTTTGTCATTTAAAGAGAATCCACTGAGGGAGGTAGTAAGGCATAGATGTAGACAACTGATAGGGTTATATGGGTTTTGATAATGTTTTTATGTCCCTTTTGGTCGGAAGAAAAAGATGAAACATGCGTGTATGGATAGAAAGAAGTCTTTCCATTTTGGCCAATTTGGCCACTTCTCCCGACAATAGCAGTACCGCGACTACTCGACACTAAAGTTTGGGATCTCTTTTCAGAGAGGGTTGTGCTATACACACACATCTTTTTATTTCTCACACGCCTCTTTTAATTTTCAACCGTCGAATAGAATGAATTGAAGAAAATCAAATGATATAAATTAACAATAGGTATGAGAGAAGTAAAAGTGGATGTGTAAATAGCACTACCAGTTAGAAATAGTGGGTTCAACATTTAGAAAGTTTTATATTTTTCTTTTCATATATATATAAAATCACATAAAATATTAAGTAGGGTGATCACATTTTGTAAATCACAATAGAAGTAGGTCAAACCTCTATTAGAGATATGATTTTATGTGGTGACTCGAGACTGGAAAAGCAATTTTAGATTTGCGAATTGCAGCGCAAATAGTGTGTTAGAAGTTTCCAAAGTCCATTTCCAATTCAAAATACCTTTTTAGAAAATAAATGACGAGACGAGTCAAACTCATTGTTTTTCTACAACCTCAGATGGATTTAGGGAGTTGAGATCGTTTAGTGAGTCAAAAACATATTTAAATATTTTGGTTATTTTTGTACTTTTCCGTTTTATTTTCTTTTGCTCCAATATTTTAGAACTTTATCTAATGGTTACCGTTCGTGATCTCTTTATCTATAACTTACGATGGGACCTATGTAGTCTTCCAAAATGTGATTACCCTAGCATATCCTAAAATCACATCTGCATTAACCTGAGACTATCAAGCTTTATGAATTAATCATAAGTTTGAATGTGGTTAATTAACTTGAATTAATTACCTTTTTTTTTTTAATCTGGTCTACATAACTTCCAAAATTCACTCCTAGATGGTAAAATTTTTATGGGCATTTGGTAAAAAGCCTTGACAATAATTTTCAAATGTGCTAAGTCGATGTCTTGGATTAATTCTGAGATATATGATTTGTGTGTTAGGATTTAATATTGTTTGTCTTTGTTTAGTAGGATCTTCGATTGTTTGTGTTAATTTTTGTTTGTTTTTTCAAGAGAAATGCTATTCACACTCCTAATTTGATATTCTACAATCATAAATTGTGTGTAGTAACTGCTGCCCATGCTATCAAACTCTAATTAATCATAGTGCTTCCTATTTTTTTTTCTCACAATTTATGAATTTTAAATAAAAAGAATCAAATTAAAGCAAAGGGCATAAGCATATTGGTTGGCAAAGGTGAAGTGAACAGTGGCCATTTGAGCAACAAGTGTGTGTTTACCTACACGACTCCATGTGCCATACTCTGGCCCTGAGAATGATGGGCCTATTAGGTTTTGACCCACACTTATGCCGCAACTTGGGCCCTCACAAATTCAAAATTTGCTTTCAATTCTCATTTCATGGTGATATCATTCGTCCCCTTATTCATAACTTGATAGGACTCATCAGTCATCCCCATAAGTGGAAACTTCGGACGTGACAAGTTACCTAACTTAGAACACGACATGAATATAAATAGATAAATCGGAACACAAGATTTTGATAATCCTAACTCATCCCTAAGCTTTAGCATCTATAGTCGATTCGTATTTGCAATCTCTGACTTGTGATGAGCAAGAACAACTTATATGAAACAAACACGTTAAGTTTACATTGCCCCAAACCTCCCACGTGATGATGCATAATAGGTTTAGAATACTGTTACCTTAGCGTCCCCGTTTTAGTGCTACCCAAATCTAAGAACACTAGCCCATCTTAGTCCAACAATGTTATCGAGGAGGGTGATTTATAGATCCAATTAAAATGAAACAGACACAAATTTAAGAATATTAGGGCCCATCTCAGTCCAACAATGTTGGTGGGGAAGGTGTGTTAGAGCAACTCCACTGTGTGGAGTAGCCCTAGCGACAAGCCCCAAAACAAAGGGCAATAGCCTGAGCAACCACGTCTAGCCCATTCGGGCGATTGCGCAGGAGTGGGCCCAAGCAAGAGGCTCGGCGAGAATCGCTGGCCCGAGAGCCCGAGGTGGGTATGATGCAACGCTGGCGTCAGGGCGACATTAGCTCGGTTTTAATATTTTTTTAGTCAGGCGTGTGCATTACAAGCGTGGAGGGGGCGCATCCCCGACCAGTTTCAGGCGTTGGGGCCCGTGGCGTAGGCTTGCTCAATGTTACCGTTGGAGGCCACACGACAGTTCCTCGTCCGTTGGATTTCAACGGTAAAAATAATAATTCCAACTATCATTAATTTTAGCCGTTGGATTTAAGATCAACGGTTCACGTTATTCGGCTTTATAAATTTAAAAATAAAAAAAAAAAGGAAAAAAGTTTAAAATTATGAAATCTTATCGTTGTGCCACGCGGCACAATTTGGAGTGTTGGAATTCAAATTTTTTTAAATCCAACGGTAGAGATTAATTATGTGAATAAAAAATTAATAAAAATCCAAAAAATAATTTTTTTTTTTTACTTTTCTATAAATACCTTCTCGCTTTCTTCTACCTTACACCACAATTTCACATTTTGTCAACTAGTTTCAACCACATTCTTATCTTTCTCTTAAAGTTTCAATCCAATTTTTTTCCAACAAAATGACTAATGATGCATGTACGAATTGGTTGCTTGTTGAAGATGTTACATTGTGTACTAGCTGGGTTGAAGTTACTCATGATTTGATTACAGATAATGAGATGCAGTTGTGAGAAATGTGGAGCCTTATTCATGCCAATTATCTTGAGAAAATTGGTGGGAAAAGAACCAAAAAATCGATGTCTAGTCGTTGGAGAATACTTAGCCAATCGTTTAGTATGTGAAGAGACGCCTTAGCACAAACTAGTAGTAATCTTCGAAGTGGGGAAAATTAGCGGATCAGTTAATAATATATTATTTATTTGTTTGTACTATACCCAAATTTACATTAGCTACTTTGATTATAATTATTTCTTCTCTTCCATTGTGTAGACATTTTAAGCACAAGCTTGGTATAATGCCAAATCCAAAAACCAAAAGCAATCATTCACCCGGTGGGAATGTTGGAATATTGTCAAAGATTGTCCTAAATTTAGAGTTGTGCTTGTCGGTCCAGAAGTTTTCATGAACAACACCCTTTTACACTCTACTCCCGATCATGCCTCGCATGTTCATGAAGATGACGCAGAAGAAGTGCTCGAAAAGATTAGGTTGTAGATAATGCCACGTGACATGCTGTCATTCGTTAAAAATTTGATCGAAATCTATCCTCAAATATTGTAAACAGATTGTGACACGCGGCGCGACGTGATTGGTTAAAAATCTTATCGGAAATCTATCCTCAACAATTCTGAAAATGTAACGACATGTGGCACAACGGCATTGGATAAAAATCTTATCGAAATCCATCACCAATAATTGTCTTTTCGGATAATGACACGTGACACAACGAGAACGATTAAAAATCTTATCCAAAATTACTTATAAAATTATTTTGTATTATTTTATAAATAAATAAAATACTATTATTTTATTGTCTATTGCCAAGGCTATTCCGTGTAGAAGTGGAGATGCAAAAGACAATTATTGTTTATAAAGGGCAATTACTGTTCATTGGGTGGATTAAATAGTTAATAGCCTTGAGGGCCTTAGCAATGGTGGAGTTGCTCTTATAGATCCAATCACCATGAAAGAGACACGTTAAGGTTATAGTGTCCCAAACCTCTCACATGACAACACATAATAGGTTTATGATACCGCTACCTTCACGCCTTTGTTTGAGTGCTGCCCAAATCTAGGAATATTAGCCCATCTCAGTCCAACAGTGTTATTGGGGAAGGTGTGTTATAGATCCAATTTTTGGACAGTAAATTATGTTCAAAGGCCCAAGGGTTGGGTTGCCAACTTGCCGAATGAGAGTCTCTTCTTCAAAATATTCAGAGACATCCATGAGATGGGGCCGACAGGCTTACAAACTTACTACCCCCCTCCCCTATTTTTCTGAATATACGTAACGAAGGATAAAATATAAGAAAACGATAGGAAAATGGCGTTTCCAGATACATTTGAGAGAAAAAAAAAAAAAAAAAAAAAAAAAATTCAGCGTAAGAACGAAGCATGCAATTCTATGGAAATACCATCTGTAAAAGTATACGCATATTAGAATGAGTAACTGATCTATTTTCTTATATTGGCATCTACAAAATAACATTGAGCGAAAAGAAGCAAAGGAACGAACATATTTCATTTCATTCACCTCAGTTCAGAATGTTCATGTGTTTCGGAGTTCTCATAGGCGGAAGTTTCACGAGCTTCAGCTGAACTTTGTTCGGGTATACCAAATTGGAGTATGTAATTCGCCGCGTTAATCACATCATAGACCATCAATCCAATTCTACCTCCGACCCAACTGCCCAATTGACTTCCCACAAGGTAACCAAATCTCCCAAGCCGTTGCTCTCCTAGAAAGCCTCCAGCATAGGTGCCAAACATGGTTCCGGTGCCCCTGACACTCCCTTCTGTTATTGCACCACCGTAGTAAATAGCTTCAGAGAAGTCCCATCCAGAAGAGATGATAGGACCTATTATCCGCTTTGCTTGCCGTGTTGCCAGTTTCGCTGCCTTTGCTCCTGCTGTCTGTGCTTGTTTGGCTGCATCTTTAGCCGATATCCCCTGGGACAATGCATCAGCCAATGCACCTTCAATTGCTTTATGCCTCATCGTCTCAACATGAGAAGCTCTGATGTTGTTAACATAGAGCTTCACTCCCTCTTTGACAGAACAAGCTAGTGTTCCGGAACTCATGTCAAAGCAGTTCAAGAATGTAAACTTCCCACTCTGAGATGAACTCTCTTCCCCAACCAGTTGCCGACATTTTTCAGCTACAAGGAAAATAATCCAAATAAGTATTTGACACACATTGTCAAATACTAAATTACTAAGAACCGAATATTGCATTACACACACACACACACACACACACACACACACACATATATATATAGGTAAATCGCAAAATGCTTCAAAACACCTAACACGAGCACAAAATCGAGACTCTAGTCTAAACAAGCACATATGTACAATATTACGAACATAAAACATCTTATTTACATCCCCATTCAATCAGCACATTAAACAGCCACAGAACATTA
The DNA here is from genome assembly GCF_019419815.1 of Pyrus x bretschneideri. Taxonomy (NCBI): domain Eukaryota; kingdom Viridiplantae; phylum Streptophyta; class Magnoliopsida; order Rosales; family Rosaceae; genus Pyrus; species Pyrus x bretschneideri. The sequence goes on from NW_025999402.1 coordinate 6,219,504, forward strand.
ACATCAAAACAGTGATTCATCTTTGTTTCTGATGTGCTATACTCATGTGTAATGTGGGTGTGGTACTCTTTTTACTTCGGTCGGGGTTCTCCCACTAGGTTTTCTCCGAGCATTGTTTAAATGATGCCCCTTAAATCCGAAACCTTTTAAGCTATCAGCTCAGGTCTATTAGCACAAATCAAACTCACCCCTCCTTCAGATTCATACCAAAAGAAATATTAAGGAATCAACCGAAGGATTGGGAATACGATGGGACATTGTAAACCATACAACTATGGTCATTTGTGATTGCTATCTGTTACTTCTTGTTGTTAACTTTCATACGCAAAACGCATAATCACATCACCACAGAGATCCTAATTCCTATAACAAAATCCTAATTACACATCTGGGTTCTTAGCGTTTTGGGGTTTTAATTTACACACATTGCATTTTGTTAATTTGCAACCAAATGCGAGGATTCAAGAGCAAATAAAACAGCAAAAAGGGCAGATCTT